>NC_136608.1:13261595-13861595 GCF_910589615.1 Taurulus bubalis | reverse complement strand
CAAGGATGATGAAAACTACTAAATCGTGAAAAAAGGTGTGCAGGCTTTTAACTCCTCGCCGTTTATGACAGCGAGCAGCAACTGATTACATTCACCTTTGGCCCTTTATGGGCTTTCAGGAGGGAAGGGATGAGGATGCAGCTGGTGCACAGAAACAGAAGAAACAAGAAATCCAGCTGTTTATTTTTAATGCTGAATAAAGAGGGGAACATTTTATTAAAAAAAAAATATACATAAAAAGGAGGTATTTTAATTAGCAGGAGGCAGATCAGAGTGGTACTTGAGATGTCAGGAAGGTATTTAAACTGTACTATTAACTGTTAGGTTGGATGCAACTTGTGGTTTGTGTTAAGCTCGCACAACAAAAATGTTTTTGTCTGTCAGGATGGTATCCACAAAAAGTTACAATAATGATTCCCATCATTTTCTGCAACAGATCTGGTCTCATTTGAATGCACGCATCTGTCATCAGACCGATATAGACAGTCGCTTCAGAGTGTTGTCATTAGACGAGCTGACCACACTAGGAGTATCATGCATATCGTTTTGTAGCTGTTGAGATAGCTCAGTCTGGACCGAAGAGGTGGGCCGAACCCCCTACAGGCCGACATCCATTCCAAACACTCACGCTGTTGCCACAGTTGGTTCGGTCTCCGGGTGAAGAACGTCTCGAGCGTTTTAAAAGCCGGAAAAGTCAAACACAACGAGCATCCTCCTCCACAATGGAACCAGATGCAAAACCATCAAAGCGACGAGCTTTATTCCCTCTCCGCGGCGAGAAAACAAACTGCACACTGAATGCACGGCACGGCACCGAAGCCGACGCTGGAGCGCAACTATTCTCGGTGAGAGAGTGGGCGTCCTGCCGTGTTCCTGCAGGGCTTTTTCATAGTGGGATGAGCGTAGCGGAGTGTCTGGCGCGTTGAATGCACGCACACAACTACAAACAAAAGCACAGAAAATTGTGTTTATTCACTATTCACAATTCTCTTCGCACAATCTCTCACACACACACACACACACACACACACACACTCACTCACACAGCCTCTCTCTTTCTCCAGCAGGAGAAGTTGTGGCCCCGCACATCTGCTGTAATTGCCGGTGCCGTTGCTTCACCAGCGGAGCCTTTGACTGCCTCCATGACACTCTGACTTGTCCATTAAACCCTGGCAACAAGCAGGCCTCCTCCTTTAGTCCCAGTTAAGCTTCCACACTAGCAGCCAGGAAGCGCAGACGCAGAGAGATAACGGCGGAGAGAAATTAAACATGGGTAAAGGAGCCGAAATGGAGGAAGAACTAGAACACAGGGAGGGGAAAAAAGTGTGAGAAAAGAAACATTTGAGAATAGATTATGAGTGTGTGAGAGAGAGAGGCAGAGAAAAGCAGCAAAGCACCTGCAGGCTGAACGTATTCCACTTATTTCAGCTGTGTTTCCACCTAACTGTCAAGCACATTTTAGGGCCAACTTTTGAAATGTCACCAAAAAAAACCTCTCGAACAGAAAGGTTGGAGCGAATAAATGCATTTCCTGTGCAGCTCAACAGAGGAAAATGCATCCATAAGATAAAATGGAGTTGTGTAAGAATTGATTACGATGGGGGACGTTATTAGTGTTCACTTTTCTCAGGTAACGTGAACCATATTTCACGCTCCCTGAAAATGAAAAACAACTAAATGCACGTGATTAACGCTCCAGTAAAACCCGCGACGAGCAACCGGTACATAAGAGTAGCGGCTGTGACCTTTCTGGGATGTTGTGATGGTCAGGCGACATTTACGACGGCCCAAAGCCACTTCTCCACTGTTCAGCCATGAGTTTGAACCCTTTATTAGAGTCTGCCTAAATATTTTTCCTCTCATTTGAAGCACAATACTTGTGTGAGGCTGGAAGCAGCGATCGCAAGGGAGAGCACATAAACCGTATCTTAGACAGCGATAGCGCTCACATCCCTCTCAGGCATCACTTCCATCTATTTTGTCAGTAATTAGATGAGCAGGATTCATCCTACTGGGTGATTAATTGCTCACAACAGTGATGAGACTTTCTCCCCGCCCAAGTAGTTGGTTGTCTGTCTCTATTTGTGCCCTGAGATGAACTGTCGACCTGTCCAGGGTGAACCCTTCCTTCGGCCAATGTCAGCTGGGATCGGCCCCAGCGCCTCGCCCACCCTGAACAGGATACGTGATTTGGATAATGGAATAAAAAAAAGCTGAGTGTGACTTAAAAAAAACAAACATTCTGGGCTGAAAAGCCTCTTATTGTCGCGATAACACCACCATTAGCATCTCTGCATATGCTAACATCTGGAGCACGTTGGCATCCATCACACACACACACACACACACACACACACACGTTGAATCTCATCCCAACTGTGCGAGCAACTACTTATGGAGTCGAGATGCGATGAGAGCCCCCTATCCCTTCTAACCCCCACAGCTCTAACAGATGATGTGACGATACGAACGTGCTGACACGCGTAGCCCGAAGACGATGGAAATGGATGAAGATCGCTGACCATGCTGTATATGCATGAGGCAGCGGCAGAGAGTGAGACATTGTACATTTAGATTCAGACGCCTCGGGGCGTCTCGAGGGAGCTGTTGCGGTTCGAGCGCACAGCAAATATTGAAGTGTTTGGTTCGCAACTAAACATTACCACTGAAAGCAGTTATTTAAGTGTGAGTGTGTGTTTGCGTCTCGGCATGCAATACACCAGATGACGGAGCTTTGGGGGGTACGGATGTAAAATGAATTCTGAGCAGCTTTTTGCCAAATTTTCGAATACAGATTGTTTGTAATGGCAGATTTTTAATTATTTCTTGTCCTCTGTGTGTTACCATCTAAGACAAAGAGCTTCAAACTGGATTTTTAAGATAATACATTTCTTTTGGATTCAAACGGGGGACGCGTACAGACTTTTAAGTACAACCACCGCAGACACCATCACTGAGAATGTCAGTGGGATTCTGATTTACAGCGGCGAGAACGATCGTATTCACAGCTCCAAAAAGAAAAAAGAAGAAAAAAATAACAAAGTGAGAGATAATAAAAGAATTGCCAAGAAGGAAGATCTTCATTCTTTTTTAGAGGAAGCAAAGGAGGTGTCCAATAATGTCAAGGGGGGGGGGGGGGGGGGGGGGGGGGGGGGGGGTCTCGCCGAGTTATGGTCCCAGGTCTGCCAAGAGATTTCCCAGAGTAAATGTCAGCGAGTGGGTGGATGTGAGCTTGCATAATCTGCATGCCATATATATATATATATATATATATATATATATATATATATATATATATGTGCATGCATCAGTCGTCTGTTCTCTACAGCTCTTAAAAGAAAAAAACGAAGTCTACCAGGGAGGCAAAACGATTTGCCATGCTGCGACGCGGGCCAGAAGCAGTTGACTAATAGTGCCAGCTGCTTGGCGAGTCAGGAACCCCTTCTACAGATGCTAAACCCCCGGAGTAGTGTCCATACATTACAATACATAAACCACAAGTTTCCCCATGCACTGCGATATAGTTATACCACCTCATATATGGCATACTAACCCAAAAGAAGCTGAAAGAAGCCATTACATCTCGTGTTCCCAACGAGCGCCAACCTTGAAATCATTTACCAAAGTAGCACAGGATATAGATACAAATGTATCCAGAATTTAGAGACGAGGATCAACCTTCCTTTCATTGTGCGTCACCAAATATTTAGTAGCCGAGTGTGTGTGCCTGTGTGTGTGCTGTCCACACAAAGACAGAGTGACCTTCTTTCAACCCGGCAAAAAAAAAAAAAAAAGCAGCCACAGCAAAGGTAACGATGCAGTATTCATGGGAATATAACAGCCTGCAACCACTTGACATTTTTCAGAAAACTTTATTCTCTTCTGAGAAACGTCGACTGCCGTTTTTTTCCGCTTTCCGCCGGCCGGCCTGCCTCCCCGCGTGTCAGATGAAATTTGGAATGCACTGCTTTCTCCAAATCAGATCTGCTGAGAGCAGATCTGGAAATGTCGGTTTCCAGAAGAGGCCGGCAGCCGCACGAGTGCATGGCGCCGCCGTCCAGCTCCCCCCGTCTGTTAAAGTGAAACCGGGGGGGGTCGACATTGCTTGGATAAATAATCAAGACAAAACTCAAAACCTCTGCAGGATTGTAGGCACAGCCGGGCTTAGCAGGTGTAATATTTACCACATTCGACACCCTAGTTTGGCATGTTGGCGCGCTAACATTTGGTAATTAGACAGACATTGCTTTTCCGAGAGCTGTGCAGCTAGCCCGGCTTTAAAAAAAAAAAAACTCCTTGTAGATTTAAAAGCTAAAATAAACCCGCCTCATCAGCCGTAATCGCAAGAAGTGGCTGCAACAGAGAAGAGCATCTCGTCCTCCCTAATTGAGGCCCCGAAGATTTGCTCTATTTGCATAGCTGTCATATTAACGGTAATGGAGGCAGGTTTAAGGGCGATTTCCACAGAAAAAACCTGCAGGAATCAGCATTACTTGAGATTGCTAGCTCCCCTTTCCCCCAAAAAAGAAGAAAAAGTACAAACAAGAAAGACATTTGAGCTCAATGTTGGATTTTCAGCACCAGGGAGCCAACAAGCCTCTTGCCGAATGCTTTGCAGGCCGTAACAATCCGACACTGGAGCAGACGCGGTGCCGTTTGCTCTACTTCTTGGCAGTGTGATAATTACCTCTCCTCTCCGTGCCGTCAGGTGAACAGCAACCGCAGTGAATCACCACGTTATCGCTGAACTGGGATCACAACGCTCACTTTTGAAATTATCGTTGATTGTCTGACAAGGCGTGGGTTTCTTTCTCTCTTTTTCTTCTTCATTTCCCAGCCTCAGTCATCAGCTAAAAAAGAAAAAAAAAAAAAAAAACGAGTCTCACGGGCAAAACTAGAAACTTGACAGGTGTGTATATTGCCTCAATGAAATTCTGTGACTGGTGTGAAGACTCGAAAGATATTATATTATTCTGTCAAGAGAGAAACTGGACTAATAAGAAATCTCTTGTCTCCGCCATCGTTTTGCCATCATTGGGTGTATAGCATCACCAAACTGTCCAAGATGGTAAGTATTAGTGTGTTGTGTACAGTTACTATGTGATATGAATTGGAATCAATGTACAAACCCATCTGAATCAGTACTCCCAAGCAAACACCACGAACCCCAAATATAAATCGTCATTTTCAAAACCTCACGGTGCATTTTCTTTGGGTTTCGTGTAGTTTCACTACACAAAAAAAAACGCTCCACCGAAACGGCACACGCCCATTAATACAAACACACTGTGACACGTTGCCTTCATCCCACTGTGAAGTGTATTCATTTTGACGGGAACAGTCCCTTCCGTTCAGAGATTAAAACATCCATTCTGAAGGGCACGGCACTTTGTGTCACCGACTGATTTAATGAGCACAAAAAAGAATGATATGACGTGACGGAAACCAGGCGCCGAGGCTACCTTACACAACAAGAACGGCACGTTCAATCATCAACACAACCAAGGACGACATTTTGAGGAGAAAAAAAAACTATTAGAAGATAATTTAAAGTGTATTTGAAGAAGCTTGTGTGGTCTTTCACAGCTGTATGCTGATAAAAAGTTGAGCACCAAGCAGCTCTGAAGGGAAATTAAGAGCGTTTTTGCTTCCCCTTGGCAACACCATTCCAGTGTCGTGCCTTCAAACTGTTCCTGTTTCCCTAGAAGGCAGGAAGACACAGTCCTTCGTCTCCATCCTCTCAAGCTTGAACTGGGGGGGAGCTGTCCCTGCCGCAAAGAGATTTTAATTGCCTTAAGCCAATAAGTAAAATGCGAGACGGCGAATGAATGGCTTATGTGCTGCTTCCCGAACACAACAACAAAACAGACCTTTCCTGCTCGCCCATTTTTTTTCCTCACAGATGAAACCCAGAGACCGTCTCATTGTTTCCCCCCCTGAGTGAGAACAGGAGATAGGGAGGTCACGGCACCGAGAACGAGGACGGAGATAAGGCCAGCGAGCACATTTTTGACTTTGCCACGGTCGCTCCCGAGACGCCGATGGCTCGGCCTGAATCGATGCAATCGCTGTTGAATGTTTTGGAGCTTTGAGAGCGTGGGCGCCACGTCAACAACGCCGGAGCGTAATAGAAATGTAGTCGACAAAAGAAGGGCGACAATAAAGAAGGTGACGGTTTTGTTGCTCACGGTTTACGTCGACTGCTGAGCACTTATTAATGAGTTTACGGCCTGTAGTTGTCTCTCGTGGCACTGGTGATTAATCTGCCCATCTGGGGGCGGGGGACTGGAGACCCGATGGATCATTCCTGGGTTCCAGGGCTTCTTGCTGCTGTGTAGTGCCTTGGCGGGGCCATCTGGGCCAGAAGAGAGCCAATCAGTCACAGGCCAGCCGCAAGCTTGATCCCATGTGGCCCCCTGATCACCCGTCAGCCCCCGAACTGGAATCAGAGTAAGTTTAGTCGCCATGCGAGATAAATGCCCGTCTGTCTTCCTGTTAGTTTGCCAGGACTTGGGAACAATGTGCAGGGATTGCTGTGGAAGCTAAAAAACCTGAGTCAGGGCTGAATGAATGTAGCTGATCGTAGAAACACAGCCTTTTAGAATCACAATGATAATGAACGTTTATTTAGCGACATCGATACTGAATCAAGATACTGAACTTAATAAGGTCAGAATATGTTGTTATCCAGGGTGCTGCACATACTGAACATGTATTTTTTTTAAACATCAAGATGTTCAGAAACTAGCACGAGTATGCATGAAGTCGCCAAGTCAGCAACACTGTTAGCCCCTCCTTTCAGGCCAAAGCCACTCCCCCAAAATGACCCTGATGACATGGGCATAGTGTGCTCAGGCAGACAGGTAGGTATGATGAGGCAATGATGTCATTATGAAATATTTGGAAGGGTTTATTAAGTCATTCAGCAGCTACAGAAGCCTGGTTTTCTTTTCTTTCTTTTTTTCATCAGAGCATTTGATTTATTTATTGCTGTCGGGATGTAATGAGAATTTCAACACATGCCAAATAAATAAATAAATACATGTTTTTGAAGAACATCACCAACCCTCGCATTAACTTGTGATTGAGTTAACCAACCATATCATAGTAAAAAAACAACAACATAATTATCATAATTCTACACCACCAGAAAAAGGTTGGGCTCAGCACACATTTCATATTGTGATGTAAATCTGTTCAGGAGTCGCTGCTCATTCATCAATCAATTAAAGGTGGAAGACACCAATTATACACATGGAAGCCTGTCTAGAGGACTTGGGGAGCACTACTGCGTATAAGAAGGATTTGTGTGGCTCCAGAGGGAAAGAGCCTCAAGTGATGTCACTTGAGGCGGCTGGATCAGAAGACAACAAGTTAGAAAATGACAAAAAAATATGGAGGTGTGTAGTTTGAAAGAAGTGACTTTACCCTCCTCCTCCCTGCTTGATGCTACATTAGCCGCTGCTAGCATAACACACGGATATCCATATGAACAACTGACCAGCAAGCTGCAGTGCATTGTGGGTAATATAGGCACCAGGTTTTGACATATCTCTGGTTGGGTTGCATCAATCTGATCGTGTTTTTAAACTGACGATTTTCATTCGCAGAATTTTAGTGCTAAAGTACTCTCTCAATAGCCAAGACAAATTGCGGGGTCATTTGATTATTAAAATGATTGAAAAAAAAAATGAAAAAATATGTATCTCTGCTTCACCAAATTATGTATATTTTTATATATATATATATATCTTACTTTTGTCTTATTATTAGGGAAATCATTTTACCTCTAATTATTCACATAAAAAAGGTTGAAATTATCATAACTGGTAAATCAAATACAACCTAAGAGCTCCCAAGACTAAAAGGTTGGGGCCGACAGCATTAAAGCACTGAGCTGGATAGAAGCAAAGGAAAGGAAAAACGTTAACCTCTTGCAGTCCCCACTGATAGAACAATACAATTTTGAATTTCTGAAAATGAATATAAAAGAACAAACAACTGCCCACTTTCCCAATCAGAGCTTAATGTGTGACGTTAGTGGTCAGCATAAAGCATTTTAACATCAGCCCTCACTGAGGCCAACGATACTATTCTGGGTCAAGTTATTCAAATGGAAGACACGACAATAAAATAAAATAAAAAAATAGAAAAGGAAACTCATTCAATGTGTAATTTGTTATGCCTCATTAAATCTCAACAATCTGTTTAAAAATGAGTCATTACATCCTGGCTCACGGACCTGATTTCAGAAATTCATTACTGGAGGACTTCAGACAGAAAAGAAGACTTCTGCTCATTTGCTTGAACAGAGGTTCTGTTCAGAGACGCGACGGGGCAACCGCTGTTTAACCTCCAGATATCGGTGCCGCGGGCACTTCTGGCACGGCCGCCGTCTCTTTAATTCTTCTCGGTCCCAATCTTTGGAAAGAGAAGGGAAACAATGTGCTGCCTGAACGGTTCCCGCTAAAGCTCGGATGAGGTTGCACATCTGTCATGAGCGCTTACGTGCCTTTGTTTTGAGTTCGGCTGCATTCTTTACATTCCAGTGACTCCCTTTGACTCGTGAGAGGAGGGAGGAGGGCACAAGACGCCCCACAAGACGCCCCTCAAGACTCTACAAGAGTCTGTAAACTTGGTTTCAAGCCAGTTGCCTGAAGCTCTGCGAAGTGTGAGGTCGCCATGATTCACGTTCACAAACCAGGATGACCTCCTGCACACAGCCCAGTTGCATTTTAAATCCATGTCTGTTCAAAATGCACGTCACGTCCCCATTTTATCCTTTCAGGCATTTGTGTGAAATTGTCATATCTCATGAATTCTCAATTTTCAGGCCAGATTCTTGCCACAGCTGTGCAGATGTACAAACAAAGTCTGGTGGGCTGCAGGAAACTTTGATTTCTTTTGAGCATAGAAGTTCATGTTGACCTTTGGGAACAGTATTTATTTGTATTCTATTTTGTTTTTATATTGATTTTATCTTTTAATTAGCCAGACGAGTCCATTGAGAACCAATTCTCAATTAGAGAGATGAGAACACGAATACAACTAGTGTGATAAAACAACATTAGACAAAATCAAAACATCACAATATAGTTAGTATGTGCAACAATAGAGATATACGTCCCGAGAAGCGAATCCAAGAGCAGGTGCAGTGATGAGAAACTATCAGAAACTATCTTCAGAAACTATTGACTGATACTTGAAAAAGCAAACAGACACTGATTGTTTGGAATTAGATTAAATTCCCTGGTTAATCATCTTATTAAGCAGAGAAACAGAAATCAAATAAATGTAAATAATCATAATAAATAACACGTTTACTAGATTACCTCATCTGCATAGTATTACGCCTGATGCTTTTAGTAAAACTCCACAAATAGTTGACGTGTGGGCATTTCATTTCATAATATAAAAACCCAAAAAATTATTATGCAAAATCACAGCCCGGCAACACAGATATCTGACAGCTACAGCACGCTAGTGGAGATAGTTCAAACCCGGGCCAAAGGCCACGGATGGCTGGGAGCAGCAGTGTTAGGCGGTCAACATCAGCTGCTATAAACAGTTTAATACAGATCATGAATAAAGAGTTTTATGAGATGTATGAGACTCTGACTATCTCTCAGGACGACACTAGAAACCTCATCTTTCCTCACAGCCTTAAGACTTGAGTCTCAGATCAGAATCAGAAACCGTTTATTGCCAGGAATGTTTGCACAAACGAGGAATTTAGTTCGGCGGAAGGTGCATACATTAGACATTAGACGAGACAAACAACAATCAACGACAGCAACAGTGCAATGGTGTCTAAATCACATAAGGATAAAGTGCTCAGACAACAGATAACATTAATATAAGTGTATGTTAAAGTGACGTGTGTGTTTAAGTTAAAGTTAAAGTTAAGTGTATGTGGCATGAGTGTTTAAGTATGAAGTGTGCAGTGAGTGACCGGTAAGAGGAGAGAAAGGAAGAAAAATAAATGGTCCGAATGAATTGTCCGAGAATAGTCCTGTGATGGTAGAGTCAGTCAGTGGGGAACCCGGGCTCTATTGATGAAGAAACTGTTGGTGTGGCGTGAGGTCTTAGTCCTGATGGACCTCAACCTCCTGCCAGAGGGGAGGGACACGAACAGGTTGTGTCCAGGGTCAGAGGGGTCAGCTGCGATCTTTCTTGCCCGCTTCAGTGACCTGGAAGTGGACAAGACCTGGAGGGATGACAAATTGCAGCCAATCACCCTCTCCGCAGAGCGGATGATGCGCTGCAGCCCGGCCTTGTCCTTGGCAGTGGCTGCAGTGTGCCAGACGGAGATGGAGGAGCAGAGGATGGACTCAACGATGGCAGTGTAGAACTGCACCATCATTTTCTTTGGCAGGTTGAATTTCCTCAGCTGCCTCAGGAAGAACATCCTCTGCTGGGCCTTCTTTGTGATGGAGCTGATGTTCAGCTCCCACTTGAGGTCCTGGGAAATGATGGAGCCCAGGAAGCGGAAGGACTCCACAGCGTCGACGGGGGAGTCACACAGGATGAGAGGGGCGGGTGGGGCTGCATTCTTTCTGAAGTCCACAACCATCTCCACTGTCACCAGGTGGTCAGTCTCCAGCCTGTAGGCGGACTCGTCCCCCACCAGAGATGAGTCCAATGAGGGTGGTGTCATCCGCGAACGTCAGAAGCTTGACGGACTGGTGACTGGAGGTGCAGCTGTTGGTGTACATGGAGAAGAGCAGCGGGGAAAGAACGCAGCCTTGGAGGGGAACCGGTGCTGATGGTCCGAGAGCCTGAGACGTGTTTCCCTAGCTTCACGTGCTGCTTCCTGTCAGTCAGGAAGTCTGTGAGTCGGGCACGTGCAGCTGGGAGAGCTTGTCCTGCAGCAGAGACGGGGTGATGGTGTTGTAGGCAGAGCTGAAGTCCACGAACAGGATCCTGGCGTAGGTTCCTGGGGAGTCCAGATGCTGGAGGATGTGGTGGAGGGCCATGTTGACTGCATCGCCTACAGACCTGTTGGCCCTGTAGGCGAACTGCGAACTGTCTCAACACGCCTCGGGCCAAGCTGCTGTGATTATTCGCCAACCCGCAGTGGAAACGGCTTTCTACAACCAGTAGAAATGCCTCCAGGCTGCACAGTGGCTTCGCCGGAATGTCTTCGACAGAGATGTTTAGGGAACTGTGTATATCTGTTTGACCTCATTAGTACCGCGGGCCAGAGCTGGAGAGAGCACGTGCCAAGTCTGTACTCTCCCCTGCTACTTTATACACATCCCTGGAAGGAAGCTTGTTTGCTAGAATGAATCGAGGAGAGGCTGCGGAGAGGAGAGGCTGGAGAAAGAAAGAGTGTTTGTGTTTATTTGCATACGATTAACTTACACTGTTGGCATGTTGATAAGCGCACCGCCGCTGTAAGACCATAGGATTTGAGTGTTGGAGCCGGAGAATAAGAGTGAGAAAGTAAGTACCAAGTAATACACACACGGCAACCGTGGCATAATAATAACATGTTGTAAAAATGAAAGACCGACTGTGACGGCAAGCAGTGTTAGACACACACACAGTGTGCAAATTATTTTGGGGACTATGTTCCCTTTTCCCGCTCTATGTCCTTGAATACAAAATACGCAAAAAAATCCACTTGCTCTTTGTACACATGCGGAGAACACACCATATCTCCCTCACAAGCCAGTGTGTAGCGGGAACGGCGCGCAGTGCAAAACCAACAACCGTAATGTGTGACGACAAGAGGCCGAGACTCGCATTCATCCTCCAGCGCTCGCGAAGAAAAAAAAGGCGTTCGGTGCTCAAGGCTCAATGCCTTTCTGCACGGACGGTCATCGTGCGACTTAACCGAAGAAGGCACATTCAGTGTGAACCAGTCAGGTAAAATACGGGGCGATGCAACGGGGAGGGACGAATTGGTTCCGACAAGCCAGAGGATGTGGAAGTCTCGGTCGGCCAGCGCCGCCGCATTGTTGGCTCCGCCTCGTGAGTCTATGAACATCACTGTCGCGTCTTTGAAACGGTGACACGGCGCCGTTTAATGATGCCGACTCATCCGGCGCCAAAAGTTAAAAGGCTGTAAACGACCTGGAACCACATCAAAAAAGGCCTCCGCTGCAGTATTGTGTCCACGCTGAATGGGGAGTTGTTTAGTCGTAAAGCGGTGCAGAGCTCCAAGCAACTGCAACAGACGATTATAAAAACTTATTAAACTCAACGCAGCCACCGGCCGCTGGAGTTCTGGTGCGCGGACGTGAGCTCGGTAATGCGCCGCTGAGTGGATTTAATGCTCTCCTCTCGAGGCCCTAGCTGCAGGCTCGGGGGCCACTCCACAGTGAACGAGGGTCCCATTTAACGCTGCGATCCAATTACGTTTCTGGCAATTGACCAGGATTGCAGACCCCACTGTTACAAACTCCAGGCCCAGAATGTTGGACGAGCTGAGCGGATAAGCGGGGATCGGGATTGTGACCGATGCGAAGCCCGATGCCTCCTCCGATCCTTTGTTTTCGTCGTTTTGGGTAAGATGGCTTTTTCAAAATCAATCCAACGAGCAGACTGTGAATCGTGCGAAACGCTAATTATATGACAATAGCCGTCGGCAAGCTTTGTGAGCACAATTCAGCCATCATTTAGAAGAAAACAATTGACAGTGAAGTCAGTAATCCCCCCAAAAAAATCATGACATCCATGTTGTCGCTTGAACTATCTTTCACACACTTTTTACATTGATTCTATATATACATTTTTCATACATCGCCACACTGGCACAAACATAATGGCGACAGGATTCACTTTTAACTCGTATTTAACAAATGTTATAGCTACCAGCTGGGCTCAAGAGGAAATAGTCTAATATGGCAATTTTGCTTTTTTTAAAAGAGGTCTAATGGTCGTCTACATCTAGTATTTGATGGTATACATGCAGGTGGAGCAAGTGGCATGTCTACCCATCCCATCCATCCATCCACAAGGTGCCTGTGAACCCATTCTGTCTCATGCAGATGTGAAAGCTACTCTGCTTTATGTCCACTCAGCCAGGCTGGCTCTGCTCTTATTTAGCCAAGCATCTTTTCAGTGGCTGCAAAGCTGTGGCTGGCATCGCGCTCCCATTAGGGACCAACTCAGCTGCCAAGGCTTTTTCCTGCAGCATTCGGTCACAGATACAGAAAAAAAAGAAAAAAAAACCACCATGCATTATGATGCATCCTCTCTGCATGAGATCTGGCTGTTGCAGGGGCCGGATGACAACACCCACAACACCCACTGGCACAGGAAGAGAGGCGGAAGGCGACACGAGAGAAGGTAGCAGAGCCACAGAGGGAGTTAGATGTGGAGAAGTGAGCGGAGCGATGGAAAGGGAGCTCAGCACCTCGCCTAATCAGAATCACAATGTGCGCTTTCAAGTTGGAATAATAGAGAGCCATCACTCATCATAATGGGTCCAAGTATGGCCTGGCCAGACTAAACCCATACAGTCTGCCACAGGAACCAGGGGAGGCTCATGTAATGGGTCTGAGGATTGAAGGCGCGGCTAATAGAGGCATTCTGGGCGACTGGACTGGAGCCAGAGGCTGCTGGACATTTTAACGAGCTTAGAGAAGCCAGCGTTACAATGGAGCCGCATTAGACGCCACCACAGCAATCAGAGTTCACTTTTTGAGAAAGGAAACACGGTTTGGTTGCCGTGTGAGTTGAGCAAAGTCTACCAAAAAGACCACTTAGCTCCAATATACCATTCTGCCTTCTTTGTTTTAGATTTACTGTCTTTTCTACAGTCAAGATGCATCAACAGAGGCCAGATCAAGCTCATGCACCACCTAGAAATGTAACTTTCAGCAAATAAAAGCAAGGTATATGTAGAATGCAGAGTGACATGCACCTTTGAGGAAGTAAAAAAAGAAAAGAAGTGACACAGGGATGTAAAAGAAGTTGAGCGCACTGAGATTGTGAACAAAAGGCTCGTTAAATAAAAGGAGAGATAATGCAACAAGCTTCGTCTTCAGAGCATTAGCTACAGTCACTCCTCGGGTCGTCGCACAAAGTCATTTTCAACCCAGTGCATGAACGCAGTGAGTGTTTGGTTTGATTCATTCCCGGCGAGCAACAGGAGGGTTGTAAACAGTGACCTTTCCATGTAGTCTCACTAAAGAAAGACTGAAAAAAAAATTGGCACAAATCCCATATTTATGCCCGAGGAGTAAACTGAGAGAACAGAAGGGAGATAATTGTGCCTTCAATTTTCTTTCCATTCTCCTCATTTCATTTAAGTCTGTTTCCCAAATGCCTTTAGACTGAAAGGAAAGCATCAAAAGGGAGGGTGGAATGAGAGGAAGGGGTGGAGGGTGAGTTTGAGAAAACGGATATTAATGAAGGCAGAGTGCAAACAGTAGCGCGGGAGTGAAGGGAGTGTAAAACCGGGGCGTTCTTTTCGTTAATTGTTGGAGGAAGTCAGGCGACACTTGACCCGCCGTCCCACTTCTGAAGGGGTGTTGCACGGGGGCAGCAGGGAGAGAGGCCACGCACTCCCTTGACCTCAGTCTAATTACTGCATACCTTCTGGTGGATGATGGCAATTCTGTGCAGACTCATGGGAGAGATGAGGACGATGTGATGCCAGACGGCGGCCTGGTGCCTTTTCTACCTCCCTGTGGTTCAGAAGCAGCGCAGCAGGGCTCTGCCGCCCGAGGGCATCGAGTAACTCGTGTGTGGGGGAGTTGGGAGTGTTAGTGCGTGTTCTGCATCCTCCGCTCTCCTCATCACTGTCTGCAAATGCACTCGTCCCCGGCATAAAATGGAGAGATAGAAGTTTTTTAAAAAGTCAACAGATTTCAGGACGCAGCGATGATCTTCCCAGTCGCCCGGAGCGGGATGAGTTTTCAATCAAAAGTCGAGTCTAAGTTCTTGCTTTCTACTACAAACGCCAGGCTCAGGATGTCTGACTCAACTGCGCTGCTGGGAGGACGAAGTCAAACAGGGCATATTTTGGACAACATATTTTTTTTACCGTGTGCGAAGCACAAAATCAATGTTTAAAGAAACTAAGCACAAGGGAGAAAATAGCAGCCAAGAGCCGAGGGTTATGTAGAAGAGAGCGTGACCACAGTACAGTGTGGCCGGCAGCCCAAAGATGCTTCAGCGTTTCGCTCTGGCAGCGGGACAAACGAGACAGACGTCTCACGCAAAAGACGGATTTTAACTTCTGCAAACTTTGCATTTTTAGATGCAAAAACTGGTTTCACGGGACCCATTGTTAACTTCAGCAATCACTGTGTGGTATAGGCCTGGTTTAGAGCAGTGTCTTTAGTATTCAGTGCTACATGATGGTCAATGTGCTTATAATTAAGAAGAACAGCAAATGTCTTCATTTGAGCGGCAAACATTATATTGAATATGGACAAGTCTGTTAATTAATGCTCTATAAATAATGGTCTGTAAAATAAATACAAAATTATATTAAAAAGGAAAAGTCCAATGTGACCAATTCAAATTGCTTGTCTTGGCCAAGTAATCGTCCAAAACCCAAAGATAATCAATTTATAATTAAATTCAACTACCACCTTTCGCCAACCAGTCACGTTTACACCCAAGTTTACACCTCATCCGTTTTAAATTGTCCTAATTAGCATATGAATGATTGTGTTATGGCCAAAGACGTGTCCAATTGAACGTTTGTGGCAAATTTGAAGAAATTCCCTAACGGCGTTCCTGAGGCATCGCATTCACGAGGACGGGACGCACAGAATAAGAGAAGCTGCAAAACACAACAAATTTGGCAGTTTTGCCTGATAATTGATGGACGATTAATTGCTAGTTTAATTTGCAGTCGATTCATTTTCTGACGGTCGAGTAATTGATCAAATCGTTTCCAATTTGGGTGTGATTCTCCTGGACTAACTTAGAAGTCCGAGACCTCCGAACACCCACACCTGCACTCGAATGCACCGTGATACGAGTGGGTTTGGTCGGCCTCTTGAAAGCCGCCAGTCGACTTCACACACACACACACACACACACACACACACACACACTGTGCATCATCACTGTGCATTTGTACCATGACAATGAAATAAGTAGAAACACAGCGGGATGATTAAGTGGAGGGGGGGTCGCACAGTTCACCTTTTCTCTCTCGGATGATGCCTTTACAATCAGAAGGTGAGCCGGTGACAATAGATCTTTTTTTCCTTCCTCCTTTTCTTGGCTTGTATAGAGAAAGAGCCGGTGGGCAATCACAGCGCATTAATCCTTCACATTGTCATCGTTGACGCAACAGCGACCTGCGACACTCTCTGTAGTCGTAAATGTGTCACTTCAGTCGAGACGCGAACGTCGAGAGCGCAGAGCGAGCGGCTAAAGATTGAGATTTAGGAATGGAGGGTCTGACTGTGTGACACATTTGAAAGATTAGAAAGTCGTTCAACGGCTTGCCAAAAAATAAAAGATGAGCTGACTGAGTCTGTGCCAACTTTCAAAAGCACTCTCTTCCTTGCATTAAAAACTCACAAACGGACAAGTAAATTGTATCTAATTGATCTGCGATTAACTTGAAAAGTAGCGGATCGTTGTCCATCTCAAGTATAATATGATTCACTTTCATATACTTCAACTGTGAAGTAAACTGTGTGGAAACAGTCAAGATCACAGCTTGAAAATGTCACAGTGCATGGGTAATATCTATCACTTTCAAACATCGAAACACTATTAAACCCTCAAGAATATGGCAGAATTCTGTGTCAGACTATCGTTGCTTTAAAAGTTATGGGTGATATCACTTTATTTTCAAAATGATGACTAATGTGTCTCTGACGGTAAAAGCAGGAAAGTCATCCATTCCATTTCAAACCAACAATCACTGCCACTCTACTGTGAAGCAGACTTCATTTGGGTTTTTTCCTCGATTTCCAAGAACTCAGAGATTAGTTCTAGAAATAATTTGAACGGTCTATTTGATTCAAACACTTCCATATCTAGATAATCAAAACAGCACTTAAAAAGGACCCCTAAGTCGCATTTATGGGGGATCTATGCACAGAGATGGAATATAAAAAAATTAAAAAACTATGTTTTTATCAGTGTATAATCACCTGAACTAAGAAACATTAAGTATGAGCCCCTCATATGGGGGCGGGTCCTCTTCGCTGAGTACATCGTGTTTCTACAGTAGCCCAGAAGGGACAAACCAACACTGACTCCATAGAGAGCCTTTCACGTTTTATCTACGTTTCCTGAAGGCAATCTATGAATCTATGATAACGTGAGCCGCATTCAGTTGCTCCTAAAGTAGTAGTATTATGGTATGGATGACCATGGCGGCTGATGTTGTAAAGGGAGCATATTCAGTTTGTCTGCAATGTGAAATGATGCCACCAAATCCTACACACTGTCTGTTTAAACTATAAACACATGGAGGTGTCACATTGTTTTTTTTGAGATGCATAAACTGCTACATTTGCATTTCGTTTTCCTTTGAGAATGAGCTGAAGAAAGTTTTATCGAATTAAAGCAAAACCTGCTTTTAATGTTCTTCTTTTGTGGTAGTAGTTATGAGTTGTACTTTAGCAATCCATGCTGTAACTTAATCTCCTTTCAACTGTGTGTGGCGCAGTGAAAAATTATACATATATTTCTAAACAGTGACGTTCTCTGTCATATTCTCTATGAACAGAATTGTTTTTCATCACATAAAACTACGCCTCATTTTCAAACAGATAATGTTATTACTGAAGCGCTTTTTATTTTTTTCAAAGAGAATTCTCATTTGAATAAAACCATGACTTTGAATTTGGTGAAGTGGAATCTGATGGAATGTAAAAAATCGTGTCCAACCGACACAAAGAAAGAAAAAAAGTTGTGTCAAAGGAAGCATCTGCTGATGTGTCCTTCATCTGATGGACCGAGACGGAACACGGAAAACAGCTCTTCTGTGGTTGTCAATCAAAATAAAACCAGAATAGTGTGCAGCTATTGAGCTTCAGGTGCGTCTCTCGCTCCGTCTCATGGCCGGGATGCCTTTCAGAAGGTCCCCCGCTCTCTGGCGGGCGGTTAGTGAATGCATGAATAATGTGTGCGAGCGCAAGGACAGACAGGGCCGAGCCGCGCAGTCAAAGTCTCTTCATCTCCCAAACCGATTTAAACGTGCCACTCTCGGTCCCCAGCGGAGGACGGGATGAAATGAGCGTGTGAATGTGAAGGAAAGGGGGAGGAAGGGGGAGGTAGAGCGTGAGACGGTGTTGCATACGTAAAAGAGAAAGAAAAATAAACTCACAGGAGTGGCGACGTGAGCTGGCTTAAAAGCAGCTGGAGGTGACCTCGCTGGAGGCTAAACTAACCGGGTGGAGGGTGGTTTGCTAAAAGCGAGCTAAAGGCTAGTATGGGACTTGACAGGAATCCCCTCCCCCTTCCCACCAGAAAAAGTCAAAACTATCTGCAGATAACAGAGGCCTCGAGGACGTGTGACGCCTCAGTGGAAGTAAGATGTGATTAGCCCGTCACAACACAGAGGCAGCGGCTCTCATTGAATGCTAATGCTAATAATGCGTCTCATCGTTTCTTGTGGATCGATAACGCCCGGCGGTAAATCAATGTCTTGTTTACGGTCTTATTGCACACTCTTTATCTTGTCACAAACTGCTGCTCTGCCACTTTTGAACTGCAGTCCTTGCTTGTAACACTGCAGTTGGATCAATAAATCAGGCTAATAGTGTGTTTTTTGTTGTGTAGTAGGGGTTTCTACTGTATGGCATCCACAGCTGATGGCTCCGGTTCATTTATTTATCGCACGATCGATCGATAATACAACATTTTCTACAAGCGCTTAACCCCAACAGGGTTTGGATCAGACTCTTTAGAGGTAGCTGAAGTTTAATTTACTGCACGGTTTAAAAAGGGAATGGTTCAACAATTTTGGAAAATGCGCGTATTCAATTTCTTGCCGAGAGTTAGATGACAAGATTGATGCCACTGTCAGGTCTGTGCATTAAATATAGAGTTATAGCTACGGCGGGTAGCTCAGCTAGCAGCTTATCCCCGTCTTTATGCTAAGCTAGGCGGACCGCCTCTTGGCTTTCACAGCTCCATATAACATAAATTACATTTGTTCTACTAATAATGTACACATGACACAAAATAATACAGAAATACACAACTTCTTAACCTCCACAATCTTCTCCGTTGATTAAGAACTGGAAAGGACGCAGACTTTTAGCCTGGGACATGTAGCTTTAGTCTGACTCCACAGCAGGATATCGTGTGTCGCCATCGAATGCATATTTTGGGCCCTTTCGGCGGTTCTCATTTCCAAAGCAATCAGCTGGCAACGTTAAAAAAAGTCATGAGTTTTCATCCAACTCACGTAGTTCATGTTAAGTACAGCAGCTAGCTTACCAAAAGATCAATTCCCAAAGCGACTGTGATTCCACATTGGAAAAATGTTCTTGCTTCTGAACTAAGATGTGCTGTCCATTTCTAGGACAAACTAGGGGAAGCATGTATGTTTTGTCAATCTGTTGTTGGTCATTGTCCACCATCTGAAGAACCACCATTTGTAGAAACGATTAGCCTTGAAGACAAAAAAAAAAAAATCTATCTTGGTCCAAACCGAATCCACTCAGAGACACACTATCTCTCTCTCACACACACGCACACACACACATTTATCCATGTTGAGTAAAAAGACAAAACTGTTTGATCCTTGGCAAGAGACGAGCAGAGAAAGACAGAACGACCACGGCGGCTCTCAGAAAGGCTTTAATCGCTCCGTATTGATTGTTCCCTTTTTTGACGAATCAGCAACAACTAGTGTGTGGGCCGACGAGTTTGCTTAATATTCCCTTCTCTCTGCTAGCAGGTCAGCCAATTTCACCCTCCCCAATGCCTTCCTTCCAAAATATCCCATTTAGATCTCATTTATATTCGTACCACTGGCAGTTTGAGGGCGTAGGAATATTAACTTTTCCCAACATGAAATGTGAAATCTTACAATATCCCCCTCTACAAAATCATAAGGTATTCAGGGGAGGTGCAGCTATCAAATTTAGCAGGTTTCACAACAGCGAGCCACAGCCACTTAATGATTCATCACAGCTTCTCGACCCTGATGTTTACTCGGGCTTCATCATCTGCCTACAGGGCTCTCCTCTTTGTGGCTTTGATGGGGTTCTGGTGAGGAGGAGGACCCCCGAAGGAGGCTCCAAAACGAGACCGGTCCACGCGCCAGAAAGTACAAAATCAAACTCGACTCAAGATGTCAACATTGATTTGTGGTGAAGACGGGAGGAAACGTCTTTGGGACAAAGGAGGCGTCAATGAGACTGGACGTGTTGCGACAAATGAGCGTTCCTATAAGAGAGATGACACCTCCATGGTGTCACTCAATGTAAAACTGGGTTTGTATACACACTACGCTGGAGATAAATCCTTCACCATGAAGGGCTCAAAATACTACACACACACACACACACACACACACACACACACACACACTGACAGCATAGGTGTCAATGTCAGTGAGAAAAAAGCTGAACAGATGAGTCTTACACTGGATCTATCATTATAATTCACAGCCTGGCGCTGCAAAAACAGCTTTTTTTCCTCTTTATTGTTGGATTGCCAAAATCATCCATCAATCCTGCTCTCTCTCCGTCTCCCTCTCTCTCTCTCTCTCTCTCTCCTCCCTTACCCTGCACAGGTAAACACACACCGTCCTGCTTACGCTTAAACTGTGGCCAACATATCACGCTGCTCAGAGAGAGTTTAGGCGTGTTGAGGTGTAAGGGTACTCAACATCCTTGTAAACATGAATGAGCCGTTTAATCCTCCTCTGTTCAGCGCATCAGGAAAGCCAGAATCATGAGTTCAAAGTTACTGCGAGTGGAACGTTGGTCGAGCCATCTGGAGGGATTTTCACATGAATAACAAAATATCACACCTGTTTTTAATCACAAGATCTGCCGAGCGCTTAAAAAAATGTGCCAATCGACTTATAATTAGGGCTATCTTCTGAAATTCAAAGCATCTGTAGGTGACCCCTCAGTCTTGTCTTTTTTTATTTTAACAGGGTAAAACACCACAACAGTTTGTGACACATTAACAATTTGTAACACTAATAATTAATTAAATTAATAAAATAAAATAAAATTAATAAAATTACACCGCCGAACTGCATGCTGGGTACAGCTCGCCCACTATCACAACAAGAAGAAACTCCGTCGCTACATTAAAAAACGGAAAAGGAGCGATGCAGGATGACCAACGAGAGACCAGAGATGCACCAATGCAACTTGTGCCCAAGAGAGGAGCTGTGTCTATTTGGTTACACACATAATGCAACGCTGATTACTGTGTGGTACATAGAGGGTGAAAAGAAGTTGAACCTGGAGGGACTTAGGACCCAGGGGAATGTAGGTGAAAAAAGCAGGAAGAGACAGACCGGAAGACATGCCACACAAGCATCTGTTCACAGCACATGCTGTAAACAACAAGCGGTTTAATTGACCGGCGGTCCTTTTCGGCGTCAATGAATGGATGTGTTTACTCAGGAAAAAAATACCGTGATGTACCGTGAAACCGGCAGAATCTTACAAAATACCGTGATATGAATTTTTGGCCATACCGCCCAGCCCTACTTAAAGCCCATTAGCGAAAGACAACATGCTAACACACTAAAACTAACACGGTTAACATAATATAACATTAGCACGTTAGCATTGCTATTTAGAGCATGTTAGCATGCTGATGCTAGCATTTAGCTCAAAGCCCAACGGTGCCCGAGTACAGCCTCACAGAGCCGTTAGCGCAGCTGGAGACTTTTAGTCTTGTCGATCCTCTAATTTCTTTAACTATTGTCTCAGCTTAAAACATTATCCAGTTACCGCTTCTCAAATATGAGGATTTGCTGATTTTTCTGTTCAGATTTCTTTCTTTTTTGTACTGCTTATCAGACTGAATTAACAAGCTAAAGGCAACACTCGGTCATGGTAAGCTCTAATGGTCATTTGACGTCATTTTTAGGTTTTCCGTTTGATAAAATGATTATTTAAAAAACAAGGACATTTATATATTGTCAATAGTGAAAATAACTGCGAGCTAAAGTCTTAATTCAAGCTTACAATTACAGAGTGAACATCGAAAGCATAAAGGGTTACACATGCCGTTGATGAAAGCTATAAAAGCTTTTTAAAAAAGCAGCTGGCCTACATAAACCTGATGCATGAAGGACACAGATGCAAGGATTGGAAGCAGCCGCTTTGTGGGACAACAGAAACAGACTCTAAAAACAGGTACCATTTGTGCATGCCGCTTGCCATTCATCTATAATTCATTGTAATGAAAAGGTACAGGGTTCCTCTCTATTCTCAGTCACCTTTTGCCCCAGACACCATTCACTTATCGAGCCAAGATAATAATGGAGAAGGTCAGAACGTTTTTTTTTCTCCGCAGTTTCAAACAGAAAAAATAATACTTTGCTTTCAACGATCCATTGATGCATTCAGTTAATGCTAATCCAATGCCACGCCGGCACAAAAATACACTCAAACGGCAGCGAAGTCGGACTTCACGGTGTCGTGCACGTGTACACGCCACCGTGTGCACGCCACCGTGTGCACGCCACCGGCCACACGTGTAGAGGGCACGCCGACAAAACTTTGCAGCCTTCCTATTCTCAGTCCTTGGAATACTTCCACTTGCCAAAACAACAGATGGCTGATGTTGACAAGAAGGGAGGGACACTTACATGTGTGTGTGCGCGCATGTGTGTGTTAGAGCTTAAGTGTGCACGTGTTATCATCACCTTTCCCTGGAGGTGAGCCTTGCAGTCAGACTGTGTCACGGAGGCAACGACAACAGGCTCTCTCCACCAAACCTCTGTCAAGCATGATTGGACAGCATGTGGTAAGTGGTGCGAAGGCCCCAGAGACATGCCAACACACACACACACACACACACACACACACACACACACACACACACACGCACACTGTAGGACAGCAGATATTTATGCTTGTGTGTGTGTGTGTGTGTGAGTCCATCGTATTTTCGGTGTTCCCCTTGCTTTTGCAACTTAACACTCTCAATGGGACCCTGACAAGAAGACAGATGAGTCCGACGGCACCGAGGATCATTACCGGACGCCCGCGCAACAATGTGCGTCCGACTGCACACAAACTTCTCAGCGATTGGCCCCTCCCGTCTTCCAAACCCCCGACAGACCGATGACCATTCCAGACTCATCATCACTCACATCAGTCATGCCATTACGGGGACACACGCCATTGACTTGATGGTATCATAACATACTGGTTCTCCCTTGAGCTGAGCCGGATAGCGAGCGCGGCGTCGTCTTGTGGATTGTTTCTTCGCCGTGTGGGATGTTTTATGGTGAGGACTCCGGTCTGCACAACAGTTTTTTTTTCTTTGGGTGAAATAAGGTTGACCTCAGTTTCCGCTGACACCAGCTGACGGTGTTTAAATGACTTCATCCTACATATTTGCTCTAACGCGGGGCTTCCTTGCGGCTTGCAGCTCACAAGACTGCGACTAGACAACCGCATGAGCAGCATTAGTAAAGGATGTCCCGAGAGGCCCGGAGACATCAGCGAGCTAATTACATCCTCACAGCACAGAGAAAGAAGCAAGGACGTGCATGTCAAGATTTTTTATGTAGGAATACATATTTAATTTGAAAACAGGGCCACAAGAGAGAGGATAATAATAATCTACTTTGATAAACTTTTATCAGAGTAACATGTCCCCAAAAAACGAGGGCTTTTGCCCCGCAAGACCAAAAAAATAAAAGTATATATTGGTATTTTCAGAGTCCCTTTAATTATACGACACCTGTCTCTTCATATATCGTCCGATCTGAGCCAACACTTGAGGAGGACAACTTTTTGGTTAACATTTTAGGCTAGGCGTCCGAGTGGCTCAGTTAAGTCATGTAATGTACTGGCTTTGTATAACGTATGGCTTGTTATAAATATGCATAACAAAGAAGACCCACGCCAAAATGAAATACAGGTCATAAGAGCGCACAATCTATTAACTTCACGTTGAGCTAATTAGCTTTTTACTCTTCAGTAGGTTTGACACAATCTCAGATCAACCCATCTTTGCAATCTGAATAACAAACCTCACAACACAGACATGACATGGTGAACATGTACTGTATTTATACGACTGTAAAATGACAGTTACTTTGGGGAATAGCTGAGACATTACAGTAGCTACTGTTGTAGACTCCAAGCCCTCTGATTATTAAATTCCACTCAACTTAAGCTCAGAAACACCCGAAAAGAATTGCAGAGTGTTTATGTTAGTTTATGGAATTACAATTTGATTAATTCTGCCAATTTCAAAGCAATAACTTTAACCCTGGTTTAGACATTTTAACTCTGGGACAAAGTTGTGGACCATCCCTACAGCCACGCTGTTACACAACCTTTTACAACTAAATAGGTGCTGCCATGTCTGCCTTGCTCACGCTCCCCGGGCACAGGCTGCTGTAATGACCCCCCCCACCCTACCATCAGCGGCTAATGCTAAGTGGGTACCCGCCAAGTACACCGGGTGCCTTCGGCTGACCTGGAACTGTCTGCCCCCACCTGTATCCAACACCCCTCGACGAGGCTCAATCAGTACACAGTTCGCAGCCACACCGGAGAACAGCCACTGTAAGAGCCTCTCGATGTAGTGGCGCTGAAACATGCAGTGACAGCCTCCATAGCCGGCCCCATTAATCCTTCACTGGAGCTGAAACAGGAAGCAGTGTGTGTGTGTGTGTGTGAGAGAGAGAGCGAGATGGAAGGGAAAGGAGCAGGGAACGATTTAAAGCCAATTTATCTTGATGTGTTGGCAGCATTATTCATGAATTTACAGGGACAGCGACAGTTTCAGTGTTTACTCTTCACGCAGATTATCCAAGGTAAGACGGAGTGGAGAGAGAATGGAACTGGAGCACGTGTGATATACTTGAGTTTTACCCATTTTTGCAGGCGGCTACGATGCGATGATGCATTGTTCGCTTACTCGCCTGCATGCTTTGCGTGTACCTGGAGGATTAAAACAATATATCCACTAAGCAGCAGGTAAAGATTGCACCGTCCCTCATTCTTGAGCTCCGATTTAGTCCAGCGTAAACGTAATGGCAGCACTCGATGGGGTTACTACAGTGCAGGGAGCCCCGACCCCTTAATTGTGATCGAACTGGAGCTCTTAATGGAGCTCCAAGTTGATCGCTCTGCATTTCAGCTGAAAGGTAATCAGTTACTCTTCAGAGTGCTCTCTCTTCTCCGGCCGTGACCTCGCTCTGTGAAGAGACCGTTCATTTAAAAAAAAAAAACGACAGCTTCCTGCTGCACATGCTTCACATTAAAAGCTTTTCATGTTTAATGAATGAAGACTTTTATTGTTACTCAAATACAGGAACTGAAGCTATGAACGAACACATTGTATTTGCAGTAGCGCGAACAACAGCATCCCTATAAACTTATGTGTGTTTTTTGCTGACTCTTGCTGCCGTTTGTTAGATGCGGCACAAAGTCGAGCATCTCGAAAATCTGCAGGAGCTCGTGGCGTGGCTCGAGTATCCAGTCTCGATATGTTGACCAGCTTCCTCAGGTCTGCTGCATTTAACAGTGTCAGAGTTTCAGTCTTCTACGTTTGAAGGCGGGGCTAGTGGGCTGGTTCTGGAAAGAGATTTGAGGTGTTTGATTTCATGCCGCGTCGTAGCTTCATGACAAACCGCTAAAGAAAATCAAGCTTAAAATCGGCTTCATTAGCTTTTCCAGAGCTTTCCGACATTGTTGTCGTGTAAAGAGAAAAAGAAAGTGTAAAAGAAATCGGAGCAGCCCCACAAAGATTGGTATCATGTGCACACAAATCTGAAGTTTAAAATAAGTACATTGGTGTTTTAACCCTAGAACACTAACGTTAAAAATAGTAACACTTACGTTGGGTATATTTCACCCGATAAAATGTACCTGATAAAATATACTTCTCATCAAAATACAACAATACAAGCCAAGTTATAGCTATAGAACTTCTCATAAAACAAAAAACAGGTATCATGCGGGGGTCCTAAAAAAAAGGCTAAAACCCGGGTGAAAAATGTGGGAATCGTCAATAAAACGTGATTAAAAATATAAATAAAAGGAGCTATGAACTTGTTCTTTGGACGACCCGTTCCTGGGACATGCGAGTCTTGTCCTGTGAAGGAAAAGTCTCCCTTCAATGTTAAAACACATCCGCAATTTTTTTCACCCTCTATCACTAACGTCGGTTGAAAATCACCCGAACACGTGCTTGTAGACCAAAACAGGGATTGGAGCAGAGAGACACGCCCACCTTCAATAAGACACACCCACCTTTAATAAGCCACGCCCACTTTCAATAACATCTGTGCGCAGCATGAAGCTATACAACAACGTTGACCTTGACTGGCATCAAATCTACAGGGGCCACATTAGCAACAGGAAGTCGTCTCAGACCCAACCTTACATTATCCATAATGCCTTGCTCTAATGAGAACTCACGGTGTCTCTGGGAATGTAATTGTGCCCTATGTTCTCTTATATACCCATCAGTGCTTTGTGGGAATCCTAATTACGTCCTGCAGGGCAGGCCTGATTGCTGTTGGCAATCTAATCTAATCCTCACCTCACAGACTAATGCTTCTCTTAATATTGTGTGTGAGTGTGAGTGCGAGTGTGTGAGTGTGTGTAAATGGGACAGAGCCTGAGGATTTCCCGACGCTGTGAAAAATTAAAGTCATATTAAAGTACGTCGTGATTAAATGCATAAACATGATTCATGATCACTATAACAGAGAGAAAGTGAATCATGGTGACCGGGCTTTTTTTTCTGCTTTTTTTAATTACAGAGAAGATCGTAATGAAAGTTGGCAATTCAGAAAAGATACCCCGAGAGAGAAGGGACAGCACTTTTTACAGTTGTGACATTGGTGCGTAATAGAACTTGATGTATTATTCAAAAAGGCCGTGAAAGACCTCTGCAGATCGACGGTGCATTTAAACTGGTCAGTGGCGGTTTTATTGGGACCGAGCTCGTCCATTGTAACCAAATATCTGAGAAGGTTTCAGCTTTCATTGCTTGGCAGTTTGTCCATTTGAAGTGGATCCTGTTAATAAAAGATAGGTTTCATAAGAGGACATACCGGGCAGCTGCTCACTGAGAGCAGAAGATTTTGTTTACAGCCGAGTTTGACCCAAACCTTCACCCTAAAGTACACCTTTTGCTGTTGATGTGACAAAATGTGCTCAGAATTTTAAATAAAACGCTGCCCTGTGATTGTTGCTGGATGTTATTTTATCCTTAAATTAGATTTGTGCTTAGAAATGCAGAACTATTTTTAAAAGCACATAGCCGACACTGGCTGATAAAAAAAAAGAAATTCTGTTTACACTCATAACGCTCGAGCGGTTATAACAATAACCAGCATTTATCTAAATCTCAGTGATTTGTCCACCGTCTGTGAAGCTGAGCGGGAAAACAACATTAAGCACAAGCGCAATCGAGAAAACGATCTGCTGGTACAAGTATAAGAAGTGATAATTGCACGCTCAAAATAACAAACAATTTCTGGAGCTTCTGCTTTTTAAAATATTTTATTAAGCTTCTTTTTTTTTAAGAATGTGAGTTCGAGGCACTGGCATTAGCTTTTGGAGAAGAAGAAGCGTAAATGTCATTTTTAAGGACACAGATCCATTTGACATTTGACAAACATGTATGAAGGTTACCTCATCACCAAGGTGATACCTAACAGCGCCGCATGTACAGTAGATGCTGTTGCCGGTACCTGCCATGAATTTCGCCACATTTCTATGTCGTAATGTCTTTATTACTGGAGCACATCCGGCATGTGACAGACTGCACTCATCCCCGTTGGACAAGGAAGCATGAGGAGCGGATGAAATGCAGCGGACCCGAAGGCAACTTCCGACCACCCGGTCAGATTGCCCCAGGAAGAGGGCCGAGATGGAAGCCGAGCTAACCCGCCTGGGACCGGTGGGGCCGGAGGGTTACTCCACTACCCAGACTGCTCCTGGCTGTCTGATGTCCGGGCGCAGAAAAATACCATGGCTGAAAAAAAGGACTTCAGGCTAATCCAGCAACCGGTGACTGTTGTGACCGCGTCCTTGCAGAGACCCGACTCCGCGTTGCCGTCCCGGATGAAGCTGCACTCGAAAATGCACTTTTTTTGTCATGTTTTCCTTGTGAAGCACAAAACAGACGAGGCTGCACCTGCCCCGTAGCCTTGAACCTTTTTGTGAGCAGCTGCTGGGATTTTAGCAGACGGATCAGTCGGTCCCATCATGCAAATGAGGAAGTGGCCAACACTGGAACACAATGGCAGACAAACAGCCCCAGCATTTAGGGCTGAAACGTATTTCGATTCATCTGCCAATTAATTACATTTTTCCGCAGTCGCTTAATGAATGTATTTATCGAATACCTTTTCAGTCCAGGAAATATTCTCAAAGTTGACCATGATCAGACCCTCCCGCTAGAGGACGGCACCCTGCTGTGCGACATTCATCGAGCTAAGAAGGAGCATTAAGTGCTTCCACATCTACTGGTCAGAGAGTATCCGCTTACGCATCAAGCAGCACATTATTGAGCGTTGGAAATAAAGTATTGAGAAGCATGTTGTGGCTCCGGAGCACGCAAAGTAAAGCTAAAGCTTTAAACAAATGACTTTTTATTGCACACACTTTAAAGAATCATAAGATTAGCATAAAGCAGACGTGTGTGTGTGTGTGAGACTGGAGGAGTTGATGAACCTCTGCTGAGAAATATCTGTTATTGGACACTCTGCTGGATGGAAACTCCCCATAATATTTACTTGCGAACATGTTTACTAATGTACATATCAACCATTTTAAAAACAACTTGACGGCGTCAACAACCGATCGAGCAAACACAAGCAGAGCAACGAGAGGATATCAATCACTTTGGCAATCGCTGGAGAATATGAATATTTCATGGTGGGAAAAAAAAGTAACACATTAGTTTGATATAGGCTTGGCTGCCTTTTTGAATAAATCCCCGGTGTGTGATGCTGAGCGCACACTCCCACACCCACACACACACACGGGCTAAGACTTTGATCCAAAGCCTCTTATGGGGGGGTTTTGCAGATTTTTCCACCCCAAAATCAGAGCCCACAGATCCTCCTCTTAACTCACAATACAAGGCAGCGTCATTAGCCGCAAGGATCAAAGACACAGCGACGGCCACACGAGTGTGTCCGCGACATAAGAGCTTCACGTCCAGTGAACACAAGTTGACAAGCGTTAGATGGAGTTGGTGCAAGTTGGGAAAATTCACATGACTTGTGCTCTTTATTTTATTCTTTTTTTTTTTATCATGGGAAAGTCAACCCGGATGTATGTTCTGGCTGCTGCGTGCGATTCAAAAATGTCTCCAACAACTGTGGACAGCACAGTCTTGGCTTCATGTGCCTGAAAAGTGAAACCACATCACTTGCTGAAGCAATCCACTGCGCTTTCCGCTCGAAAAAGAAAGCGATTCTTACGGGGACTTCTGCTGTATCCGTGACCTTATTACACTCTATGGTATTTTTCATTTCTTATGACACCACTATAATGTTAATATAGGGACTTGGGGATTTGCTCTAATATTTATTCAATATCCTCTCCAAATTCAAATTTAGTCCACTTAATGTAGTGCAAATTGGATGATAAATATTGCATTCTTAAATGTCTGCTTTGTCACTACATGTGTGATTCAAAGGTTAAAATATATAGAGAGCAATTATCTCTCCCTCAAGACATAACTCAAACTATCTCCAAAGGTTTCCTTCCACAGTATCACAGTATTAAATACATCAACAGCTGCTACCAACAATTATTTCCATGGTCAAATATTTTCTGGATCTATCGTTCGGGTCAGAAAATAAGTGTCCATAACTACTTTCCAGAAATCAAGCTGACATATTCAAACTTCTTGTTCTGACTGATCAACAGTCCCAGACCCCCAAAATATTCAGTTTACTAAGAACATCTGCAAATGTTTACATGTTGTGGAGCTGAAACTATACCTCTAAATTATTGCTGAAAAACTTTCTGTTAATCAATGAACTGTTTTCATACATACATAAATAAATATATATATATTAAAAAAAGAGGACAGGAGATGGATGAACTTATTTTTTTGAGTGCATGTGAAGCAGACTTTGCTCTGGGACCATTTCAAAAGGAGTCCAACATAAAACAAACCAGAATAATATTCTCCAATATCTAATTTAGTAGGTTGTGTCAGTGGTATTATACCTAGGATATTAGATATGCTGTAATCTGGACCTCTGGTGGCTGCGTGACATTTAGACATATTGCAGTACAGCATCAGTACGGTATCATATACGTGTAATACCTGTATTAGTTGTGTGCAAGGCTGAAAAAACATTAAAGTGTACTTGAATTGTGTGCAAGGAGTGTGTGTTTTCTGACTGCCCCAAGTGTAACACACCCTCTTATTTTTATTTTTTTTTGTAACAACGACTGCAGAGAGAATAGACATTATTGAGGGGTTTCGACAACACAAAAAGTAAAAATGTTCCCCACATGGTTTGTTTTTAGCACCGAGCATTGGGGAGGGCTATCAAGAGCCAATAGCTCTGCTGTCAAAACACACAAGCGTGTCAGAAAGCTAACGGTTTTCCCAAAAATGTCCGGGGGGGGGGGGAAGAAAGAAAAAAAAAATACGAAATGCGGGAAAGTTTGGTGTGAACGCGTAAAGAAGCCTCACCTTGTTTGACACACTTGAGGCGGACGGGGTCTTTGCTGTGTTTGACCACGGCGTGCACGTCTCTGGTGGTGAGTCCAGCCACTGGGGTGTCATTGACTTCCAGGAGGAGTTCATCCTGGCAGAGTTTGCCGCTGTGGCACGCCGCTCTGCCCGGGAGAAGCTCGCCGATAACCGGGAACTGTCCGTGCTCCGCGCCGCCCTTCAACTCCAGCCCGAGCTCCCCCTCCTCATTCCTGCAAAGGACACTCTCGTGGACTTTGTTAGTCCAGTGGTTCTTCCTCTTCTTCAGGCTCTTGGACATGGCTCAAACAAGAGAGAAAGAGAGAGGGGTGAGGGGGGGAGAAAGCAGGAAAGAAAGAAAATCACATGAGTGCGGCCGTGGAAGAAGTTTTCGCCGCTCTTTGAAGTCCCCCGGTGTCACCGCAACATTGTATCGGGTCCAGTTTTCAGCAGTGAACGCCAGTTGTATCCATGTCAGCGCACACACGCTCACACGCACTCACAGCAGCTGGATCATCAGTCTGCCTTCGCGTTAACTGGGAGCTGCTCAACTTGGGACACCTTCACGTGACGTCTCAAAGATCGGTATTGACAGTTCCGCATGTTCAAAAACGACCCAGTGAAGAAGGAAGAGTAAAACAAATTTGAGTGGGGGGGGATTTATGCGATACCTTGAGCTGACACTGTGAGACGGATTGGTGAGAGAAAACATGGACACCACTCAACAACTAACAATGATTGTAGTTTGTTTTTTTTAAGTCAAAAAAATGACATGTTAACTTACCTACACCCGGAGGGACACTGAGTCTCCAGTGTCCTTGTGTGTCAATATTATATCATCAAACTAATTTCAGTTTAAAAGAAGCAACTTTGTTAAGAAATGAACGCACTTTGTATGAATCTTTCTATATAATGCACACAAGAAGCTTTTTCCAGAAAACTGATATCACCTCCAGACATTAAATCACATTTGAAGAGTATACAAATTCGTTTTTGCAGTTATACTGATTTAAAAAGCATTTTTGTATGCAGATAAATAGATAAAGAAATCAATTGCTCAATGCGCATTTACATTATCATTCATTTAAAAAAATAAGTAACAATCATAAGTGCCGAATGTATTCAAATGCATCAAGTATAATGTATTTTACAACTTCAAACCTTTGAAGTTTTCAAGATTACGAGGTACACCTGAATGCAACATCCAGCTCCAACCAACCCAACTGACCCGGATGTGAAGGCTGGAGGAGGAGGTAAGAGGCAAGGCTTTTTTTTCTTCTTTTTTTCCCCAAATCCAGCTTTCCATGGGAAAAAAAAAGAGAAAGGAAAAGAGAGAGAGGGGCAGAGTAGCAGTGTTTCCACTGGCATGGCGGCAACAGAGCAGAATAATACGTTTTTCTTTTTCATACCACAAATATGTCTCTTCCTTTTGACATTCTCTGACAGACGCTTTTCCAGATTGCAAGCCTCAGAAAGTTATCCCAACTGACTCAACTCAAATTGCTATTTTCCAGCCGCATTGTCATTCCTTTCCCCTCGAAAGTGGGACTACATCAATTACAGTCTATTTCTGATTGGACGAGGCCCCCACAGAAAGGTCACCTGATTCAAAGGCTCTGTTGCTACACAAGTCTTTCAAACATATTTTCAGTATTATTCTTTTTTTCAGGTGAAATCGACACCCTGTAAGGCCTTTCAAGGGCAACAAGCCTCTCTCAGCTTCTTGTCAATAATGATATTTCAGATTTCACACGCATATTTTTGTTCCCTCTAAACAGCCTTTGTGATGTCACCCAGGCTGCTATGACCACCCATAGTTTTGCCATTTGCCAGAAGTCATGGCTTAAAAAAAGGAGAGGGGGGGGAATCATCTTTAAATGGGCTTTGTGAAGCCTCCCCTAACATCTCTTCTTGTTCAGTCACTAAGCTCATGTTCAGTAATGATAGTTTGCCGCTTTGCTGCCATAATTGTAAAGATATACGATGATAATAGTCGCGCCGTTATCCGTCGAGGCAAGTTAATCCCTTTTGAGCCTTAAAATCGTGTTTTTCTCATAACAAGGGAAAAATTCCGGTAATGGCTCGAGATAAGTGCACTTCTTTCCCACACAAAGTGTAATCAAGTGTAATTTATTCTGCCGTCTTCAACAGTGTTTTTCCAGAAAACACTCACAAAAGTTGTGTAAACAGCCCTGAAATTATTGGGATTTTTCATATTAATGTTCCATTTCAAAGCCGTCTAATATAGAACATATAGTGGAGAGATACTGGCTGTTTACGCCTCAATACATAGTAGTAGTACAATTTACTTTTCCAGAGCTATTATCCTTCATCATGCAAGCAGATCATGTGAGCAAAATCAAAGTGTAGAACTTCAGTTACATATTAATAGTTTGACAGTTTAAAGCTCTGGAAGAAAAGCAAGTAAGCGTACATTGAGTGAGAAATATTTTGAATACATTCTGTGTGAAATATACTGCACTCACACACTCATCTCTTCGGGGCAAAGAGGATCTAAAACAGTCAATAACTGAAAGTTGGTTTTGATGGCTTCATCATGTTTATTTAATCTTTGAGCAGATAGTTTTTTATTTATTATTAGAAAACTTTCACTAGGTTTAAAGTACATTTTATGAGTGCAAAGCTTGATATTTAGCACATAATGTATAATAAAAAAGGGATGCATAAATATATATATATATTTATATATATATATATATATAATATATATATATATATATATATATATATATATATATATATATATATATATATATATATATATATATATATATATATATATAAGGTATCAAGGAAACAATCTGTTATAAATTTAGTCTTTGTTGACCCAAAATAAATCATAATTAAACATTTTTGGAAATGAGACGAATGATACCTCTCATATATTTGTACGCTAAATATTAAGCTGGAGCCAGCTGGAGATGGTTAGCTTAGCTTAGCATAAAAACTGGAAACAGCTAACGTGCAAAAACCCAAACTGGTTTATGGATTAAACACTTTGTTTCCTTTGGATAGAGCCCACTACATTAATATTTCCTACAGATGATCTAACTCTCGGCAACACAGTGAATAAGCATATTCCTCAAAAAGTCAAACGATTTCTTGATCTTTGTTCAGCGCAAAACAAGTCGAGCAATCAGCCCGTCAAACAAGCAGCATGTGCAGGAATTTAACAGTAGAATGTCAAACCAACAAACTCTCAGAGAAAAGGTCGTGTCCTCAGTCGTATTATCGGCCCAGCGTGTTGCAGATTTGTTTAATCGCCTCAAAACGAAGGAAGAAAAAAAAAAGACAGATCTGTATTTTATCCTCAAAAAAACAATTTTGCTGCCCTTGAGTCGCGATGACAATAAAGAGACAGACAATGGATCATTGTCTCCTCCGCAGGATTTTTTTTTGGGAAGGGGGGGGGGACAGAGCCCCTGCATTCCAGAGGTGGGAGCACTGTGGACTCAAGAGTGAAGATTAAATGAGAGAGAAAGCAAAGTGAAAGAGGAGGGGAGTTCTTCAACAAGGGCAGGAATTCTGGAGGCAGTGTTTGAGCGAGGAGAGGAATGCTCTGCGCGTGGCAGAATAAGTGCCGGGGAGGAGAAGAGAACGTCGACGGCGCAATGGGAGTGGAAGGACTGGGAAAACAGAGTGGGATTAAACTGTGCGAGGTACGCACAACGAGCCCAGCGTGGGCTGACGAGAATACGACTATTAAACATAATGTGCATGTTTGGAGAACAACATTTTCTCAATCCTTGCTCGTATAATTACAACTTTCTCCTGGAAACGTAACACACTCACACACAGACAGAAACACACAGGGTAGCTTCAGCGCCTTTTCCCGCAGATCCATATTTGCAGGAAATGACACTGTTCAGCCATCAGTCACGTCCGCTCGGCCAGATGGGAGTTCATCGGCTCAGCCAGCGACGCGGCCCCTGGGATCGCCACGCCGCTCTGCGACATGATGTAATGGCTGTGTCAGGCCTCATCGCAGGCCAATTAAAGCCGGTCAGGAATGAAGCGAAATTGCCCGATGATGGCTTCCGCCGCCGATGAAAGAAGGGAGTCGGTGGCCACTTTGTTTGATGCGAACACGGCCATTCCAGACGTTGCCAAGGATTTGGTTGCTCGTCTTTTACAGCGTCCCGTTTCGAAATATTGAATAGGAAATGCTGTCGTCAGGGCCGGTTCGTCTGATTCGATCCGATCCGTCTGAAAACGGTTTGTTTTCGCTGCCATCTGCTCGACCTTGCAGCGAGGTAGAGTTTCAGCACCGTCCGCTCTGCATCTTTCCTTTTGCTTGACCCCTCCCCGAGGATGATGGGATGCCAAGAGATGTGCAGCTGAACCTGGTATCCTGCCAATGGCATCTCATGGCTTTGCTGGAACTGGCAGAGAAAAGGTTGAGGACACTGTTCAGTGTGGAGGCAGAAGAGAGTAGGTGGAAAAGAAGCCATGTATTCATTTCCTGGCTTTGTTTTTCATGGTTGGGGCTTAGTTCCAATCTTAATGCTACAGCACACACTGGTGGTTTTGTAACCCCATGCACAAAGCCAGGGCCGTAAAGATGCAGTTTTCCGACTTTGTTGCGGAATAACTTGACTGGCCTGCACGGTGTCCCAATTTCAACCTGCCGCAACGCCTTTGGGCCTCTGAAACGCCAACAGAGAGCCAGGCCTCATCACCAGAATCAGCACCTGACCTCACTGATGCTCTCTCGGCTAAAACGGCGGGAAATTCCTGGAGCCTGGTTCCAAAATCTTGTTGAAAGCATGTTTAGCAGCAGATTAATGTCCATAGATGTGGAACAAGATGCTCACCATTAACACACGGGTGTCCACATATGTTTCACAGGGTCATGTACTGTATATTTGCTTTCATTCCTCTCTTTTTATTTCCCGCCAATTTATTTTCTTAACTTATAATTGACCTTGAAAGTCGATTTCTTAAACAGTAAATGTCTCTATGAAAGAAAAAAGAAGCCCTATTGAAGCTGATCCAGCTTTGAGATGAGAAAACAAGACTATGTATCTTTTAAAAGACATATTTAATTTTGTCTCTTTCTTTAGAAAGATTTAGTTTATATTGCTAATGTTAGCTAAAGTTAGCGAATCGTATGTGTTGCTTTATTCTGTTACAGAATGCTTCAACATGAACTATTATCCCACAATTTCAAGTTACAAGCTCCCTTTAAATAGGCTACAAGCAAGTAATACAATAATTCATCTTTTTTTACTGTTGAAATGTAGCTTTTTCAAACAGCTATCCATCTTCCACATTCCTGCAAAAGTAGCAAAAGTGATTACAAAAAATAGTCTTTTCATCACGTTGCTGGACTTTCCACATAAAAGTCAAAGAAATCAATCTCCAGCCCCCAACTTTTAGAAAATCGGTGCACCCACCGTGAATTACGACGCAAAGGAGAGCGGCATACATCCTATTTCCTGTCTAATGCTAAAGAGCGCTGTGGCTTGTTAGCAGCCCCCGCCTCTTAATAAAACGCAAAGCCTCCGGGAGGTTACAATAAGAGCCGGGGCCTCCTGTGCAGCTCCACCGCAGGGCCCTCCCGCTGCTTTCCCTCCTCAGATGAATTAGCCCGTATAACACCGGCAGTACATCAAAGAGCTCCGGGGTGAAACTCCGGCCTTCTGTCCCCCAGGTCTGATTTGATTGCCTCCTTGCATGATTATAATCATGTTTTGCCTTCAGTTCTGACCACTGTTGTGATTGTCTTTCCCCTTTACACGTCTGATTTTTTAATCCATGTCATTGTTATGCAATGTGTTCTCCATCTGGCTCCCAGGAAACCACCTCCACAAACACTCCACATCACCACCTCAGCCCTCCTCCCCCTACTGCCCTATCAGCCCAGACAGATAAGTACCTTTTCCCACGGCAAAGCCTTTTAACTGCCTCGAAGCCTGGAAAGACTCTTGCCCCGCTCGCTCCTGCAGAACCAGACTCTGCCCCCCCTCCCCACCTCCCCCCCTCACCTCGCTGGGGGACAGTTACATTCACACTATCGCAGTCATCTGTCTCCACCAGTCGGTCTTCACAGGGCGCATCATCCATCAGAGTCGGGGGGGGGAGCGATGACACTATTGCCTCGCAATCAACCGCATGACAGCTTGATAGACTTTCGCGAGCCGCCTCTCATATCCCGTCACAAAGCACATCCCACAAACCAGCAGGGACAGGTCATCAAAGTACAGCGCAGAGTTGATTTCAGTCTGTTAGAGATTAGGGTCTAATATTCTTTTTCTCAAACACAGCTACGCATTAAAACGCATTTATTTTCTCATGAAATTGGTTGTATTTGATGAATAAAAATCAGATTTATTTGTGTGGCTTTTGGTTGCTGGATGAATGGAAAGGTAAAAAAAAAGTAAGGTGATTGTTGGACGTTCTTGCAAAGCTGGAATGTGCTGTGCCTCAATCTTTATGGCTCAAGGTGTTCTTAGCGCTCCGATGAAAGCCGACACGCATCCTCCTGCATGTTTACTGCACAAAGATATTGCTGTGCAGATAATGGTAATATAAAGTATTCTTTATTAGTATTCTCTGTCTTCATCTTGGAAGCAATTTAGATGATGCTTGTGTATCAATCAATCAATCAAATGTCCATTTTTATACAGCAAATGTAATTTTCTATCAAATTCAATCTGAAGATGTTGTCATATTTACATGTGGACATATTTATGCTGTCAGACACATAACTGATATAAAACCGTGGCACACACGATAGCATCTTCATCATCCTCACATAGAGTAAGTTTCTGCATACTGCTTTCCATAGGTGCATCAGTACATACAGGGAACACACAGGAAACCCTGATTAGACATCTTTTATTTAAACATGAATCCATCAATAAGCAGAGTGAAAACACAAGTGGTATAAAGCCAGGTAAAATAATCACATGTACAAAGCTAAAGGTAAGCCAAAGTCTGCCTGTCTCCATCATACTCGCTCCTCTCACACCTCATGATTGATCTGATCGAAAAGCCCTGGAGGCATGACACGTTCTCAGTGGAATTATGATGAATGGCAAAGATTTGAGCGATAATTTATACGTTTGGGACATACTTATCATTTGTGAAGACAAAGTAAACTGCCTGTAACTCCCCCAGTCCCCTTGGACAGGATGCAGAGCTACACAGTTATTAAGCTCACCCGTTTCTTCTTCTATGGTTGGAACTAACTAACTTCACTGTGTCTCATCCTGACGGCTCAGAGTTGAAGTAGTGAACGCGTGGAAGAGTTTCTAGGGTTAAACTCAACAACATCAATCCGGAGGTAATAAAGCAGACTCGCCTCTCTCCTCACCTCCAGAGGAACTGCCTCGCATTCGGAGATGGCTGATGGGAGGAATCTATATTTGAGTTTGACCCCCAACCGATTTGTTAATATGCCATCACCGAGCTTGGACATGTTGAGAAAACCGACAGTATAACCTGCAGTTTAAACCTCTCTGGTTCGCTCCTTTTGACTGGCTTTTTTTTTTCCATGGCAACGTCGACCGAGCCTCATGGGTACTGTAGTGTTTAGACTGGTTTTCTCGGAACGCTGCTCCCACGTCAATCTGTGCTATTATTTACCAATGATTAATATAGACTGCCCGATATCAATGTGGCTCTGTGCCGAGCTCTTGTTGCAAACGTCCAAAAAGTATTTGAGGGTTCTCTATATCAACACAAAAGTCAGACACATACACAATAATACAAAGCTATAATTGCACCCCACCCTCCCATTGTCTTGGGGTCAAAATGACCCGTGTACGAGTGTATATGTATGTGTGTTGATGGGCCATTTTGACCCCAAGACAACAGGAGTTTAAATGAAACAGACTTTTTGGAAACTAACCCATCACTCTCTTTATACCAGGCTTATTTTAGAGCATTTCAACTTTTAAAATTCATGCTCCTCTTCTTTCACAGACGCTGACTTGACTGTGGGTGCTTACCGCAGCCGTGTATAATCCCACATTTTAAATCCATCAGTCAGTAATGTTCTGAAATCCAATGTGCAAACACTACCAGAGCGCCGCGGTCGAGGACTTTCAACGCCCTTTATAGCTTGCCGAGGCGGAGCGGGCCTCCAGAGTTGGAGCAGCGGGCCGAGAGGTCGGGTACCGCCTGCAGCGAGAGGCACTGACGACGCCGACCGGCACCTCTGTGAAGGGAAAAGGGGTTAAGAGAGCCAAGTTGATCTCTGTGTTTTGAATATATCAACAGGGCAGAGTTGAAGAGGTTAGCGGAGCGGTCCGTGTAGATCTAATTAATATGCAGATAGTGTAACCATACAAGCTTGTGGCCTTTGGCTCTCCGTAGCCGCTGTTTGTCCTGAGTGAAGGAGCCGCGTTTTAAAAAGACAGATCTCCTCGCCTCCAGCTAACGGACTCTCTAAGCCTCTGCTGAACGATCGGGCGACCCCGGATGAGCTTTTCCCAGAGGCCTTTTCGGTATTCTGTTCACAAAGCCCCGTCTAAAGACCCTCATTGATCAGCTGCTCCTTTAACATCCTCTCTCCTCGGTCGGTGAGGAGTAACTGTTGCATCACTGTCAGGGGAAATGGATAAACGGTCATCTGATTTATGAGGGACTGGCCGGGTCGTGTGTTCCTTATCTTACAAATGATTTGTCTTTTTATATATATATAAATGTATATTATTAGTATTCTATCAATGAAGGAAAGGGGGAAAAAAGTGGTGGAAATGATTTGTGTTTCAAAGATGGCCATGACTACTCAGGGAAAGAAAAATTTACAAATATGTAAACGCTATAGAAACCAATCACTTACTCCAATGATCTCCATATATATATATATATATATATATATATATATATATATATATAAACAGCAAAAGCATTCTAGCATTGGCACCAACTGCCTTTACTGCAAAGCAACCTCCCCCCCAAAAAAGTTGGGACTTAAAAAATGAGAATTTAAAAGAGTCAAACTCTACGAAACGTGTCAATATGAGCAAAGTGTGTCAGAGATGGGGAAAAAGTATTGCTAATAGTTTAGACTTCTGTTCTGCCTCACATTCACCAAAGGCTCACGGCTAGTTCATGTAGCTCGCCGGAGCTTTTTAATAACAATATCTCATCTCAAAAGGCTTACGGGTCCACAAGTTTGCAAAGAAAACAAGACTGTAACTCATATATTTGCCGCTACATTACGGCGTCAGGATCACAATTACTATCGGGGTGATGATGCGTTTGAAATGACTCGTTCTCCTACAGCTTACTGGAGGAAGCGCGTGTGTTTGACTGTACTCCTCTGGTGCTCTTTTCTTTCTCCATTACAGATAACTAGGAACATTATGTGCTATTTTTAAGAAAAGCTGCTTCAAAAGGGACACATATTTTTAGACAAAAAGGTACAAGATCTGAGATTGTGAACTCACACACTACAGTAGAGTCATTGTAATATTGAACAACTCAGGAAAACACTTGAAACCAGGCCCTTAATTGCATTATATACACCGGACTAACTGTGATTTTGCTGTACTATTTCCACACTCTTGCAGGGGCATTTTGTGTCGAATGAATCAGACAAATGATTTCCCAGCACGAAGCACAAAGGCCTCGCTATACCTGCTTCCTCACGAACTCACCTGACGTTCATGTTCTCTCCAAAAACCCTCTCATATCACGGCCCTCGCATTCCCTTTTGACGAACTACCATGACCTACAAAACTCCAAAGCACATCCTTCTCCAAACCATGCCCCATTAATCAAATGCCTTATTTCTATTCATCCCTCAAGCCCTTTTGACAACGTAGCACCCAGCTCATTGCACTCCACTGTACTCACCACCTCTGTCACGCAGCCCACAACTTAATTATTCATCCCTGATCTATCCATTAACAGCAGCCTACAATGCAAGTCACTCAACCCCCTCCAGTTAATAAATATTCTCTTTGCTAAGATTAGAAGATTTTTGCATGACCTAGATATCAAATCAAGCTATTGTTCCAGCTCCGTCATGCTACATTTTCTCCGACAGTGAAGGGAGAGGAGAGGGAGGAATGAAGGGAGGGTGAGGATGGAGGCGAACTTAAACGTATGCCTCAGTTCAACAGTGACCCCTGCTGTAGATTGCAGACTAGTTTCTCTTCCCTCAGGGCAGTCGGAGTATAGGAGGAAGAGGAGGAGGAGGAGGGTTGTGTGCCTTCCTCATGCTCAAATACTCAGAGAGGTCAAGCTGCGTCTTCTCCCGTGTGCAACTGTTCACGCCCCACGCCGGTTCTGCAGAGTCCCGGCTGTGCCGACAGGAAAACATGAAAGGACCCGTGGGAACGTTTGAGGGATCTTCGCTCCCCGTGTGAAGCGCAGGGCCGGAGGTGCTGCCGACCGCAAGATGAACATGCAATGTGTTTTTTTTGTGTGTCACGGCCACTAATTACTCCTTCAAAAGCAGTTTCCATGAGCTCGCTGAAGCTGTCGCAGAAGAACCTTGATGATAGTTTCACAGCTGTGTGCAGTCACTACCACAAACACCTTTTTTTCAGAAATGAGTGAATACATAAAAAAAGACCTGTGTGTAAATAGACACAATAATAATAAGAACTTAAGGTTCGCTCACTATTTTTCTCCTGAGCTGCCATCGCTGAACATAAGATTTCACACAATACTTTTGTCATTCATATTGATGAATTGAATACATGAATAGTAATAAACGGGTTATTTGAGTGAGAAGTCTTGAACAACCACTCTTCCATCTTCCTGTGAACCAGCAGTGGGAATTAATAATAGTGTTTTTAAAAATGAATACGGTCTCTAACTTGTTCTTTTTGTTATTTATTTGACTAATATGTCTGCTTAAAGTCATTTGTCTAATTCTTTCACATGTAGTTCTATTTTGTGTTTTAATTTGGACACTTAGGACTCCTAAAATATATTGAGGTCCAAGCCACAAAGCAGCAACAGGAACAGATTGATTGATAATAGATTTAATTTACATTTCCTTTTGTTAATTTTAGTTTTAATGGATAATTCTTAGCTAGAATAAAATAAAGTATACATGTAAATTGATCACAACGAAAATGCTTTAATTATTTTTTAAACTTGGATGGCACGATACAGACTCCTTAGTGGTCCTCTTGTCTACCAGTGCATGTCAGGGTATGTCATGAATCCAGTGTGGTCCAGCACCTGCTCCTCCAGCACACGTAAACCCCGCCCTAATCCTCACCTTGACCGCTTGTCTGAGTGACAGGTGTAATCTTTGTTCAAGGTTTTGGAAGATTGAGGGGCGGGGCGGGGGGCGGCAGCTATCCATGTCAGGCCAGAGGGACCAGAGGGGCCAAAGGGGCCAGCTCCTCTGGCGTCTCAAGTCCAAGCCCCTCCAGCCGGCTGCAGCCTTGTCCCTGCTAGCAATGTGCTTTATGCTCCCCCCCCCCCCCCCCCCCCCCCGTTGCAGGAGAGCAAGAGTAATCACTGGTTCTGCCGCAGCAGCAGAGAAGATTTAGCAGTCCTCTTACCTTCAGCCCAAACCGTCAGTCACTCAGAATAGAGCAGCTGCCTGGAGGCTGCCAGCGGAAGAATACATCATCCACATATTATATCATCCTCCTCCTCCTGCTGCGAACCACTATTACGCCTTATGAATGTGTCAGAGGGGAGAGGGTATATTCATGGAAGGCAATTAAAATAACTAAGAGATCCATCCACCATAAACACAGGAGTTGACAAGATTACCATCTTGATGAATATGTATCAACAGGAATGGCAAGATCAAAGGGTTCCTCCCCTGCTAAAGCACAGGCGGACCCCTCGCATAGCAAATCAGGGCGTTCGCTCGGTGATGAATTTGTTGAACGATAAGGATGTCGGTTTAAAAGGACGCCGGGGGGGGCTTGTGGGTAGACGCGGCTGCCAGGTGGAGGAAGGGTCGAAGTGTCGGAGGGAGATTGGACAAGTCATGCAGGCGCCAAGGGATGAAGCCCAAAAGCTTTTTGTAAAGACAGATGAAACGGAGCAAACTGGGTTCCGAGTGCTTCACCCTGGCTCTGAGTAATGGTGGAGTACCATGAACTCCTCATATGGGGATGAGAAATACAAACATATTGGGGAAATTCAGGATCACCTTAAATATGGGCCATACAATATGTATGCAATATGTTTCAGATGTGCGTATTACTTCTGTTGTAGACGGAGTTTCTGATAGTGTAGCTCATGAATGTACTGTTGCTAAGTCAAAGATGCCAAGTCGTACTTGAACGCACCATTTAGCAGATCAGTCTGCCCCATTAAATTATAAACTAACTTAAGCTAAAAGTAAACATGACAATTCATTTCCTGATGGCGAACCTACGCATTTACGGCTTCTAAAGACGAGTTAAAGTGTAAATGGTCTTTTCAAAATGTGTTTATAACGGTGGCTGTGTTCATTACGGCGGTAACCTCCCAAAGGTCAGAGTTCAGCCACCACTGCTAGCCTCGATCAGCGGCGGTATGCAGAACAACTACAGTATGTTAAATAAGTCAAGGAAATGGCGCCGACAGGAAATAGAACGAGACGTATGTCAGACTTTTACAAAGTCCATTAAAAATATCATTAAATTTGCATACGACCCGGGACGGAAGGTTGTTAAAGCTCAGCAGATAATTTGCAACATTCCACGGAGTCCAACCCCGATGATTTCATTCAAGGCTAAACTCTGCCATCAGCATTCAGACAGGAAGAGTTATTGCCTTGTCTTGCCCGAGCCTCGAGTGTCAAGCAAATTAAAATTCTGCTCAGAGTGGAGGACCTATAACAAGAGAAACTATATTACTGCGAAAAGATGGGAAGGAATGGAAAAGCTTAGACACCAAAATGTGGGCAAACAAGGTAGGGCCTGGAGAAACAGCATTAGGGATCAGGGGTGAGGCCCTGGAGGTGATGCACCGGGCGAGGAGGAAGGTAGGAAGTTGGGTGAAGTGAGCACAGAGCCAATAAGGTTCCTACAAGGACCCTTATTACTCACATTGCGAGTGAGGGACGGAGCAGATGGCCTCCCGAGCTCTCCGTCCGGCTACGCCGACACACACTTTATGTCCGGCAATGAGCTCACCGAGGAGATGGCGTCATTCGGCCAGCCTGTCGGCCTGTGTCTTGTTTGCCAGTTAGACCTCGGTGAAAGTGAGAGGAGGAGAACTGGGACGCGACCGGGAAGTTCTCCCGAAAACTTGTTAGAACCGATGAGCGCTCCTGTTGTGCCCGACCTGTCTTGTTAGTAAGCAGCTTTTGGCACCAGCGCTGTTATTTACTGCATGCTGTGTGTTGCCGATGCTCCCACGTCCGGATCAACAGAGGATCAGAGGCATGGCTCTAATTGATAATTTTGTTCAGATGCTCTCGTCTCTAATCTGATTATGTGAGTTGCTAAAATAACGTGTTTTTTCTTCTTCTGTACATAATAAGAATGAATCCGATGTAATCTAATTTACTACTACAGAGGAAACCACTTACAGCGATCAAACATTTATATGGATCAAAAAGTTTGTGACGCACGCTGTTTAAATCAGTCACTTATTGTAATCCAGTAATCCATTTAAGAGTGTTCCTTTTGGGTCTTACAAACCTTACTCCCATGGTACTTTGATTTTGGAGATATGGTTTTGATCCTGTTTGAATTGTGAAATGTATTACACATGTTGATGAAACAAAGGGCTCCAAGAAGCTCACTACTATGAAAGACCCCTTCTTACAGTACTCTCAATTGATTTGGTGTCATTCAAAAGAAATGTATAGATTACCACAGACTAAATACACCGATACAAAACATTTGAAGGTTTAACAGGATTTCGGTCCTCCTTAAAAGGCGGAATCTGTCTGTATTTGTTCAAACAAGCATCCATTCATGTTGCATTCAGGCTCAGTTCACCTGAGCTGGCCCTCTCAGCCAGGGGCTCAAATCCTTGGCTCCGCCGGGTGCCACCGCTCTGATTACACTCTGATCCAGCTCATAAGCAACCCGCCTTATTCCAGGAGCTCAGATACGACACCTCGGGGGGTCTTTGTGTCTTATCTCAAAGCGAGGTGCAACCATTTAGTGACACACACGCACACAGACCTGAATTGTTCCGTGGAATAAAGAAAAGAATTGCGGGCTAAATGGCGACGATCCAGAGAACAACGGTGGTTCTTATCAGAGCGACGCAGGGCAGTTTTTTTTTGTTTTTGTTGTGTTTTTTACCTCAACTGAGGGTGAAATATAGCTGGGAAAGGAACGAACACAGATGTTGGGCTGTCTGCTACGTCAAAATTAATTTCACAGGGTGAGGCAGATGGAAAGTGAAATTCGTTCTATTGATCCAGGCATTGTCTTTTATGTGTGTTTATAGCTGTTTCACAGAGATATAACAGGCACTTTGTTTTCTCTCGGTGTGTCTCTCTCCTCCACCCCTATTTGCAGTCAGTTTATATAAAAGAACACCAATCGCACAGCAGTCTCCGCTATGAGGGGAAAAAAAAAAAATCCCCTTCTTATACCATGCTGACAGATTGCTTTCTGCACCAGCAGCGATGGTCCCTCAGAGCTCCATTGCTAATTCAGTCAGACGGCGCACACTTGTGGAGACACGACACCCAAATCTCTCCCCCACAACAGCCTCAAAGAGACATGAAATGCCTCAATCTCGACAGTCAAAACCGAAACTGACGCCCGTCAGCGTGGTAGGAAGCAAAAGCCAAACGGTGACACGGCCATTGCCCAGTGACACCCACAGCAGTGTAGCCAATGCGATGAACACAGTCCCATCACGCGAGGGCCTAGTTATCACACAGAACACTTCCCACTGAACGCTGAGCATAACAAGTGAGACTTAATTCAGCTGAACATGTGACTTTGTTTAGCAGCAGAAAGAGAAGAAGAAGAAAAAAGAGTTTGACACAAAAACAGCCGAGAGCTTTGCTGTCACCTTACCTTACTGTCAGCTTTAACTTTCAGGTTATTTATCGTCCCGATTCTGATGAAAAAAAATAAGAACACCTCTCAAATTTAAGGGGTGGTGTCAAAAAAAACACGAGTATATGTCACATTAGATGTGTACGAGGTAAATGCATTTCAGAAAGGTAACCTCGAGATGAAAAAAATTCAACTCTGAGTGGGAAAGGGACTGCCGCTACTACCTTCGGTCAGTGTCCCCGTTAGCTCCCCGCTGTAGCCAGCTAACTATCCTGCTAGCGCCCCGCTAGCTCTCCGACAACCACCGAAGGTAGCGGGACCTGCCCCGGCTCGACCCCCCGACTCGGGCAGAGGGGACACGGGCCAGTAGCAGCAGCAGCGGGGAGCTAGCGCTGCTGCTAGCGCTGCTGCTAGCGCTGCTGCTAGCTTGCTATAGCGGGGACACCCACCGGAGGTAGAAGCCGCTTGTAACCTGACTTTAATAATCAGTAAATAAAACAGAAAAAGATCACGGCGTTCAGGGCATTGCTGCAAAAACACGCACGTTCATTGCACACAACGATTGCAAAAAAATGTTGCCAGGCTGCTAAATTGTGCTCGTTCTGATTGTGTTACTTTAAGTCTTTTGAAATGCACCTGTAATGCCTAAATGGCAGTGGCACATTTGACCGCTAGAATAAAAATAAGTATGATGATACTTCTGAAGTGACAAATTATGTTGAAAATGGTTGTGGCCTGTGATGCAGTGGGGTTCATTTTAAGTGTGTACAAGCAAATGCCCCCCTCCCCCCCACACACACACAAAAAAAACATAATAAAATAAATCTGTCTGCAATTGTATTATTAAACTGTGTATAATTGAACCCACAGAGTTAATTGTGTCGCTACACAGAGTACAGAAAAGTAATTTGGGAGAGGGTGCGTATTCGCCCCCATGGCACTCAATGCAGGAAACAGATGAGAGGGATTGTGGATGGATTATGAGCATTAGCACCCACCCTGGCGGGCATTGTTATTAGTTGCCTGAATATATCATTATAATAAATGTCTCGGTCAGACTGTGCAGGTGCAGGGTTGCATCAGCGAGAACGATGACAATTTAGATCTACAAAATAATACAAAACATTATTGAGATCGAAAACCCTCGGGGAGACGTAACGCATCGCTGGCTTTGAAACATACCCAAACATGTAGGAATATGTCCTCTTGTCATTATGTCAATTAGGGAGGAGAAGATAAAACATGCACTTCTCTCATTCCAGCCTTATATTTTTAAGTGACCTACTTGCAAAGAAAATGCTGACGGGAGATGGAAAAAAAAGGCATGAATGACATCTCGTGTGAAGAAGGGAGGTGGAATAGAAGCAGCAAGATCACATTTTCCTTTCTTATCTGTCAGAGTGTATACAGTATATTGACTCACGTACTGTGTATATTCTCAGCGTGTATTTATACTTTGTTCCAGCTGCTCCCCACAATCTCTTGCATAGTCTCGTTATCTTTCTTTGGGTCCGTCTCTCCTGTCCTTCTTTCCCCCAGAGGGCGAACTCTCGCTTCTAAAATCTGCTTTATCGATTTTTATTTCTGTGAGTGCTGGTCCTGTCTCTGAGAGATGAAACTCTGGTAGATATTACAACACACAGTGCACCTCCTCTCCGGGCCACACCAAACTCAGACAGATGACGGCGAGCAGTTCTCGTTTCGTGGGTTTTCCAGAATTTAATTCGCATCAACAGTGTCATTGCTGCAGAGCAGACTGCTGAGCAAACATGATGAATAATTGAATTGGGTCTGCACAAACACGGCTTGTGATTAAAAAAACGACTGTGACAACATTAAGATCTCGACAAACACAAATCAGCGGGTGCGGTAGAAAACGTAGCTAGGGCACAGACAGGAAACTAGTGGGGTCCAACAATCGCGCCCTGAGGGACTACTTGCATGGCCAAACTGGTGATTTTAATAAGAATAAATGAAGGAATTGTGACTGTAGGGAATAGATGTGAGCTGTTTGTTGGGGGGTGTTTAGGGACAGAGTCAGACTCTCTGTGGGGAATGGCTTTTACTTTTTATTTTAGACTGTAAAGCAGGAATACCAATGAGAAATTCATAACTAGGACCACTGCCAAAACAAGCTCTCAAAGCCTCCTTTCTAGATGGGCTCTGAAGTCCCTGCTTAGCGCAGTAATAAGAAGCTGGAATTAAGTATTGAAGCTGAGAGAGAGATGGTTTTGAAGTGCAGGAAACGCCTCTTTGCGTTTCTCCCTCTGACTGTAGGTAGGGGGTTAAGTGGGTATATTAGGCGAAGATCAAACAGATTATTATGATGTACTGTGAAGTTGCACTTGAGACGTAAAGTGCCCCTCGGTAATGTGTCATTATTGCAAACAGACATCACCGCTGCACAGAGCGAGGTAGACTTTTTTTGGTCTTGGATGTTTTCAGACTCACAATAAATTGTGTTTTTTAACAGCTAGATCCCAGCAGAGCCTCACTTTCTTTCATGTCAGAATCACAATGTCTTTATTTGCACGACAAGAGCAAATGTAGTGCCAAAGTTCGAATGGTATCAAGAGTTAACATGAAATATTCATACAAATTAGATCAGATGCATGCATTCATAATAGCAATATATTATAATTTCATTGACTTTATTTAATGCATAACAGAACTTTTCATGATGTATGACTAGTACTCACTTTGGGCCCAGAGCTTAAAGGATAAATCTGGTGGTATTGTCCGTGGAGCCTAAAATGGATTCATATCTCATTCCTGATTCCTCTGTGCCACAGTTTGAGAAACCGACGGTGAGCCACACTGTTGCACTGAGTAACATGATATTATGATCCGATTGTCATTATGATGAACACAAGCACTATTTTATTTTGAATCAATCAAGCGCACACATAAACCATCCTGTAAATATTAATGAGAGTAACAATTATATTTTAATCTACTGCTGGAAATAATTACCGGCTGTAAGGATATTATTTGACCCATTTTGGTCTTAAATACAAACAAATAGACGAGTATACAGGTCTGGCAGGTCAAAAGGTATTATGATGGACTCACAATATGCTGGTTTAAGTATTTTCATGGGATTTGTTGACAACACCAAAAATGTAGAATATTTTGACAGCATGATCCATTGCAAAAAAATTGAGGATTTTAAATCCGACTATTTTCTTATACACTCATAGCAGACATTTTAAACTCAAACTGAACCAAGCTTTTCTGCTGTGACACTCTGCATTCCCTTTTCCAAATATCTGTAGCCGTTCCGTTTGGGTGTTTCATTCAGTTTAGTCACAACAGATTAAAGGTGCGTTCGCGTTCGCCTTGACATATTTGATGGAAAATATTTCTTTTAAGGGAATAATGAGCCAAAGCTGAGTTGACTTGCAGAGCCTTGGGATTGTAGCGTTCAGGAGCTCAGGTGTGTGCTCCTGTTGAGAGTATTCAACATGACCCCGCGTTTATATAAAACAAACCAACTTAGGATGCACGTTAAAACGGAACAAGGGCGTCGACAAAGTTCATCAGGGAACTACAGTACGGTCAAGCGTCCCCTCAAGAGAGCCGTGACAACGCAAAGGCGCCGCGAGGACGTCCCTGCTCCACTGACTGCAAGCACAATTGTTTTCCCTTTTCCGTTAGGCACATGATTCGTCTCGCCTGTCACTAATGCCGGCTCTGGAAGCAGCGAAATGCACTTTGCTGCTCTCTAGTCAAGCATCAGGAACAAGGCATTTCCAGGCTAACAGCATGCTGAGTGGGTGTCACTCCGGCTGCGAAGGCTCACAAAAGTGGGACTGAGCAGCAATTCATTATCAAGGAAATGTTGAAGGGCTTTGTTTGTCCTTTCACCTGCTTCTCACTTGAACGGAGCTGCCCTGCCTCCCGCGGTATTTTTGTACCGCTCCGTCCTCCGTTCGGGTCTCGCTCGACCGCCTTCCTGCACTTTCCCCGTCTCTCCCTCCCACAACGCTTATTTCCTGTCGCCTCTTTACATTTCTATTTCTTATGCCACATGCTTATCAGTGTGAGCGACATAAGATAAGACTTGGGATTGTTTGAAGTGGCGAGATATCGGAGGTAATTTCCAGGTCCCGCTTTGCCTGAGATAGCAAACGGTGGGACACTTTTTGGAGGTTTTTCAAAGGACAAATGCTTAGCTTACTTGCCACCGTAACTTCCTGTTGGCAACATTCCTGTGCATTCCCAGATCTCAGCAATTACAGCAGCGAGAACCATATTATCATAAGATGGAATCAAAAATGGTATTTAATCAATTTTGAGAAATTTAAGCTTTCCTGCCAGTAGTTAGATGAGATGATTAATACCCGTAAATCCCGCTGCTTTTTCTTGGCAAGACCCGCCCTGCGTGATAGTCAAGCGCTAGGATTGGCCAGGCGAGGAGGTGCCGGTGACCTGATTTGTCAATGCCTAACCTTAAACCAATAGTTTTGCTTGAACTAGCTCTGCAGGGCGGGCCTAACCAAGTAAAAAGAGAAAAGAGCGGGATTCATAATTATCCATCTGTGCACTAGGGAGCGGGAGCCCAGAGATGATTAGCTTAGCTTAGCATGGAAATTGGAAGCAAGGGGAAACGGCTGCACAAAGCATTCACACACTGTATTTATGTGCGATTACACGTTGACCATCATTTCTAACCCTTCCTCCTCAGTTGATCGATGCCTGCAAAAAGGTCTGGGGAAACCAATTCAGCCAAGGCAGTCGGAAAGTTTGCGGAAACGCCTCGTCACCGGCCGACAAAAGGTCGGGCCGGTGTGCTGTCACAAGACACCAAGCTCTCGGCCAGGCTGCAAATTGTGTGCCCGAAGCGCCGGCGTTCCACTTCAAATCCTCTTTCGGGTGCCAACACAACGGGCAACATCTTTCCAATCTTCGCTGAGTGCCATCCTGCTCTTATCTAAGGCAGAGAGCGATAGCAAATGCGGCAACAGGGCCATGCATAAAAGATGAGTCATGAAATAATGTGAAAGTGCATATGAATGAGTGCGTAAGTGCATGTCTGTGAGCCGATGTGTGCGCTTGTTGCAACGGACAGGAAGAAGACACACTGCACCCACTGCTTCTTTTATCTCCTCCTTTTGTCGTTCTTTCTCTTCCTAGTCTTTTTCTACGTGTCACGGGGCTTCCTGTCTCAATCTCGGCGTGTTTCAAAAGGGGAAAAGTCGCGCAGGGGCCTCATAAAAGGCCGAACAAGGTTTTGTTTGCAAGCCACGGCGAGAGAGAAGGCGGCAGTTCAGCTTTTTTCTCTGTTTTTTTTTTTTCAGAGGGAACTCGAGGTGAAAGTACAGACAAGGTGAATTGGAGATGAGATATAGCCGACTCAAGAGAACTGCAAACACACAGAGTCTGTGTGTGTGTGTGTTGTAGATAATTCTGCATCTTCCTGAACCACAGAGGAGGAGGAGGATGACAGATTTCTCTCCCCTTGACTTGACGGCCTCCGGTCTCTGTGCGGGCCGATAACGCGGGAGCTTGCTAATTAATTACCTATTGATGCTTTTACCGTCTGGTGTGAGCGTTCATAACAGTCACACACCCGTCAGGAGTGGGGTGGAGGCGAGTGTGTGTGTGTGTGTTGGGGGGGTCAAAGGGTGTTGATGCTTTGCGGACACCGTTGAAAAGTAAGCTTCTGTGACCATCTGCTAAAATAACAGTATCTCCTTATAACACTATCGATAATAAATCATTCATAGATTCTGAAATGCTTTGCAAAAGGGCGTAAGAGATTTGGTAAAAATAACATCCAACATCATGCGATGGAAATTCTGTAGAAAATGCGGCGCTAGCACGTGCAAAAACAAGAGCCATTCCAAAAAAACTACGATTTCTGTAATAAATAAATGAAAGAGTTAAGTTCAATTTTGGCCAGAACTTTTTTTTTTATTGACAGAGTTTGTTATTAAAGTGAGATTATTTTCCTGGTTTCCAATAGAAAAATAATTTCTTTTTACACTTAAAGATAATTACTTCTTTCCCCTAGTGGAACAATGCGCCTCTCCCAATATTCTGACGCTCATTCTGATGAATTCCTTTCAACAAGGGAGCTGCATGAGGAGAGACTATGACCTCACTCGATCGTTGCAGTCAGACTAAATCTCAAAGGCTGGATGTAAAAGGATTTGTTCAAATGGATTCTTTTGCATACGAACAGAAACAGGCCCCCTAATAATACAGTTAGTTGTTAGAGGTCAAATCATCTGCACTCATTTCTCATCATAGCAGAAACATCATTAATCATTAAGCTCAGCTCTATCAAGGTGTACCCGTTCAGATGCCTTTGTATTGTCCATGTTGGCTCACTGATGAGTTTTAGCACAGCACTAAATGGAACGTAGCCTTCTACTGAGCCAAGTGTCTGCTCTGACGAGTCTACTGTGTGAAGAAAAACTCAAAACCTCCTGTTCAGAAGCCAAAACCAAAGTCGATCCGTGTTTAGCTCTGTTGGATAAAGAAACTCGACACATCCGCCATTACAAGGAGAAACTGCAGCAAAGACGTCGAAAACAAACCACACGGGAGTTTTTTTTCTTCTTGTATAGACACTAATGGTCTGCAGGATAAGAAAGCTAAAGGCTTTTGAGAGAGTTGTCACAGAAAGTTCCTTGGCAGTGTCTGGTGTCTCCACATGAGTCTCCATCTCTGCAGCTCTTCTGCTTCCACGTTATAATTAAAGTGACAAACCTAAACCATTACAGGGAGGACTGGCAGCCTCTGTGGGGCCGCTATTGCGTTTCAACTTCCGTACCACCGGGTTGGGTTTCAGGGGAAATGTGCTGATATGCTTTATCTGTTCGAGCTACAAAGTATAGACTTAATTTTTGAGAATCTCTTAATGTTTAAGAGTTCCTAAAGACCCTGAACCCTTAACTCTTCGCTCCACCTGATCGGCAGTGAAGAGATTTTAAAAAACTTGTGATAAATGGGATCAACTAAACCTCTCAAACTGCTGAGTTCTTTATGAACTAGATATAGGAGTGAATCTGAGAAAGCTGCGAGATTCCGAGTTTAAAGCGGAGATAAAAGCCCTAAAATGACCTTCTTTAAATCTGCAGAGGATAACAATGTTTTGATGTTTGAATTGATTCTCAGGTGGCAAAGTGGATTAATGTCACGCTTTAAGGTGAAGGACAGACCTCAAAGAGCACTCCAAATTATTACTGTTTTCTTGTCATCATCGGTTTATCACAAATGGCTGCAAAGAAGGAATTATTGCTCTGGGCCAATCTTGCTTTTCTCAGTCCTGTGACACGGTTTGATGCTGCATGGTGATTGGGTTTGCCGACCTGCTGCTCATCTCTTTGCTAAATCGGCCTCATGTTACACATACAGATGACTGAATTGACACAAGATGCTCCGAGCACAATGCCCTTCCTCTTCGATCGTTAACCTGAATAAATATTCCTCCCACCGCAATCATTGCAAATGAATCGTTCGTCACGTTTGGGGTATTTTGTTCTGTCGGTAGACGCCGGGCTGTGTTTCTATTGTAGATATTTTGGTTTGAATATTGAGGATTCTAGTAATTCATTTTGTTTGCTATACCTTTTTTGACACAAATCCTCCAGGGGATTTCTAAAACACAAAGACTGGTGTTCCATAGAATAGACCTGACAACTATTATTATGTATATAAAATATTGTGTTGATTAAAAAACGTAATCCGAGACGTTTCCTTCAAAAGATGGAGATAAGGGGTTGGAATAAGTGATGTGAATGACAAGTTTATAATGGTATGAAGTCAAGTTTGTTGTGTTTACAGCTTGCTCTGCTGCCCCCAAGTGGTCAGAAATATATTAATACAGCTTTAAATGTACTAAATATGTTAAAAACATATAGCTAGTTAATTGTCATATACATAATATGCATCAGATGTGTAGATAATTACAATAGGTTATGCACAATATTGGAATTCTGCTGATATTTGTCTATTTTCCAAGTGACTTTGTCCGATTGATGCGGTTAGCGATACATCCACACATTGTTTTTCAACCTAATTACAGAGAACATTATAGTATTATACCTATACTGTTCTTGTGATGGCCCGCTGTCAGATGCAGTTATAACATGCAGTGCTTTTCAAAATGAACACATTCAAAGGGCAACTGGGCTTTCATGTTAACATGACACATTTCTTTTGAAGTAACACGCTCAAACAAAACTGGAAAACTTCATTCTACTTTTAAGAGGCTTGGGTCGGGGGACGATTCCCCTGAGACATTCCTGAAAATAGGCACAACCTGGGCAAATTTGACCTATTTCACAAGTTTCAAAACAATGTAATCTCTGTAATTAAATTTGTAGTATTGAAGGATTGCAATTTGGCTCTTTCTCGCATGACCGACGCCGAGCAATCATTGCAAATAGCAACTATGCTATCGTTATGTGAGCCAATCGGCACAGTCCGACCTGCAGAATCATACAATTGTCAGGACAGAGACAATGTCTGTGTGTGTCTTGGTTTTTTTAAAAGAATAGAGAAAGTTTTTGTCTTCCCCTTTCAGAATATTCTTCCATTTTGTAAATCTTTTTTTTTTTAAATGAGCAAGGAGAAAGAAAAGAAAATGGTCTTTAGAAGTAGTAAAAGTTTTAATTTACCTTCACCCCATGCTAATTCTGAGTAGAGCATGAACGCTAGCCGTTAGCGCCGGTGCTGCTAGCGTTGCCGGCTCTCCTGCTGATTTCAACCCTGATCGGTTGTCCACAACGTAACATTATCAGGGATCCGATAAGCATTGATGCCGATCTCCAGATTCAACTTTTTTTTTGTTAATTCAATATCTGCCGATAACGATCGGCACTAAAACCTTATTCCACGTTATGATGCTGAAACTGTGTAATTAATTCGCCGTTCAAATGGGTTCCGATCCATTATGTTGGGCGTGAATCACAACCTGAAACTGACCCAAACACTCTGGCACCCCCTGCTGGCTGTGGGTCGATCTGCACGTCACTACCGCGCCATCCCAGCGGCTCGTCGTATGGAAAGGCAAATGTTCATTACTGCCGATGTCGTCTTTCTTCCCTAATTACGATGTGACGGGAACATCGTATACAAAATCCCCTAAATAGCTTGTGTGCACGTGTGTGTTACCATCTGAAACTGTGTTTTAAACCCCTGCACCTTGTCTTGCCTCTCCGGGGAGAAGCTGACAGCTCATCTCGGTGAGTCATATAATCCACAGAGATTACCGAGAGTCATATAAGGAATCAGTATCAGGGCCGCGACCCCATCTGGCTTTGGAGTAGACTTGGACCAATGGGGACGGTTCCATGAGCCTCATCCCGAGCGCACGGAGACCAGAAAGTTAGCAAAGTGACGCTGCAGTCCTTTTTTTCTTCCGTCTTCCAACCGGCTCACCTCCACTTTTGAGAACTCTTTGTCCCCGTGAGAAACCCATTACTGATCTTTACTGAGATCACCCGCCAGTGACTGTGGTTCGCACTGAGCTGGATGATCACAGCCGCTCTTTTTAAGAAAAGGGTCCTGGTGGAAAAGAGAGAGAGAGGCATCGAGTGCGAGCGGAGGCGTAAATACTGTATTTCTGGATGTGAAGGCAACGCTCCTCATGGTTTGAAGACCTTGGTCATGGTTGTTTAGAGCCTTTAAACCTCCACCTGTATCTACGATGGGATAATTATTCATCCCTATTCCTTCAGTCTTGGGATTCAAACTGTCAACCTGCCGCGTTAGTTGGCACCGATGGGGCGGCGGTGAGTGTCGAAATTGCTTCCACAGGGCCGTCCACGTTGTTTACACAAGTTGCTCGCGCTCATTGCAGAGTCATTACAGCCGGAGGCCGGTTATGAAATCAAGCTAAAAGGCTCAAAGGCTCAAAACAACAAAGTGTGTGTGTGTGTGTGTGTGTGTGTGTGTGTGTGTGTGTGTGTGTGTGTGTTGAGAGTGAGGAGCAACAAACGGGTCTCGCTGTGCAATGGTGCGTTTGACACTTAAATGACTTCTGGTGTGTGTGTGTGTGTATGTGTGTGTGTGTGTGTGTGTGTGTGTGTGGCAGTTAGAGGCTGCGCGTGTGAACGAGCTCCTCCAATGAGGAGAATACGTGTTCTGCTCACGCTCCGCTGAAGCATGAAAAACATTGTCGACGAGCCGGCCGGCAGCCAAATCAACACACACACACACACACACACACACACACACACACACACACACACACACACACACACACACACACACACACACACACAGTTAAGAGATTTTAACCTGAAGATGTGACCTCTACAGATTGGAGAAGAGGAAACCAATTATCAAAAACTGTCTTAAAGATTTATGCTGCTAAATTAAGAGTTTTTGTTGATGATATGGCTTGAATCAATATCACAATATTAATTTATGGCTACTGGCTTTGAAAACAAGATGTTCATCCTGAATAATGATTTTTGTTCGATTGATTGATTTACCTAATGGCCCGACACCCAATTAAGCCCAACCTGTGCAGTTAAGATAATGACGTCTATCTATCTGACAAATTCCTTCCCTTTCTAGCTCAAAGCTCAGAAACTGAATCCTCAAACAAAAATGAAAGATGAAGTTTCTGGCGTGTTTCCCATGATACAGCGGGAAAACGTCTCCGGCAGCTTCCAGCGGAGGGAAGTAGCCATGCTGCCATCTGCTGGTGGAAGAGACCATGCTGGGTGAGAGAAAAAACCTTGATTATGCATATTTGACACACACACATACACACACACACACACACACACACACAGTGGTATAGTCTTGAAGTTATGATGGGCCGCAGGTGTAAATGGGGCCACGCAAGAACCTCATGCCATCATGTCAGGAGATTTCTGCTGTGTCAACAACGTTGACACACACACACACACACACACACCGCTGAGTGACTGTTGTATTGATTCCGCCCGCCTCTCCTCGCCTCCGGCAGCGACTCGCGCCACAGTTGTTTTTTCTGCCATATTGATCTCGGTCCTCTCGCGGCGTCAGCGGGGGGTCGAGCCATCAGCCGGCAGATTGAAGAAACATTTTCACGGCCACATCACCACCTCGGGCCGTCTGCGGCTTAATCCACTTATGGCCTCCTAATTACTGGAGTGTGTCAGAAAGAAGAAGAAGAAGAAAAAAGTGGAAACACAAGTCATAACAAGGGCCACGCGCTAGAGACGCCCCACATTCCCCCGGGCCCTTCGCCTATATGCGGCCCCGTGATGTGACTTCCAATGAGGTTCTCTGTCCGACAGCAGCCAAGGACGATCCTCCAGAATGGGAGGCAGGTTTGGATAGATGCGCAGACGTGACCCCCCCCTCTGTGGGCAAACAACGATTCACATCAGCGGGGAGGGGAGGGGCGGGTGGAGTGAAACAAACACACCCCCGTGGCACAAAATCGATGAATTGCTTATGGAATTGCGCTTATCCTCCGGCGTCCACGCGGCGACGCAGGCGGGGGGACGGCCAGCAGGAAGCTCTGTTTTTACACTTTCGCTATGTTCAATCCGCCGCTCACTCAAATCCATTTCCCTTCTTGTAGTGGCACGCTGGGAGACACAGGGCTGCACGCCGACATCAAAGCCACGGATGACATATTGATTCATATTGATTTACTGGTTTTAGTTTTGTGGCACGACGAATTTTCATGGCGTCAAACCGCTCGGCAGGAGAAAAAACTACTTATTTTAGACGCGGGGAATCCTCCATTAAGCTCCAGTCCAAAAGCACCGCCTCGCTGAGGGGGAATCTGGCAAACAGGAAGTGAATGGTGGAACATCAAAAACAATGTTGTGTTTCAAGGGGACATCTGTTCATGTTCTCTGCCTCCCTTCCCGGAGAAAACAAAACACACACAAAAACCTCGGGAAAAAAAACTAAAAACTCGGAGGCCTGTTTTTTTTCTCTCCACCCGCTGTGATGAAATGGTACACACACACACACACACACACACACACATCATCTGATGGCTGTCAACCACGTGCGTGTCCTTGGTTGATGCGCCGTTTCCACATTCACGCGGGTCCTTTATCGTCATCACAGGGAGAGCTGGGCTCCGCTTTAAATAAATAGCCGTCAGCATGATTAGGTCAACCGTCTGCGACGATATACTCGTCCCTATTTATGCAGCACTTTTCTCAACGAAAAAGCTTGAATGAATGGCAGAAAGGAAGAAAAAAAGGAAAACGTGGAAACGCATAAATAGCTCCACATGGCCGAGATGCAACAAATGGAATAAATAAGAGACAAGGCTACTGAAATAGATGGACGAGGATGTGGAAAGAAGCAAACGGACCGTAGGAGAGGTTGAGTGCTGACAGCGGCTTGTTAAAGCTCTCTAACGCGGTCTATGGCTGAGGTTTAGCTATTACAAGACAGTTGCCATTTTAAGGTGACAGAAGAGAAGAGCAACATGTAAAGAGAATCGTCCGTTCCCAGCTGGGACACAACAGTATAGGCCTCAGTGATGACCTTTAGTGGCTGTTATATTCTACAGGTGGGAAAGAGTCCACACCAAAATAAAAATACATGTTTTTTCCTTTTGTTAGACTTCAGGTTTTTGGATTATTTTAAATAAATAAGTCGTGATTTCTGGAAACACTCATGTTAAGTGTTATGCCAAGTGCCATACAGTCCTATGTTATATTTAAGAGGAGGCAGATAGCTTTGACACACTCTGCAACTCACACCCAAACAATCTAGATTGATAAATAGAACGACGGGTGGGAGGAACAACGTTGGGGTGAACCGTCCCTTTAAGAAGAAAAACAAATCTACAAAAGCTTGCAGGTAATCAACGCCATCCACCATCTTGTTACTTTTCTGCTTGCCTTCTGTGCATTATGCAACTCCCTCCGCCGATGACGCGTCCTTGATTACGTTGGTTTCACCCTGAAAACTGGCGGTAACCGGTTCAAGACCCAGAGCTAATGTGGTGGAAAAGGGATCTGAGAGGCGGCGCTTTGAACTAAACGCTCACATCAGCATGTTAATGTAGAACGTTTACCATGTTCCCTTTTCTGTGCTATATATATAATCGCATGCTGAGAGCTGCTAATGAGCAGTAGAGGCAAAACATAAGGCCAGTGGGGAGGTGGGGGGAGGGGCAGTTATGAATATATTTACTCATTAACCAAAGTATTGGAAAAGTCGACATTTTGACCTGACGATGCCACCAGATGAAAGAATGAATTGATCACTGAAGTCAGTAGGATTCATCCTCCGTGGACCGTAATCTAATCCAATCCATCTGATAGTTATTGAGACATTTGAGTCTCAGATCTCGAGAGTCACACCATAAATATACATTGTTTTCATTTCAGTGAATCTGTATATTGGTCATTTGCCTGGTGAAATGGAGTTTCGTGGTCTAATTAACACAGAGAAGGCAACACGAGTGTAGTGTAGTGATAACCTGAAAATGTGCTGATTAAATGTAAAATGATGACAGCTTGTACAACAGCTACCCAGTGACAGATGCAGCAGCTTCACACACACACAAACCATGAAAGGTTTGTTTTTTTATGCCGAGTTGAGTTGAATCACACTCCTTAATTGAGTTTTCTCCCTCCTACACGAGACAAGCAAACACGACTGCAGGTTAATTTGGCGGTCGGGGGGAAAAGCTTTTCCGCCGCCGGGTATTAGAAAGCCGTCGTCATTTATTTCTTCTTGTTTTGTTTCGGAGGTTTGTGGGTCAATTTGTGCTCACGCAGACCGGCGCTCAAGTGCATTTTAGGATGAGTCCAAATGTTCTATGAATAACTTGGCTCCTCTTCAAATGCAACAAACACAACAACAAAAAAGGCAAGGCAAGGTGAAAGTACCAACGGGTTTTAATGAGTTTTTACAGCTCCAGCAGTCAAAGAAGAGGACACACACCATCAACTCGGGCTATTTATTCCGGCATAATTCACAGTTTGATGAGAAACTCTTGAAATGTTTCTGAATTCAAACACATGGCCCTCGACAGTTCTCTCTTTTTTTTAAAAACTAGTTTATCATTAGCTGGGTTTTCTCTTCTCCCTGCTTGGTGTTTGAAGTGAGCTGCTGCAGGCGTCAGAGACTCCATCATTTATTTTTTGTGTGTGTTTAAAAAAAAATCTCGAATGAAAGAAATAGAGGCAGGTTCCCCTTCAATTGACTCTGTTACGTCACTGGCTCTTAGCTTTTAGTTTCTTTTAACTTGTCTTGTTCTGTGTTTTCTGTCTGTAACTGTGTGTGTTTTTATGCTGCTGCCTGTCTTGGCCAGGTCTCCCTCGAAAAAGAGATTGTTCACCTCAATGGGACTCTCCTGGTTAAATAAAGGTTTAAATTAAAAATGTAAAAAATGTGCTGCTGGGTAATGTTGACAATGTCAGACTTCTGAGACAAATGCATGGGTGATGAAGATGGATTCAATGAAGAAGACACAGAACACAACTGTCAACCCGTTTATGTATCATATTTCAAATAGACGTCCACGGGAAAAGAGCATTATCCCAGTGTGCAGATTTAATTTAAAATAAATGTTAATTGCGTCTTAATTTCAAATTCACATATTCAGAATTTTAGAATTTGTTTGACATAATTCAGTATTTTCTATGATATCAACATATTTGGAAGAAAGTATATGATGTACATTTATTTGTTGGCTCTATTTTTGTGTGTGTATATTTTCTATATTCAAACGGAAGTTGTAGCTTTGTTTGGGAAAGTAATATGTATTATGCATTATTATGATTAATATTGTATAAAGTCTGTCTTAAAAGGACACAAATACATATTTCTGGTAAATCTGGAGGCTACGGTTAAATATTTATATTTCAATACTGCCCACTGATATTGTGAAGCAAATGCATATTTGCACACACACACACACACACACACACACACACACACACACACACACACACACACACACACACACACACACACACACACACACACACACACACACACAAGATGGGAGTATGATGGAGTTGTGGGTGTGGCTGACTGGTGCCAGAAACATTAATCAGAGCTGTGTCAACATCAAGATGTTGTGACATCAGCTGCATCTTCCAGCGGCTGGAAAAAAAAAAAATGTAGGAAGTGACACCAGTCGATTCCAATAGCATCTCAAAAACAGCCATGCGCTACTTGCCACAGTGATGATATCACAGCACAGGACATCCGGGCTAATTGGGAAGAACAGTGTGATGCAGCGCTGCAGAAGCATCTCTAGAGGGAGCTACGAGAATGGAGGAGACGTCTCATCACGGCAGCATCCTCTTCAGGTGCACTCTCAAAAAGGTCCAACTTAAAGAAAAATTATATTACATGCTTATTAAAACCTGTGTCTGAGTGAGGCAGAATAAACAATTTAATAAAACAACAAAAAAGGACCATTTGGACGACAGTGTTTTAGAAGCATCGGGAGGAATAAGTAGAAGCTGCTGCTCTGGTGAGAAAAAAGATGGAGAACAGTTGGAGTTCGATTAAACGCAGAGTTAAATTGGATAATGTTGCAGGGCGGCACCCTGCTAATGTGCACGCGCCACATAAAGCCATTAAGTGTATTCACTCTTACACTGTTTACTGTTGACAGTTGGCTCCTCCTCCTCCTCTTCCTCCTCTTCCTCCTCCTCATTCCTCTCTCCCCCAGTTAGATCACACTCTGCTTCTGCTCAACTAGCCTGACAGCAATTTCCGGATACAAAGATGAGGCGGGCATGTGTGTGCATGTGTGTGCATGTGTGTGTGTGTGTGTGTGTGTGTGTGTGTGTGTGTGTGTGTACGTGTGTGTGTGTGCGATGAGAAATAATGAAAAGCTACTTTTCTGGCGAAAAAAATGTGGGAACAAACTGATTTTAATTACGGCTCCTATTGATTATGTGCTTTGCCTCGGAGAGATTTTTTTCCCCCTTTGTAATTAGGCATCGGATTCCTCTGGAAGTGCCTCTAAATGACCATTTACAGGATTAAATATAGATGAGTACTGGCCTGAACCTCTGCAAGCCTACACTCCCTGTTCCATTCACAACTATATCTCTCTCTGCTCCACGTCATCAGCTGGTACACACACACACACACACACACACACAGACACACACACACAGGACGGCGTTTATTCAGCTGAACTCAGACACAGATGGATTTTTTTCCACGTGTAGAAGACATTGGTGCCTTTCAAGTGGATGGAGGCTCAACACGCTCCTCTTCCCTCAAACCCGGAGCAGGTGGTCGCGGTCAGCTGATGTTTCAGAGAAGACGCTCCCGCCGCAGTGGCAATGCAAAAGTGGAAAAACCCAAAAAGTGGGGACAACAAAACAATCATTTCTGTGCCACCGTGCTATGAATAAAGGAGTGATTCATTCACAGTGAGCGCAGCAGAAGGCCTGCTGCCCACGGACAGGCTGAGTAAGGAGACTCACACAGGAATACAACAGGAGCGGCTTCAAAGCTGTCGTGAAAGAACATCCCTGTTTGACCATGTGTGGCTTAAGAGACAGGAATCTATTAGTCTTTGCATCTATAGCTCAAGCAATTCAATGAATGACTTGAATACAAAGAAAAGAAGGAATCAAGTATTGAAGAGTAGGCCCAAAAAAAGAAAAGTGCGACTACATTTGAAAATATATGATACATGTGGTCCTACCGGAGGTTAAAAATGGACAAAAAATGCAAGTCAAACACATTCCCGTAGTGTTTCCCCTGCACACCAGCGACATCACAGACGTAAACACACCCCTGAATCAAAGAGAAGAGAACTGATTGCTTTGTTTCGTCCAGAAGGCCAAGAGGCCGTCGGCGTCAGATATTTACCTCGGCCGATGGCCCCTCGGGACCCTTCATCGGACGGATTGAGTTTGCGTCGTAAATCCCGAAGCGCCAAGAATGATGGAAGGTTTTCTTCGCCTGCCGATGAAGAAGACTGTGATTATAGTGGATTATAGTTGACGTGGACTTCAAGGTGAGATTGTTGGAGCTCGTCAACCAGCACGAATGATCACGATGGAACTGTCGAGAGCAACAAAGAACTGGCTTTTCTTATACTACTTCATCCATCACAACCTTTTACATTTGGAGAGTTTATGCTTCTGTAACACTTTATTGTCGTCCACAGTTTTAGTTGAAAGAGCTCATGTGACTGGACTGTTGCTCAGTAGTGGGCACGCAGGAATGTTAAGAAGGTGGAAATGCACTGTTTAATCCCAAACATCCTTATCAAAGCCTGCAGGGCTGCTCTCACTGGACCATTGTTCAGACTGAAGGAGGGAGAGAGAGAAAGAGAGAGAGAGCATGGGGTAGACCTGCTTTGAAACTCAGTGTCTCCTTTACTTGTTATTAATAAGAGAAGCATTTCAGATATGCATGTAAAGACAGGAGAAACGTACAGTGTACACAAAGGCAGTTGTTTCCCAGCTCTCCTCTCATGTTGCAAAGTTACGATGTTCATGTTTTTTGTCTTTTCCTTCTCAGATGGTGTCTTTTGAAGATCTTTAAGAGCCCCTCAGCGCTAAGTCGCCCGATAATCAGACCCGAGTTGCCTCACGTCGTTATCCAGTTTGACAGCAAATCCATGTCAACCAATTCATGTTCGTGAGGCCTTGTTGATTTCCCCTGACAAAGGAATTCATTTCAGATCTAAAAAGCACAACAAGGACCCGTTAAGGTGCGTCTGGATCCTCCATACCGTGGCTGTAAATCGGTTCTGGCTCATATAATCGACACCCACACTCAGGGAACTATGAACCGCGTACATTTCACTGTTTAGCTCACATCCACGCGCTTCCTGAAGCGTTGCATTGATTTAAATGGTGTCGTCTGTTTGATTCTTCTGCGTCTCTCTTTGCGCTGGAACTGAGCTATTACTGTTGCGCGGCAATAAATAAAGCGTCTTTTTACAAAGCTCTGATCGACGCAGCCGACTTTGCAACCCGGGAAAACGGCTGTCGGTCAACGGCCGAGCTTTTTGAATCGCTGCAGACATCGAAGAAGCAAGAACGAGGCCCAAAACTGTGCGGTTATTTAAAATTAGTTTTAAAATGCAAGAATGCAACAAAGGTCAGATAGTTGTTGTTTTGCTCATCATCTGGCAACACCTCAGACGTATCTTGTGACGCCTTAGAGCACTCATGGCCCCCCCCAGGCTTAAAAAAAAACAAGTTACACATTTACCACAGGCAGGAGGGGAATCACAACTAGTCACATGGACAACAGAAAAGGGACAACAAGAATAATAAAGTAATGAAATGAGGACAGCCGTGCCAGCTGTGGAGCCACTTTTAGCTCATTCGGCCTCCCATCGCTTTCTGCTGCACCACATCAATCGAGCCCTGAAATAACAGGTCTATTTATGACGAAAAGTTCCTTTTAAAAAGGGCCAACGTCACACCGGTTGGTCTGAAACAGCCGCTTGACGAAGACACAATGTCCCCGGGTGAAACGCCCACGCCGCTCCATCCGAGACCGACCCGCCTCCGTCAGTCAGACACCTAGAAACATCAGGAGCTATTTATAACAACTCCATCCCGTCACTGTGAAGGAATATCTCTCCGCTTTGCTTCACCCCCCCCCTCCATCCTCGCTCATTGTTGCCATGGAGCTCGGAATCAATGACATCACCAGGAGAGTGTGTGTGTATAGGCTGATGCTTACGTGTGTGTGTGTGTGTGGAGATGAAAGCTGGAATCTGAACGCTGAATGAACACGGCCAGCAAATATCAGGTGACCAGCAGAAGCAGAGGCAGCAGGCATCCAGCTGGAGCGTGCAGACACACAGACCAGTGTGTTCAGCAGCTGCGGTCGTTTGCAAATAATTGGCGTGAGACAGAAATTATGGATGAACTAACTCATGAGACGACATGTGAGACTACGTGTCTAAACTTGAGTGACCCTTTACATTAAACATCACTTCCAGGACGAGAGAGGCCACTTCATAGAGAGTCAACCCTAAATAATCAGCACGCGCCCCAGACGCCGACCGCCGAGTGTCGACGCCTGACTGTACTGTGAGGTATCCAGCGCGTGGAAGAATGTGCAGCACAGACTGCCCGTGTGTGTGTGTGTGTGTGTGTGTGTGTCGTTTGGTGTTACAATGCGTCCTGTCCGACATGGCTGCAGAGCTGATACGTCTTATCTCTGTTGCCAAATAACTGCTGGCCCCAGAGTGACTGAGAGGAGAGTAGACAGTAAACACAGCGATGGACCAACACTGAAATAATGCCTCCATTGTTCCATCTACTTACACCCTCCTCTCTCTCTCACACATACACTCACACACCTCTGTTTGTTGCTGAAACCTCAACAGTGTCACCCGTGGTGCTTTAACACCGCTACACTGTGGCCGCCCCCTCGTTTACTCCATCTTCATCTCTTTCTCTCATCTTTAAAAAGGTGCTATTAATACAGAATATGCCCCCCTCAACCCAACCCACACCTGGCAACCAACCCCCCCCCCCCTCCAACCTAACACTCTTTTCTCTCATTTATCTCTTTCAGACTTGTTCCACCTTCCCTTCGAGCTGTGACAGGAGCTCAAACCTGTACAGGAGTGTGCCAGCGCACATGCAAATCAGCAGCGGTGATGCGTGCAAAAAACAAAACGCGTACAAAGTATTCGTGGCGCTGATTCACTTACAATGTGGAATTCCCTCACGGCGAGAGAGGCAAAGGCTGTTTTGCACAAACTGCGGTTTCTGAAACTTCTCTTTGAAGAGAGAGTGTGTCACTGTTGTTCCTCTTACAAACACAAGTTGGATTGATAAGCAAATCACACGCGCTTGTTACTCAATTCAATGTGCAATGTTGCTAATATCTAAATTTGGCTTCAAAGCTGCTTTAATCCAGAACTCCTATTGTAGGTTGGCTATAGGGGAAAAACAAGTGGGTTCATAGCTCCAACAACAAAATGGACGAAAAAAAAGGAGCTTGAATCTTCCACTAGGGGATCAGATATGCGGCTCCAAACATTACATTTCATTTAGCTGACGCTTTTATCCAAATTGAATTACATTTTTGCTCTATACACCGCAGACACAGCAACGGGGAGCAATTAGGGGTTAGGTGTTTTGCTCAAGGACACAACAACAGGGACTAGCGGCGCTGGGGCCGGGGCGCTAACCACCAACCCTCTGATTGAAAGACAGGCATGCTAACCACTTAGCCACAGTCGCCGCCAAACGAATGCTAATGCTCATTTACGAGAGCTGCATGTGTAAAACACATATTTAAAAGTGGGCTGTAAGTATAATCGATGAGTGGATAGAGGCATTGTTAGAAAGGGAAGATAACACTGATGCTATTTACAGGTCATGCCACAACATATTTACAATGCAAATGGTGTTATGGTGACACACGTGAGAGACGCACGGGTGGAGGCGGTCCAAGGAGCGCTGTGGGTCAGCTACTAGGAAAATGAGATTAAAAGATGGTTTCCATATCGGTGCAATGCAAGTTAACCTCTTTCCATGTGGCCAAATGTTCAGGCGTGATCACTTGCTTTATCCAAACCAACCTTTCCATTAAGGCCACAGTGGACTACCAATGGGATGGGAGGTTGTGTGTCCCTGGTTGTGTCTGGAGGACCCAAGGTACCTCGCTTCATGGGAAATGCATACAGTTTGTATATTAGTACCTGCTCAGTATGCCAAGCTTACCATTCATGAAGATGTGAAGGGGCACATGGTCCAGAAGCCTCAAAGCACGAGTGCATGAACCATTACCGATAAAAGCATCTTCAAATGAAGTGGAATTTGCATTTAAAGAGCCACGACGGCAGAAAAACAATTCATCTTTGAGCATATTTTAAAAAGGAAACCCTCTCGGGTGCTTAACGCCCCGTTATATTACAGTCGGAGGTATTTCTGCATCTGAAGAGCATGTGATAGCAGCGTGACATTAAAAGAGAGGACTGGAGGGTGGAAAGCAGAATTAAACACACGCACATGTAATGATAACAGCAACGCCACATGGTTTGTAAATGGTTTTTATTAGCAAAATAAGGGAGATGAGTCTACAAAGGTTCTCCGTCCGCGGAGAACGTACACACACATTGACAATTGTGGCAGTTTCTTTATATGAACAGATCCAGGACCATATATGTCGCTCCTCTTGGCAAAGTAGTGCTGATCTAAAAATCACACACCAGGCTCGCTCGACCGCCTCGGTCTCCATCACCTGACCCCGAAAACAAAAGGCTTCGTGGATCCTCGAGCAGCGCCTCTGCTCCCAAATCACAGGACCCAGGACCGGGGTCTGGACCTTAAAACATTCCAGACCTCGTCCTCTTTACAACCATCCTTTCTGTGGGTTTTTTCCTCTCCTCAAACACCGAAAACTCGCCTCCAAATACATTAAAATACACAATAAAACGTGCCTACCTTGGTCTTTGCACTTTAAACACTCGAGCGTATTACGAGCTCAAGGCTTAAACTAACCATTTTTCCGAATGATTGGGAAGAATGGATATTTTTGTACAGTTTTAAAAACCAGAACCCCAATTCTGCGGGGCAAATGTAACAATATACATCTCAGTATTGTACTGCGTGACCGGTCTTTCCATTGTCATGGCTGGTGGGGGGGATGGGTGGGAGGCTGCACGTCGGGTCACCATGGAGACCCGTGTACCTGCAGACCAGAAGGGAAATCGTCCTCCTCCCGATAGCTCAGTGGTGTGCACACATAAAGATAGCGGGGACACTAACGTATGAAAACAGTTGGCCTCTTTATGTTTAGAACAAGTCAGCAGGCAACAGAACAAGCATTGGGACTACGGCCGCAGTAAAAAGGCATGCGAAGGCACGAGTACCAACAAACCGGACTCAACGTTGGACCCCTTTTCTTCCCTTTTTGGTTGAAGGGAAGGAAGAAAAGAAGCGTTTCCACCACCAACAAAGCTTCCTTTCCCAGAGACGGCTGCAGAAGGAACAGCAAAAACATGAATTCCTCTTCCTCCTCCTCAAAAAAAAATACAACTAAATAGAAAATAAATTCTTTTTTTTCTTCTTCTTTTTAAAGTGTGCACATTTTTTTGCGGTGACGCTTTTTTTACGATGACACAAACATCTTACACGAATGACGTAACGCTAGTTCAGAATGTCCCAAGACGAAAAAACATAAATAAAGCTGTTAAAAGTGGCATATAGTACAGCACTGGTCCGTGACTGATCCTCCCGACTCTTCTCATCTTCCCCACCAAAGATGCACAATAAACTGGCTCTGCCGCCTGAGGACAGAAGAGCAGAGGAGAAGAAACATGAAACATCTGAAACAGAGCAGGAAATGAAAGTAGACGAGGACTTCAGCGATTCAATTATGCATTCGGTTATGATGGAGCTGCGTCTTCACGGTCAACTCCAGCGCCGCTCCTCCATGCTTAAGATATTTTTTACAGTCATATGCACAGATAACAGCTACTCCGTACAATGAAAAACATATTTTGCTCGGTCCTCCTTCCACACAGAATTACAATAAACTTAAGGTAAAAATTAGAATTAAAATGAAGAATACAACAAAAACAGTGCAATAAACGCTAATAGTATAAGAAAATATATAAAATAAGGCACAAACATATGACAGTATTGCACAATCAGTTTCACTGAGTGTATAAAGTATAAACTAACCATGTGAAGCCAATTTGTTCAACACATTTAAAGGAGAAAAGCCAGATGTCACGGTGAACACGCATTCAGTCAATAACACCGACACGCCCCGCCCACATGTGCACCGCGCTACAGGGTGATGGTGGTTAAGATAAAGGAAGGATGATGATGATGATGAGTTCCTTACCAAGAGAGAGAAAAATAAAAAGGTCATCTTCGTTGCCATTGTCCTCAGAAGAGGCCGCAGTCTTTCAGGTTGTTCTTGATGATGACGTCGGTGACGGCGTCGAACACAAACTGAACATTCTTGGTGTCTGTGGCGCAGGTGAAGTGGGTGTAAATCTCCTTGGTGTCCTTCCTCTTGTTCAGGTCCTCAAACTGACACTGGATGTAGGCGGCTGCTTCCTCGTACGTGTTGGAGCCTGGGCGAGACGAGGAGGCGGGAAGAGACAAAAACAGGAAAAAGGTTTGGAAATGAGTTTTTGTTTTTTGTTCTTCGGCCCGCTAACTGGGCATTCTGCTTGTTCTTGTAAAAAAAAAAAAAAAAAAAAAAAAAAAGCAGGAATACGCATCTGTGTGAGTATTTCTTGTCCCCATACTGTGACATATCAAATAAATAAAACGCTGACAAGAACAGTTAACTCATTAATGCATCTTATTCATACAGAAACTGTAAAATCGAGCGGTTAAGAGGTTTTCTTGGCTTCTGTTGCTCGTTTGTCAACACCCTCCATAAAACATGTTTTTACAGTTCTGTTTGTCTCTTTACAGATTAAACAAATGACGTACAGCGTGATTATTAATGAGCGCCAGCTCGGCGGGGTTTGTTTCCTTTGGACAGGCTAACTGTTTTCCCTGTCTCCAGCCTTTATGCAAAGCTAAGCTAACCAGCTGCTGGATGTAGAGACAGATATGACAGTATCAGTGTTCTCATTCAACGTCATACTTTTCATAAAAAAAACAAACATCCCCGGTCTTTAATAACAGAATGCACAGGTTCAACTCCATGAGCACATTTTGAAACAACAACAACTAAATGTGCCACTTTCAGAGCATTTTCTGTAAAATTGCCAATCTTACCAGCGTATTCCGGGTAGCAGATGGTCAGAGGACTCTTCTTGATTTTCTCCTCAAACAGGTCCTTCTTGTTGAGGAAGAGGATGATGGAGGTGTCCGTGAACCACTTGTTGTTGCAGATGCTGTCGAACAGCTTCATACTCTCGTGCATCCGGTTCTGCGGGGAGAGAGAAAGTAACGCAAATGTCGATCACCGCCATAAAAACATGGATCCTCCTCCTCATCCTCCTCCTCCTCCTCCTTCCTCCTTCCTCCTTCCTCCTCCTCGATTCCGGTAAACGGAGGCAAACGTTTCCCCCGCTGTGTGCGAACACAGAGTGCCCGCTATTATGTTATTCCATGAGTCAGAGGCTGAAGCACTCACCATCTCCTCGTCCTCAGCCAGCACCAGGTCGTAGTCGCTGAGGGCCACGCAGAAGATGATGGCGGTCACGCCCTCGAAGCAGTGGATCCACTTCTTCCTCTCAGACCGCTGACCACCGACATCAAACATCCTGGAGGGAGCACAGAAGCGCGCATGAGCTCAGTGTTACAAACATACACAATACACGCAGTGTTTACTGAAACCCCGAGAATGGAACCGAGACACTACGGCTGCTCTGGTCTTGGTTAGCGATGACGGTAACTGATAGAAGGGGAAAGGAAACAGAAATTCTTTGTCTTTTGTTAACCGAAAACAATTGTGATACAATCACAGCAGCGCAGATGCTCAAGTGACCGGAAAATGCATGTACTGATTGTGCAATAGAGGGAAAACAATTCAGAACTGGAGCAGACTTTAAGCTCGTTTTCTATTTGCGCAGTCAAAAAGGTTTAAATGTGGGGCTTTTTTATTGCTTTGAAGTGTTTACTGTCGGGCCATTCTCATTAAATCCGAAGTGGCATGAACGTATATATCTTTTTACACATTTCTCACATTCAGGGACAATTTCTAATTCCAAAGGGACACCGTAGGAAACGATGGCATTAATATGCATGCAGATCTGACAGAAAAGCCTCATTTATCTCTTGTAAAAGCTCCTATTGGATCTGTAAATACTCTTGTTTTGATGGCAGGGCTGGAGGGAGGGGATTCTTAGAGAAAATAAATGACTGTCTCATTGTGGTGCAAATATTCCATGCAACCCATTAATGTGTGAAAGATCGACATCCTGGCTCCAAAGGGCAGCCCTGTCAATCGTTTTTTATCTTCTAACTGGAACCAAGAAGAACAAAAACTTTGCTTTTAACATTCAGCATGGTCGGTCAGACACCGTCATTCCTCCAGTACATTGAGCAATGGCTACTTCACAGAACAGCTGAAATGTGTTGTAATGCACAACTGCGACGTGTGTGTCATTATGACAGCACATTCGGGCTTGAGTCTGGAATTGCGAAACAAAAAAAGAAGACAAGAGTAAACAGAGAAACATTAGTGGGGCTTTGTGTGTTTGTTTATAGACGATATAACATGCATTTCTCTCCTGTTTTGTGGCCTCAGCAGTATGAGTTTCACTGACAGCTGCCAAACTTCTGGTATTATGATATCATCAGGCCTGCTGCCTCCACTTCCTGTCTGTTTTTTCCTTTTTTTTTTTAAATAGACGGCCATAACTGACTCATCGCTGGTGCGCACAACATTCACAGTTTGTGTCACAACATACAGCTTTGTGAACAAAGGTAATTTCTATAGCGAATGAGTCAGTGGCAGGAAGGAAAGCTAATCAAGCCAGAAAAAAAGAAAAAGCAAGTTGTCATGATGAAGAAAAATTCTCACTTGAAGTGCAGGTCCTTGAATGTGAAGTGGGTCTCCACGATGCCTGTGGTTTTGACTCGAGTCCTCAGGACATCCTGCTGGGTCGGGATGTAGGTGGCCTGGGATATCCTGTCCAGATCGTTCAGGTAGCTGAGAGAAGGACACAAAGAGAAAAGGACATGAGGAGGGCGAACAAAAACACCAGAAAAAAAGAGAGTGAGAAGGAGAGGAGGCGAGAAGTGGGAGAAAATGTGTCAGAAGTGTCAAGGTCGAGCCAGTTGAACAAACAACTCCCAACAGTGATAAACCAGGTTGCATTCCATATTTCTGTGCGTCTCAAACAGTCGACTTCTTTGTGGTGCAACGAGTTCAGCACATATCACACATTATGATAAATTAGAACATATTTGTAAAAGAAAGTGTCATTTTCTGAAAATTTCTTTCTCAATTTACGGGGTCTTTAATGATGTTTGAATCGTTTCACTTTTATATCACTTTACTCTTCCTTTACCCAAAACCAATGCACTTAAGAGAACAGTAACGTCCAGAGCCATCGCATACTGGAATGCACTCCCCTCATATCTGACTAACAAGAAATAAATGTGATTTTAAAAAGGAAACTTAAGGCAGCAATAATCAGAAAGGAAATTAGTGTAAATTAGGTTACTTTAGGAAGAATAGTCTCCACTACGGTGTAGACTAATGGGGATCCTTAATGAATAAATATCTAATAAAAATCTAATTTTCCAAGACCGGAGCCTGCTCTTGATGTTTAAATATTTGTATATCACATCTGCTGCATGTCACACGTAAACCCACACGACCACTTCTGGTGTGCTACGACCCGAGCAAACATCTCAAGGTTACTGCTGATACATTACAGGAGAAGAGGAGAGATTAGTGACCTCTAGTTGTTAGCAGACAAACACGCGTAATCTCCCCTTTTATTCAAACAAGCCTTTTGTTTATCATCCAAGGTATTAAGTGAACTACAAAAAACAACAACACACGGTTTAGCGTTGGTGTTTCCTATTCATGAAAAAGCCCCCGGACAGCAGCAGGATTAGAGGAGCCAATTTGAAAAAGACTGTGACGCAAGCGCTGATGTTTGCTCCGCTGCAGCCGCACAACAAGGCGAATGAAAACAGCGGCGCTGCCTTGTGATGATATCATTGGTTTCAACGCCAAGGGCTCTTGCACAATGAAGAATAAAGCGGAGACGATTTTTGCTCGATCGTGATCGCCTGCTTTCGGGCCGTTTGACTAATGTTTCCTGTGTCGAGGTTTGAGGTCGAAGATGAAGTCGTCTTTCCAGCCACCGCTCCTTGGGCTCGGCGGAGGAGGGCAAATATTGACAGAGTGAAAGTCCAGCCAGATGCATGGTGCACTGAGCCTTCTGCTCATTGGTTGAAGGCCACGGACCCTTTTCATCGGATGACTCGTGGTTTTCGGAGAACCTTGCATTTGTTACCTCGCTTGTGTGTGTGTGTGTGTGTTTGTGACTCACTATGCCGCCGAGTCGTTCAGCTGATATTCGCGGGAGCGGCTGAAGCAGGCGTGGACGCCTCCGTCCTTCCACAGCCGCTTGATGACACCGGCCAGCTCTCCCGTCATGAAGCCTTCCTCCGCCGAGCCCGCCAGCACAAACAGCTGCCGCGCGTCGTCCTAAGGGGAGGAGTCGCACGAGTCAATATCATAAATAAAACCGTCAGCGTTATTAGACCATCATTACCATCGACCCGAGGCTGCTACCGAGCTGCCAGTCCCCCGGGTTGGAAGGACGCTTTCAGAGACGGCGGCTGATCAAATGGCCGAATTGATTTGTTCTCCCCGGCTCTTTGGCCTGAAAATACCTCCGGCTACATTCAAAGACTTCTTTTCCCCGGAGTGTTTTCCTCCCCCACCGCCACGAAACTCACTCCTCTCTCTCCCCCCGTCACTCACAGCTCTCGTGGCATCGCCGAAGTCGATCTTGAGGCGCCCCATGGCTCTGATGATGGCGATGATGGACTGGATGGTGTTGCTGTAGACCACCGCTTTGTACTGCTTACATTCCTCTTCTGAGTAGCCGGCCTCGTGGATGATCCTGCAGGGGGAAAAAAAAAGAAAAAAGGGGAAAAAACCCAACAATAAAAAAATATATATAAATAAAACACCGTCAGCAGCCGAGCTATTTTCCAGCTCTGCAGACGCAAGCTCATCTTCTCATGACCGAGTCTTCCGGGCTGAATGATGTCTGGGGTTTTTCAGCATTCTGAGAAATTATCTATTTCCCTCCTCGGCTCTTATTAAATATCTTTTTCAATACGAATATTTCGTGCTCATTGTAGAATTCGCAGAAATATTGTCAAGCCACAATGGCCCTGACCTCATTTCTTGCAGCTTAAATTATAGTCATCCGCAAGAAAAAGGAGCTTTTTTTTTCTACAGTTGCCCCGAGACTCTGGATGAAAAGCATGAGCCGTATGCACACAATGTGAAGTTATTATCTTGTAATGCAATGTTTATTTGACTTTTTAATATACATAAACATAAATTACGTATACAGTCTATTATCTTGCATGGGTATTAATGTGCTGCCTTAGTGGCGTTAGAGAAATAAAAGTAGTTTAGATATGAGGCTGATTTGTATTCTATATTTTTTGTCATCGTCAACAAATCTCACGGAAATGGGAATGTAATGTAAAGTGCAAAGGTGTGCATAAAGCAAAGTAGTTTTGGAGCAGCCAGTTTTCATTATTAATTAATCTGTCTACAATTTTTTTTTATTGATTGACTGATTATTCAACTACAACATTTCAGAAAGTAGGTGAAAATGCACGTCAGCATTTCCTGAAACCACAAGGTGACGTTTTCATAGAATTTGGTGACGATAAAGAAAAAAGAAGCATAGCAGCTTTTCACAATACAATATGTATAAATCATGTCCCGAAACCAGACATGATATCTCTCAGCACACAGAGATTCTAGTGGATTTAAAACATCATCATTGTGAGTAAAATAATATTTCTACTTGATAAAAGCTGTGCATATCTGTCACAGGAGAGAGGAAAAAAAGCAATATCATAGAAATGTGAATCTGACATGTTTGTTTGCTTATGAAAAAACGTGATTCATATGTAGGGTTGCGTGTGGATGATGTATGTATGAGTATATATGAGTTTACACGCATGTATTCTGCTGGGTTATCGTCGTGATCTATAATGCATGGCACCCGTTTGTAATGCGCCTCACACCAGAGAGACGCTCTACAAGCACGATTGGTGTTTGACACCGTTTGGTGTTGTGGAAAATTAATACTTTCTCTGTGCCATTATGCATAACTGATGAGACAAGACATTGTTGATACACTGCAAGGAAAGAAAAGGAGAAAAAAAAAAGGTTTGTTTTGATTGCTCGGTGTGCAGAACGATCAGACGCAACAGAGGAAAAATTAACTCACTTCATCTGCTTGACAATTGTACTTTTCCCTGATTCTCCGGCACCTGGAAAAGACAAAAGAGGTTTATTAGAGAGTAAATATGTCAAGAGGTTAATGTTGCCTGTAACGAGTAAAGTGTTTTTTTTCAGCACTTTTTTTTAACCCTTATGTCACTCAGCTCACTTCCTTTAAAAAGCACGTATGATATTATTGCACGATGATCTAATGGCGTGGCGAGGAGCCGCGGGTATGGAACCGGAGGAAACCCCCCTCGCCCAAAAGGAGAACTGAGAAACCACAGAGCGAGTGCTTCCGCGTTCACGTTCAGAAAAGCTTTTGAAACTGGAAACATGAAACAGGAATACGACGGACATTCCCGTCAACGCGGCAGGACGGTCAGAGCGGCGGCCATCTTTGCATGTACCGGCACCATTGCAATCATTTTTATATTTATCTTGTTTATTGTATATAATATGTATATATATATATATATATATACGATTAGAGCATGTATTCCATGTATGTATGAACGCCATCTTTTCTTTTGACTTCATCCAACGACCACCAGCCCAATGGCCGCTCTTCTCCTATTCCATTTCTATGGCGTGGCTTCTCCTCCACGCGGCCCCAGATGTTCTGACTAGTACGCGGTCAGGTGACTCCCTCTGATGGTTTAGTGCTGCTGAATGGACATCGTCAAAAGGCTCTCGAGCCTTAAAGTGGCGCTCAACCAATCAAAGAAATGGAGTTGTGAAGCGGCAGAAACACACGCGAGGGCTCTGAGCAGACGGACAGTGCTGCAGTTGGCCGATCGGACGACGCTGCGTCTGTGACGTCACAGCGCCATGGCAACTGTTCTCTTCAAATCCAGGACATCTCTCGTGTGAGGCCACAGTCACCTGAGGAGGCTCTGTGTGCGTGTGTGTGTGAGACATGTTGGCCTCAACTGGGACCATTATGTATTATGCACACATGCATTATGCTGCTCTTCCTTCCCCTCAACTGTAACCAGTCCCTCGGAAGTGCCCTTGTATTGAAAAAAAATAATGTTCTTTGACAAATCAAAGCCAGCTGCGGCGTCCTCATGAACCATATTCGTCCAACTATTATCCTCTAATGGGTATTTCCGTAAACCACATTAGATCTACTAATGTGCACTCAATGTCCTCACGTTACAGCAGTGGAGACTTAGAGGAAGATGGAAGAGGTAAGAGGTAAATCGGCCGGTTGACGCTCCTCTGACACTGGGTAAGATCTTTCGAGAGAGAGAGACGAACACCCCGTCCCATCTTGTCTCGCTCCACTCTCGAAACAGATTAAGAGGAAGTGGAATCATATCACGAAGTCCCGCACTCGTCTGTTACCTCGTGATACTGTCAGCAGAGACGAGATGGTTTGCTCTTGCATGATATAAATCGTCCGCTTCATCTACTTCCACTTTCCTTGATGTTGCCGAAAAAGAAGAAACATTATTTAAAAAAAAATGCCATTAGTAGTTGAGGCTGCTTCACGCTGCAAGTGACAGCTCCCCGTGAGCATGTTGTTGAACTCAAGCTGAATATGTAAATGTGCATCCCGCCGCAGCGTGACCGCTATCTGTCTGCATTCCGACAAACTTTCCCTCGGCAGCGACTGCATGCTGATAGTGCCGCCCCGGCTCCTCACCTTCAGGATAATTGGATGCGATTCACCTGAGGGCATTTTATTTTAATTACGTGTCACCTCCCGGGTGCCGAAGGGGCCCCGGAGGAGGAGGACGGTGGTGGTGGTGGCGGCAGCTCTCCGTGCTCCGAGGCCAAAACACTGGCGAGTGTGAATCCCCGCGGGGCTCGTGCAGCTTGCTGTGAGCTCACACGTAAGTTTAAAGTTTCGCTGACCCCGGTTGTGTGACTTCTCAATTTTTTTTGAATGGAATGTTTTGCTGAAGAAAGAAATTGCACACAAAACTGCAGGAAGTACAAAGAGCTCACTGCAACCAAAAGGGATTGGCGTCTATTTGATATCATTTATCTTGTGACAATGCCAAACATTCCCTTATTTAAGCCGCACAAATGTTCTTCATATCAATGCAAACGGAAAATGTATGGATGCACATATTGGATAACTCTTGGAGGTTGTGATGAGTTTTTTCCCACTGTTTTATAGATTTTACACATTTTATAGGCCAAACGCTGAATAACTTAACTGAGAAAATAATCCCCAAACCAATCGATTATGAAAGTAGTCGTACTCACATCGATTAAAAAAAATAGTTGTGTTACAACAAGGAATAATGAGGTCACCTTGAATCACAACAACTAAATAAACCGTGTTCGATGAATCATTGTGGGAATCTGTAGTAGCACGTTGTGCAATCATATAAACACAACTCTTCAGAAATTAAAACCGGAGGCACGACTTCTACGGGAATAAGATTACTCATTCCAAGCGCTTAGTGGTTGAAAATTGGACGAATACCATAAATTCTAGGTTGAGTCTTCAGCAAAAATCAAGGAGACCTGAGCTCATGGACTTTGGTTCTGGCCTCTCTACACCAGTGATGTCATTAGGGTGTGGATCCAGTCAGAGCCTCTAGGCCTGAGGAAAAGAAAACACAAGAGTCATCCTGATTTGGACAAACACACACACACACACACACACACACACACATACACACACACACACGTTATATAGCACCACGGGCCTGACCTATCGTCCTCACGCAGAGTCATGTTACACACCCACAGCTTTGATACGCCCACCCCAAACCAGCGACAGAGTCAAAACCACTGGAGCAGCTGGTTTCTGTTTCTAGCGGTTCAAACTATTTTAGGAAAATCCAAGCTTACCCCCCCCCCCCCCCTTCTTCTACAGGGAACAAAGCCGTTTCTATCTACCAAACCGCAAACACATCTTTTTTCTTGGAAGCTCTCTCGCTTGCTCTTCCCAGGGCAACGAGGACGAGGTTTGGGAAACAATGGCAGTGCGGAGATGAATGTGATTAAAATGGCTACCGTGCCCGGGGTTTCTACATTTCCTGATCAACCATATAGCACGGCTAATTCTCTTGGCTCGGGATGCACAAACATGATTTAATCTGATCAAAGATTAGTCCTCGTCAGAATTGTGCAAAACTAGGTTTAAAATGACTTAAATCTAGGCAGAATCTCTCTTGTGTAAACAAGTTGAAACCAAAATTAGATCAGGATGGAGATACCTGCTTACCCAAATTAAGATGAATACATTTGTGTGCTGGAAAAAGTTAATGGAGCAGTAAGCCGAAACACATAAAATGGACAACAGGACATTGAGTACAAAACATTTTTCACGGTAAAAAACAAAGAGACCGCCTGTTGGTCCAATCTTCCCGTTCAGCTCCATAACAGTTTCCCTGTATCGAGAGAAACTCATAACACTCAGTTGGTTCAGTCCGTCTTCAACGCTCTGAGGAACTCGATTATTTTGCCCAATCAATTAAGAAAAAAGGCAGCCATTTTCAGAGTGAAACCTCCTCAAGTAAGTTTAAAAGTTAATACTGGATCACATCATAAGTTGGTGTTTGATGTTTCGGTGCAACAGAATTAAATTGTATCTATGTTTAAAGTAATACCTAAACTGAAGTTTCACTCTTTTTATTTGAAACTAGTTTTAAAATTGGTAAAACATGATTGAAAGCTAGTCAATGATTTAAATCGGGTTTTACAAATATGAATCCTTATTGGTGCAACACAGACGTGGAGAATAAGCATACCAGCCAAAGTTAAAGTAAGCAAAGGTGTCTCCTTTTCAGAGGGGGGGTGGGGGCGGGGAGGGGGGTCAGGCTGCCGGCCCAACATTTCCACATCCACACCACTATGTTTTTGTTTTAAAACGCAGATCTTTTTGCCACTAGTGTCCACACTGTTTCGGTCTCAAAACTCCCGGATCCCGTTTAGAAAGGAAGACCTTTCAAAAGTGCTGACACATAAAAAAAAAAAAAAAAAACACGTCCGCAGCTTGATTGGCTCTCGTCTCGTCGAGTCCCAACACGATCCGTCACTTCCCCATCATCACATGATGCTTTCCAAAAAAAAATGACCTCATCCACGACTACCAGCGGTTCATTTCAACACACTTAACGAATTCCAAGCGCCGTCTTCGCAAACAGCTGACGCGCGATTAAATCAGCGTTTCGTAATTGGCAAAGCTAGCAGTGTGGAAGTAGAGGGCTTGGCTCGACTTCCAATCCGCATTAGTGATGCCACATTAGCAGCATGAGCCCGACGCCCAACACCATCCAGCCCTCTCTCGCTCCCTCTATGTTTTCCACTCTTATTCCATCATAAACATCCTTCTTCCTCTTTTACATTCTCTCCGTGTCGTACAGTCATTTTCTCATTATGATATATGGTTCCTCTCATTCACTATCCACTTCCCCCTCCTGTGCCTCTGGGGGGAGAGATATAAGTATGAGTCACTCTTGGAGGATTCCAGCAGTGCTTCCACAAGGGGAAACGACCGGAGGGATCGATCTACCAACAGGCGGAATCGATGGCTAAAAGATTGTTTCCCACACACTGGCACCGACCGAACTGTTCACAGGAGACGCCTAATGAGGCCGACAGCGGTATCGGAACGCGATAATTTAGCTTCTTTAAATTGCGTGTCCCCGCCCCCCCCCCCCCCCCCCCTCCATTTTCATCTCCAAATTTAAGATGAGTAACACCAGCCACGCTGCACTACATGTTTGGCAAAGCTGGTTACATAATTCCAACAAAATAAATCGGCAAACATTAGAGAGAAGGAGAGAGAGATGCAAATGTTAGACAAAGGCAAAGGATTATTAATACAAATGTTCCCACAGTTGCACGACAGCTATAGAAAGAGTAATTAGGCTGAGGAGATTGTAATCTATTTTAGCACGTAGATATGAATAGTAGGATAATTAGGTCCGGGAGATGATGGAAATAAAAGAAGAGCCAATTAAAGACGAAGATGAATTTGTTCAGTTTTCAGCGAGATCCCATTCCCGCTCTATTCAAAGATACCTGAGCTCGCTGGCTAGGCCGGATTTGCCAGTGAGGCCACAGACTCGCAGAGATCCAAATTATCTTCATGCAAATTGCTGAGTTTTCTTCTTCTACGTCAGCGTGATGATTTCATGTCGACGTCTGCGAGCGCACAGCCGCCTGCAATTTACATTTAGGGCAGCGCTGAACAAAAACCTGCCGCCAACACCGACTCACACACACACACACACACACAAATATCTAGACGTCCGAGGGGTCGCCTCCATGCGATACACAACATACTTTGTTTTCTTCTCGCTGCACACAGCACATCTGTACGACCCTGCCAGCCTCGCAGCAGCTTCCACAACACATGTTTTGCTGACTTTTCTTTTTCATTCATGTTGACGGGGTGCGTTTAGAGAAAAGTACACTCCAGAATTTCTTGCTGATTAACAACTCCTAAACAGTATATTTGCAGTGTTTGTATCAGCAAGGTAAACAACTCAAACGCCTAACCTCCCCACACACACACACACACACACACACACACACACACACACACACACACACACACACACACACAGTCTCTCTGTAGCAGAGCCTTTTCATTTTTAATGCTTTAGTCATTAGCGGCGTTCTCATCTTACAGCCCCTCTTTTCCTTTCTCCTGGTGAACCCAGCCCCCACCCGTGTGTGTGTGTGCATGTGTGTGTGTGTGTGTGTGTGTGTGTCACTTCAGCGGAGCCGGCTGGCCCAAAACACTAACGGCAGGAGACGGGCTCCAGCCCCGAGGCGGCCATGCGTGGGGCCCGCACGAGCCGGCTTGCGACCGACACGACGAGCCACTCCGACAAAGGCAAAAGCTCGGTTCAATTGTCTGTGTCAGAGCAAAAATTAAAAATAAGGTATGAAAAGTCATAATCCACCCGACAGCAGCAGAGCAGAAACGTGCCCCAACTTGCTCGCTTCAAAGCAGCAAGCCCCATCTGGCCTCCGAGCACCTGAGGAATGTGGTCGACACTACATTTTATATGTAGATGGCGAGAAATGGGAAGATTGTGTCCTTTTGACGCGATACAATGAATACCAATGGTAGAAAAAAGGCCGCTAAATCATAGAGAACACAAGGAAATATTGATCTTGCTCCACAAAGCCACTAGCGGCTCGTATTCAGGGCCTTCTGTCAGATGGTTACCTGGTATTGGTATTGGCTCCAGCCCTCGCGCCCTGGGAGCCCACATACATTGTGTGTGCATGTCAACATTTAGAAAAGTTTTTTTTCGCCTGCGGTCTCTATTTACAAGGATAACAGTGTTTCCCCCAACGTGCAAGCGAGGCCACGGATTTGCACATGGCTGGTTTTTCTAAATGCAAGCAGAGCACACGGGGTTGTCAGCAGGAGCGGTGATGGAATGGATCCAATAAATTACAATAAGGGAGAATATAAAAGACTTCATTGGAGGAACTCTGCCATTCATAAATCACTTATCCATTGACCAAAAATAAAAGGCAGATGGTGGATTCTTAAGCACCAACATTAACCCTTTTTTGAGAAGGGTTTGCTCCATAAAAGGTCAGTCAAAATGGACTACTACCAACAGTAATGAAAGGGTCACGAGGCAACTATATTCACAACGGCGTGTCGTGTCATGTCAAGTCGATCAATGACAGTGTAATTTAAATGGTTGCCATTTGAATGTCATGCTTATGAGGCCACTAACTTAATTACACTTAATCATTGTAATTTCCTGTGTTTGTTGCGCAAGATGTTTGTCCTTTTTGGCCATCTCTTTCTCTCTGTGTGTGTGTGTGTGTGTGTGTGTTTCTCATTATTGAACTTGAGAGGAGAACAAGACAAGGCAACAATGTATTCAATTTCAAAACATATGAAAACTGGAGATAACACTGCGAGAGAAAGACAAAAAAAACCTATTTATTCAATAGGACCTTCAAACAGCCTAAAAAGGGCCTGGACCCACCAAAGTTTCCAGTCCCACTCAGTCGGGCCCCTAATGTGCCACAGGCCTATTTAAACTGCACGCCACTGGACTAGACCAGAGGAAATGAGCCATTGTTGAACGGGCTTGGTCAATAAATGGTTTACACAGGCGGCTGAATGGAACTAATGACAACAGCAGGGAAATAGGAAAGAAGAAGGGAAGGAAAAAACTTGCCATGACTGAAAAATTGAATTAATTGGATGCAACCCCTTTTTTTTTACACTTAATAACGTTTAGTGTTTTAGCTTGGACATAATTATGATGCATTCAGGGACCAGAGTTGACGGTGAACTAACTAAAGCTAGCAAGGAGAGAGGAGCCAGGACAGAAGGAGGAAGGGGTGAATAGAGTATGCTCACGATGCGGAATTGAAACTCCCGTTACACTTCACAACTGACACTGAAAAACCCACTAATGTTGGGTTCGCTCAACGCGTCGCCTCGGGAGCCGAACGAACACACGGCGAAGTTCGTCCACCGGCCGAGTGTTCGCCCCCCTCCACCTCCTCGTTGCTTACCCAGCAGCAGCAGCTTGACCTCCCGGGCTGCTTTCTCCCCGTCGTCCCGCAGGTTCCTGTCGATCATCTTGCTCCGCTCCACCGCCGCCTTGTCCTCGGTGCTCAGTGTGCATCCCATCCTCGAAGTGTGTCCTTCAGACCCAGGTGGTGTTAACAAAAAAATATCTAAAATACCATATATACCCACATTAAATGGTTAAAAAAGAAAGAAAAAAACTGCCTTCACTCCGCACACACGCCCTTTTTTTTTAAATGACAGGCAATCGGTCTTTTTCAGAAGAAATAAAAGGGTTTCGACTTTTCCCCCCAAAAAATGGTGCGGCGTTTTCTTCTGCCCGCGGGGATTTTTGTCGGTGTTTAAAATCCTCCTTGCGTTCGAGGGAATTGTATTTTAATAGCGAAACAATTCATTAATGATGTCTCCTCCACCCGTTCGCCTCCATTCGTTGCGGCGGCGACTGCTAGTATTGTATGTTCGGCTCCAACTGGGGACAGAGAGCAGCTCGGTGGGTTCCGTCAGCGGCGACCGTCAACTTCCGGTCTGGTTTTTCACAATAAAGGTGTCACTTCCACAAAACCTAATACTTGTCACTTACATTTGTATTCATTTGACAATAAAGTACAAACAAACAACATAACAAAAAAAATATATACAATCACCCCGGCACCCCTTTAATTATCTTTTACATGTAGATTCGTATACACAGCCATGCATATACCTGCATTTTCCCTGAACCCTCAAAACCTAATACTGAAAGACTTCACACTTGCAAACATTCTCTCTATTATTGTATATACTATATTATATTATACTCTGCTGGAATCTCATTTCCTCTGTAGAACTGAATATGTATTTATTTATTAATATTTAATTTCTTAAATGAAATATGTTCTGCTCTGCCATTTTATTAAATTGTATTGTATATTGTAGTATTTTCCATACTTAATATTTGTATGTCTCCTATGTAACTTTACTTGCTGCGGCCACACACAAATTTCCCCCTGGGGATGAATAAAGTATCTATCTATCTATCTATCTATCTATCTATCTATCTATCTATCTATCTATCTATCTATCTATCTATCTATCTATCTATCTATCTAAAATGTAAAATATATAGAATATAAAATATCAATAACCAACTAACTATATGTTAGTGGTGCACTAACAAAACTAAAACTAAAAACACAGCAGGTCAATGGTACCAATGTGACCTTTAACACTTTAATTACTTTAAATGGGGCACTCAGTGGGCTACCTAGTGTAACTGCAGTGACCGGGTCCTTTGTTTCATGGCTTTCTCCTTGTCTCTCCTCTCATTCTGCTGTCCACTGTCAAATTAGGGCGTTTTTTCCAGCATTGGGCAAAATGCTTCAAAAGTATCAGAAATATGAACTGTGACCAAAATGTACAGGGCATATTCATCTAAATATATGACCGAAACCTTCTCTATGTATTATTATGTATTATTATTATCCTATTGACTGACCGAGGATCTAGGAACACTGCATTTGTACATAAAGTACCACATGCAAAGTATACATGTCTGGTATTTCACAATCAATAAAACATGTTTGACCACACCTGCAGGCTTCAACGAGTATATTACACAATGCATGCATACATTATATGCTTTTTCAGTCTAAGATAAATTGGCCTTTATTTTGGAAGCAGACTCCTAAACCGGAATCTCCTCGACAACGGGACGCATTTCAAACGTGCACACTAATAGCTTTACGTATGGCAGTTTAAAACACATTTAGAATGTTTCCTTGTTGCTGTTTTATTTGAAACATACCTTGCTATGTTTTCAATCGGATTAAGGTAAACTCAGCACTCCTGTTGCTCCACCACGCAGCACCCAGTGCTCCTCAGGCTAATAAAACACACTAACAATATTCCCTATAATATAAAATAATACATTTGCATTTGGTATTATTCTTCAGTTAGTCTAGTATGATTCATTTTTCAAAATGTTTGGCCTATTCTAAATGTCCCTTGCGTTTTCAATCTCACATGGACCTCCAATTTCCCCCACATAAATCTCCCTCTTTCTTATTATAGTCTAACGTTAACTTTATTTCAATAGCTTGTACTCAAAAATTGATATTTTCATTCATCACCTACACTCACACCTCTACAATCACACACCTCAATACTATATTTAGCTAATGATACATTTAATATACAATTATTTAAATAATTGATATTATAAATACTCATCTCATTTTCACTTTGTTGGCCTTTTAATGTTGCCAATAAAGATTATAACTTTTTCCCTTGAGTATCAATTAGTGAGTTTAACTGGATTAATTCTTAGATAGACATATCATAATAAATTCCATTTAATCCCAGTATTATACACTTCTCAGATCGAGTTACCCCGTATGCCACTGTACTGCGTAGCCTACATTTCGAGTGTGTTGTTCCCATGGGAACCAAACCTCTAACGGGGACAGTGTGAGTCTCATCCCCGACCCGCTCAGCTGTACGTGACCATTGTTTGTGGTTTAAATAATTGATCCTGTCGGACGGAGTCAAGTGTGAGTCTTCAAAGTCAACAGTCAGTCTGAACGCTGGTTCACCTCAAAATATTCCACTGAAATCCTGGTGGTGTCACCGAACCCCGTCTCTTCTGGCTACATTTTCATTTTGAACGTGGCTTTTTTTTTGGGAGAACATGCAAATGTGTGCCGTTAACCTTTCTACTGTCATCCTAAACTGGCCTGGCGGTTTCATCCGGGCCTCTCTCCAGGTTTGAGATAACAAGAGCCAGAGGTTGTATCCCTGAGGCAAAACAGGATATGTCATTTACCCAACACACAAAGTACCACGGACATGAAGTGCATTCATGTTCTCTGGAAAGGACAGTGTTCGTTATAAAATATTAATGCTTATGTATACACCTTGGCTTACATTCTGAGCTTTTAAATTCCACTTTCATCTGTACACTATATGTATTTGTTCTGTGAGGTTATGTGTGTGCAAATGCATGGCGTTAATATCTCCATGGTTATGTGGTTATGTGCTGGACAGTTACTGCTTATTTATTCAATATTATGAATAGAAAAGATGGCATATTGTCTATATTGATCTTTCCAAATGAAGAAACAAGTTTGTTAAACACACATTTAACCCGTAGCAGCAGAGGCACAGGATATAGTTTCCTTTTTCAAAGGTGTATTCTCCTCCCGCACAAAGAGAAATCCAATCCAAATGTTGTAGTTGGACTTGTAAAATCAACAACAAGTCAGTCATGTGAGATTGAAACTGTTGTGAGAAGAATGTTTGTCTGATTAGACGGAGCCGTGTCTTTGGCAGAGAGACTCAGTGGGAGCAACCACATGGACCGGCCTTCTGTTCTCCTCCTGCAGTGAGCGGTGAGGGGGTGCTGGTGCTGCCCTCTAATGGTGATGATACGCAACTTCACGGTGCCGCAGAGCCGTGCACGTGGGCTGGGAACACTGTTGGATCAACCCCACAGCCCAGTGGTGGAGTGTTTTTACAGGTTGGCCTTTTAAAGGTGCAGGCAGGTCACATGGAGTCCAGCACAGCCTGTGAAAGCAGTGGCATTCAATGTCTGCAATACTATTAATAATTGGAATTATAACAATAACACATACTTACATAGAAAAAAATAGAACAAACCCGAAACTCACCCGTTCCCCGTCGACATAGCTACTCGATTATACTTTTCAAAATCTTTATTGACAAGAAATCCCATTCATACAAACAGCGACGTTATTAATGCAGACAAAACAACATCCGAGCCAGGGAGGGAATCTTTAAAATAATCTCAACTGAAATAAACACTGTGGTGGAAATGTTCCCCTTGGTAGAATATAAAACATGAATTCACAGAGAGCATGTGCCATTCAGAGTTTTATTGGAATTTGAAGGTTCCCCTTTGCAAACCTTGTTGTGCTGGGAAAGAGTCAATGTGCAGGAGGCAGCGATGACGGAGAGAACAGAACTGTGCCAAGATCTGATCCTTGATAAATCCTGTTATCTGATGAGGAGTTGAATAAATCAATGGAGATAAAGAGCAATTCATTTTATTATCCCTTAATGGAACCATAAATACAGCGCAATAAAAAAATACTTTAAAAAGTCTCTGTAGCAAATTTCGCGCGCCACCTCCTCCTGCAACCTTTCTCCCCAGCCTCCTGCCGCTGTTATCACCTGGTGAGATAGTCCCTGATACCTGGGGCCGCCGCTCTCACCTGAACCTCGAACTTTCATCCTCATTACATAAATGTATTTCTGGGAGGTCCATTGGCGATGTGCCAAAGGTGTCTGCGCCTTTACCTGGCCTCCGCTGCTCCTTCAGCTCCTCTGATGATACAGCCTGTCGGTGCCACTTCTGCCATTGCTGCTGCTGCTGCTGCTGCTGATGCTGCTGCTGCTGCTGCTGCTGCTGCCGCCACCACCGGGACACAGACAAGCTGCACACACTAGCACTCGCACACAAACAGTGAGACAGAAGGAGAACAGGCTGCAAAGGCAGACAGACGGACGGACGTAGAGTGGTGGAGGGAAGCGCACACCACCATGGGCTGCTGTGACAGAAGGTGCGGGCTGATAGCCGGAGCTGCGTTTGGGGCGGTGGTTGCCATCCTGGGTGGTGTCCTTATCCCACTGGGGAACAGCATCATTAAGGGGACAGTCGAGAAGGTAGGTTGCTGAGTTTCACCTCAGGGGGGTTGGAGAATAGGGGAGTGATAAGTGTGGGTGAATGCATGCATGTGCGTGTGTGTGTGTGTGTGTGTGTGTGTGTGTGTGTGTGTGTGTGTGTGTACGCGGAAGATCAAGGTGAATCAGGAGAAATGAGGGGGAAGAGGCGTGTTTTTGAAAGCTGCTTGAAATGGTAAACATGAAGCTGTGCAGCGAGCCAAGTGTGTTTTCATCCATCAAAAGATCAGCGTCTGTGATTTGAATAAGAGACTGTAGAGACATTTTTTTTGCAGTTTAGATCTGATTTCGTTTTCTTTTTTTTGCTGAAATCACAGAGCATCCACCCTTTGTATGTGTCAGTGGGGGCAGCTGGCCTGCTGGCAGCCTTGAGTATTGTTAAAAATAGACTGTTTGTCTTCGACGGGGGGGTTTAGGAAGTCGTCATTGAGCCCGGAACGACTGCTTACGACAACTGGGTTGCTACGGGAGCATTGGTGTACAGGCAGTTCTGGTTCTTAGACGTGCAAAACGCCCAGGAGGTTTTGCAAACCGGAGCAACTCCAGTGGTGGTGGAGAAAGGACCATACACATACAAGTAAGCTTGATGTCTTGACCTCTTTTATGACATTTTGATGAAAGGTCACATCTTAAATTAGAACCTCCTCTCCTGTTAACAAAACTGAATATCTACCGTCTCCCCCTTCAGGACAAGATATTTTGCCAAAGAGAACATCACATTCAACCCCAATCAAACTGCCTCCTTCCTGCTGCCCATGGGCGCCATCTTTGAGCCATCCATGTCAGTGGGACCGGAAGAGGACAAAGTCACCTCCCTCAACCTGGCTGTGGCTGTAAGTGAGTGTCACCTCGCTGTGCGGTGATTCCTGACTCGACTCCGCTCTGCTGTTAGTTATGGTGCCTCTGTGCCAAGGCTAGGATAAGCTGTGCCAAAGCAAGCAGCGCTGCTCTGTGGTGGGTGGCTTTGTTCTGCTACCACTCATCTTATTTGTGGTTCACAGCCTCTTTTGGCTTGTGACCCTCTCTGATAGGTTGAGTGGCTTCCCAGGTTGTTCCTTTGAATATCTATTTTTACAGCTTTAAGGGCTGAAAAGTATCCAGAATTTCACATGAAAAACAAGGATGAGAGAACATTTAGTCTAATATAGACACTTATATACAGCGGAGATGCAGTATGTTTCTTGTTTCGGTCCTTTTAACCTGTGCCACTCTGTGCCAGGTTGGGCAACACACTATATATCATAAAGAGTTGTTGCAGAAGGAGATATAATAAAATGCAATGGTCGAGACAATATGTTTCCGTGTTAAACTCTGAGGAATACAAACATGATTTTCTACAAAACTCCTTCTTTAATGCAACAACTATTGAAATGTTAAAGGAAAACCGTGGGAGGTTTTATTCTCACAGCGACGCACAGCAAAAGACACTTAAATAGCTCTCTGTGTGCGTAGATGAATAGGCAGCTAGCTCGGTTAAATGGCCGGTTTCCTCAGAAGCAGCATGCGGTAAACTACAATCAGGTACTTTTAAGTTAGATGGCTCGCAGCATGCTATTCATTAATAGGCATCTATCTTGGTGAGCCAAGGAGTTGCCCCAGTTAGCTCCAAATAGCTAATGCGGCGGGCTAATTTCTTTGTATATTTTTCCGGTTGGACAGAGCGACATTAAGGATTCAAAATGATACATGAAAACTAAAGCTTTTTTAAAAGTGCAATGCAATATACGGGATTCCGAGCATTCATTATCAAGAGCACCCTGTTCTCCCCGCTGGATAATTACGGTTAGCTCTATCAGCACATTGTCATATACACTGTTTGCGCTGTTAGCATTGTTAGCTCAGCCGTAGGCATGTTTAGAAAAAAAAGCTTCTGAAAGTGTTTTCTACAATGGAGGTGGAACTGCAAACGTAGCATGACCCACGGTTACAATGACCATAATTACGAGAAAAAAAAAACAAGTTGAAAAATACCAGAATCTGTTGTCCAAAACAAGCAAGAATAAAGTTAGTCACCTTATCCCAAAATAATTACAAGTGTATGACTCTGAACAAGTATTGGTATATGACAGTTCAATGGTTGACTGGCGCTGTAAGAAAGACCCGAAGATAACATTGACATTGCAAAGATACTGTTGTGTTGGAGCGTTGTAATTATGATCAACTGGGAAGTTTTAAAATGGGACTTTGTTTCTGGGAACAGCGCTCTCTGTTCAAACTTTGATAAGGCTCAAATCATGCGCACAAGCAATTTCCACTGTGTTTGTCTGTAAATATGCAGTATCACAGTCATAAAAGAAGGTTGCTGTCTGGCTTATCTCCGAGGGAAACCACAGCAGTTGTGCGCACAGCAGTTTTGCTCGTGTATGAAGATGGTACCATACTGTTCCCTTTTATTATTGACACCATCAGGGATCATTTATATTACATATAAGTATAAAACATAAAGATAAATGTTTGATCTTGTTTTCTTCAGGCAGCTTACTCACTGGTTCCAAAAGTGCTTCACGGTGTGCTGGAGAATCTGATAAAGACAACCAACTCCTCCTTGTTCCAGTACCGTACAGTCAACGAATTGCTGTGGGGTTACACCGACCCCATATTGAAAGGAAAGCTGGGCCTATTTGTCCCTGTAAGTAAACAGCCTCACACTTACACCTCATACGACACAGAATATACTAGATCTACCCAGCAACACACAATAGTTATTAACATATTGAATCAAATGTGTTTTTCCTAGTACAATGGTACATATGACGGCGTCTTCAACGTCTACACTGGAAAGGACGACATCTCCAAAGTGGGAATAATTGACAGGTGGCGAGGAGAGAGGTGAGGCGGAGTGTGAACAAAGGGAAGGAGATCTTGAGTCTGGCCTTGATCTTTTTTAAATCAGGTGCTATATTTTGACAAGTGAGAATCCAGTTTTAAAAAAATAAAGAAATTGTGATATTTTAGTGCTGTTTAATCAAATCAGGTTAATCAAATTGTACAGAGCCTGAAGTGAGAATTCTGCTTTTGTTTTGTTCTAACTGTAATCTCTTAGGCTGTGAAATCAAATCGTTTGTCTGACAAATTTAATTTTGTTCAACAGGAGCCTTCGTTTCTGGGACGACAAGTACTGTGACATGATCAACGGGACAGGTGCGTCTCTTTCACTCCTGCAGCCCTAAATGCAGACGAGTAACCTCTCTGACCTCATTTCCTCTCCTCCTCCCTTTCTCAGATGCTTCTTCCTTCTCCCCCTTTGTGGACAAGAAGAAGCCGCTCTATTTCTTCTCATCAGACATCTGCAGGTGAGGAAGAGTTTCATTTTGTGGGATCCATGTCATCTGATGCAGTCTGACAGCTCTGCTCACATGAGGTCGGGCGGTAACTGTCATCCACGGGAGATTTAATGTCTTAATTTGAGAACTGCAACCATTTGGACTTTCCTCTCAGTAACCACTAGAGGTCAGAGCTTTCCAATGCCAAAACCACGGCCGTGTACTGGAGGCTGAATTAAGTTGCACAATGGATTACTGGGTACATGGTGATCAGTGTCTGTTTCCTTGTTGTTTTGTCTTCAGGTCTGTGTCCGCTAGCTTTGTGGATAGCATTGATCTGAAAGGGATTGAAGTGTATCGCTTCACCCTCCAGGAAAACACCATGGCCTCCCCTACGGTCAACCCAGATAACCAATGCTTCTGCAGAGACCCGAAGACCACCAATAATTGCAGCCTGGCCGGAGTCCTGGACATCAGCTCCTGTCAACAGGGTTCGGTTTGCATTTGTTTTGTTGAGCTCAACATAATCACGGCATGAGAGAACTGTTCTACTGTTTTGTTGTCCTGCTCAGCTGCTTGGCATTTTTTAATTGTCCGTTTCTTTGCTATCTGAACAGGAAGACCCATCTATATCTCTCTGCCCCACTTCCTCTACGGCAGTCCGTCCCTACAAAATGCCGTGAAGGGCCTCAGTCCCAGTAAGGAGCACCATGACACCTTCCTGGACGTGGAACCTGTAAGAGCATTTTATCTTTGTGATTTTTGACTTTGATAGTGGCAATAACTCTGATGCTGATGATTATTTTGGTGCCATATTTCTATTTTTCTACTAGACAACCGGGTTCACCTTGAGGTTTGCCAAGAGAATTCAAGTGAATATGATGTATGGACCATCAGATGTCATCACGTAAGTTCCACTTCACCTTTTAAAAAAGGAATGCTTTGTGGGGAATATGTCTATTATCTTTCATGACGAGAGTTAGATTGAGAAGATTGAGACCCTGCTCATGTCTGCATGGTAAATGTGAAGCTACAGCCTCAAGCTAGTTAGCATAGCTTAGCGTAAAGACTGAGAGCAAGGGGGAAACTGCTAGCCTGGCTCAGTTCAGAGGTGACTAAATCTGTCAACCAGTTCCTGTAAAGCTAATTAATATATATATATATATACAGTTTGCATAGTTCATACAGAACATTTTTTTATGATACGTTGGGGTTTTATGAGCGTTAAACTATTTCTGGCTTTGTATGGACTGCTCAGCTAACTGCTAAGCTAACTTACTGCTACCCGTGGCTTCATATTTACTCACAGACATTAATAGTGTGTCACTTACTCAAGGTAGATACTACAGCTATCTAACACTCGAAAAAAAAGAGAATACTTGTGAGCGGTAATTTTTTCAAAAAGTCAAACTATCCCTTTCCGAAAGTTTGAGTTTGCGTGTCATCCGCCTCCTCTCTCTCTCTTCTTCTCCTCTCTTCTGTCGTGTCAAATGAAGGCAGAAAGTTTGAGACATCTTCCCGCACTGAATACCAAGTAATGAACTCTTTCTCTGCAGGGTGCTTAAGAAAGTCAAGGATTACACCATATTCCCTCTTGTTTGGATGAACGAGGTACGATAAAAAAGCGCAGCCCTGCAGTCATGAAGTGTGCAGTCTGATGGGATGCATTTTAATCAGTCACTCTCTTTCTTTCCCCGTCTCCCCCTGTGTTACCAGACGGCTTCGTTGGATGACGAGACGGCGGCCATGATTAAAGAGGAGCTGTTGTCCCGTATCGAGATGTTTGACATAATCTGGAAAGCCCTGTTGGGCTCAGGTGTGGCCATCTTCTTACTGTGTTCCATCTCCTACTGTATGGTGAGGAGCAACGATAACCGAAGCAAGTTTGTGTGAACAGATCATGCAGCGGTGTCTGTCATGTGTGAGCTGCAGAGCACAGTGCATTTAAGCTGCTACGGGACATCAACCCTTTTGATATAGAGTTGCACTTTTTTGTAATTGCAGTGTTATTTATAATGTCATACTTCCTTTGAATACCAGGGGGAGGAATACTGTGATTTTGTAAAGCTCAAGAGCTTTGCTGCGTATTATTTTGATTGCAAACACTGTAAGATTAACTCAATCAGGGATCTCTGGAGGGAGAGCAGACGGAGAATCCTCTAAATTGTCAGGTTATTAAACTGCACAGAGGAGAGATGGGTTTGTTCGACATCCTGTAAAAGAAATGTACTTAAATCTAATCTTGCGCAAATGTTTGTATTCTTTGCTGAACCGGTGTCTTCAAAATGAATAAAAGCTGAAAGGGAGTTTTCTCACTGGGTGTTCTATTCCTAATATTGGATTGTTCCAACGCGGCAAAAACACTCTATTAAAATTGGTCGACAATCCCCCCTCGGCCCAAACTACAGCAGAGGCTGAAACAAAACCTCCCCATTGTTCACGCTGCAGCAAAAATACTTGGTTTCCTTTTTAAATCCAAAAGAGTAATATAAATAGGCTGGGGGACGATTATACAGGGATTTTGAATGGTAGTTGGGTTTGATTGTTGACAAAGTAGTATTTCAGCCCAGCAGGAGGCCTCTCTTTGGTTTCATGGGTTTCAAATGACCCTCCGTAGCCTCCTGGGAGACTTTGATTCTACTGTTCGGTGCGAACACAGGGTTTCATCGGGTTTTAAACTTACGCCCCTTCCCAGACTGCACAGATTTTTTGAAATTTTGGACAGTTGTTGTTTGAAAAGCTCTTAAAATTCTGCGCAATATCGAACCCATTAATCTTCCAGGTTGCCAAATGTCTTTGTGTGATAAGGAATAAATACGCTGAGTCACTTTTTCAGAGCAGACGATCCCTGGTTTCCTTAAGCAGAGCCAGAGTAGCGGTTTCCAGTCTTTATGCTAAGCTAAGCTAACCAGCTGTTGGTGCGGCTTCATATTTACAGTGCAGCCATGCCTTGTATCGATCTTTTCAACAAACCCTCTGCCAGTAAGCAAATACGTGTATTTCCCAAAAATGTTGTGATGACAGTGTGACTGTTCCTTTGAAGCAATATAATAGGATGATATATCTTCTATGATTATCATAGAATATAGGATAATCTATTTAGTGGACAGAGGGATGATAAATTGGCCAGTAACAAAAAGATTGCGTTCACATTTTGAGAAATTACACTAATACCATTTTTGACAATAAAATGCATGATCTTTCTGTAAAATTGAGATTCATCGGAACAGATTTATTCAGACTATCACGACATTAATAAATAGAAATACACATGGTTCATAACACTGAAGTTACACTGAGTTGAAGTTGACATGACGCCGGTCGCACAGCTTTATTAAACGCGAGGCAGAGATCTGTTTAGAGGGTACAACTAGAAAGTCTTTTCTGAAAATGAAAATAATACTGTATGTCTCTGCAATTTGCAGATACAGTCATAGCTGGTGAATCATGTTGAAATTATGTACACATTTTCACAAACATCTGCACAACATTAAATTAAAAGGATGAAAGAAACGAAAATATACTATGTACACAAGCAACGATTAATCTCTATCTACATGAACTACATCTTAAAAAAAAAAGTGTATTCACAGAAGTCAAATAATTTCTGAATTGAAACTGTCCACTTTGCTGTCGAAAATGTTGAAAGCATATTGTCACGTTTCAGCATTAAGATGTAAACTACGCTGTAAAACAAAAATGTGCGAATGTGATCCCTCTACATTACTTACGCATTTCTATAACCATGCTTCTGTGCTAGAAACAAGAGAAGTATAATATAATGTGCAGCTGATTTACAGTGAGGCAGATTCTCGAAACAGGAATAAACACAGAGGAGATGGTGTCAAATGTTTGCAACAGATCCTGCAGAATTGTGTATGTGACTCTGTATTTTACTACTATTTCTGGTAACATCAGGATGTTAAGTTTGTCCTTTGAACTAATCGCTTGTTTAATATACACAGCGCTGTAATGCAACACCTTTTAGTGGAACCACTCGCCATCTGTGCTTTGTATGATCGTATGAGAGGCAGTCAACCCATGAGAAACCTTTTGTTTGTTTCCTTTTTTCTCACAAATTGACTCATTTCACTGAGCAGAGACATATTTGTTAGTTTAAAGTAAATACAGAAATGTGAGTAGAATCTAATAAAATGCTAATATTACACTTTGAGACGGCGCTCACTCTCAAGCATGCTTCTGTCTCCCTTTTGTCCCCTTTCAATCTCCTCCATTGACTATGTTCATTTTAAAATTACCGCCTCTGTGTGAACAAAGACCGAATCCACGGTGAGCTGATATCCGGCCAGTCTAGTTTCCCCTCTAATATCGAAGAATATGATACGATCATTGACCACAGCTGCGTCTCAAGGTGTATTATCACAAGCAACGTCATCTTAGACCAGTTTATTAGTGCCACTCACAACCGGGCCACCTCAGTCTGTGTTGGGACTGCGACTGCAAATGAATCGCCCGTGGGTGCCTGTGGGTGTGCATTAGTGGAGGTCACAGCCATCTGGTCACGGTACCTCATGCAAGAAAAAGAGATATTGCCGAATAACAACTCCCCACACCCACCTCACAGTGCAGCTCTGCAGTTTGAGATGAGAGTTGGAAAATGAAGGTCTGGGGTCGGGGAAAAAACAGCGTGGAGGTGTTTTGTGTCAGTTTCTCCGCACCTCGCTGTATCAGACCTCCGGGACGTGATTGCGCCGGTTGCGGCTCTTCCTCCGGTCCAGCAGCGGCTTCAGTTTGGCCATGTCCCCCCTGAGAGGTCCAGGCGCCTGAGGCTGCTGCTGCTGCTGCTGCTGCTTCTGCTGGAGGTTCTGGAGCTGCTTCCTCTCTTTGCAGTACTGATGCACGGCGAGGCTCTCGGCCGGACTGAAGGCCGCCAGCAGGGTCTTGGGGTGCAGCGAGCTGGCCCAGGCCCACGGCGACTGCCGCTTGTCCGTCAGCACGCTCACCATGGCCTCGCTCAGCACTCGCAGGCGGATCTTGGCGACGGTGCGCTTGAAGCTGTTCTCCGTGGTCAGGCAGTAGTAGAGGCCCTGGTCGGACAGCTGCACGGAGCGGATGAGGAGGCCGTGCTCCGTGGAGACCACGCGGTCGCTCAGCTTCACCTGCGGCGGGCACAATTAGGTCCTGTCATCATAACCACATGGTTTGCAGTAGAGATGATCCGATACTATTTTTCCCTTCAAATATTATGAATATAGGTAGCACTTTATAATAACTACACACTATTTAGCATTAGTAAAGCATGAGTAAACACTTAATTCATAATTTATAAAGCATTGTTCCAACATGAACACTCATTAGTAACGCATTCGTATGAAATTCATAAACACTAATGTTATAAATGTTATATTCTTGATTAATAAGCATGACTATTATGCATTTCTTGATTGGGTAATATATATATTGCAAACCAATTAAGTAATATATATTGCAAACCAATTAAGTAATATATATTGCAAACTAATTAAGGACTTATAGATGATGCACTAATGGTTAACATGTGCTTAGTGCTGAATATACATATATGGATATGTTCTTTAAGAGATCTGAAGGACTGTGTTCTTCATCAAAACCCAATGAGGGAATATCTTTTGGAAAAATTGCCGCTCCTCCCTCCCTCCAGTATAGTTACATTTGATGTCGATTGGAATAAAGGAATGATGGACTCTGGATTTTGATACATTTTCTGGAGAACTCGTCTGGAAAATTTGCAGATGAAACATTCCAAATAGTTGAAATAATAAAAGAAGTTGAAATGGCAGTCAAAGTGGAATTGCCGAACGAACCTCTTTCGTCGCCATCGAATTGAAAATAATGAGACTAAACTGATTCTGACACTCTCAATGCAACAGCTTATTCCTTTCCCACTGACTACTCTAAAACCAGCTGGGCTTTAGTTTGGAAAAGACTCCAACGATTACACACCATAAAACTAAAGTGATTTATTTTAAGGCCAACTTCTATTCTCGTGGGGGAAACGGCAATAAAACCGCCATTACTCTGAGTCGACTCCACAGAGGTGAGAGCTTAATCCATGAAAGATTCTTCATGCGGACGCGCTCTTATTTAATCTTTCACAGCCTTTCAAAGGGTTACAGGGGTGTCACATATTGCGTTAAACGCTGCACCGCTGAGGATCCGACCATTAGTCAAGGGTCCACATCATGTTTGATCTGTATCACCGCTCATTACGACGCTCCATGCTCGCCGTCGTCACTCCTCGGGCGATACGAGCGTGTGATGACATGTTTAATAATCAATGTAATATTTAACAACCTGACCAAAACACCGGAGCGAGACAAGGGACCTTTAATCAGTCATATCTCAAAAAGAGATTTCCGCTGTGTCACGTCAACTTGTTGCATGCGCGCAAAAGGCGGGCCGTGATGTCGACCTTTGACCCCTCTAAATGTCAGAACTGACCTCTTTCCTCCTGTCATTGTCCCTGTGAATGAGCCAGCGAATGGACGCCTGAGGAGACTTGGGAAGGCACTCCAGGAAGGTGGTGTTGTTTTTCACGCCGTACTGCGTCATCTCCACTGCGTTTCTGTAGGCTAACACACACACACACACACACACACACACACACACACAACACACACACACACAGAGAGTCAAGGGAGTCACGTCAGACGTCGCTTGCTGACAGACACAAACCCCACAGATGGACTCAAATCTGTCTCTATTCCCGACTGTGAGAGGGGAATGTTGACACAGAGATTAGTCAGACACCTGCAGCACGACCGATCCCCGCCTAGACTTCCTCGGCTTCCTCAAACTGACAAAGGCAATGCAAGCGGCAATGCATCGGAGCGACTCTCAGTTTCCTCTCATTTATATAGTTTTGGTTGCTGCAGCTAAACGGTTCATCACTCAGCTGGATGTTCGACAGGGTTGTGACTAATTAGTGGTAATGGCCATATGGTTGGTTCCCCAAGCTCGTTTTAATTTAGAGATGTTGTAGACTGCTCACGGAAATGGGGCCCTCTGGGGAGCAAATCCTCTCCTCTCATTAAAGTGCACCCTTTGCTGGTGGGCGGATCTTTGCGGTGGATTTTGGGCAGCACCTGGACACAAACAGCTCCGGTGTAACCAACTGCACTCCTTTTGTTTTGGTTGTATTTACAGTTTTGCCATCAAATGTGGATTTAATTGTACAGTAACAGTTGGTGTGTCAATGTCTGTGTCAATGGAAATAAGTCGTGGAAGTAGTTTAACCGATTTGACGAATGTTCATTTACGAATACATAGCGTAGGTAAATATTTAAATGCATACTGCTATACTTTTACTTTTTTTGGACACTTAAAATGGAAGTTAAAAACAAGCTGAAAACACAACATTGACATATTGTCATCATATACATTTAGGGTTAGGGCTAACATGTTGATCTATTATGCAGCTTACATGTAGAAGCATTCACGTTCATTTGTTGTTTCTGTGCTTTTTTTCCTTTTTGCCGACTCCTGAGTGCAACATCTTCCTTCATAGCTGCATGGCGCTGGGCAGGTAGCTTACGGTGGGTTTATCTGAGCTGAGAACAACTGCCTGCCGTTGGGAGTTCATTTGTGGGCCGTAAAAACGTAACAAAGAGCTTAGAGACTAAGCTCTGTAGAGCTGAGGGAAAATGCAAAGTCGGGTGAAAATGCTTTGTGGTTTTGTCCACATTGAGCGACACCTTTCACAAAAACGATCATTTGATCCTTTGTGAACATACAAATATTGATCAGTGCACCTTTAATTACCTTTCAGATTGAATCCTCTGCATTGAGTGAGTGGATTCCCGTGCATAATGTCCTGCCTTCTGCTTCTCCTAAAACAGGAAAGGAAAACAGCAGAGTATAAATACACGACAGCTAAATACAGAATACACAACCATCCTCCTCACATGCTCGTCTCTTCAAAACCGTGGAAGTGGCTGTCAGTACCAAAACAATATGAGGGGAATCTGACTGTTGTTCCTCTCCGTGACGCACACTCATACAGAGCAGCTTGAGGAGAGGAGCATGTCAACAGCTGACGCATTTCAGACACGTTTTCCTGCAGGAAAACAGGGGGCCGCTCTTTTTTTTTTACTAAAAAAACTAAAGCTTGACCTGCGTCTGACTGGAATGTCGAGAGACAACGCAGACGCAGGCCTGAAAGAGAACAGAGAGGCATTGGTTCAGAGCCGAGGTGTCGCTCATACCACCGCGTCTGTGTTATGTCTAGATGGAACAACAAAAGGCCGAATTAGTGATGTACACAGTGTGCACTGAAGGATTCCAGTCGTATGATCTTTTTGCCCTCACATGTTGTGAGCAGCTCTTTTTCTGTTGTTGTTGAACATATTGTTGCACATCATCTGTTCCCCACATCCAGTATGGCTTTAAATAATTCCCCATTTGTTGTGTAACTGATGAATACTAGGTCGGTTGCCCATCGGGCCCCCAAAGGTCCAGCAGATTCAAAGGGCAAATTGGGAAAAAGTGTGAATACTGCACGCTATTCAACGGCGCTGCTGTTTATTTAACACTCGTAAAAGTTTTGATTAGCTGCCTCCATGACGGGGTTCCCTAATCAACACCTGTCAGCGCTCATTAACACAGAAAACGCCTTGTATTGGGGCTTAAAGGCTCGCATAGTTTTTTTTCTACACAGCCATGAGAACAACCCTTAGTGGACACTTGATACTTCTTTGCAGGGCATTTAAAGATCCTGAATAACGCCACTAAAGCGCAGGTATGAGCCCTGAAGCTGTAAATCCTTTGGTACCTTTTGCCGGTGGGATAGAAGCGCGAGCAGCTGAGGCCGTCCCAGGCGCAGTAGGGGTCTCTGGCGAGGCAGCAGTCGGCGCAAGCCGAGCCGTAAGCGTGACAACGGTGCAGGGAGACCTGCGAGACCCCGAACTCCGAGCTGACGTACAGCTGTTGCTGTAAAGTAAACAGTTCAAATATCAGCCGCCCTGTTTGTCTTCATAAGTGGCCGGCTGACAGGAAAATGAGGCAGTGCGGCGAAACAATTATGGCTTATTATTTCCTGGCCTTTGGGAGGCTTATCGTTCACAGGAGAGTTCTGTTTCGTGCGTTACATAGTAGCTGCACAGACCATGAATAACATATTAAAACAATAAAACTCTGCTTAATAAATGAGGTGAGTCGCTTACTTTTTTTGAGGATATTCTCAAGTTTGTAACAGGAGCTTGATTCTGGAAAAAAAATAGCACATACAGGAACCGAGTTAGGAGCTTTTAGACAATGTGCACAGTCATTTATATCAAAATCTAAAAGGAATAGTTGGGAACATGTTGGAGAAATAGCCTGAGAGCATCAGACTTTTATTTATATTTTATATTAAACAAACTGTTTTACCAGCCATCTAGGATCAGCTTTTCGCCAGATGTATCTTTTTGAAAACTATTTTGAGAATACATCTCCTCTGATTGATGGAGCGCTTCGGAGGATCAAAGCAGCCGCGGCCTTTGCATCTGATCACAGGTTGATCACACTTGTAGTGATTCGAGGAGACAAAAGAGCATGTGGGACGGTTCACACTCGGGGCAACGAACAGACTCTTGCAGTGTGTGAGGATGTTTCCCATCACTCCACGCTGCAGAACATCCATCTGCTGAATGCCACCAGGTTTCTGTGTCTGCCCACAGGACTTTTGTGTTATGCCCAATCCCCCCCCTCTCTGCCTTTGATTTTAGAGGATGAAAGTAAGAGCATCATGAAAGCGAGAAAAAAAAAAAACAGCTGACCTTAAACACTTCCAGCTCTTCCAGGATCAGATCGTCATGCAGAGATTGATTGCTTGGCAGCACAATCACCTTTTGTACTGTACCTTTGTCTGGGGGCAGAAAGCAGACACGTGTTGAGTTATAATGACGCGCACGCATTAAACAACCGTGTGAAACAGATATGGCTTGTGAAAAAAAAAAAGGTTTGCTTTTGAATTAGCCACGGACAGAATTTATAGCAAGATCAACTGTGGCAGGGGTGGGAATGGAAGCTCTTAAGCCGACGCAAGGGCCACGCAGAAGGGCAAAATTCAACACAATCATCATCAATAATGCTTTTTTCTTTCTTTCTGGGAGTTGGATCAGCAGAGCAGGGAGAAGAAGTTCCAGTAACAGCTCCTGGACACGCCTGATAAGAGCGTCTCTCGCTCATCCTCGAGGCAAAGCGGCGTTTTACGGGGCTCCGATATGGTGAGACAGCTCTGGCATGTCTTTGAGAATCCACGCGGGAGAAACAGAATGGAAAGGCTGCCTGATAAACACAAGCAGCTGTGAGAGAGAGAGAGAGAGAGAGAGAGAGAGAGAGAGAGAGAGAGAGAGAGAGAGAGAGAGAATGCACGAGCACAAATGCACGCATAATTATGTGCACAAGCACCACATATTATTCTGTTTAACCACCATTTTGTGGGAACGGAAACAAGAGATATCATTTATATTCTACACTTGTGCTCTCAGGAACATTTCATCTCATAATCTGTCCTACACTTGCAGGTTTCCTTCCACCTGCAGGTTTTCTCATCTGATTTAATAAAAAATATAACCACACAAGGAGAAAGCGCTCTCCTAAAGGACCTTCTCTTATCACACCGTATATGACCTCTTTATGCGACTTGCTAATTCACCACCACACAGTGTACTCTGCCCTTTGTTATCTGTTGTTCTGATTACCAGCGGTGGTGAGAGGTCTCCTCCTAACAATCATTCACTGATTAAAGACCTGGCAAGACAGGTTTTGTTTTATTGCCACTTACCTTCATATCACTGTAAATTAGTTTCCTTATAATAGCGTCAGAATCATAAAGAGCCAATATTACCTCACAAAACAGTAGAACAACTGCAAAGATATAAGATATAAGATATATCTAATATCCTGCTTCATACATATTATGGTCACAACTATTTTAAGGCATCCTACATGTTTGTTTGTATAAAAAGAAGACAATATTATCTGATATATCAGATCAGATTTGTTACGCTTTCAAATATTGGTATTAGTATCAGCCTCAAAAATAAAAAAGTGAAATGATTTTGATTCTAAAAAAGCAGCCCTGTCTAGTAAAGAAAATGCAACAAAACTGCATTCTGGATTACATTTCAAGGGAAATGTATGTTCTCCCAGATTACTGTTTTAAACATGTGGTTAATGTACTGAATTGAAACAAAACAAAAAAGCTACTGAGTTAGGTTTAGTAAACGTTTGTTTGTTACGGAACTTAAAATAAGTTAAAAATGAAAAACGTTGACTTTGTTTCAATCCTGGGTGAAAGTCCTGTGTTTGTTTGAGCCAAATCTCCTCCCGATGTGGACTTTGGTATTGGTGATACGTCAAACAACAAATTTGACGTTTTGTTGTGTGGTAAAGATATTTTTAGGGGACCCGGTCAAAAGGAGTGATCTCCCTTGTATTACAAAATCAAATGCACCTTTTTCCCTTTACCTGCAAAACCTTTCACTTATTTTCAGAAATATCCATGAAATCTCCATTCATATTGTCCCGTCAGAGCATTTTAGCATGACGTCAACATACAATATAAAACATAGTACAGATAATGTGGCCATAGGAAATTATCATTTCGTACCTGTGCCCAGGAAGAGCACTTGGTAGTTTCCGTCGGCAGCCATGACCTGGTCCACTGCCACTGATGTGTATTTGTAGTCAGCGTTGGACCGCACCACCAGCGGCCTCCGTCCCACCGGGTAGATGGGGTTGAACATGACTGGGTGGTTTCGCACAAAGGTCACCACGTCGTCTGGAAACTCCTTTGTTGTGTGAATGTCAGGTGTGAAGGCTCCCCCAGGACACTGGAGACACAAAAGGAAATACTGTTATGGCATTTAGTAACAGGCTGGTAATACAAGATTTGTTTTCTCCCTGCTTCCTTTCTCTGGCTGTAAATGTTTAAGGAGGTATGTTTTAGAAATGAACTCGTGGAATCGTCCACTCTGAATATGAATGAATGAGTGGCCCAGAAATGAACTCACAGTTCCGGGCCTTGGGTAAGGGATGCGTCCTTGGAAGGCCACCCACTGAAAGTTGGGCCCCTCTCTGTGAGCGAAGGGCCCGTTGAAGACGGTGAGGATGTCGGCCATGTTGTACACGCACACTGCAGAGCCTTTAAACACGGAGCTGAGGAAATGAGATGCATACTTTCAAGGAAACACAACAGTGGGAACGTCCTAAACTTACAACCTGGAGACCCACCCAGCTAAAGTATTCTGAACTTGTTTATTAGGATCTCTGTTTCTAAGGGTGTGCAAGTTATGGAGTCTGGGTCAAACCAAAGCGCCTCTCCGGTGGGGGGTGGGGCAGCTCATTTTCCAACTCATTGATCTGATGCGGCTTGGCTAAGTCATTTAAAACCACACTTCTTCAAACATAAAATCTCTGTTGAAAAGGAGAACAGAAGCATATTGTGTGAAGCGGAGACGGAGGAAGAAAGGAATAACATCGAGGTAAAAGACCTCAAGGACCCCACTGTTTGGTTTGGCTGTGTTCTTTGAGCCAGGATACTCCACTGCAACCTTTCTATGATCCTGAGCTAACAAGTGGATCGAGGGCCTGTGGCAGGATCTGGATCAAGTGACCGTTCCTTTAAACCTCCTAAATTGCCACGCAACCCTGCTGACTGTGACTTTCGGCTGATCGAGAGTCGTTAAATCTGTTTATTTAGTGTGGTTGCCTTCAATTACCACAGAGGGTGAACTTTTCATTCCTACATTTCTACTGTGAAAGATCATGATGTTGAAATGTTATTCATCGTCATTTTAATGGTAGTGTCAATTATTGTTCTTGGATTTTACTAAAGAGTTTAAGAATTTCATTTTGATTAATTGTCCCGAATTGGGTTGAGGAAATACTCTGATATATAATATCAGTATTAGTAGGTACAAGGACTGTAATGCAGAGTGGGCATTTAAAACTGGGTTAAAAATACAATAAAACTAAAAATTCATAAAATAACAATCACAAAACACCTGTCTTGTATTATACTGTATTCGCCTCTTTCTCTTTTTCTTTCACTGGAACCGGTTGGTCTGAAGTGTTTTAGGATAATCTTCAAACATGGAATACATACAATACTTATACTATTCTAAGATACATCAAAAAAAAGAGAAAGGTGACCATATTCCTTCTTGTTTTCTCTGAAACCTGACAAACAAGGCTCATGTTTCACCCATCTGGAAACTGCAATAATACAAATTCTCTCCGCATTAAAAATCCTGCTGTGTCGTATTACTGCGTCCAACAATATGTATCGTGTAACATATTCCGTATCAATGCGTACTGTAAATATATGTCACGCAGCAAAAATAATGCAATGCTGCTTACAATCCCGAGCACAAAACATCAAAACGAAGGCCATGTGGTGCAGCCACCAGGACGTTGTAACTGATAGCTCATCCTCTGAATAAGCGGTTCTGCAACATGACACATGACGTCTCTATGTAACAGGGCCCTTTGACAAGCACATCCTCTCTCGCTGATATCCAGTCAGTGATTAACATAACTACTGAGGCCTGCAGGAATGTTACACTTGGCTCCGTCGTCCGCGGCCTTACCTTGTGGATGTGAAGACTCCAAACACCAACAGACCCTTAGGCTGATCGGTTTCCAGCAAAAACACATTTTCTGAAAGGGAAAACACACGTATACCTTCAAGTAATTCCCCATATCCCGGATCACCTCATCCCGCGGATGAGATTGCCAGAAAGCGATGAGCGCATGAATTAATAAATGCACATGTTGACAGATTGATCGGTCTGATGAGCTAAATGGAAAAGCAGCTTTGGGAGCTCAGGTTTGTAGTTTCTAAAGGTGAGGCTGAATAATATGCTCATAAACCAATGTGAAGTAACCAGAAACAACAGAACAGAACAATTGTTATGAAAGTTGATAAAGGGCTACAGCCCTAATCCAGACCAAACAAAGGAAGTTCCATGGATTGTTTATGGAGAAAGCAATCGCTGGAAACCTTGGAACAAAAATGGGGAATTACGTTGGTCTCGAATTTTCTAAAACAGAGTTTGTTTTAAAGTGCTTTAATGGAGCATGAAAACACAACGGAGCATGCAACCATTAAAGGCAATATATATACGATTCATTTGACTCACCCAGTTCGTCAAAGTGCGTCTCGGTGCCGTCGACCTCCAGAACCGAACACACCATCCGGGCCTTCAGGAAGGTGGTCCATTTGTTCACCAGGCTGCGCTGTCCCCCGATGTCACTCTGCCGTAGCAAAAGCTGCACATAAGCAACTCGAACACCACAAAACGTACAGCGTCCCTTTCATTCAGGCACATGCAAAGGCACTCACTCACCGGACACACTCTGGCCACCATGGTGTGGATATTTTTGGTATTTCCACTGTTGTCTGTCAGCCTCTCGCGGAAGAAAAAATACAACTTGGCATCATTGGGGTCTGTTCCGTCTGGTATCAGGTGGGCGTCAATGAAGATTGGCTCTGAATGTAAAAAAAAAAAGGAATGCATGGAGACTTTAACAATTGATAATTACATGAAAATGAAGCACATTTGTGTAAATTCATCAATGTATTTATGTATATAAATGTAAAAGTTGTTGTTCTCACCACTAAGCCACTTAGAGTTGTGCTGGTCTGTTCGCACTGCATTCCTCTTGGTCAGGCTCCTGAAGATGGCAGCATCTGTCCCCATGAAGTCAATATACATGCCTGAGAACAGCTCCTCGTCTGGGAGAAACACACAGCAAATCAATACTCACATATTTTGCAGAGCCCAAAACAACTATATAATCTCCTGTACAGTGCTTCTAGAAACCAAGAAAATAAAAAGAAACTGCCTCAGACATTGAAGATAATATGGATAAAATACACCAATATGTGTTTCTTTGACTGATAAATAATGTTATATGAATGGGCTCCTGCTGCTAATGTAAGATATGTTGTTCTTGCATTGCTTCACTCTCACTTCATTTCCATCAGGTGTGGAATATGTGTTCGGAGGATGTGGGACAAATCGGGGAAGGATTAAAGGAATGTGGCTCGCATCCAAGCTGGCTTGCTAAGGAGGGAGCGATGACAGCACCGAAACATGCGGACGGGGAAGTGAAGTGCAGATCTGATCGAGCCCAGACACGGCCTCTGATTCTCTGAGGCTCTTGGGAGCCGCATCACTGCTTCGCCAGCCCTTCTGCTGCGACCTCGACTCCATTTGGCAGAGCCCCTTCCTTCCTACTCCTTTTGGTTATTCCACCCTCCCTCCTTGGAGCTCACTAGCTGGCAAACGCTGCTGCTGACGCGGCCGTGCTCAGATGTCAGAAAGCAGAGCTGAGGGTGCAATGTGTCGCCTTTAGCCCCGTCAACGGCAACCCAACACTCCTCGACCAATCAGAGAGAGAGAGAGGGACAGAGAGGACGCGGCCTGGCCTGAAGGTGAGGGTGCTTTGGTGCTTTGTGTTTGATGTGTATTCAAGTTTAATCCTCACTTTTTTATGAATTATTATGATACCGACTGACATTTGATAGCTGGTTCTGCTAAGAGACGCACTGCTGACTCGACAAATCAAATTACAGGACCAAAACACAAAGGAATGGGCCCTCGCTACCGTAGAAAAACAAACTAGAACTTGAATTTGTTTTTGGTATTACAGAAGCCACGGAGGTGGAGGTTTAGGAAACACCTACTGATCATGACGGAGGCTGTGTTCACTTGAGGGTTGAAGGAGCACCTCCCCTTCCCAGATTCGGTCCTGGAGTCGATGTGAAATACTTGTTCCTGTGGCAGAGAAAAGAAGAAGTCAGAGATAGTGGAGACAGTTTTATAAGCCCAGTGGCCTCTACCGCAATAAAACTGGGAGTAGGAGCATGCCGAATGCCCCACTAGGTAGCTCTGCTTTTGGTTCTATGCACAGAAACGCTCCTGCGTTAACTGGCCCATGTGGAGCGGTAAAAAAAAAAAAGAACATTCCATTTAGGAGGAATTTCCCTGCAAATGTGTTGGATAGCCATCTCAGGTGGGACCGGCTGCCAAGTTTAACCCCCCGCCCCCCTCTGTGGCGGCCTGAACGGTCCAAACGCCTTTTACAGTATTTTTTTGGGCAAAGTACAGAGCTTCCTGTCCCATCCTATTTAGGTCTGGCCCACGGCGGTGGTGCTTCCTTGAATGGCGATGAAGTGACGTCGGCCGGGGAGAATTTTTCCGGGAAAAAAACGTGTCTGTTCGCCAAGACTCCATCTGGTGAGCCGTGTCATTAACCTCGACACTGCAAAGAGAATCCCTTTTAAGTCATTTGATGTTGTGACGAACTGCTAAAGCCCCGCCATGTGTTTTGCTTCGATGTTTGACCTTCACCTTGAAGAAAGATGCATTTGCAGATTTTGATGTCAAAAGGCTGTTTTCACATCCATCTGCAGAAGAAGGAACATTTCTTTGCTCTACTAAAACCTTTTAGTTAAATTAATCGGTAGTTTAATTAAACATTCAAACCTACTGTAATGCCTTAAGACATGTGGAGGAGATCTTTAAGATAATATTTGTCTTTCAATAAGTGTTTTTACTGTGCAACTTCTTTGAGTGGAGGCATCACACCCTATAAACGACTAAATGAAAGACTAACTCAGTAAGATGGACATTTATTGCGGTGTCTAATTAACTATGCATCTAAGGAGCACGTTGGAAAACCGGTCTTCCTGTTGCAGCCCCTCCATCCAGTCTGAAACCAACATAATAGTCTTGGGCACGTTCTCACGGGGACAGCTTGTTATACTTAACAGATCCCTTTCCTTGAGACATGTTTGAGCTCCGAAGTTGCAAACAGAGTCTGCCTTTCAAACAAATCCCCCCAATGACAAAAGGCACCGCGGTGCGGAAAGAGCCTGTTTGGGAGCTCACCCGCTCTGCTTATTAGCGCTTTGGCAGCCGGCGGCGGCCTGCGGCTAAATGCTGTTCACTCAGTGAGCACTTTTCTCCTGGAGGGCTTCGGAGCTCCCACTTCCAGAGCTGTGTGGCCGGAGACGAGAGCGCATCAGCCCTCCATCCCTGACACTAGAGCTCCATTTTCACCCTCTTATCCTCAGCATAGATCAAACTGGCTTGCAGGAAAACTTTGCTCATATAAAGTTATGGAGTCAATCTTTTCATGCAGGGACACTTGCAAACTCTTTTTAGTACAGTGACTGAATGTGCTATTGTTAGACACAACCACTATCTGATGGCGGAAATCATTTAATTTCAGGTAAAGATAAACTGTGAGGAGATTATTGCAATTTCATGTGGTGCACTGGTTGCCATCTTCTGCACACATTTACATTTCTAGGTGACTAGTCAGAAAGATTATGACAATGTTGTACTCCTATTTCATATTATTGCAGCCAACAATCAATATCAATCATTTATATTTGGTTTCGAAACCCTAAATAATGAGTTAGAATCTGATTCATATACATCTGCGTCCCATCCCACGAGAATTGTATCTCTTTTTTTTGTTTACTTGCTCTGGGTGGCAGTATTCCCACTATGTTACTATTTTCCGCGCTCAGGAGGGACCTTAACGGTGAACACTATTTTTAGAGAATAACAAAGAATAAGAATTATAAATGACTGTCTCAAAAGAGTAATGAGCATATAAATTACAATAACTCAATTATGGTAATGTGATTAGGTTTCTGGTTAAATAACCACAGGGGAACCACTGAATGTTCTTTTGCTCATTATTTTTTAGCTTTACAAAACCCATCACAGTTGTTTTTTTTTAATTTTGACGTCTAAATTCTTTAATTTAGGAGACCAGATGTTTTCATTTTTAAACTTTCAAGAGCATGTTTGTGCCGTAGTATCATTCAGCGTCTCCTCCTTCTATCCAAAAGTATTTTAATGGATAACCGGAGTGAACAAACTACCAAACGCTTCTCAACAGTGTCCTCAAAACATGGTTTACACCATCAAGAGTTTGTATATTCAGTGAATCTGTCAACGTGTTCCCACCTCTGGTCTGCGGCCCCTGTTGACGTACACACAGACGGGGCTGTACGCTCCGCTGCCACACATGAACAGATGTGTTCTGTTATACGGCTGCACCACCCGGATGAAGTTCCCACAGCCGTGCTGGAAGGCATCGATAAACAAAGAGAGACACGGGGAAGAGTTCAGTAGGTTAGAAACAAGCATAAAAATGTCACTCAGGTGAATTACAATGAAATGTTGAACCTGCGGTTACACATTAGATTTTATATGTATTGGTGTCTCACATTAGCTTTTGAGAGAAGACATAAAACAGAGTTCCGCGCACAAAATACATGGAAATTTGGATTTATAGGCAATAAAACACATCATATTTCTATGTAATACTCAGGAGTTTTGCTGCTTTAGCCTAATTTGGTTATGATGGCTAATGTTTGCTCAAACCTCGTTGTATAACACAGAGTGTTGAGTCGATTTCATGGTACTGTTAGCTTAGTTAACTGTTAGCTTAGCGTTTCAGTTGTACTTGAAGCTACAGTTCAGCAAACATTAGTGGGGCTTAAATGTTATTTAAGCATGAATACCCCTTTAAAAACAGAACAAGCAGTTGGCAGCACTGTGAAAAATAATTTCTTTCATATTTTCTTAATCTAGCCTGCGACGCAACACACTGGCTACGACATAACCGAGGGTAAGGTCTATTCCCTGGTGTTCAGCCAAGGTGAATACCAACTCCAAACTTGTTTATCTCTCCTGAAGTATCCTATTCCTTATGAGGGAGTAGTTCAAACTTATCTCACTTCTTATGGGGGTTATACAATGCTGCACATTCAAACAGTCCCACAGCACACTGGTCTGGTATTAAGGCCAGTGGAAAAAGACTGTCAGTGATATACGTGATACATCTAGTTAGAGGCAGATCACTGATCCATCTCTGCTTTCACTTCCCAAACACCAACGGCAGCAGCGGCAGCGCCGGACCTTGCGGCTAATTAAGCCCGAGCTTGCAGAAAAAGGGCGGAGGCAGAAGAAAGGACCGGGGAGGAGAGGAGGACGCATCCAGGGAGCCGTCAAGAACTTGGCCGCGGCTGCAGGAATGGCAGCTGCTGCAGCTCTCGGTCGGTGCGCGGCTCCACCGGGAGCCATCGTCGAAAAACAAGGGAATTTTCAACCGTCACACGCCCATTTTCTGTTATTTATGTTCCTCCTCTTTATCTCTCTCTGTCTGCCTTGATTTCTCCCCACTTCACATCACCCATTCATCTCATCACACCCTCCTCCGGCCCGCACACACCCACTCCCGGGGGCCTGCACCCAAATAGAGGAGGATAAAACATAAATATGTAGCTGTATCCTGTTTTATTTGTCTCTTTTGGGTTTATTGCTCACACGCATGCAGGCTTCTTAGCCGTGCCAGATAAACAGTATCCAGCCTTTACGGCCTCACATTCAAGTGCTGTTCACATTGGGTTTCAAGTGGAGGCCTTTGAGCCAGCACAAAACAGACTTAATCAACCTTGTTGGGGTATTTTTCTCCTTCTCTGGCAACAACGTGCGGTCGCTGAAGCCCCTCTTGACCACAGATCGTATCGGAGAAGAGTAACTTAACATAAACAGATGTGTAGGGTAACCAAAACAGAGCGATGTGGCGCTCTGATTCAAATGAAGAAGCATCATGGGGGAGAGAAAATGAAATATAAGCCGTGCTAGGGAAGAAACCGAGAGTTGGAAAAAGTGACCGAGGACAGTGGAAAAATATAGAAAGCCGAAAGAAAACAATTTAGAAGAGAAACTGAGTTGTGAGTAAAAAAAAAAGGGATGACAGAAAGGTGAAGGGGGCCACTGAGTGGCTCCACACAAAGATGGCTCACCCAAATATTTGTGGGAGCCTGTCGGCAGCGGGGCGGGCTGTGACTCAGAGCAGAGCGACTCACTCAGTGACTGGAAACAGCTTCTTCTCTATTTCTGCACCAGCGTGTTGTACAAAAGCTCCACTACTCCAGCCGCTGCCAGGGGATGGAGACATGGGGGAGAATGTGGGGCAGACGGACAATGCGGATGCTTTTTATGGTGACGTGTGCTGCTACTTGAAGGGGTTCAATTGATGTAAAAAAGTTGTACGGGAGATTTCTTCTCTGCTCTGCACTGCAGTGTCTTATAGGCAACTGTGTGTGTGTGTGTGTGAGTGTGTGTGCTCATTCCAGAGCAACCCAATTAGTGGAAAACAGAGGCGGAGGAGGAATCAGTCTTCTGAGTCCGACCGCAATGCCTTCATTAAATCGTGTTCCAGCGAACAAGTGCTGCTCAGAATCAGGGCGGGTTATGAAATCCCTGCGTCAATGAGCTGCATCCCATTTGCGAGCTCTGGTTTATTTTTCTACAGCGCTCCGCGGATCCTCCCACGCCTCACTCTCGTTCCTGACCAACTGTGCCGATGCCAGGAGGAGTCTGGGGTCAGCCCGTGACCCCGTGGACATCTGCGGCCCGCTACGCACATGTGGTTGGACCTGAAACAAGCTCACAGATGGGAGAGGGGGAGATTCCCGGGAGGCGGCACGCACTGGATTCGCAGTCGACCCACCTGGGGGAACGGATCTGGGAACAGCGGACAAGACCTTTGGTCTAGATCTCGCTCACAATGGCAGCAACTTCCACATTCACGGTACGGGGTCCAAAAGTGACGCTGGGTATGCCGCTGGTGTGCTGCAGCTTGAGGTTCAAGCCCTCTGGTTGAAGGTGCAGGTGAATCCACATCCACAAACAAAGAACCACCACCCATTGGTTTGTTAACTATGAGATATTTACTGTTGGCACAGTAATGGTTAGCTTCGTGAGCTGACATGAGCGTTCATATCTGAATCTCCTTTTATTTGAGTATTATTTATTGATTGATATCTAAAAAGAAATGGTTTTGAAATGTTGAGGTTTCTTACCGTGGGATCCTTTCCTGCCATTTGGCATTCCTCTACCTTGCTCGGAGACGCAGGCCACGACACCTGGCGGGAATTTAAAAAAAGCATTTAAATTAACGACAAGTTTGGGGAAAAGAGCCCAGCAAGCCAGGAACAGATTGAGAGAGACTAGTCAAGGTTTGATCGTCAGACAGAAATCACAGAGTAAATTGAGGGAAAATGGACACAAACAAACGTATAATGTTCAGTTTCGATAGAAGCTCCTGTGCCAGCTACCGTCTGTGGAAAATGCGAGAGGTTTCAAACCAGGGAGAGGTGCTTGAAGGTCTGGCTCAATGAATATATCAAGCAATTTACTAGGGGAGAAATGGATGCGGTGCAGGGCTCCCTGGGGGAACCTAAATGCTCTCCCATCTGTTTATGCACTTCATGCCTGTCAATTACACTGAAGATAAGTCCTCCGCTGCATACAGAATCCGTCATCAGAGAGCTGGGGCATGTTTATGCCTCGTTTGAATAACCCTAAAAGGGTTCTGATCGAGGCAAATGTACGGTAATTTGCACATCATTGCACAGATTAGAATAATACCAGTGCAGCAGTTTTATGATGTGCCAAACACACTGTTAAATTTAACAAATATTGTATTTTCTCCTTCGTCGTGGTAGAGAGAGAAAACCGATGCCAGCGTTGTATTAAAACAAAAATGTTTATCATAGATCCAGATGATAAACTGCTGACCTTAAGCGTGCCAAGGGTGATGTTGTTGATGTCCATGGAGAGGACGTGGTCTTTGCAGCCCACGTACATCCTGTCCTGATCCTCGTCCATCTGCAGGATCCGGTAGTCCATGGCCTTCTCTGATATACTGTAGTGTTCAAAGGACTGGGAGGCCTGCAGGTCTGAGACACACAGAAGAGAAAAGGTTGAAGAAGAAAACATACGTGTGTGTGTGTCAAGAGAGATCTCAGAAGGGAAAAACATAGGAAGACTATCTTTTAGGATTTGGATGCTGCTCTCTAATATCGTCAGTTCACACACGCTATTGTTGCAATTTCATATTCAGGGTAACTGAAGTTGCTGAAGAGTTGGTTTCAAACTAAATATTGCATTGAGTCCCTGGTCAGATTTGTAGTCTTAGAAGTTTCCTTAGTTTGGAGTTTATGTCTTCTTTGACTAAATGTTTCTTGATTTAAATAATATAATTCAAATTAAATAATAACTTTAATTGCATTCAATGTAAACTATGTACTTTATCGAGGACTTTGTTTTAGACATTTAGACAATGTTTTGATTCCTCAACATCCAACAACCAATTCTTTAGGATGAAAGCAGAATTACAGAAATAATTATCCAAATTACTTTGAATCATCAAAATTCTCATTACTGGATGAGACAAATAATAAAATGCCTCTGGTATTAATCTTACAGTGATTAGTCTCGAAAGATACATTTCCCCTTAAAGTTACAATCTCAAAGATCTCTGATTTTCTCTCTTTAGCGGCACCTTTGGAGATAAGCTGTTATCTGCAGGTGCGCTTTTGGGTCTCACTTCCCAAAGATCCAAAGAGTGTCGCCGGTTTGTAGCACTGCATATGCAAACATTTCATCAGTCGGCCGTAGAATCAATCCTCCTCATCCGCTCATTCTGCCATATAGCGACTTAACAGTCATTTATTTGAAGGAAATTGTTCGGAGATCCTTACTTTAGCTTTCCTCCAGTCAATAAAAGAGACGCTATGACAACAGAGTACTTGTTCAGGGGAGATACAGTCAGAAAAAAGTCTCTCCTACTTATTAAAAGCGCATATTGTTCACACACAACACAATGCTCAGACAGTTATTTTCAGCCTATTTGCTCCAGAGATAGAGAACTCTCAACCATACCATCAAAGGCCCTCCCTGTCGAAGCCAAACTCATGCATATTTATCACTTTTTCAATCTGTGCTGAGAGCAGGGGGAGTGGGGGGCAATGTAGATATACGCCCTCCATTTCCTCCCCTCCATTGACCCTCCCTCTGCTCTCTTTGTACTCCCTCCTCTGATCAACAAACAGGTTGCCTGTGCTTCGCCTCTACGCCTCGAGCTAAAGTCACATTTTCATTATCGTGTGACGTATACGCGATCGAGGCCTTTTATCTTGAGGGGAAAGTGGCTTTTCTCTGGCACCCCTCACTCTGATCACAGGCTGTTGTTTGGGGCGTCCGCCTCGTAAAGGCTGGAGTGTTTAACTTGAAATAAAGACGAGTTAACCACTTCAGTCGCAGGAGAGTTTCCCACGATTCTTCACTCTCTACATCCACCGTGTTTACCTACGCTGCCGTATGTGGTTTACGTCTTGAACTGGGAGTTCAAGTATTTTTCGAGCGCATCAGGTGGCGCTTAATGGAGAACATGCACACAAACACGACTCTATTTTTACCTGACTTGCCAGTAACACAATTTAAATGTGAATGTGTGTCGTAAAGCAGATGTGTGTTTAAAATCCAATGGGGGGAAGACTAAGTGATTGCTATATAAAACTGTAAATAATAGCTTGTTTTATGAAAAAAAGCCCCAAACTGCTGTATTTGGATGTATTGAACACCATAAGTAATATACAAGTGAAATATATGGTTTGGTACATGAAAACATTAAAATGTCCCAGATGTGCGCAAATGTGCGCAAATGTGCCCTAATGCAAATTTTGGAATAATTGTCTGAATTTTCTCTGTACTAAACCCTCTCTAACTTTGTTCTGCTTCACTTTATCAAAGTCAACCGTTGCAGAGAGAATATTCACATATCGTGCTATGATTTGTGTTAGAGTTGGACCTTACAGCTGCATCAATTCAAAGAAAGAATCACCCTGAAAGTGATTTTTTTTCTAGGCGGACCTGAAACCTTTTAATTTTTTTCTGTGTGTCATCTTCATTTACTCTTAACCAGTAACATATAGACTGATATGTTCACATCTGACCAAAATCTCACATGTGTAGCCTTTTATTATAACCAAAATTATTCAAATAGCCCTTGTGGTTGCAGAGATACACCCATTTTAGTTTGGGTATGCAATTTCCGAGGAAAGGGCTTAAAAATAGGTTGGTTTTCAAAAGGTTTAAAGAGAAACGGCCGCATCAGCCTCATGCTTCAAAGCAGAGGAGATAGCATCTCAGATTGCATCACAGAGAGATCTGTGAGGAGGCAATGTTTTCCTAATTCTGAAAAGGTTTAAGATGATACACGCCTCGCTCCGCCAGAGAGTGAGCTACCCAGGGTGAAAGACTCAGCAGCAGCTAATTAAAAACAGGCAGGGCTCAGAATTCTGCAAAAAAATCATAACAAAATCATACATCTTCCCAACATACGGTCTTGGAGGGGATTCAGGAAAACCTTTTAGACCACAATACTTCACCGCATGTAGGTAAATCTTAATTTAAACACTCTTCCAAATGATTTTTCTGGAGCCTAAAGATGGCAAATGTCATTAAACATACAGCTGTTTTATAATGGATGGTCTGAGCAGGAGTTTTACAGTCGTACATTATATAGCCTGCAGCCCCAGTGGTTGAGTTACCTCACTGAGTCGAAAAACAACAAAAAACCCACAGCTTTTTAAAATATTTAAGATCGGGGTGAGGCAAAAGGCAAGAGGTGAAAGAACGACACATCTGTTATGAAGCATTCACTCTACTTACAAAATGCAAAGCGGCAACACCAACAGCTCTTTAGCTGAGTCATTTTTAGTTGCTATACGATGAGTCAATTTTATTTTAGTTAATTAGTTATTTTTACTCTCATGACAACTATCTGTGGTTTAGCTAAAGCTATAACTAGCTAACGTTAGAATATTGCTATTCTAACGTTAGCTAGCAATAGTTTGGCTAACAATAGCTCAGCTGTAAACATGAAGCTATTAGCTGTAGCTATTTTAACTAGTTTACTCAGGTAATTATTTATTTTTTTATTCTATTTCCATGGTCAATTACCAGGCACATTTACTAGAGAATATAAATGTGGCTATGAAATATGGATTTTAAATACAAAATGTATTCAGTCTCTTATTGCGAGATTTTTTGCAACAAAAAGAATAATAAAACATTTTATAGGAAGGATTTATAAAAAACCTATATGAAAAAAACCTGTTGTTATTGCTGGAAATTGTTTGTAATTTCCAAAATTCTGAACATAGAACGTAAGTTTAGTTTATTAACGCCAAAGTTTCCATTTGCCATTCAAGTGTGCTAAATCTTTGCTCCCAAAAATGAAGATTCTCTGACCCAGCAACCCCCACTGTGAATTGACTCGGGCGTCGTGGTTCCCTCCTGTCTGTAGCTGTCCTTCTGACAGCATCCGTCCAGAACATTCCTCAAGGGGAACACATTGTTCGGAGGGGCGTGGTGCATGCGAGAAATAACGGTTTAATATTATGGTGACCTTTGTATTGTTTTCTCAGTGGGGGGAAAGAGGAGACTTTAATTTTTTTTTTTCGTAAAGGTGAAGGCCCAGTTAAGCCTGGTGCTGGGATGGGACGCAGCAGGGGGGTGTTCCACATGCATCCAGCCTCTTCACTGGGAGACGACCCGAAACCCTCTGGAGCCCGACATACCGTTGGGTTCAGTGTCTTCTCAGCGCTCTGCTTTCACTCTCATACAAACATATGAGTCACGCCGGCACACTGCTGCAGCAATGAAGACCAACATCAAAAGTTCATATTGCCAGATGGTGCACCTGCTCCATCAGGGCGGGTGGTGGGGGGTTGGGTGGGCTGCTCTCCGCTATCATCAAGGTTTTTCAGCGTCATTCAATATATGCACTGGGACCATGTGTTTACAGAACCAATGCCAGCTCATAACCTTCACATGAGGTCTTTGACTGAAACTGCTTCTACTTAAATTCACTCCATCAGTGGCGCCTCATCAAGTTTTTTGGCACCACCGCCTCACTTTTTATACATCATGATACATCAAAACAGAAAACAACAGTTGGAGCACATTCATTTCTGTTTTTTTTCTGTGATGAAGACATTTTCTGCACCACAAGCAGTTTGTTAGTTTGCATAGAGTTTATATGCATTCCTCATTGTTGAGATCGCACAACTTCCCCTGACGGAGGAGTGTCAAAAGGGTTTGAGGACATTATTACTCAGCCACGCGGCATGCTGTGGACACTGTTGTTTTGTTGGTTTGGAGATTTAAGCATTTTAAGGAGGCTTAAGGAAAGAACAATAGTTAACAGAATAATGTCCTGCTTTACGTGATGGAAGGATTGGGAAAAGCTGAGGTAATGCGAGTGATGAAACACCGAGTGATATTCTGTGTTGTTTTGGCTATCTTGCTGCTGTCCTCATTGCGAAACTGAAAGGCGAGAGAGACGGGAAGCAGGGGTGGAGCATTGACAGTTGGTGGGTTTTCTATTATGTATGAATGCAGGTGGGCCTTACACCTCCCTGAGGACCTCAGGGCAGTCCCCGGCGTCCTGCCTTTGACCCATAATGCCCCAGTGGTCAGATGGCAGACCGATGCTGATACAATCCCCTCCTAATCCCCGCGATGTACAGTGGGGTTAGCGGAAAGGGCCAAGGTGGTGACTGGAGAGCTGAGAATCCTTCTCTTTGATGTGTGTGTGTGTGTGTGTGTGTGTGTGTGTGTGTGTGTGTGTGTGTGTGTGTGTGTGTGTGTGAAGTGGTCAAGCGGAAGCAGCTCAAAAGCCTTTTGTTGGGCAGTGAAACGGCAGCGCTCATTCAATATTAAACAGCAGGTCGCTTTTTGTTTGCTGCAAACGAGATCCTACTCGCCGAAAACTTTCCTCCTCACATGTTGGAGGATGGGTTGGAATGCAAATGCAGGAAAAAGAGCTGGTAGATCAATGTTTCCTGAAACAATTAGCGGACAGATTGATAAAGTTAGTCAACCATTTTCCATCATATTTATTTGATCAGACCTTCTTTCCCAGGATACAAAAGAAATCATAACATTTTGGTGTACTGCCCCTTTAACTCAAGCAAAAAAAAAGTCATATCTTCACAACTAATAAGATGAGATAATTAATTTACAATCATATGAAACTAAGAACATCAGCAAATCCTGAGAGAGCATCACAACAAGGTCCAGTAGTGGCTATTCTGGAGCTTTCGATCGTATCGCCTGACTTCCTTCAGTAGATGGAGTTTGCCTAATTGTAAGGGAATCGTAGATGGCTTAAACATTTAGATTATATTCGTAAATATTGTTGGCTTCTGGACTGTAGCTCGGACAAAAACAACTGCGATAGAAATTTCATCAATACTGAAAAATGTCAATGGTTTCACCCCAAGTCTCAGTCTGATCTTTCAACATGTACGCCATGTCAATTGATCCCAGACTGACATCCTTTCTTGGAGTTCCAAAATGAAATCCAGTCCCTTAATGACAGCTGGCCTTGCATTTTTGTTTGTGCGGTCACTCCAGCCTCGAAGAAAAGATATCTGAAGAAACTCAAAGCTGTGATCATCGTGGCGGGTGATTCAATCTTCTGTAAACCGAAGAGGAATCGATCGTTTGTGGGCACAGACTCCATGGTAACAACCCAGAGAGGCAACAAGCCGCAGAGACTCACAGAGGAGGGAAATACAACAAAAACATCATGGTCTGTAATGGGACTGTGGCGAAAAGAAAAAAAACATGGGAGGCAAAAGAAAGGGACCTGTTTTTGTGCCCCCTATTTTGTCTGTCAGCAATTAAAGGGGATTGCAGTGCTCACTTTGCTCTATTGTGAAGATATAGCCAAGAGAGGAAAGGCAACAACCACAGGGAAGCTTCCCTCAGGTTTTCAACCCATCAGCCTTTCTGACAGACTTGGCTTTTCTGAAGACGCAAACAATCTTTGAGGCAGCAAAGCCTCCAGCAGTAAACAACGCTTCCATGGTTCTGGTTCGGGGATGTCCATACAAGGAGTGGTTTGTTGTAACGCTGCGTCGTAAAAATTAGAGATTCACTGTCACTGGAAAGTATGTGGGATCTTTATGAGAGAGGCAACTGTAGTTTTGGACCGCCCAGGACTGAGGTTTTGTGACTGACTGAGCGGGTGTCTCTTCAGCAGCCTGAGACTCTTCTTCCAACTTGATGGGAGACAACAAGAGGTGAAAGGATACTAGAGGAAACAGGGTTGCATTGTGCTTCATTTTGCAGGGAAATGTGTTAAAAACTGAATACGATTCACCTCATAAAACCCGTCGGACTTGTTTGTCTTCATAAAACGGTGATCAAATCAGCTTGGGGAAACAATATGGTATTATGTTGTCAGAACATTAGCGTAGCCCTTGTGAAGCAGGGACGAGCAGCGTGAAACAAATTGACTGGGTGTCTGGAGTGTTGGGTTTTTTGATTAACGCCAGTGTCTGAACACAAGCCAAAAGGTCCCTGCACCTAATTAACACTTCAGGGGTTGGACAGTGGACCAATTACAAACCAACCTTGGTGTCTCCCAAGCAAATGCAGCCTGCATCAAGTGGCTTTGTACCTGAAAGGCCAGCATGAATAAATTAACTCCATCCTAATGGTGCTTGCTCTCCATTCAGTTCAAGGAGAACCTGCTCTGTGGTTGTCAGGGGCAGCCGGTGGGAGGACCCCAATCACCCCGTCTTGATAAATATTGAAGCAGGGGCTTATACCGCCCCCTTGCAATTAATCTCTCCTCACAAGATGGACTGGGTTTCATCGCGGAGGCCTGACTTCAAACCTGGTGCCAAATACCATTGCTCTTTGTCCCAGACAATGCAAAGGGCTCTTCTGGTTCAGTTCTGGATGGCTGCACTTACCTAATGCAGGGCTGGCCCACTCACACATACTGCACCAGTAAAAGGTTTTATCCTGGCAACTGACGGGCCTCTTATACCTCTTAAGTAATGGCTGTTGTCCGACCACACGGCCATCCATTCCTCCTCGTGGACCAGCCTGATGGAATACAGTAATGACTGGTGGCGTATACATATAGCAGAGGGGAAGTTAAGGTGTCTTACCAGTGCGTGGAGACCACCCAGGGCGGATGTCTGACAGAGTCGTCCGATTGTCTGTCCAACAGACATACTGCACATTCTCAGGCAGGCTGTGGTCAGCACTCTAAATGCAAACAGCATGCACTAACTTACTGTACTGCAACTACTTGTTGTGGACAGAAGCCAGCGTTGGCGTTATATATCTGACGTCTCGTTAATTTTCCAATTGTTGCCTGTCGCCAATTATCTATATCCAGACATTTTAATTGGAATCATATGGCTGGACAGAATGCCTGAGCTCTCATGTATCCCTTCTCTCACATTGGCTTCCCAGAGCAGACGCCGTATCTAAATATGACACGAGCGCCAGGAGTGTATTTTCTCCCCCGGCTAAGTGTGTGTGTTTGTGCGGAGTGATGTTATCCAGCACCAATGTCAACTGCTGGTTTCATTGCACGGCTGACCTGCCGAGGTGTTGGCTAATATTCCCTGTAGGAGCCGAAACTCGAGATGACAACCTGTCCATCAGGCCGCCCCACCGGCCAGCTAGTTTGCGCTCCCAACGCTCCAATTAGCACCTGGCCTTCCCTTCACATGTCACCGGCGGCCGCTCCCTCGCACAGAGCCAACCCGTACCAGCAGCCGCCTCGCCTCTCGGCCGTGACCTCTCACCTGCCCACACCGAGAGCCTCTGGTTACTGCTCACCTCCAGCTTGACAGTAAATCTCTGTGATTTTACAGTCAGGGAGGCTCTCGCAAAGACTCTCAGAGCGAGGGGAGGCTCGCAGGAGATACGGGTGAGAGGACTCTCAGAGTTTATGTGTTTACTAGTCATGGAGGACAGCCAAAGGGAAATGGAGAAAATAAAAGCTTGACCAGGTGGGACACCTCTCTGCCATTTTGAAGGGGGAAACTGTGTCAGGTTGAAAAAGTTATATTCCCTCAGAGACGTGATGGCGCTGAGGTCGAGAGGTTGTGTTTGTTGTGTTGAGCGAAGGCCAAGGTTTGCTTTGAGGGCAACAACGACAAATGCACCTGTTTAAGCGTTTTCAGTTGGCTGTAGACTCCAGGAAAACAAGGTTGTTTAAATACTCTTCTATCCGGGTGCTTAAAGTAGAAGTCATACGTCATAAAATATTTCCAATAATGGGAAGGGAATCTATCTTCTTATTTTACTGTTTTACTCCATCTAAATTGTTAAGCACTGCTCAGCCAATAGAAAAAGCTTCAATAAACAATTACAATTACATTTATTTATTTTTTAAATACACTGCACAACAAAAAAGGAGACACTTTCATAAATAGTTTCATCAAAGTTGGTCATTGATTGGTGATAATGCCGGCCTACGACTCAAGCATTTTCCAATTGACCTTGGCTATCCTTGAAGAGACACTGTCTTTGTTGCTGCTGATGGCCATTGATTACCTTTCAACATGTTTCGGCGGAGGAATAATAAAACATTCAACAGGGCTAGCGAGGTCAGACGCAGGAATGGCTAAACAGAGAGAGACAGGCAGAGAAAAGACTGACGGACTGACAGAGGAGCTGTCAAACATCTCACGCGCCGTCAGCCCCTGAGGCGATGCAAGCTGGAGCTCAACGCACTCCCTCGGCCTCCTGTTGGAAATGTCCACGATGCAAGACATGATTCTGAGGGACATGCATACAAACGGCAAAAAAAAAGCTCCCTTCATGCCATGTAAACATAAGTATTCAGGCCCAGAGGACACGCACACATGCGCTGCTAACCTACAGCTATTTACAGCGTCTCTCTGTTGGCGACAGATTGGACAGGCCTACGCTGTTCCCCGCCAGACATTCAATATAATCACAGAGCATCGCTGATTTCTCTTCACAGGCTTTATTATGTTCACCACAGGGAAGTGGAGATGCTAATGTGCAGGTCTAATGTGAAACAGAGACAGGAAGCTGTCCGACGTTAGCAAAGAATGAACCTTTGGGCACAGACATAGACATCCCGGCTTGCTTCTGGCTACTTGTCAGCATTGATCTTTGACACGTTGACCTTTTGTTGATCCCTAAAGACGACACATGCCGCTACTCTGTCAAGTCTGGTGTCTGTTTCGCTGAATGAGCATGATATTCATTTGACTGGCCGTTGAAGGAATTTCCATAATGTCCTTAAAACAAGTGAGATGATTCATCATAAGGAGTTAAAGGGATAGTTTGAGTCATTTGTACTGAGTGCTAAACCCAGGAAATGAGTCAGCATTTGGGTTTTCGGTTCGATGTCTGAAATAAATTTGAAACACAAGCTTCAGAGATTTTAATGTTTTGTTTTACGTTATGAAAAACTTGAATTTTGAAGCTTTTACCTGTGTTACGAAAGTCCATTGCTACAATGAGACGACTAAACAGAGCTTAGTGGGGTAACGAGTAGTCCTGCAGTCGGCACGCCACCAATTTGGACAAAACATATTTTAGCCACGAAAAAAAAAGGCTCATTAAAAAAAGGGAAACTCAACTGAAATGGAAACAAATGCTCTCATCAAACCCAGAAGACTCCATTAACAAAAAACAGCCGAAATAAGTTTCCTTTTCAGTTCAGTTCTCCGTCTGCAAATATTTTAAATATAGCATCCACTTAAACGTATGGTGATTGAAATGTGTTTGCCCCCGTCCACAGCAGTATATTTGCTTTGCTCCAGTGCTCGTACTCCTGTCTGCTTTTTCAAGCTGAGGGCCTGTTGACCGCCTACTGTTCATAATACACCAACTATAAGTACCTCAAACAACCCCACTTAAAATAATCTGAGATATCCCTTTACACCTCAGGCAAAAGAAGTCTCTAAGCATCAAATTATTCTTCCTTCAACATCATATTGGATTTAAATCTGACACATTAGCCTTCTTTACAAGAGGTTACTGTAATACAGGCTCAGACTGCTCAGGCTGATCTCCTCTCAAATAGATTCAGAAGACATGGTACTGTTCAGACAGACGAAAGCCTCAGAATAGTCCTTGGGCTTCCAGTGTTTAAGGTATCCACTTAGCGACATATCCTGTAGATTTCCTTTCATAACTTGCAAAGCTGGGCAACCACACAGTTTTACCAATGATTCAGCGGAAAGTTTTGCCACTGAAATCCAATAAAGTCAAAGGAATGCACATCCAGGCTCTGACCACGGACAAACATACACTCTTTCTCCAACAGAGCCACACACACTCGCTCCTGCAAACCCTCACCACCAAGTAAACATCCTTCACAGGCCGACCTCCATCTACCTCCAGTGTGTGAGCCGTGTCATTGCTGTATGAATAATGGCGGGTGGGTAGGTGGTAATGGGGCATGATAAAAGCAAGACGTAATCTGTGGAGGCAGAGGGGATCTGGTGTATCCGATGTGCCTGGTTCCTCCAAACCTGGTTCTGTTCAGGCTGTGAATGAAGCCCATGTGGCTCGTGCCGGTGTGAGGGAGCCCTCATTAAAAGCATGCGCAGGCCGGCTCACTTTCCAAGTTCATACTGTATTGAGTATTGAGTTTTGCCAGAACAGAGTGAGAACGCTGATGAGGTTAAATGATGCTGATCATATAGACTCAGACCTCTACACAAGGAGGGGGAAATGAAGCAGACGTTTTGATCCCACCCTTCCTGGAATGGCATTCTGGCAACAGCAGGTCCAACTTCTGATTCAGTAGCAGAACCAATAAGCAACATATTGTGTTTCTATAAACTCTCATTACAGTGTACAGCAAATGAAAGCAATATGAAAAGAACAACTTCTTAAACGGTGCATTAACTTCCTTGATGTCGTATTTGGTTGCAAGTTTATTTTAACCCATCTAATTCAAATCAGACATTTAAAATCTTAAAGACAGGATAACTGCTTTCAGTTACTCTGTGCCACAGACACATTTCAGATGGTATACATATCAAGACCCTAAATTAGTTGTGAAATATCGGTTTATTGAAATGGCAACATGCCTTTGGACCTTTTGCCCCGTCAGTAAACTATGCTATTGTTGTTCTTTTTGCTAACGCTAACCAGCACGTTTATTTCCCGCAGATATTAAAACTTTAAAGGTTTCTGTAAAAGATTCTGCTGCGGAGACATCGATCAGAAAGTTGTTACATATCTGTGCACAGCTGCAGTTGACCTTTTGCCCCATCAGCAAACTATGCTATTGTTGTTCTTTTTGCTAACGCTAAACAGCACGTTTATTTCTCGCAGGGGCATGTATTAAAAAACATGAAACGTTTCTGTAAAAGATTCTCCTGCGGAGACATCGATCAGAAAGTTGTTACATGTCTGTGCACGGCTGCAGTTGAACTTTCTCCTGTAATCTGTTTGCGTTCCAGCATAATGCTGACAGCAAATACATCAAAACAGACCAAAATAAACACTGAGAGGTCAGGAGGTATTTAAAGCAAATGCAGAGGAGTAATCACTTTATCTTTAATCACACTGGGTATCCCTAAATAGTTTGGCTATATGGAAGGGGGCCTGCGTTTATTATCCGAGGCACGGAAGAGTATAGCGCCGCTTGAGGCTTTATTATTTGGGTTAGCTGCATTTTTCACTGTTTATTATGCGGTTTTAATTGTGGTCTGGCTGTGTTCGCCTGAGGAGCACACGACTATGCAGGCTGAGGGAGAGAGGAATGTCAGAGACAGCAACTTCTCTGCAGGACGCGAGTCTACGCCGGGAGTCCTGTGAACCGGCATTACCCCTGGATTGGATGTCAGCAGTGACACGAGGAGGGAAAAAAAGGTGGGGGGAGGATATCCAAGCGTCCAGATCTCTGTACAACCTGAACGTCTCACACACTGCTTTATTTTCTTGATCTAGTTTGCTCCAGCTTATAATCATGAACAGGATTTCACTTCAGGGAGCAGAAGAATCCAGACTAACCTTTTGGCCACCCAGCAGGTGCCAAACCACCTGCACTTTCTTTTCCCTCAGAGACACCTCTCCTCCAGTCTTCTTCTATGACTCTTCATCCATCTGTCTGGCTGCTTTGGATGGAGCCCAAACTCCCCGAATTCTCCCTTCGGCGAGGGCTTCCAGTGTTTATGGGAGAAAGGAAGCCTCCAACTCTGACTCTAAAAGAGTCTCCCCACATCTGGTGCTTACCCCTGCAGCCGAAAGGGAGTTATGACCCTCATCCTCCTTTGTTTAAAATGATTTCTCGTAAATAAACTAAAGGTGCATCTACTCTTAGCACCCTGTTGTTTTAAGCTCAGGTGCTAAATCAAAGCTGGAATGTAAATTCACGCTTCAGGTTGGCTGCTTAGCTTCGAACTCACGTCCTCCATAATATATCCCAGCGTAATTATAGCACAGGGACACACACACATGTGGCTCATCGCACAGATAAACATAAAGAATAAAGTCCAGATCCTCTTAAAGAATTAGTGCAATGCAAAGTCAGAACTCTCCATTTATGGTCCTCCTTGCGGCGAACACAACTGTGGCAACACAAATCAAATCTAATCTGCGCTGCAGGATTACAGGGATTGGCTCATTTTCAGCGCGGCCACCTCTGACATTTTAAGCCGGCTATTTGGAAACACTGGCGGCGCAAGCGGCGAGTGAATAATGTGACTTGAGTGGTCAAAAAGCAAAGAGAGTGATTGTGGCGTTATCCGCACGTATTAGGTACTTAGCTCTGGCTTTTTATTCTTTCAACCTGACTGCCATATTTAACTAAGACAATACGCAGAGCAGAAACAGACTGAAAACTGGTTTAGATATTTGGAATGGAACAAAAATAAGAGAAACCAGAAAGCATGAAAGGAGAGAAAGACAGAGAAGGAATGAGAACGGAAGATATAATGAAAGAACGAGACCAAATTGGGAAAAGATGTGGCACGAGTGAAGTAAATTTAGCCCGAGAGAGCGAAAGAAAACAAAACACCTGCTTTCGCCTCACACTGTAAGGCTGTATTAACTCAGTGAGTGCAGAGGCCTTGCTGATGGACAGCCTCAGCTGCTCTGTGCGGCCTACTCCTCAGCGAGAGGTAGTGAAAGGTGATCAAACATCTCCTTCAGCTCCTGCACAGTATCCAGCCACCGCGAAAAGGTTACTGCGCCGCTCATAGCTCGGGGGCCATGAGTGATCGATCAGCTCGTCTACACTCACTCACGCAGGCATGCGCACACACAGACACACACACACACACACACACACACACACACACACACACACACACACACACACACACACACACACACACACACAGAGCTGAACCCGCCCTGCACTCTCATTTCAAGGGAGCATCCAAAATTCATAAAATAATCTATGCCAAGGAAATTAAATAAAACAATAGGAGGTCGCCGCAATGCCCACAAGGCTGCAGCATGGAGGAGTGTGATTAAAGTTGAACAGATTCATGGTACGTCTGACGAGCAGGTCGATGGATGGACGGTGATTATCAAAACTTAGATCAATCTGATCCAAAACAACAGCGTAGTTGCATACGATCTGCACAGTCTCGTTGAGATAATTGCTGGTCTAGCCTTGATAAACAACATTTGTTCAGCATTAGCGCACTGAACACATTACATCAGCACAACCTCATTACATCTGCATGCCAATAAAGCATATTGCATTGAAACACAAGTTCCCAGGTTAAATTTCGAGGGGGGTGCATGCTTGTTATTTCTTCTTACCTTCAAAGGAGAGGAAGACTCTTGGCAGCGGCTGTGGGAGGCTGGAGACCCCCGTGGAGAACAGAGAGAGAGCCAGGAGCGCCGAAGCTAACAGCAGAGGTGGCCCGGCCGACCCCTCCGGCCTGCCCATGGCTGCGAGAACCCCGACCAGTCACCACTGCCTGCTGGAGGGGTTTGAAAGAGAAAAGGTTGAGGTTTCTTTTATTTATAGACCTCTGTAATATGACGAATAAACAAGGTAGCTTTTTGTCTCTTTAGCCATCTAGCTAATGGTGCTAAGGCTAACGTAAAAGCCCCATTGGTTGTTATTCCCAACAAACTGGCTGCAGGCAATGTAAAGCACCGAAGAGGAGAGGTTTCCTTAAAGGAACCGGCCCATAATGTGACTCAAAAGACGTCGAAATGTGGGCAACATTTGGTTGTTACGTTTTTCAGCTAGCTTTGATAGTACACATATGGTTGAGCAGCATTTGGCATTGCCACCCGACATGTTGAAATAATTTAAAGCAGTATTATTTGACTTTATGGCCACTTGAGGGCAGTTGGAACAAACAGTGAACACATTGCCAACGACACATTAACACCGCCACACCTAAGTTAATACAGCGCTGTAGGAACGAGTCCTAAAACGTTCCCGAGGTCAACGGGCTTTTTGAATGTGCTGAATTTGGCTAAATGTCTGAAATAAAATCTGTGGTTAACACAATTTTAAGAGATTTTTATAATTTTAAAAATTCCATTGGCTTTATTGTCGAGGGAACCGGTGCGATGCTTATTTCCTGTTGGCCTATGTGTCATCCCTGCAGCACAATATATGGCTAGTGTGTCAGATTTAAAGTTTTTGGAACAGGGCCACCCAGTGACAAAGTGTGAAAGGTGAAAATTATATATTTTTAATGTGATTGGCTTCATTTTACACCAAGAAAAATATATGACATTACAATTAAGAATCTTCTTTGATTGCTTCTCCAAACAGTGGCTGATACCCAAAATAATGCAGTGGTCATACATACTTTAGATATTTAAAATACAGTACTATCCATTGCAATGATAATAACACACAAAATACACACTTGTGATATTTACAGTTAGAGTCTGTCAGGACCAGAAATGCTGACGTATAAAGTGAAGCTACGAGGAATGAAGACACGGATGAGAGCACAACATGTCAGTTAAATCCCATCACTTACTGTATCTTTGCAGATGCACGTCTCTTAAATATGGATGAGTTAAATCTGCACAAAAGAGCTGCTGGGGAAACGCTCTCCTCAGCCTCCTCTTGTTCCCTTTTCATAGCAGGACAAGAGCAGCTCAATTATTGATAGCGGCAGGTACTGTACTGGCTGTGGGACCCAAACTCCTGCAATGCAAAACTCTACTGCTGTGAGAAAGACTTGGCCCATTTTAACCACCCAAACCGGCTGTTACACTCTACCTGTGTGCTAAAAACACATCGCACTAGATAAAGAGAGTTCCTTTTACATGCAAAAAGGAAACACAAGGGGGCGAATCTCTGCTCTCATGCCTTATAGATGTGCAATGAAAAATTGATAGCTAGTAGATGCATGATTGCTGTGAACATTTCGGTTTGGGGTGAAGTGTGCAAATAGGCTGAGATATGTTGCGGTGGAAGAAAGCGTGACTGGTATGCAGCTGAGGTGGAGTTCCACAGCTCAGGTGCATAAGGATAACAGATGGGAAAGTGCAGAGGAATGAGATCCTCTTCGGCTGCACTGGAGAGGAATAGAACAGCGTGGGGCTTCCAGTCAGCTCCGGCCGGCGTACTGCAGCCCCTCTCCTGCTGCATCACCCACTCCCTCCCTCTCTCCCCCAGAGCCGCTTCAGCTCGGGCGTCTCCCACAACCTTAGCCTGCAGGCAGACGGCTCTGACCCTTGTCCTTGTGTCACTCTTATTAACGTTGGTTCACTCAAATTCAAAAAAAGAGACATTTCCTCTCTTACCTGTAGCGGTATGTGGCTATGCAAATAAGAGTCTGGCTCCTTTACAATACAATGGAATGGAATTGGCAGTGTCTTTAAGTAAGTAAAAGTATCAAGTCTCATTAAGAAAATAGTCTCTCAATGTTGACCATGAAAAAAACATGTTCCTTTCAATTATGTGGAAATAACTGAGAAAAAGCTCTATAAATGCAAAATTACATTTTCAAGCCACGTGGGTGTGCACTACACACTGCTTTGCACCTTTTTGTGATTTAAGTCAAAGTTGTATTTGGTGCAAAGTAGTTTCAATGTAAACTATTCAATGCTAATGTATGTGGATTATCCTCAGTATTGGGAACATTTTGTAAATTCTCCAACAACATCAAACAAAAATGTGTATTTGGACGAAGGCAGAAAACAACATGATACCCAGCCCAGTATCTGACATTGTGTGATTCTACATCATGACATTGTATTAAGTCTTTTCTGCCGCAAGGCAGAGAGTAAGTGTGTGGAGCAAATCCTGACCCCGTCACAGACCAATTAACAAATACCTTTTAATTAGCCTTAAGCACAACGTCTCCCTAACGTTTTTTCTTTCTCTCTAGTATATTGCCATATATATATATATATACAATCTTTCCTTAACCTAAACAATTATGTAGTTCCCCATCTGCAGAAATTGTAGAAAGCCAGAATTTAAAAAAGCATTGGACATAAAAAGTTTGCCTCTGAATGTAATCTGTGGTTTTACAGAATTGTTCAAGTCTGGCGTGAGGTTTGAGTTACCACTAAGTGAGAATAATTGAATCAACGCTTTAATGTCCACACCTTTCCCTTCCTGCGCGCTCAGAGAGATGGGTGATCTCCCGGGGAGAGGCTCTGGTTTGGAAATGTTGGGCTCACAGCTGCTAAACTCATCGCCGGGGGGGTTGGTCTCCTTCCGATCACCTCTATAACACCCCGGCAGGTCAGGTTTAGACCCTTCCTTCGCTCCCTCCTTTGATCATCACTACTCTGAGACATGAATGAGCTCACTGACACCCTCACTTGTGGAGCACCGCAACGCTCGCCTGGATTAATGGGCCTCGCAATAAAAAAAATATACTAAAAAAAGTGCATGAGTGTTTGTTGCCGTGAACAAGAATAATAAATACTTCAATTAATAATGTTGAGCTCTTCACCGTCCGGAGATTCCAGCGCAGCGTCTGCCAAGAATCTCTGCGACGGCAATTAAATGTCTCCACAAAAGGAGGTCAGCTCGAGTGAGTGGAGTTATATTTCCAGTGGGGTGTAATGATAATTGTGTTTATTGTGCGTTTCTTGGCTGATAGCCTAATGAATTTTCCATCTCACTATTTCAGAGGCACTGCTCAAAAACTAATATTGATGAAAGCATAACAATGCATAGCTGTACAAGAACATTTCCCCTCATCTTTCTAAACTGGGTCTGTGATTGTTTGGCTCCCATCTGGTCCCGAAAATGCGTTAAACACATGCTATTTAACTACGAGGAATCGAGGCAGACAGTCCTCCCATCTGGGTTTACATTTGATAGATTTAATTATTTAGTATTTTGTTCTATTTTTTTTTCTTTTTCCCCCTGACTGGAGAACAAGAATTCAGATTGAAACGGTAAACAACTTGCAAGTTGCTCCGTCTGTCCCGGCTGGAACAGTACGGTGTGTGTTCATACCACACCCTGTCATTCAGTTGTCAGCGGCTCGGTTACCACCACACGTTCCTTCACGCACATGACTCGCAGGCACAGCCGTGAGCAGCAAAATGTGTGTGTGTGTTTCAAGTTTTTCCAACTTTGGATGTATTAATTCAATAACGCCTGTATCTTGTGAACAGTAGCATTTGGACCTTGTGATTCTGAAGAGATTCTTTAAACATTTTTTTTTTTATAAAGAAAGACCAGAAACCTCTTCTGGTTTAATAAAGTTATCCAGAACCAATAAAAAACCCTTTAAAAAAACTCAATTTTATCAGCAACAAAGTCATGACTCAAATCCTGGAAATGTACTGTATCTAAAATAGACAATACACCTAAAGCATGGGAATGAAAAGACGCATGCCTCAGACGTCTGATGTAATAATACGCAAGATTTAGAAGGAGCAGCAAGTTGACTGAGTTTACTTCCAGCTATTGTCGCTGGTGGGACTCTGCACCTGTTAGCCTCCTCTGTGCATCCATTGTGAGATCTGCTCCACTTCCAGTCTGCTGCAGTACAGCAGGTAGACCCAGATCAGTCCCTGCTCCAGGAACTCACCTTTCAGAAGCTCCCTCCAGTGCGGGTCCCACTTGAACACGCCGGGTATCAAACCAGATCTGAGTTATCCCCCCTTCTCAAACACCTTGTTTCCAGTTTCCAGTTTCCACTGGTGACACCAAAGAGGGAAAAGGCTGCTATTCCATCTAAGTGCTCACAGAGCAGGCTTGACTGAGAGAGCACAGGAGAGAGGAGAGAGGAGAGGAGAGAGGGAGGAGAGCAAAAAGACAGAGAGGGCTGGTGTCCTATTACACGCTCTCCACTGAAGTCCCCCTCCCCCGTCCCCCCCTACTCCTCCTCCTCTTCACCCCCCCTTCCACGATCTTCCCCCTTCCCTCCCTCTATTAACCAGACAGCAAACTTTAACCTGCACAGCTCAACACATCTCGTACCTCACACAGCGAGAGAGGGCGAAGCCGGAAAAAAAAAGGTCCGACACATTCGTGACTGAAGCTGCTTTTAATTTAGCCGTAAGAACAAATATCACATCCCCACCCCCACCGCGACGCAAACTGAAACAGACATTTTCCATTTGTTTCTATTTTCATCCGCATTTTCTCCATTATCAGCGTTTCCACCACTATGAATCAGCTGGTAAGTATTTCCTGACACCAGGTTTGGTCACGTCTCGAACAGAAGTTATGACTCAGACACGGAGCGTCGTTCTGGAAACCGTTTGGCTTCATCGACACCAAATCAGACGTGTCGGACGTCAGGGATGTCATTTATACGACCCATTTTTGTGTGGCGTCACGTTGTGATCTTTGACCCCGCGAGAAAAATGAGAAGATGAATTAAGAAGAAGAACAAGAGGTACAACGCCAATGTCCTTCTTCCTTTTCGGTCTGATCGGCGGTTACGTGATTAGAGTGACGGCGGGTTGCGTTTCTCCAAAAAGTTGATTCTGTTTTCTGGACTGGTGTTTTTGCAGCAACGCCTCACATGGTGTGAATCTAGCTTGAAAGGTCCACACACATGGTCGCCACTCTGTAAAGCTGGGCTGAGACTCACTGGTGCTATGCACGGATGTGTAGCAGGTATGTTTACCATGTGCTGCATCTCGGGGAACTCCATACTCTTCTACTGCACAAGAGGGAGCTGCAGGAAATCGGATAAATTGCCACTCGAGTCAACATTGGTTTGGGATTTGACTACCAGTCAAAAGAATTAAGAAAAAAATCAAATCTGGAGGTGTAGAGTCGGAGAGACATAAGCTTACCATACCTCTGTAACCCGCTCATTAGCTCTGTTTCAGGCTAGCGGCTCAAGGCTACATTAGCTGCTTCTAGCAGCAGACGATCCACTTGCACAGAGAATGAAGGCGCCAGGACTTGACATGGAAAGGAATGTGTGGAATGGAAAAAGGTTATGTTCTTTCTTTTAAACTTGCAACATGGCAATATCCTTTACTGAGGTGTGTTTGCATGCAAACATTTGCTAAAAAGCACTAAAACATCGGAGATCGATGAGAATATAAGTTCCCTTCACCGTGAATGTCGAGCGTGGCTAAAAAAAACGCTGAGTTTTTCCTTTTTACTTTGCAGATGCATTCTTTCTTAAGCCGCCCTTACCATTCCGTGTATTAAAATATCCTCTTTTGAGTAATGTTGCCACAGAATGGATGGATTTCATCATCTTAAGTAGTAGTGAAGTGAAGTAATAACATATAGGACATTCTTCATCCGATGTGGTCAGCCACGGAAAAATATGAGGATCTGCGTTTGGTTGAGAGAGACGCACGCTTCGTTTCAAACCCGGAGCACGCGAACCCCCAAAATGTAGGGAAGGAAAAACACACACTTCACACATCACTTTTAATGGGCTCATTGGGGGAATCTTGCTCAGCACAGGGATTTAAAAATGCTATGTAGAGAGTCTAAAACCATGCCAAGCACTCCATCAACACAAACACTTATCCCGGGACAGATTGGTAGCTTCATCGCAAGTCCAAACCAGAGGAGTCAGGAGTCTAGAAAGACTTGGATATGTCAGCCACATGTGTTTGATTTAACTATATCCATACTGAGCTCCATGTTCATGAATGGGTGCATTTGTGTTGCTACCGAGTGGAACTTCCCTGCAGGTATGAGCCAGGATGTGAAGGATTTCACAATTTGAGGTAGAATTAGAGCTTATTTCTAAAATCACAGCTTCAGGAAAGAAATGAAAGGGACTGTGTGTGTGTGTGTGTGTGTGTGTGTGTGTGTGTGTGTGTGTGTGTGTGTGTGTGTGTGTGTGTGTGTGTGCCTGGTCTCTGATGAAAGCATTTGAAAGACAGAACGTAAAATGGGGGTGAAAAGAGGGGGTCGCTGGCGGCTGAGACAGGAGGAAATAATTACCCTTCTCCCTGACAATGGAGCCTGATTTACGCCTCTCAAATTAAAATGTCAGGGTAGCCCACCGGAGCCACGCAGGTTTCTCATCGGGCACCGATTGCACCGGCATTATTGGTGGAGTAGAAGAAGAATGGGAAGAGGTGGGTGAGAGAAAAATAGAGATGAGGCGTATCTTTTACTAGCCCGACGACGGCGCTTCATCTGTAAATTAACTTAATGAGCACGATGAGCCGAAGAGAGCGCAGCCGGCTGACAAACACGTATAAGTGTACCGACTGGCAGGAGACTTGATTACAGGGAACCACTGTCTTACGGTAAGTGGTCGTAAAGCCTTAAAAAACAACAACAAAATAAATCAAGTGGCAAAACGATTAGTATCAAAGAGGATGAAACTGATCACGCAACATCTCTGTTACACAACTTGCAGGTGGCTCTCTCGCTTGATCTTTTAGCCATGCACACACACACACATAAACACACACAAACACACACACAACCTGCCCCTTGTTAGCGCCGCAGATGTTACGCATTTGTCACGCTGATGTTAAATGTGCAGACCAAGGCCAGGGAGAGCCCTCCCGTGATGCTCGCTGTAAATCCAGCACATGTATGCACTCGGCAGATCACAGGCTCAACTGTAGCGTGCTAATATGCTATCTCCACTGCTGTAATAGCTCCTTATAGGTCACTGCTCACGTTTCATTCAGGGCTTTGCTCTTTCCTGTGCACCCAAGACTGTGAGAGACATGATGAGCTGAACACAAGGAAATCCATGTATTTCCTTGTGTCCTTTTAAATGGGTTCAGAACATTGGGATTTCAAGATTTGGTGGGGCTGAAACTAATGATTATTTTGTCGACAAAAATGTCAATTTCCCACAGTTTCCCAGAGCACGAGACAAAGTCCTCTTTAAAATCATGAAAAAAAAGAGAGAAAAGAGGCAAGTCTCTACATTTAAGGAGCTGGAGCCAGTGAATGCAGTTATTGTGCTTCACTCAAAAGTCCATTGTCAGAGTTGACAGATCTTTTCTGACAGACTTTAATGGACTGCAACACTCTCCAAAGTCTGTCTGAGATCTTGCACTGTAAGAACATTTCCAGTTTAATCCGTAAACTAATAAACGCACAAAGCAAGCAGTCATAAACATTTCCAAAAAGACGTCTTTAGCTGGTTGACACTTGTTTGATGATGCTTATTAAAATATCAAGGAGACAAGCAGCTTGTCATTTTCCAGCCGTGAGCTGATTGCCGTGCTGCACATATTGTTTCTAGATATAAATCCAGACTATTCCCATAAGGGCAGCTGATCAGATTTTACATTATGTGCATTCCATCTGTGCAGCCGGTGTGTGCTTGTGGCCGACACTTCCGTAAGCCCATGAAAGTGTAGAAAAACAAAAAAGGCAGAGACGTGAATAATGGGATTGCTAATTAGCTGCTGGGCTACAAAGGGCAGATCTGATTAATGCTAAACAGGAATAGGCAGCGCCCTTCACTTTCAACAGCTCACTCTGGGAGATTAATCGAGCCCTGTGAGAAAAAAAAGGTGAGGAATTCTGCCAGAGTCACGCTCCGTGTCAAAACAGCTTGAGAGAAACGTCCTCGCGCCTCTTTCTCAGCGTCTGCAGCCATCAGCTGGAATCCATGCATTACAGTACAAGTGCAGCGCCGAGTGCCGATGGGGTCCGACTGGGGCTGAAAAACGAGATGGAGTGTGACGTTCTCTGTGAGAGGCTTATTTCCATAATTGAGGGCATCGGCGATGCAACGTAAAAGCTTCAGCACAGATTGGAACAGAGAGGGTAAAGGTGAAAAAGAAGAGGGCAGACAAAGCTGTTGATGAACCGCAGAAAGGGAGCAATTAGTGATTTAAAAAAAAGAAAAAACACACAGGCAGACCCACTTTTGTCGCTATAAACCTGGATCTAAATGTAGTTAATGAGGATGTAAGCTAACATGTGGCTGAACAATAATGGTTCAGACATCTATTTAGTTTTTTTACCATAACCTTTTAACATTTATGTTCAAAACCGCCTACGGTACATATTAACAACTCCATTGGGACATAACAATCTGCCGAGTCAGTCAGCAACACAATTTTTCAACTAAGCATTAAGATGTTTAGTAATCAGGGAAAATGACTCAAAGGGCTAGAATTAAAATCAGAATCCTCCCCACCTGAGTCCCACTTGGTACAGTCCTGATTGCCGGGACAATCAGGAAACACCGGCAGCATCTGGAGGATCATTAAAGCTTCATCCAAATCAGAGCAAATAAGAAACCAAAAAAAACAAATGCCGTGTCAGAAATCCTCATTGTACGACTGTACATTTCTGCATCTATGAAATGCAAATGCACTGTTAGATTGCTAGCAGAAAGTAGTGTTGTGCACAACTGCTAGGAATGATTTCAGACAGCCAACTAACTGATATGAAAACATCTAAATTCCTGACTTGAGAAAGTCTGTTCAGCTTCTCCGATCACCTTGACTCACCACGTCAACATGTTCGTCCACAGGAAATGCCCCGACATGCCCCCCGCCATTAGTGAAAAGTAATTTTCAGGCAACATGTACACGCAGGTTGACGTGCATATTGATCCGCATTCCTGTTGTTAACCTTCTCATACCCCCGTCTTTCAATGGCTCTTTTTTTTGTAGACTGGAATAGGGTGATGTAATGGGGTGTATCATACAACAAATATGTTCTGATGTAACACCCCTAAACCTGCAGCACTGCGCCGCCGTCTTTAGCATAAAGGAAGAGCATTCGTGATATTTCTGACACGATAATCGAATGCCATGGTTACTGAATGTGCCGGTGAGGAGCCCATCTGTCCCCGTTTTACCTGACACACTATCCCAGTGAGCTCTCCTGTGTGTCTCCTCTAACATCACTGCACATCATTTCCTGTCCTCCTCACTTCCATCTCAGTTGGTGGTGGGTGGGGGAGGGGGGACAGTAAAATCAAATTAAAAAAGTTCTATACTCGAGGTATTACCTTCCACAGGGGAACTAATGGAATCTGGTTATGATTTATCCCACTTCCTGCTTCTTGTGCAGCTTCTGTACCGCGTGTGATACGGTGCAGGGCTCCACACTTACAGCTCGATAGATTTAATAGAGAATCCGCAACTTTATTAGTCTGGCTAATAAACTTAATGAACTTACACGTAAAACAGCCACTGTTAAAGTAGTTGTGGTTTTCAGAGGCAGCTTTACGAGCCTGTTGGACTTACCGGTTTCACAGCAAATATCCAGATATCAGAATATCTGAATCAGGACAGAGGAGTGTTCTGTGTTGATTGTTTCTTAATGCATGCTTCTTATTTCTGACACATTTTAATGCTTTAAGGAATACTATCTGTCTTTAGGGATCAGCGAGATTACTTCCAAAAGATTACATCCACCCGCATGAATGTAGTTTCCCCTTAAGGGAGCTTCCGATTGTTTTTTCAGACTGTATGACAGTGAGAGATGCATTACACATCTGTTTGCTCCGAGGCTAGATTGGAGCCATGTCATGCCGTCATGAAGGGATTTTTTATCAGAATTCACAATAAAGAATAATAAATATAACGAGGTATCCGGTACACCTGTTCGCTGCAGCTTCAGTGTGCAATATTTGGTGTTTTTTTTGTGGAAACATTGGGATCTAGCCTTGAGTTGAAAATGAAGTTCATTCTTTTTAAATCATAGTCCCACTAATAGATACGGGGAAGAGTTTCTTCTACACTGTAAAAAAAAAAGTGGACAACTGACCCAAGGGCACGGATTTCCTTCAAAGTGGGACTGACATGAAAAGTGCGAAATACAAGGAGATAATAGGACGTGTGAGGATTCATTGATCAATGCACAATACAATAGGAAGTTGCTAAATTGAACCTGAAACAATAATTAAAACCTGAAACACTTGCTTTTCAAAATCCTAGACAGCATTCAAATGAGTAACACAATAACAGGCCTGGTTGGCAGGAGATTTTTTATTTTAGAAACACTTTATTAAGAAGCTCACTGTCGAGTATGTGAATATTTGGCACTTGGATGATCACTTTTAGGATTAGACACGATGAGACAACCGGCCCTGGAGACTCAGATTTTTGGATGATGCTGTTGTTGCGAGCGACAGCTGCTGGGAGGAGAGTGCTGGAAGCAGAATCCTGAAATAATGGACTTGCTGGAGGGAGGTGATGTTGTACGGATGGTAAGTATGGGAGGGCTGTCGGCCACCAAGCTGGACTGTAAGTGTTGGGGATTTCACGCTGGAGGCCAATGGGGATCAGAGAAATTGGATGCTTGGAAGGCTGACCGTGTTGGACACCATTCAGGTGGTGATATCTGATGTTTGGTAGCTACTGAGCCAGTCTGAGGATGAGAGCTGAGACAAGAGCTGGGAAAGGACTGAGTTCAGAGAGGGGGTTTCAAGAAGTGGGCAGCGGTGTTGCCCCGTTGAAAGCTGGGAATTCAAAAAGAATCTGCAGAGTGTAATGGATATTTGTGAGAATAGGCAAGCTGACAATGAGGTCCAGATTGTCACTTGAGGAAGCTTGTTCCTGCCAGGTAATCTTGGAAGAAGACAGTAAGTCTGCTTGGAGATCACGGGGCTGCCATGTGTTCTGGAGGATGCAATACACAGCAGGTCTTTGGAGAGGAACGATGTATCAGTCTGCTGCTGAAGAGGATGTGGATATCGGCCGAGATTTTGTCAGTTATTTTGTGACCAGCCGATTGAATGGGAGTTATGAGGAGTTATCACGACCTTCACCGACCATGCTGTGAATGTGAAACATAATGTTGTGAATTAGTAAGTAAGTTACGTAACAAAAGTATGATAAGATGCTGCAAATCAACATAGATTTTTGGAACAGTGACATTCATATGTTTGTTCAATGTATTCTCACACATAACGGTTTGTATGACATCTGCTGGTTACATGCATAGTCTTTTCAAAATAAACCTCCGTCTTCACAGGAAATTCAGTTGGTTAGGTTTAGGAAAAGATTGTAAAATACTGAGTTGGGTTTCGGCAGCAAACCTCTCAGTTTGGTTTAGGGATAGATAGTAACCATGACAGAAGCATCAACATTGACCTCCCGTGTCACATGTGGAACACACTGCAGTCTCCTGGTTGAAATACCGCCGTTTGTGGGACCCGTTCATCTCCCCTCCCGCCCAACAGATAGGAAAGAGGAAGCTGTAACTCTGCTTTTGGGGGCCGACTCAGAAGTCAGCTGGAAGTGAAGCGTCCCTGCAGAGAGGAGGCCGGTATACTGTGGGTCTCGAGGTCGCTCTCCCCAATTTTAAACTCCTGGTCCATCCAGCTGATGTGTTCATCCCGATAGTCAAATCAAGTCAAGATTTGAAGACATGATGAAGGAGAAGACAGAAGGAATTTATTCCCCCATGTTGTTATGATGGCTAGAGGCCGTCGTTGGGATTTCTTGAGAGAAAAGCCTTGGAACCAGTGAAATGAGGTCCAGCAGGTCTGTGATTAGTTTATTTGACAGACTTTAGCTCTGCGTAAAAAAAAAAAAATTCAGAAAAATGTAAATTGATTATACAGTACGTGTATTTCTGTCACTTTTTTTTAACTACGTGCGGAGGGGGGAGCGGGGGGGTTATCTCCAAATCTATGAACTCATTGAGTATCACTCTTCTATGCGCCTCATAATGAAAGGCTGCCATTCACAGTGCGAACACATAGCCACTCAGAAGATGCTATCAGCTAAATAAGTTATTTTAATGATGAGCATGCCGGAGAAGAGACAAAGATGGACTTGAGGACTGAGAGGCATGAGACGGTACATTATGCTGCACACAGAAATGCCTCCACCCCGTCGCGCTACATTCTCATTCAACATCATCATCATCGCAGAGGAAAATTCATTTTGGCCTGTCAGCTACAGCTCATTAACTTGCCGTGCTAGTTCCCATCCTGTTACCGTGCCTTCTGCTGCATTTTTATTGAATTTCATCCCTCATTTCCCCGAATTGTCACTGTGTCCATCTTGTTTGTTTATTACATTGAACATATCATCAGACGTGCATCCTGCATCTGCAAATAGTTTGGGATGCAACACATGCATGCTTTTTATCTTGGACTCAAGCACAAGTCATAACAACAAAATTAACCAGTAAAAGATGCGTGCAAAGTTAATAATGGGTGAATCTAATATGTACCTAAACTGTTTGACCCTTCAAAGATAGCTTGGAGCCAAATTGGCTGATAGGAAAAGTAGTTTTTCTTATCAGTGGATTTTCCTTTCTCTCGCGTCAGGAACATGTTGGTTTAACCTCCAGCTAAACTCTCAGATCGGCCGTGTGGCTGATTTACCCAAACTTTGATAAGATCTACAGTGATTACTTTGACAGTACACACCCTCGGGGATTGATACAGATAGATAATGCATATCAATCGGAGATAATCGTCAAAAGGAAAAGCAAACAAGTACATTCCACCCCAACGCCATTTATCATAATTTACATGACTCAAGCCAATTGTGTAGGATGGAGACAGAGATAACAGTCTGCTTGTTTTTATCCTCGTCATCTGAATTCCTGTCATTTTTCTGTCACTGTGGATCATCGCTCTACAGGAACTTCAGGTGGAGAGGAGCTCCTCCACAGGGATTTTCTTCTCAATCGCCCCAGAGCTACAAGGTCACTGAATAGCTGCCAACGTGTCCGATGGGGTAGATGGCGGTATATATTCTGTAGGCGTTCCCGGTTTAGAGGTGATCATGTCAGCGTCAATTCTGAAGGGTCATGATTGTCCGATTGAGCCTTACGTGGAAGGTCACGGGGTCGCTTGTCTATCGCGGCCCTGGTGTCAATCACACGATGACCTCTCTGACCGAGTCGGGAAATGGAGAAGATGCAGATTTTCTGCTGCCGCTGTAACTCAAAACACAGCGACGGTTAATGGTGCGGTTGGTTTTGATCCAAAAGGGCCACGAGAGCATGAAGAACAACAAAGAGGCCCGGCTTTATTACAAGTCACCACTTGCTAGTTCCTCTGTGGATTAATTCATCACTGTACCATACATACTTTGCATTTTGCACTACTGTTTATCTAATTTAATTTACTTAATTAATGAATACACTCTGCGGCTGTAAATATAAATATATTTCATTCCAGTTAGTTGTATTCTATTGTATATTTAAATATATATATATATATTTATTTTAATTTGTATATATCTTTCATCCCTGTTGCTTCTTTATATATTTGATCTTTTATCTTGTGTGTTTGTATCTTCAATTGTAAAGCGCTACTGATGACGACAAAAAAAATTCCCCTTGGGGATTAATAAAGTATATATTCATTCATTCAGTCAGTTTCATACGTAGTGAAAAGAAGGAACGTAAATGTGCTAAATCAAGACATTTCACCCATAAATTGGTGCATGAAAATATAAAAGAGGATCTCCACAATGTTGAAAAGAAACCTACACCCTTGCGTCCACCTTTTTAAACGTTGCCCTCTAATGACATTGACAACAAAGCCCTTCAGCTCTCTGGACTAGCTCCACAAAAAGCCCTTTTCACAGCAGCCATGTTCACATGTCACTGCGAGGGAAACACACGTGTAATTACTAACATTAATTATGGCCAAATTCCATTTCTGGCGGGTCAGAGCCCTGGGAATTACTATGACACACTCAATAGAACCAGACCATTATTCATGTCCATTACACCTGTGTGTTTACCCCGCTACGACATGTCATGAAAGGCTGCCGACTGGACTCTCACGTACAGACTAACCACCGCTTCCAGCGCTAACAGGAAGACAGACAGAATTGCCCTCTTATCGCTGCCAATGATCAAGTGCTTCGTATTTTTAACTGACGGATATGTCAGCGCATTACAGCCAGTCCATTAGAATATTAAAAGCTTTTATGTAGACGGGCACATTAGTTAAAACGCCTCCTGGCTTCCCCCTTCGAGTCTGTTGTCGTCTATTATTTTAATCAACATGTCTATCGCCTCTCTACTTGGCCAGCTCTCTGAGAGCACATAGCAGCCAAACAAAAAGTCAACGTACACACAGAGTGTTCAACCTAAAGGGAGCTCTCGTCATCCGTCTTGGACAACGTAAACACCTGAAGGTTCCTAAAGGTCCTTTTCCGAAATCATTTCAAACACCAGCGGACAGCTAAATGGGACACTTTGCAACCATTGTTTGAATTGTAAAGACGGATGGATTCTTCACGCACCGACGAGCAAAAATAAACCCCCTGATGCATTGCCATTTTCTGCTATCTCTTAATGCATCTCATCAAGATGCTTTGGGGTTTTTCAAAGTTCAAAGGTGAGTGCTGTCCGCCTCAGAGTGAGCTCAAACTCAACGGATATACAACCTCATTAGGCTGAGAGCCAGAGACTCTTCTGGAAGCACATGCCTCAACTGCCATCAATTTATACACATCAGCAGATTGTTCGGATTCACAGAAGCCGCGGCCCCTCAACACACTACCTGCATTATGAGCAGATGTGCCAGGAGCTGCGGCCCCTGATGCGGAGACGCATGACGAATGGCTGAATTTCACCGGAGGCCATGGGTCAAGTCGTATCCCTTACCCGACCCTGGCATTAGACACAGATGCATGATGTCAGTTCCCATGTGGTGGGACTGGAAGGGGACTGCGAGCCCTTTGACACGCCTTAGACTTCCCCACGGAGCTGCAATCCCAGCAGCCACTCACCGTGAACCCTCATTTCCAAGATACCCACCTCAAATTATCCAGTCCCAGAGGAGCGGCACGCTTTCTTTCATTCACCTTCACCGGGCCATTCCCCTCCACCAAACCAGCCCCCAGACACCCACCAAAGCCATTCACCTGTGGAAGGAAGCACACAGTGCAAGAAAAGGTTCAAGTCACGTCTCGGCTCGTAGGTCCTGTTTTCTGCATGTTCTGGCCTCGTAACTCCTGGTGCACAGCAGATCTTTTTTTTATAATTGATTGAACACTACACAGACCCTCCACTTAGTCAATATGCTGCTTGCACTCTTGTCCTTCCACCATGAATATCAACATATGCCTCCAGCAACTAACTGATATTCTGTGCTGCGGTTTTGAAGGATGAATGTAATAACGTGTTATCTGTGTCATTACCGCAGAATCGCTGGTTTCATTTCATGCAGCTGATTTCACTCAGGAAACAATCAGAATACACTCTATATCCGATGTGTTACCGGAGATAGTCTTTGCAAAACGGGCGGCTTGCTTTCCCACTTTATTACAACATTATGGTTTTGCTTTTCCTCTACATTAATCTCAACTGTAGACCAGCGAACTCCGTTCATGAAACGATATGAGCTTTTTTTATATGCGTCCTCAGTTTGAAAACATAAACGTCGCTTTTTTATGGATTTGCATGATTAATGGCAGTTTTGCCCAAGACTTTATTTTACAACTGTTCTCAATACATGTATAGACTCAACACGGAGAGAATAAATTCATGTGAAACAAAGGCCCATTTATCAGATTAAAGTGCCTGGATGGCAGCAACATGGGAGGGTATACTGGCCCGATGTCACCCTTCACTTATAAATTGGGGCTTGTGTAAACATCCTGCGGTTTTATATGCTTCCTGAGGTCAGGGGTCAAGGGACGAGCATGACTAATCTCAAGATAAATCAACGTCTGAAAGCATTTTGTCATCGGCATACTCGAATTCGATCAGCTTTAAATTATTGTAAAGAGCCTCGATTGGCCCTGATACTCATTTTGATGGATGATGTTTTTAACAACGAGCTTACATATACACTCTGCAGACACTGCATTAGCTGAAAGTGCTGCAAGGTACCACTTGAGTCACATCACAGAACAGTATACCTGTGCATTCAGTTTAGTTTTTTTTTTTTAGGGATTGTATCTGTAGGTAAACATTTGTACACTTTCACAGTAGGTGTGTGTGCAGGGTAACAGGGATAGGATCTAAATGCAGACCATGCAGGCTGGCTGGCAGAGTACAGTGATGTATTACAGCAGAGACTGTATATACAGTGGGCTTACAGAATTATGAGGCAGGCCAGGGTCAACCCCAAGAAGGCAGTCCATTCCAGCAAACAAATCCAACGAGGGACGGTGAGCAGACTGGTAGTAGCAGGTCTATATCCAGGTACATCTAGAGCAGATAACAGATACAAAAAGGACATACCAGATACAAATGGCAGGAACTCACATGGCAACTATGATGATCTGGCAGGGAATGAAAGGAACTGGGCCAGATACGATCCGAGAAGCTGATGATGAAATGCAGGTGAGCAGGTGGGCGGGGCGGAAGGTCATGTGACGGGTCTGGATCTCTGGTCTGATGGATGGATGGATGGAAAATGGCAACGAATGGACCTGGGAGGAACAGAGACACCGTCTGTGACCATCACTTGTGTGTAAAAAGGCAAATGTATATAAATAGTTTATCAGGTAAATAATATGTCACATGTTCAGCTTGCTCTTTTCTCTCCAAAGTGGCCCAAAAACAATCTATTTATTCAGTTTTAACATGTAAATGTTTTCAGCCCATTATGTTGCAGCGTGGCTCCTGGTATGGTGACTTTGGTTGGTCGACACACATATTTAAACCACCAATCAATGGATTGACATACAATTTGTACAACTATTTATGATGCACAGAAGATGTGTCCTTGTGACTTTAGTATAGGTCGAAGTTTTCTCCAAAATAGATCCACATCTACAAGATCAATTCCCACATAGATGTGAGCAAAGTGACATTCATGGTTCCCAGATGATATACTCTCATGATTTTGGTGATGTTGTGACTTTTCATCTGGCGCCGTCATCAGGTCGACCCTGATGATCCTTTGATTTATGACCTGCAAAGCTAATGACATCTCCATCTGCCTCAGCTGTGCTTTGTGGGCAGTGTCAATTGTGAGCATGTTCACACGCTAAACTGAGAGGGCAAACATGGTACACATTAAAGCATGTTAGCGTTGACATTGAGAACATGTTAACATACTTGGTTCAAAGTGTCATAAAGTTACGAGCTTGTTTAAAATCCCTCATTCCAGCTTGCATTAAATACGTTTTTCATATATATATACAATTGTTTTTGTCTGATCTTCTTTTTTAACAATGCAATATAAACATATTTTATATTTAATTTATTTAAGGATAGCCACATAAAAACACAGATAACAGACTTAAAAAAAGAAAGTTAAAAGCAACATAAAAAATCCCAAAAGAGAGACTTAAAACAAACTTAATGAAAAGACTTTTGTGTTTGGGCAAGTATATATATATATATATATATATATATATATATATATATATATATATATATATATATACTTGAAAAGCGCTTTCACCCAAAACAGTGCAGGTTCTGTTCATGCTTCATTAACATGGCTCACCAGCCATTATTTATTGGTGCTTACATTTCAGCCGCGGCCCCTAAAGCCCGAGCCAATCAAACCCTGAGTGACACACTGAACGAGGCTCAGACAGTTTAATCAATACGTCCTGGATTAGTAGTCATCTGAATAACTGCAACCATTAATTATTGCTCCTGCTTTGCTTGCTGGAACTACAGGCAGTTCCGATAAGACCTAATAATCTCAGTTTTCCTGAATATATTTTCTGGTGCTTAAAGAAATGACACACAGTCCTCTCAGATCCAACAGGAAGATCTGCAAAACCATTTAGACTTCCAGTTGTTTCCTCCTCCGGAGTGGTCCTGCAGCGTGAAGGCAACGCAGCATATAATGAATTTTCCTTTTTCCTTATTATTTCTGATTTGAATCACTCACACTGTTGAGTGTAATACCTTCTAAACTTGAATCTGGAATTGCATGGAGAGAATATTTACATTATAGAAGAAGGCTATGGCGATGACTTCATTCTCATGGGGCTTCTGCTATGTCCAAGGTCGGCCCTGCTCCGTCACAAGGAAGAGGCTTATTACGGCAAACAATCTGGCCATCACATGGATTCTAAACACATGTGAAGGAGAGGCAACTTTAAGGTATCTTAAAGGGAACTTGGAGGCTATTCAACACATTTTTGAAGAAACAAAGTCACTCGTTTGTCATCATCTATCAACAGCCAGTATTTAATTTGAGCACCGATCGTTGCCTGCCAATAGAGGACAAGGGAAATCCCTCACGAGCCCTCATTCTGACAAGCCCCTCCCTCTCTCTATATCCCTTTGAGTTGTCTGTCGTTCGATCTGCCACACAAAAATTCAATTACAATGAGGTCTGCATCCTGTCACTGCCCATTTTCTTGATTACCTCTGCAGGGTGACCCCCAACAGCCATTGAAGCATTGAAACTGAAGGACCGGACGAATGACTTTAGGTCCGGGATCAATAATCAAACCCAGTGCATGTCCGCAGATCAAAAGAAATGCCCCGCCCCCAACCCCCACGGAGTCACTCAGACTTTTAGTAAATGAGGAGGAGGGTGGCAGCGAGGGTTCATGTAGAGCCAAGATGTTTAATTAGTTTTACCCTGCAAGTGCCACGGGACTGTCTCCACCCAAAGTAGATGAATAGTGCTAATTAGCCGAGTGGACCATCAGGAACGCTCACAGGTAATTCCATTCAAGCCTCTGATTGATCTCACACATTTCCCCAGGGGTGAGCGGTGGGGTGGACATCTCGGATTGGGCTGGACGTCAACTGGGTCAATCACTTCGGCAGGAATGCGGTCACTTTGTAGAGGCCGCTGTAATCACAGTCGCACTGAGGGCCAAAAGTGTGTTTTGACTGTGCGGGTTTGCGGTGGAGACAAAAAAAAATGGGGGGAAAGTAAGAGGAAGTAACCCCCTTCCCGCAAAAATATAAAACAGTCAAAGTTTGGGGGGCATGTCAAAGTGGCTGCACTAGCCTAAAATAACATTTCACCTTTGAGGCATTCTCACAAAGGTGACCACTGCCTGTTGTCTAGTTTTAAGAAAAGAAGTTTAGAACAGCTGTGATGTATGTACATGCATGGACTTGCTTGCATTTGGTCCTTGGTCCTTTTTTGCTGAAAGAGAACCAGCAGTTAGGTCATTGCCCACACACTGTGGGAGAGCAATAAAACCGATAGCAGCTTTAGAGCTCACTGACATTTGCCAAGCGCACACATACCAATCGAGAATCGAGCCAAGATATGGAATATATGCATATCAGTTGCAGCGGCCCGAAGCTGCGACAGCAGGACAGGACACTTGTGCTTGAAGCTTGAAGTGTATGTTGGAGGCCTCCAAGCTCAATTTTGTTGAAAGTACCGTAGTAGCTGTTCAGTATTTATCAATAGTTAACTGGAAGGGTAATGAGCGTTACACGAGCAGCATTGATGAATCAGGATATATACAAATATCTGGGTATTCATGAAGTTACATTATCAGATTCTATAGTACAATGACAGACTAAATAGATTTTGGTATTATTTATGGAGATCACTTATTTAGTGCAAGACCAGCACGATCAATGCGCATAGTTGTATCGACAGATCAGTATTGATTACAGACACACCATTGCTCTTGGCACACTAAGCCGGCCATGCACAGCATCAGCTCTGAAAAATAATGGAAATTACCTACGTTCTTTACGAGGTCAATGCTGAAAATAAACCATAACAAGTATGTTAATTATTTAACCAGCTAATATAAGCATTTTGGGGGGAGCTTGATTATATGCAAAGTATTCATGACCTGTGAAACACGGAGGAGAAGTATGTGCTGTACTTTTGGGTAACCCTGCAGAACCACAACCAGACACGGATTTCCCGGGTAAAGTGGGCTGGATTTGCAGGAATGAATGCGATCATATATTCTGGTATTTTGAAAGGAATGCCCACAAGCCTTCACATTCCTTAGCGCATCAATTATAGATCCTTCTGGATGAAAACATCCCACCTGTTTGCTCAGTGTGACAGTTACGATCTGAGTTTGGAAGTTAACATTCAGTCCCACATGTCAGAGTGTGTCTGTCTGCTTTGTGGCAAAGTGGAGCTTTGCTGTCCAACTTCAAACCTGAAATCATCTGCAGAGCCACAATGTGACTACGTCCACATCTGTTTGCTGAAATTGGACTGTTGTAAAATTAACAGCCGAGCGCAACGAATCATAGTTGTCTTTGTTTTCTGTCATTTGTTCCTCGTAAACATTTTTCTTTTATGTGCAGGAAAACAAAGCCCTGTCTAGGAACTTGGGACGACGCAGGGAGAGGGGAAGGTCAGCGTGAGGACAAGGACATTTGCCACTATGGTACCTCCAAAGTGTATACAGATGATACACAAATCAGATGGAGAACTGAGAGCGTAAGCAACGTGTGAGCTAACGGTTGGTGTATGACTCCCAGAGGCCCTGTACACTTCTTCACACTCAGTTTGACACCAAACACATAATGAGGCCGGCAGGCCGCCTCTTGGGATGTGGCCAGGGCGCACACACACACACACACACACACACACACACACACACCTAAACACACTGCATTTCACGGTTGCTCTTTGAGAAACAAACTGCCCTTCCTCGTTCTGACGCCTCGTTTCCTGAGCGTGTTTATGCTAAAACACGGCGTCCATTAAAACCAAACTAAAATGGCCGCAGTTAAAACAAAGCCAGAGACGTTGCTGAGCCTCAGAGTCACTTAATGATAAATTCTTCTCTAAACAGGGAAATGTGCCAGAGAGAGGAGCCTGCTTTGAGTTAGACAATAATTTACAGTCAAGTGTTGGAGCCACGGCCACCTGCTGCTGCTGTGTCACTTTTCATTGATCACAGGCTTCAACGGGAGCGAGGCCGAGTGTCAACAAACATTGGTTTTCCAAAGGGGAAAATCTAATGTTTTCCTGTTTACACGATGGATTACAACCCACGAGCCCACCGCTCCTTTCTTGGTTGTTTACTCATCGCTTATACAGGCAGGATCTGGTTCCCCGGAGTCCCGCCAGGGTCTATCTTTGGCCCATGGTTAGTTCAGAAATCTCTGCCAGGGTAATTTTGCAAATTTGCAGAGCTATATTAGGAGGAACTCTGCAGCCCGCAATCCTGCAAATCAGGAGCGCTATGAAACTTCATATGACATTTTATATCAAAAGCATGTCCGCTAATGCGTCCGAACGAAGCTAACATGCAAGGATTCATTACAGGAAGTATTGAAGAAAGTGGCGCGGTGGTTATGTGATGCAGAGTTGAGGCTCAGGGTGGTTGGGGTCAAGAAAAGCTTTGAAGCGCAGATATTTTTGGTCTCACGTTCTCCCCCCTTTGCCATAACAAGGTTAGCATAACAAGCAGACATTCGATTGAATCAGCAGACCCTCATTATGAGGGCAGCTCCAGTCGACTCACACTTGTAACACATCCGAAGCGAATCAAAATCCCAAAACAATCTTCTGGTTGTCTTCTCTATTCAAGCTGCCTCGGTTAATCCTAAATGTCTTCAGTGAATGACAAGGCAAAGAGCTGTGCGAAGAACACGAGATGGAAAATACCATTTGTCACAGCTACCGTCTCCATCAACGGTGACGAGTTAACACATGAATTTACTGCTGTCATGGCTTCATTCCAAGTGGGTGCATTGCTGCTCACTGCAAGAAGGGAAGAGTGGACTTCTCCACATTTGTTCTGCAGTCTAGTGAGTTCCTACGGTGGCCTATTTTGAGGGAAACCCGTCCACATGTACATTACATGCAGTAATTTGACCTATTTTAAAAGAATAGTTCCACATAGAGATACATATTCACATTCAGGCAGAGGATTAGATGACGCGATTGATACCCCTTTCCATATCTGTCCGTTAAATACAAAGCTGAAGCCAGGAGAGGGTTAGCTTAGCATAAAAAACACCTGACCTGTTTTACAGTCATTACAATGCTGTTATTTTCAGTGTCACAGAAGTGAGTAAAAGCAATTGACACGGACTGCATTTTGATGACCATGAAACCTTTTAGTAATCGTTCCAAACATTGTTGATCATCACTTAACCCTCACCCCTAAAGCCTGACCTCTGACACGCCAGCAGGCTGGAGGGTTTTATGAGGTCAAAAGTGCCAAAAGAACAAATGAGCAACAACAACAACTTGTTGTTTTTACAGACTGAATAAATTATATATAACACGTTCATTTCTGAACTTTGAAGTACTGGTTGGCTCGAGATGTCCCCTGGTTTCCAGTCTTTATGCTAAGTAAATATGTAAAAAAAGCAAAGTGTATTTCTACTATTTCTTTCAATAAAAAAAGTATTGATTGGATCTCGTAGCTGTTGGCTCCTCAGGAGGCTGTGAGATGAGATACTGAGATCATCATCACACAGCTGCATTATCTATCACCCACGGGCCGTTGAGACCCCTCCACCTGTAGCTGGACTGCACCGAGCTGAGTCCAATCGGGCCCCCAGGGAGCCGTGTTGAAACACACATACCACAACTCCTGCACCTCTTCATAACAAGGTCCGAATAGCGTTCCAGGAGGGAGCCTTATCTTCAATCCCACGGCCTGCTAACTATCTCCCATCACCTTATCAAAACCTCAGTCATACCCAACAAATCGACTTGGTGGGAAAGCTGAAAAGGATCCCACAACTGGGACGGGTTGCTTGTGCGATTTGAGCGACACGAATGAACAATATTGACGAAAACTTTTGATGATTTGAACCCCTGCGTCAGCACAATAAGAATCCACGACCCTGTTTCTCTCTGTTTTCTTTGTGCTCTGCGATTTTCCGCTGACGGTCTCCCAGCTGTTGTGAAATACTGTGTTGATCCGTGGAAGCCAGAGAGAGAAAGAGAGAGAGAGGGAGAGAGAAGCAATGTTTTGAGCAGGTTCCCTGCTGTCCGATCACTCGGTTTAATTAGTTCCCCGAGACAGCGAGGTATCCCACTCCCTGACAAATGCATCCCACCTCCCTCCCACCGCCCATCCTTCCATCTTTCCATCAATACATCCACCGTTTCCCCAGCTGGCACCGTCTATCCTCCGGCCTGCAGCAAATAACCATAACTTGTTTCTAGACGTTGTGGTTTCAACAAATGAACTGTTAAAGCTTCAGAAGTTGTCCTATCGTAACCTTAAGATCCAGAGCACGCAGGGCGGTGTCAGTTAAACTGTCATGAGCGGGAGCAAGAAGACTGCAAAATCACAGACACGCATGACACCAGCTAACAGACACGTGTCCATGACTTCACCCTGTTTGTGGCTCATAAATCACCTCCCAACACACATGCAGTCTTACATCTGGAGGTTTTTTTTTAGCTCTAACTTGGAATGACAGTGATTTGTCTAATAAGAAACTGCATTTCACGTGAACATATCGTGTCAAAGGATCTGCAAAGAGAGGAATGTGCCCCGTATGGGCTGTTGCAGATTTTTGCCAGAGGAATGTTTTTAATGGTGTTGCCGGAGCGTTTGATGCCGGAGATCCACATCATGAATTATTTTCTCATAATATCCGGAGAGTTGTCATCTGAGGGGGTAGTCATTTTTATAAATGGATATGGTATTGAGTTGTTTAATTTGGTGCAGGAAAGCAAAGCGCGTGCACATGTGACACATTGTGATGTCTCATCGGTCCCTCTCTGCCAGCAGACGGAGACTTGAAGCATGAAAATATGTCTGACAGCTGTGGGGGGAAAACACATGCAGCTGATAAGCTTGAGTTAAAACAACTGGGTGTTCAGCTGGAGGTGATCACAGGATATTTCTCCCGAGAAAGACGCATTCCAGTTTTGACAAGATTCAGCTCTAATTAAGCCGCCTCAAACGCAAACTCCACCGCCCCGAAAAAACCACAGGGGAAAAAAAACAAACACAAAAATCAAATTGTAAATGCAACGTTCATTTGTGTTTGTGTCTGGCAGCTGCCCACGCCTTGTGTCAGCATCACACAGATATAATGCAATGAGTTCAAAATCCACAACGTGAACACTCAGGACAGAGAGTAAGAGCATTGCCACTTATACATGTTGTGCTATTACTTTTAGTCGAGTTGGATCCATTAAATTCTGACAACATCTGCACATATCGACGGAAAATAACAGAATCGTGACAAATAAAAAGATAAAATGACTCGGGCTCATACGGGGGATAACATTTGGAAATGCTGCCACCTAGTGGGCATGTTCGTGTGATAATACAGAATATTCACACAGAGGTAACGTTCAGCTGGCACACTACTGATGAGGTTTAATGGTCTCCTGGCGAGAAAAGACATTGTGAATTATCCTTTTTAAGTAAGAATGAAGATTGAATCCATCAACAACATTAAGGGCTGTGCTGTTCAGTTAAACACAATTCAGCTCTCAGGGTCTCTGTTGATTGGATGATTAAAATACATATGTTGGGAGAGGAAGAGATTTGTGTTATCTTACTTGCAGAGCTGAGGAGAGGAGACAAATTCCTTTATTTGATGTGTAAAAAGTGATGTATTTAATGACAGTACAATTAGCCACACCTTTCACAGCTGCAACATGTTGACTACTACTTTGATAAGCCATGAGGTTTCAGATGGAGACCTCCAATACAGCAGTTCTGTTTGCAGCCACTTGGGGCTGCTCTCTCAACATGCATTATGCGGCTGCTGCATGACATCAAGGGATGAAACACTTAATGGATAAAATGACCACGCTCATATTTCATGTATACTGATAGGTCAATAACCCGGATAAAAGCCTCATTTTTTCTTTTTAAATCGGCGCCGCGATCACAGAGGAGGAGAGGGCGATAAAGAGAAGCGATGCAGTGAGTGAGTCTTTTGAAAACTTTTTGACAATTAGGGTGCACTTTGTGACAGAAGCGAATAACAATACCGTCCAAAAATATGCTGCATTACAGTGTGGGAATTGACACAGGGAACACAGAGGCTTTAAGTGTGGGCATGCCGTAATGGAACTGTCAGGGCTGATACTGAGAGCAAAATCCTGAGCTTAACTGTTTTCTTCACTATCCCGGCTTCTTAACGCTCTGTCAAGTAGTGCCCAGAAACATCCCCAAACTCATCATCATCATTAGAGCGATGCAGGGAACGAAGGCTGGATCCTGGAACTCCACACTACAGTCTTCACCTCCTCATCAATCAGTCCGTCCCGAGTTAGCGCCAGAAGCTTGGGCGTCGGGTGAATGCTGACACGCTGAGAAAAAAATAAAATAAGCCCTGTGATCATCATATATACAATTTCAGAAATGAACTGCTTGTGGAGGACATTCAGCTCTGGTGGCAGGAAATGACAAACATTGGGAGACCAACGTTTCCAACGCTTGAACCAAAACACGGAATGTAAGCAAATGTAAAACCACTTGACTCAAGGAGGAAAAACAGACATATATGTTTTCTATCCAGTCCAAGATGAGTGAAAAGCCTCTTACGAAAAGTACCAATTTCCCAAAATGAGTGGGGAAGTGGATAACTTTGAAGCAAAAAAAAAATTCAGTTTGCTCAAATGAGCAATCAAGGGTATTGATGTACGCAGACTCTTAAGCACAAATCTGTGGTTTTTCATTCAAAGGGCTTTTACCGGCAAATCAAATGAGCTGAGCGATCTTTTAAAGACGGGGCGAAGCATCTAATGCCGTCTCGAGTCATTTGGTGACATCAGACATGCACGGAGTTGTCTGACTAATGTACTGCACATATTTTCATTTAGCATATTTTAAAAGTATCTCAAAAGGTCAGTATAAGCAAAAAAAAAGTCAGAACGCAAACTATGCCTCCATTACAAATATGGCACCTTTTGCAAAATAGCCGCACTTCTGTGACACATTTGTGGAGGTTTGTTTGTTGGGTCTCGCTGCGACACTCTTGATTAGCGAGGCCATCCTGTGGCTCGCTCAGATACACGGAGCACGGATGCTTTGTTGCTTTTATTTCATTTCCACGTAATGAACGAATAAGTAGGATTAAACAGAAAGCATCACAGTTCCAGTCAGAAGAGAGCTGAACGTTAATGAGCAGGGTGGAAAGATACAATTGATAAAGCAATTCAATCAGTCTCCTCGCGGTCTTTGTCTCTAGTCGCACTCGTCTCTCTCGACAGTTTCCTGTCTTCATCTCTCTTGTTAAACGTTCTAACACAGGCAACATGCATGTAGATGTACTTTACATAAAAGATACTTAAATGGTTTCTCTCTGATTAAATCTTTCGAGAAGAAACACATTGTTCATTGTTGACAAAAGGATGCTTTTCATATTTGTTTTTACAGATATTCTCGTCTCATCAATACAAATATAGTGTTTTGTATTAATATATATTAATATTCAGGCTGAATCAAACATACACTTTAACCTCTGCATGTTTAGCCCACTAGATAATTACAGGACAGCTTCCGCTTCAAAGTGGAATAAGATTTGTGAGCGTCAAGTGTTGTCAGACTTCACACAGGGGACACACCTGCCTAACTTGCAGCTCATGGGTTGCATCATTTGTTAGTACTTCTTGAATTCATAAGGTCATTTTTCTTCCACAACAGATAGTTGATTAAAGGGATTTCTTACTATAACAATGAATATATACTGTATTATGTAGGGTCTGTATAAAACTGAGACACAGTCTAAGTCAAGAATTGCAGTGTAACACAGTATATAGTGTATCGTGACCTTGAACAAGTTCAATCACCACAAACTAGACAAACTACATCTTCCGATTCTTCCTCAAGAGAGTCCGAGGTCCTTCTGCACGGCTCTGGACAGCTGCATCACAGCGTCCGCCCACGCCTCCCTCTGCTGCCGGCCGCTCAGTCGAGCCAGCGTCTGAGCGGCGTACACCAGGGTCAGCACCGTCCTCTCAAAGTCCGGCCGGCTCAGAGGTCGCCGGCGCCGGGCGAGCTCCGCTGTCAGGCGGCGGATGTCGGAGAGCCTCTTGGGCAGGACGTCCTCACAGATGACCTCCAGCTTGTCCACGCTCCTCAGGGAGGCCAGCTCCTCGTCTGGGATCTGCATGTCCTGCTCCCCACCTGGGATCTGCATTCCAGCCAACAGGATCTGGGAGAGTCCAATCAGAAAAAGGCTAAGGAACTATCAATGTACACCACAAACCAACTACATAACAGTAATATACTATTTATTGAAGTGAACTGAAGGCATCACAAGATATCACGACATATTGCCTTTCCTCGGGAACACTTTGGGTAAACACATACTTCACATCTCTGCACATGATTAGCAGAGAAAGATGGTCCATAAATATGTGACTTTTTGCACATTCTCGACATATTTGAAGTAGTTTCCAGTAACGAAGCCCTGATCCGTTCACTATGTCAGCACCTCGATAACCACAGGATCTCTAGACTGACCTCAAAAAGCAGGTTGACGTCCTCCTCCGAGCGCTGGAACGTGGGGTCGATCAGCGAATACGCCCCACGCTTTATCCGATAGGCGGATGGATACAGAGCTAGAACACATAAGTACAGGAAATTGGATTAGAGGATCTCCCTCGCATTCAAGAAATTAGGCACCACATTATCCAACGTGGCATGCGTGTGGGTGGGCCAGAGGTTGAGAAAACACAGCTACATTACTGCTCAAATATTATGCAGTTGAGATGGATCTGGCCCCAGCTGGGCAGAGGGTAATTGCTCTTCGACCCGAGCCGCAGATGCTCCTACCTTTACAAGTGGCAGTTTCATCCAGAAGTGAGATATTGCCGCTCACAATGGAGCAGGTGTTGCTGGCCTCATTTCGTGTCGGTCGAGATGTGAAGCAGACCGGAGTCCCCATAATCTGAGCTGTTCGGATAGAGCTGGAATGAAACTTGTTGCCGCTGCCGAATCTCAATGATAAAATACCATAAAATCCATATTTTAATGATGGTGATAACCAGAGGCAATTCCAATTGGCCACACACCTCTTATCCAGGAAGTACAGTAACTAAGACGCCTACATTTACTCAAGTACTTCAAGTTCAACCTCCTTGTTCCGCAAGGTAAAATGAGTGGTGTCTTTTCAAAGGGGTTTGATGGCTTTGAAGAGAGCGTAGTTGATGGCTTCGCTTCTCTCTTGAGAAGGCCAGTCTGACGACGATGTAAAGTGGTGAAATATAGCTCACACTGAACCTGATATCTATATTTTTAAGGGTAAAATATGTTTTTTTGCTGCGCCAGTCAGACAACAGTAATTGTTCCTTGCAGAACACAGGAGATTACATACAACACCGCTTGGGCGTTTTCATTTCATAACCCAAGGAAAGAACGCAGATGGATCGTCTCTTTAAAAGTATTTGACTACTTAGAACACCATTCACCATATTTCTTTGTATGAAGACTTATTTTAAACTCTGTGATTGTGGGCAGATATTCTTACTGGTAATGGAAAGTCTTTCGGAGGTTAGATCGAAATCAGGCTTGACTAAGAAAGCAAAGGGGTCACACAAGGATGCAAAGTAGCCCGACTCACATTTTCCCCTTCCATACTGTTATTATAATACGACTATATTGCTTCCCAGATGCCTAAAATATGTTCATATTATGACTTCCTCTATTGTGTGAGAGTCCAAGACCAATTTGATGAGGGCGCTTCAGGAGGGTTAAGGGAAAAGCAAAGTTGATTAAAGCTGAAAGGGGATAAACCTGCTTTTTAGTTTTTCCAGACAGACTTCCACTCTTTTTCCCCCTGATGCCGTTGTCATCCAGTGCTTGGCTCAGAGTCTAAGCCAACACACAGATCACACACACATATATCTTAATGAGGTGTACAGTGAACACTGGGCTTGCATTTGGATTCAATCCCTCTCCTAACCCTACAGCGGCATCTATGGGGTGCTGCTCCGCCAATTCTGCAGTAATGATCAGCCCCGCTGCCCGGAGCCGCGGCGGCCAGACACATTTAGGCTTTATAGCGTTTGTGAGATCGAGCCAAAGCCACATGCGCTGGCAGATCTCCCCGTGTACCTGCTTCCTGCTTTGGGTGACTGCCAGTCTCAGCTCCACGTTTGCTTTCACAACCCAGCCACCGTTCAGAATGTAAAGAAAATCTGCAGCTTTATGTTCCAGTGTGAGAATAGTAACACCTGCCAATCTGGCACATTTGCGTTGTCCTCAACATATTATTTCAAGGATTTCACCTCTCAAATCTGTCCTCAGGCCACAGGATTTTAGAAATATGTAGTAAGTACTTTTCCCTCCATATAAACATTGAATAGTTTGCTATTTTGGGAAATACCTTTATATGCGTTCTTGCCAAGAGTTCAATGAGTAGATTGACATCACTCTCATGTCTGTACGTTAAAGATATAGCTAGAGCCAGCAGCCAGTTAGCTTAGCTTAGCATACATAGTTGAAATGAGGGAAACAACTAGCTTGACTCGGTCCAAAGTAACAACATCCATCAACCAGTAACTCCAAAGCACATTCATTCTAATTATAATGTACAAAAATCTAAGTATAAACCTTTTGTTGTTTTGCTACATCCCTTGAATGAGTCAAAATACTTCTACGGCAGGACAAGTGTTTGCTAAGCGACTTCACAACAACAGCACTGCAAAGAAACCCTTCGGATTACGCAAGCAGAATTGAACATGTTAATTACTGAGCACAGGAGATGCTCTTAGGTGGATGATGTTACTTTTGGACCGAACTATGCTAGGCTCCCTCTTTCCAGTCTTTATGCTAAGCTAAGCCAACCTACTGTAGCTTCACATTTACTACACAGACACAAGAGCGGTGCAAGCAAATTAAACCACCAAGTGTGTGTGGTAGAGGCCACAAACTCAACCTGCACAAATATAATCAAGGACATTTTATTGACTCTCAAGAGCGTGTTTTGCTCTATGCTTCCAGTCTTTATGCAAAGCAAGACTATCTCCTGGCTCCAGTTTCATATTTAAACAACATATTTAAACATATTTAAATATATATAGGCAAAAGGTTGTTTCAAGGCCTTCACCACAATGAAGATTCGAAAAAAAAGATCAGAATCAGCCTGCACATTTTCTTTTTTTATTTGAGTGTAATTATAGAATGAAAATCCTCCCTTAGGTCGTTTCACACCACCGAAACATCAAATACCAGTCGTGAGGATATTTCCCTGTAGGTCCAACACTGACATGCAGCTATGAATGCATCACAACTTGCAGGGGAAGATTTAAACTCCTCATTGTCTGAGTGACTCCCGAATGCAAGATCAGCAGCGGAGGAGAAAATGCCTCTGCAGTCATATTAGATCCTGAAGAGACACTTCAGCTTCAGTGGGACGTTGTCAATGCAAACAAAACAACACCCAGAGGACAGTGTGCTCATTAGCACGAGGGTTATGTTGTTGAAGGTTCAAGGAGCTGCAGGGAAATGACACATTGGAGGCCTGCCCAATGCTGATTTACATTTAGAATGATTAATATGTAATTTACATAAAAGTTGCAGTAAAGTGTGTGTTTTATGCTTCCAGCAGAGGGGAACATCACTTAGCAATAAAACGTTATTGCTGGTTAACGCTCACATGGTTGGAGCAGCGCTGCTGCAGACACAGAAACAGGCCACGTGTCATATAACCTTTATACCTGTTATAACCTTTATACACAATAAAAAAACTCACTGCATGGAAAACACAATCAGTTTAGCGTTGCACATTTGTAACAGATAAATAAAACAGATAAAGGACTCCAATGTGCAAAAGGGTTTGGCAACAGGCAGGACAGAGAAGCAGAACAAAACAATTGCCAAGGCAAGGCTGGCTAGAAGTCTAAAAATACAGCCAAAGAATATAATAACAAGAAAAGCAAGCAGACGGAGGAATGCTGAAGCACTAAGGCTGGGTTGCACAGCAGACATCTGGCAGGGAACTGAGGTGCTGATGAGAGGATCCGGCTACAGGTGCACAGCTGGGTGTGGAGGTCGGGTAATGATAAGGAGTGGGAAGAGCTAAGGGCCACTGCCGGGTAGAGCAGGAATAGGGAGGGAATTGCTAATATAGACGTCCCTCCTTACAACATCCCAGCCGCTGGTTCTGAGCCTGTAATGCTTCCCCTCCCTCCTCCAGCTCTTCAAACAATCAGCGTTTGGATGGGCAGACTTCCCCCAATGTCATTATGCACAGGCAGGGAACTTGTAATCTCCTGCTAACTGCTTGCAAAGAGATGAGGGAACAACAAAGATCCATTAATTAGCAGGGCTAAATGGTATTCCTAGCTGGAGGGATGTCTTGATGAGAGAGGGAGAGAGAGAGAGAGGGAAAAATAAACAAATAAATAAAAACAAAATGGGCGTCTGGGTCCCTCCGGCTTACGGTAAAAGGGGGTGAAAAGGACACAAAAGGAAATAAAATCTTTCCCGCAAAGGCCGATCTTCTGCTTCGCATTTAAATTCACCCCCAAATGATGTTAAAATGCAAACAAACTGCATTTTCTTTTGCAGCTCAAATGCAACATCTACCATTTACAATGTAAACAGACTTCACCTTCAATATCCCCACTGTGAGACAAATCTATGAGAGGCTAAGCTGCAATAAAGTCACTTAGTATCGCAAAGGGAAGACGAGATTCCGTTCAACCCACCAAATACTGTCCTTCACAAGGACCCAGGGAGGATCATACAGGCGTAGCACTTTAACACCAACACTCCTTTTGGGGTTCTAGAGTCTCCAATTAACCTGAGCTGCATGTCTTGACTGCCCGGGATTGGGGATCGAACCCGGGAACCTCTTGCTGTGAGTTGGATAGCCACTGCAGCGCATTTTGATTGCCTAAAAATGTCTTATTGGTTGTACTTAGCTCCACCCTCTCGTGTCACTTCTGGTAGCAAAAGAAACAAGATGGCGACGGCCAAACTTACAAACTCAAGGCTTAAAAATGCCAGTCAACAAACTGGTAACTTCTCAATGGCTACGTACACTTATTCTACACAGTCGATGCTTGAAACAGAGATGAATAAATACAACAATTCTACAAGAACACCCCCGAGGAGAAGTTGCTTCCTTGCAGTTTAGCTTAGTTGGACTTCAGTGTCATTAGAATTGTAACATACATGTATCCACATGGACCAGAAGCACTGTGGTTGGTGCATGTACAAAACTGTTTTGTAGTCAAACTCTAAGACAGAACTGATTTTTTTGATTATTGACATTATGTTGTCAATGCTCTGACTGTCCAGAGATTTTAAGCGTTGTCTGTTGAGAGAGGAATTTCCTCAGCGCGTGGCTCCAGTAAACGTCTCTTTTCTTTGGAAAACAATCTGTTGATATCCTGCAATGTTCCCGATGTCACCAGAAGATAAACACATTCCTCCCCAGACACACACACACAGAAGCAAACCAAGATTGAATCATCGTGAATATTTGTTTCCATTTTCTAATGGGCTAACATTTCTAAACGAGGACGCAAATGGTTTCAATTTGTGTCTCAGAGATTATTGAAATCAGCTTTTTACATGATGTTGACATATAGGACATTGAAAGAAGATGGAGATGTAATGTATGCATGCGAGTCGGAAGGTCCACCTACCTCTGTGGTGCTGAGCGGCTGCCAGGTACATGGACAGGTAAGCACCGATGAGCAGAGCCCACCGCTGCGTCATGTTGATCCTCACACACAGATCCACACACACTCTTCTTCTCGTCTCTCTCAGGGGATGAACATCACAACGGTCGATGAAAATGTTCCGTCTGTTGAGTTTCGGCCTCTCACATGCACCAGTTTCACATGAAGGATCATTCCTTCAGTTGCTGCATTCATTGTTTTTTTTTACTGTTGCCACCTCCTTCCATCCATCCTCTCCCTCTTTTTTTATTTTCTTTCTGTGTGTGTGTTCTTTGCTCAGGCCTGGCCGGCTGGGCTCTCATCTGGAAATCATCAGGATTTCTTGGCTGGACTTTTCTCACAGCTACAGGCTGGCTGCTTGACTGACCTCGGTTCAGTTACTGTGTGACTCTCCAACCGACCGGATAAATAGGTGACCGACTAGCTGGATAAGCGGCTGACTGACAGGCCGATTGACTGACTGAACAAATTGGCATCCCATGAGCCAGAACCAGAGCTTACAAGTGACGGATTTGTCCCTTAGAAAAGAGCTCTAGCTTGATTAAGCATCCCAATCAGCTTAATAGTTCATTCTGTTTCTTACAACTTAGGTCTTATTTTCATTGTATTGACCATCAGCTCTGATAACGGCTAAGATCTGGCAACACAGAGGTAATCCTATTGACTGGGGTGATCCCTTCACATTTCCTCCAGCGCCACAATGAGGTTGACATTTGTGGTTTTGAGTGGAATCAACTTCGATGTATTGTCCACCCCCGTCCGTTCCCATCAGCCTGAGCTGTACTTTGTGTTTAGCAAATATTAACTAACACACTACACACACTACACATTGTAAACATTATATCTACTAAACGCTTGTAAACGCATTAGATTGTATGAAAGAAGTTAATATAGTCACCACGATGTCACCCATTGGTTTGCGGACTGTGGTTTTAAAGCCTCGAGTTCGATGTTTTGGCCGTCGCCATTTTGGTTATTTGGAACCAGAAGTGACACAAAAGGGTGGAGCATAACTGAATGCAGAATAAAACAGTTTTAGGGGACCACAAAGTTAAAATTGAAAGTGTTAAAGTTCTAAGAGACAAGCCACGGCCTGAAGCTAACCCTGCTTTATCGTCTATTTTATTCTAAATGGGACCACAATTTCCTAAATAAACATCATGCTGTATTGAAGAAGACTTAAAACTACAGATTGGGACCATAAACTCATGTTTACAATGTTTGCTGAGGTAATAAATCAAGTGAGAAGTCATTTTCTCATAGACTTCAATACGATCAGACTTCTTTTCGCCCCCTAATGGCCAGGAGAGAGAATGCACGTCTAAGACACTTTTGCTTTAGCTTCACTTTTCAGAACTGGAAGTTGCCGCCTGGCTAAACATACAATACATTACCATACAATGTATTCATGAAACAATAAACATCGGTTTATTTTATAAATCAAAGAGGGATCAAGGGCGTAATATTTTTTGTTTACACTTTAATGTATTCTGTTGAAAATGGAAATCATCTTTCTCCCTCAAACACAAACGTTGTTTCATTGTACGTACGTTGTACAAATGTTTCATGGTTCAAATTCAAGGTTAATTAACTCAAATTCTGCACTGCCCTGACTTGAAAGGCCCTTTTGATATAGCGTGCAGTAATCAGACGACGATGAAACCCAGACTGAGGCAGACGGAGACAAACAGCCACGTTTCAACAGTCAACACAAACAACGGCATGAGGACCACTCAAAGCATCTTGATTCAAGACTGTCAAGACTCCTTCCTTGTGTTTATGCTCTCTCCTCCACAGTGTATTATGCTCTTTGTTGTCACAGAATATGTGCAATAAACATACAGTCCCTATTCCAGTGCCAAAGCATATAATAGAATGTAGGATTTCAGATGGTTTGCTATGTTGGCTCAGCCTCAAAGGCTGCATCTGCAAATATAAAACACAGACACTATTCCAGTAATGGCCTTGTGTAAAATAAAAGCACTTATGCCCAATCAGCAGATTAGAGAGCGATGATTAATTATTCAGATGGAGGAAATCAAAACTTAAATGTTTATCATTTAGATAAGAGCTCACTATTCTTCATCAACGCTGTGGCGTTCGAAGGAAGAAGGAAGTTTTGAATCTGTGTGCAGTAATCGTCCGCTTATGAATTAAATCATATGGCACTGAGTGTTTTCAGCTAAATATTCCGTGTTGACAAAAGCACCAGCAGTTGAAGCCCGAAAAATGCAATCATAAACGGCGGCACGAGACGACTGGTGCTCGCCATTTCATTTCGGTGGCGATAAAAACGCAGAGTGTACACGTGGGAGCCACAACCCCGTTTATCTGGGTACTTTTAAAGCGATTTGATGTCTCCGTGTGGAGAGGAAAAAAAAGTTGTCAACAACAACTCAGCGATGCTCCATTTTAATGCTCCAAAAAACACGATGGAGGCGGTAAATAAAGTGAGGAGCGGGGGCGGAGGAACACGACGACGTCCCTTGCCTGCCTGACGAGGAGACATAAAACACTGTCTTGTTACTCTAGTCACATTCAAAGGTTTAATTAGTCTACTCGGCGCTGGGTGACTTTAAGTGATGCCATTTTGCCACCATATGTTTGATTGGATATTTGCTCGCAGCAGATGTGAAAGCAAAGTTCTTTTTCTGAGCCTGCAGAACAGAAAACACCTTCACATGGATGAGAAAGCTGGAGAAAACGCATAAGCATCTCTGCATGGGATTCACATGACTCACAGATAAGACGAAGGCAGATTCTGAGGGGCAAAAACTAAAAAACAAACACAAAATAGCCTCTGCTACAACTCACCGTTTGCCTGCAGGTGCATGACAAGAAAAATGCTTCAGACCCTTTGAGTGTTTTGGGGTCATAAACACACAAACACTCCGCACATGACGCACGGTGGGAAGCTTCTTCGCTTACGACCATGAGGGGGCAGTGTTACGACACACATCCTGAGAGACCGCCAAACGTATATATCCAGGATCCGGCAGTGACTGCTTATGCTCCCTCCCCCGACTCTTTTGGTGATGCTGCAGGAATTCAGAAATAATTGAATTCTATTCAGATAAGGTCTGACAATATGAATGCAGCCACTTAACAGAGATCAAAGGGCGCTTTGGGTTCGCACCAGGTGGGCACCCGCGGGACATCCTTTAGTTTAATTGCTTCTGTGCTATACATCACTGGAATGCCTTAAATATGCAAATTAATACGGGGTCAGTGTGGATGTGAACTTGCACGAGGCTGGTTTAACGGTCAAATTGCCATCATACAAAGCTGTGTGTCAAGGTAAACAGCAGAACTGAAACCTGTGCAAATATAGAAGATGCTCAGGTTTTTTTTTTTTTCAGCAGGTGACTCATGGGCAATGTTATGAGAACGGGCTCAAAGTTAAGACCATACAATGAATACCGTTACTGACAGATTGCCTGGAGGCCGCAGCTGGAGACGGCATGTATTGGTTGTAGAACACACTAGAACACACTCCCATCCTGGAGGAAAAGCCTCCAGCTATCAATTGCGTAGTATGTACATCGTTGCCATATTGTAGTTAATTTCTGCAATATTCACAGTCTGTGCAAAAGCCAAGCCAAAGCCTTTAAGAGGTTATGAGTAAGAATTTGTAATTATTTTTAATCCCCAACCAAAAGCTCTGCTGAGAAGCTTTTTGGCCTTTGTCAGGCTTTTACTGTCTGTACATGAGACTTTGTTCTCACTTCTTGATCCAAAAGGTTGAAAATGTAAAAAAAAAAGAAAAGAAAAAGACAGAGGTAAGCCAAATAAATATTTTCTGTTTTGGAAGGTTATGTTTGTCATGAAGAAGTTAGAGCAGAAAATGTGTGAAAGAGCAGGAACAGGTGGCAAGAGGAAGGTGCGCCATGAGGATAAACAAGACCTGTTTGAGAGAGAAAACACGAATTGAGAGAAAACTGAGAAGAAGTTTGGGGAACAGTTGGAAATGAAACCTTTGAAAGTTTAAAACCAAGACCTATTGATTGCCCATAGTTAGTGGCAGCATGGCGGCCTTCGCAACAAGCGAGGCCAGCGTGAGAACCGGCTGTCTGGCACATCTCCACCTAGCTGGCAGGAGAGGAGGCACATCACGCATCAAAACAACTCCACAGAAAATAATGCTGAGTGTGAGTGTTCCACCACAATGCCTAATCATCATACCTGAAGCAGAATAATTACCTCAACTGTCCATCACAACTCTGCAAACAATTCCATCAAGGCTCAACTGAGTAGAAGCACAGGCGAAGCCCGGCGTCGAGTCTTTAAATGGAGCTGCCACGTCTCGGACAGCTTGCATTATCACGGTTGGTCCCGGCGGGTGCCGGGTGTCTCCTTACCCCCCCCAAAAAAAAGTAGCTGCCTGTCTGCCTGAAGTACACCACACACGGCAGAGGCGACAGCAGCTTTCCAGTCTAAATAGACCACCTGTCTCATTACCGTGGCATCCTCTCTTACCGTGCAGCAGCTAATTAGTCATCAGAGTAAATACAGCTTTAAAAGCGTTGCGATGTGAAATAAACATCTCGGTGAAGTTCACGGTGCTAATGTCCTCCTTTGTTCTCTGGCTTGTAATTTTTTTTAACCAATTCATTCTTCGCGACCTTTATTCGTGGTCCAGATTGCAGCCACTGTTACAATGAACGAGCGTGAACTGCAGAAGAAAATACATGCATTTACGTCACGGTTAGCTACAAGAGGTGAGATTTTTTGATCTCTTGACAAACGTCAACTCCTGGAGCTTTCAGACCTTTAACATGGTCTTCATCAGGAGATGCAGTTTGCTCATTTGTCATGGAAGCTTCCATTATTGAGAGCACTTTTAAGGCTGAGCTTGGCAGTTCATTCTGGATCTCTGAAGTTAGCAAAACAATCCGCAACTGGACAAAGCTGGTGACCTCCAAAAAAACTAGGATTATGGATACAATGTCGTTTTCACTGAAAAGAAACCCCGTTCTTACATACATGAGAATACTTGTAGTGTGACTCAGCATGGCTGCAGACCTGCTAAAGCAGAATGAAGGTTAACAGTGAGTGAAAAATGCCACATTAAAGCACCACACGTTATTCACCCTCAACCGCAGATGCCGTGATCATACCATTAACTATGTAAACAACTATAAACTCATGACCCATTAAATCTCGAAGATGCAATGCTTCAAATTTAATTGCAACCTCGGGGAACAGCGTCGTTAGATACCTTAAATTATGAGCTTAAACTTTTAAATCGTTAATAAAAGATAAAGCTAAGCAACCCTAATAAACTTTAGCCCTTTTACTTCTCAAAGGTACTTATTATACACACATTCATATAAATATAAGAACCTTACAGGTATTTTAAAACTACTTATAGGATGGTGAAGAGATAGAAAAATAGAAAAAGTTCCCAGGTACTCTTTAGTGGCTCGGACAACTTGGCAGGTCACACCTCCTGACTTCTTAGTCTGACTGTGAGAGGAAGTCTTTCTACTCCCCGTGTCCCCAAGCTGCCAGCAACTGCTGCCTAATAACTAGAATAATGATGGATATGCATACTTCATTTCCTGTGTAATCACTGCAGCACTCATGCTTGAGTGTGCGTCGGCGGGCTGCTGCATGTCAATGAAAGGCGCTTATGGAGTCGTGGCGAGAGGCAAAAGCACGGACAGAGCTAAACATCTGTCACTGTGATCACGACCGATGTACGAACGGGACTTTCGATTTCCAGTTATCGTCATCAGCTGGTCAAAAGTAATGAGGATGTGTTCGCCGGGCTCGGTCATCAGCGCCTCCGAATTAGAGACACCCAAGAGGGGGAGTTGTCACGATGTGAGCCAGAGGCAGCCAATCTGACCGGGCCGAGGCTCGCGAACACATAACGAGGTACTGAAAACGCTTTCCTGACATGAAATGTGCTTCCTTTTTTTTTACCCTAGGAAGTGTCACTTTATTCCAGGAAATTCTAAGAAGTTGGCCAAAGAAGAAGAAGAAGAAGAAGAAAAAGGATGGGTAAGACTTTTCTCCCCATTTTTTTCTTTTAAACATTGATGCTTTCTTTGGTAGCATCTGTCATTTTTTCATATTCTGATTCAGTTTCATGACTTATACCTGACAAAAAAAGTACTTTTGACTAAGAGTTTGAAACTTTCCATCTCTTGGTTTGCTTTGCCTTTCTATACCTTTTGATTCTTTCTTCAGATTGTATCTCCATAAGTTTAAAGGGACATATTATTGATCAATATACACGCAGGTTGCTAAGCAAGCACTTGAAAAAACTAAACAAGCAGCAAGTTTTTAACTTTAAATGTATTTATCATGCATATTCAGTCAGCCATACCATGTACACCTGCTACAGGAGTGTGCACTTTCAATTTCTTTATGGTGTGGTCAGAATGAACACATTTAGTGGGCGGCATTACTGCATATGAAGTCAGTGTGAAAATGCAAATGGCCACATAAAGACACAAAGTTGCCTGAGGCGAAGCAAAGTGCGACGAAGACACTTTCGGTGCAAGTTGAAACTCTTGAAATGAACCAATCCCGAAACCGTATGACTTCAAGCATGTACAGAGACGAGGAAACAGAAGAAGTCTGGAGGGAAATACGTGAAGGAACTGAAGTTCCCGGTGAGTCCTGAGATCATTCGACGTCTGAGCATTCGAGCTGTTCAAAAACAGTTATTTTGGGGTTTTTTGGTCTCATTGTCGTCCTGCTGGCGGATCACAAGCCAACCATTTCTCAGAGGACGCTAATGTTTTCTTGGACCTATAATGCTGAACTTAATAACACTTATTTTGACATTTTCAGGGCTCAGCGCCGCGTACATAGAAAATTCAATCTTCAAAGCACACGACTTGAAACTCGTCGCTCTCTATCCGACACCTTTGGAGAGGAGGGTTGAGGGGTTTGCTTTTGGCCCTGAAATGGAGAGCTGTGCAACACATCAAAGCTTCTGCAGCCGCTGACCCCGGGTGGGTAATAGCAGGATCAGCCTTCTGCAGATGATGCAGCACTTCAGTGGAAACAGGTGGAGGTGCGGCTTCGTCCCACCGGACACAACATAGGCATGACTAAGGGGAGGAAGTAGGGGAAAAACATGTCTCAGGGTTGTTTGTGGTGTTTTTTGTGTGAAAGAAGATATGCTGGGGGAAAAAAAGAGGACCATTTTCAGAAACAGAAACACACAAATTATTGTTGGACTGATCTCTTTTCAGTGAAGTGAAATCTTAGGATGCCGACATAAAAAAAACAGTCAACAGAAAGAGTCAAAGGGAGGAAATATAAAAGCAGGAAATATGAGGAGGTTCTTGGAGGGTGTCTTCACTCCGACGTGCTGTGGTAGGGATGCACGACTGAAGAGTAGATATGTGGCTCAGCATATTTTCATCCTCAAAAAGGGGTTTGAATAAAAGGTTTAGAACCACTGCCTCTGAGTGCATTAATGTGCTCTTATCATAAAGACTGATCTCCATATTTAAAGCGTTTACACAGCAATAATCTGTAGTGTGGGACAGTGTGAGATATTCGCAATTTCTCTGTCAATATCTGGAACAGTTAATACATCAACAACTTGTCTATGCAACGAACGTAAGTCACAACAAAAAAAGCAGCAAAATAGCTGCAAAACAGCTAAAATCACTTCAGTCCTGACACCAACAAAGTAGATTCAGTAAATTAAAACGGAGCTATAATGTTTGAACATTTCACTTGGTAGTTAGCTAACAGATGTAAATATGTAACACAATACAGATTAATCATTTAAGATACATCCTCAGCTTCTAAATGTCTGTTTCACCAGTGGGTTAGCTTAGCCGTTAGCAGGTAGCAACTGTAGCAGCGTTAACATTTATAGTTCGACCGGAACAACACTTTTAGGTGTGTTGCGATTCTTTTAACCGAATAATAATCCTACAGTTTCTGAATGAAAATGAATCAGGATGAGGAGGATTATGCGATGGACATACAGCTGAGAATTGTACAGATATCCATTACACACCATTACTCAAAATCATATTTCACCATGTGAGTTCTATTGATGAAAGGGTTGTTTCATTAAAAACACATCAAACAAGGTGGATTAATGTTAAACTACACAATTAGAAGTGGATGCACAAGGCAGTAAACGAGAAACGCTGCATCTCTCAGCTTGTGCCTGGATTCGGGCTTCGTCTTCACGGCCGCCGACTAATGTTCAAGCTTTGACTTTCTGCATCTGATTGCGAAACAACATCTGGAGGACGGTTGCTCAGCTTGAACCTGCCTTTCTCTCTTCATTGTGCGCACGTCTTTGTGACTGTCGAGCAGTCACAAAGCCGAACCAAATCCAAATCTCTCCCTTGTTAAAATCTCACACTTCTTTCTCTCGCCCCAATCCTCTCAAAGCCGTCTGCCGCGGAGCAAAAGTGCCTTGTTAGTTTAGATCTGTCGCCGGCTCCCCTGCAATATCCACCATCTCACAAAGTCTGGATTATACAATTAAACTCTGCATCTCTGCCTTTCAAAGCATTCATGGAAATATGCTGAGAGACTTAATGTACGCCTACAACCAAACATGTGCACATGTGTCCTAATCAGAGATGCAAACAGCTGATAATTAGTTTACCATATCCGTGTGTCCATAAGCGATCCCTCTCTTGTATTTGTTTTTCTCTTTTCATGTTGTTTACTGATCCTTTGCTCCCCTCTGCCGCCCCTTCATTTGTCTCATTAGCTGTAAAGTCAGCTCTCAAAGCTTCCTCCATCAAGGCTTTTCCTCTGAAGCAGACGCGCTCTGGTTGCTTTGCTCGTTCCCTCACACCTCCAGGACCCGCCAGTGACAGCAAATAGCCTGCGATCTGCCTCGCTGCTCAGCTACACAGCGCTGCCATGAAAAGCAACAGCTCAGTTGTTATGTCCAAAAGTTAAGTCTTGATTTCCTCTCTTTGCCGGCTTGTTATGGGGAAACTGAGACCACCCAATAGAGCGGTAACAAGTCCAAGATGCCATGAGATATAGCAGATACATCTTTAGTCACGCGGACGTTGCCGATGAATCGGAGCCTTGGAGAGCTACTCTGAATGTTCTGGGCACTGAATGTTCGCTGAGGCAATTTTTACTTGGCTTGTAGGACAAAAAAAACGTTTTCATTGGGGAAAAGGGATGCTTGGTTTTTTGTGTTTAAAAGGAGTCGGAATGCTTTAAATAAAGCCTGAGGTCTGGTGTTGGGAGTCTAGCCCACTTCCAACAATATTGAGCCCACTTTATGACATTCATAAGGCCTTTGAGTGTGTTCACGGACCGCTTGATACGAACTAGTACATTTGAACTATTTTAAATATCGTGATTTAGTGATTAGCCTTGTGGAAAGGTGCCAAACTGATTAGATTGGAAGCTTGTTAGAAGGCATATGCTGCTTTACAACCAAGTAAATGACCGCTAATCGTCATATTCTTTCTTTGAGTGCCTCTGCTGCTCAGTTTTTGTCCAGTTATGGTCACCTCTGTAAAGGAGTATTGACATTCTGGGGAACAGCTATTCTGTTTCTAAAGTTTGCCAGGCATTGAGGTGCTGAGAGCCGGATGTTAGGACAGAGACAGGCTAGCTGGCTTTCCCAGTCTTAATGCTAAGCTAAGCTAACCGTCTCCTGGATGTAGCTTCGTATTTAATGTGCAGACAATATTCTCCGTCTTTAAGTCACTGTGATACTAAATAAGAGCATTCTACAGTAACAAGGATTTAAGCCAAATACTGCACAATTGATTGGACTGCAAAAAAGTGGGCGGGCTTAGAATAAAACGGTGCAGATTGATTGATGGATGTATGTTATGATACTTATTGTTTAAAAATAGAACTAGCTTAAAGATGCACACATCTTATTCTGATTTAGAGGAAGAAAAGATCATTGGATTTTGATAAAAGAACACAACATTTTACATTTTTTGTAAATATTTGTGTATATATTGTTAAATAAGTGCACAATATAACGGTGGATGTGATGTAAAGGTTTTAAAAAAAGGCCTTTTTCATTTTAAGTCTTTGTTCTTGGTGCATCGCCACTGGCACAGGATGTAAACAGACAATAGATGTGTTGATGTGTCGACCACTTTTGTGCTTTGGGTGTAATTACAAAGGCTATAATATTTCACAGTTAATATTTTGGCTTTTTTTTCTGGGTTCATCTGCTATATCAGCAAAGTGATCGGAAGGAAGCATAAAATGCTGCAGATCAGGCTGTCCTCATGTCCACTCTCTGCCTCCACATCTCTTTAAAACACAGTTTTCCCCTCTCTGATGATCCAAAAATAATTTTAAGGGCAATTGTTGTGAAGCATAAGCTTCCCTCTGACATTCGGCGTCAGCGTCTCATGTAACTTCCCTTGGGGAGGAAACAGACACAGAATAAATGAAGGGACTTAAGACAAAAAAATTGAATGTATTCAGTCAAAATCCTCAAATTGTTGAAACCACTTTTCTTTTCTCTCCTTCCAGATAATCTTTTGGATTAATTATTTCTGTGCCCCAACTTTGTGACTAACCCGGCCTGTGAAAAAGCCCTAGATGTGTCCCTCCTCTCCAGCAGTTCTTTCTGCTATTTCCTCTCTATCAGTCCATCTTGCCTACTCATAACTTATTCAATTATGTCTCTCTGATTCATTCTCGCTCTAACTCCCCAAGCCCCTCCCTCCCCTTTTACATTTTCTGTCTTTCCCTCATTTTCCGTCCATTTCCCTCACTTTAATCCTCCCTCTTGGTGTTAGGATGCGCTTTTCCCCCGCTTGCCGCCTCAAGGTCAATGTTCTGCTTTAATCAACGGCTCACAGATGTAGGCTAACAACCGTGGCAGTGACCCAGCCTTGAGCACAGCGGCGTCAGGACAAACCCTGCAGATGCAGAGATCCCTGCCTCCGCTTTCGTCAGTGGTAGTGGGGGGTCACGCGGGGGTCATTCCGCCTCTTTGGCCGTGCTGCGTCTGTGTTTGTTTGTTTGTTTTTGTTCCCCTCCCCCCCTTCCCAAGGTTGCGTTGCGGGGCCCCTCCGGCAATGACTGTTCTGACCCCGGCAGCAGGGGCCAAAGACATCGTGCCGTACATTCGGCCCCTCGCCTACATGTGTGCGCTCGCACCACGGACGCGTTTCGCCCGCCAGCATCGAATTTCTTTCCGTGCGAGTGCGTATGTTTGTGAATAAAGAGAATGAGGCCACCAGTGGCATTGTATAGATTTGTTTTACCCCCCTCTTTCTGCTGATACTCCCCCGTGCAAAGGCGAACGCTGACCCTGGCAGCTTGCCGGCAAGCCGGGGGCCGCCATTGATCACGACTCACACAGTAAACAGTGCTCCGCTCTGCCACCCCATCATTCCTCGCAGTGTCTCAAGGGCACAGAGGGGCCAGCAATGCTGCGTTACCCCGGCTGAGGTTTGCTTTTGCACTGATAAAACTTTACTGCGATGTATAAAATAAATCACATAAAGAATATTTATTAAATCGGAGGCCTTATCAGCAGCGAGCAGCGGCCTCAGTATCCCAAGAGATTTTTTGTTTGTTTGTTGTTGCAATAGTTGAGAAAAGATATTGGGTCAGAAGATGAGTGGATCTCGTTTATTTGTTTATTTACTGTTTTGGCCGATGAAGTTAACAATATTAGATAATGTTTCTGGAGTTATGAGTTCTCGTTACTTTCTGCTCTGCAACAACCGCTGAGGTTAAAGGCTGGATTTCAAGCCAATTTCAAGAGAATGATTTTCATCCAATAAACCCGTATCAGGTGTGATGAAACCCTTGAATTCGCCGAGATTGCATGGGAACGCCTGTGGAGAGTCTTTATATATATATATATATATATATATATATATATATATATATATATATATATATTTGTGATTGACCTCGGAGCTTCTCAAGACACTGCCAGGCATCGATTCAAGCCTCCCACCAACAGGTAGACAAACTCCTCCCCGAAGACACCACACTCTGTCCAACACGTAAATATTTAATTGTGTTGAGCACAGAAGGTAGAAACTCCAGCACGGCTCCCTATTCAGAGCACTTCTACCCGTGAGGACGAATTAGCATCAAAGTTCTGTGAAACTTTTCCAAAGATTGGAGAGGAGCTTCAGATAAGCACAACACTCTGTATAATTAAACTCCAAGCTGCCGCACCGTAATTAAGACCCATGCTATCAGTTTTCCTTGACAACACGACACAAACCTCTTATTTTCTAAAAGTGCGTTCTCTTTGTGAAGCACTATTTTAAGGCATGGAGAAAAATTAGGTTTCTTTCTCTTTTTTCCCCAACAGTTTCCTGATTACAAACGAGGTGACAATGTTCTTTGTATGCTCAATTGCTTCCTGGGTCGCTTCTCGTCTCGCGGCGACGTCCAACCCCGCGATCACGACCAATCAGCCAGCCGCTGCAGCGTTCACTTTATTTGCACTCGCTCCTCTTCTACGTTTGACAATATAATTACTGAAGCCGCGGCCCCCGGTGCAATTAAAAGCCAGGGACAGCTGACAGCGAGGGGCTCGAGGATGAGGGCGGGGATGAGACGGGGTGTCAACAGAAGATCTCTCGTGGAGCAACTGTCCCCCCCGGTGTTTTCCACGACCCTGACAGGAGCGCACGGAGGACGGCGAACATCAGGGTAAAGTTTTGCCGCCTCAGCAGAACTTACAAGAATGACACGGTGATCCAGATGCCCTTCAGGTGGCCTCTTTGACAATTAATCTCTTCGTTAGTGAGAAGAGAGGAAGCCGGAGGGAAGGCGGTGAGGAGTGGTTCGTGGGGCGTTTTGGAAAGGCACATGTGTGGATGAAAGTACTCCGAACTAGTTTACCTGTCTGGAGTATTTGGTATCGTCTCAGTTCTGGCGTTGGATCCTGTCCAAGTACCTGGGCCGCAGACGGCGGTCCTTCACCAGACCGAAGGATTTCGGCCAGATGGTGGAGCCTCACACAGGATTAAGCTAATGATGCATTCAGGTGCCCCTCATTAACATGGAGAGCTAAACATTTCCGCGTTTTTACGTGGGAACTGCCCTAAAACAGCTGATTAAATGTAAATGGGGACACATTTAATGGTACATGACATCTCCTTAATCTGTGAGATGATTAGACATCCTTAAAAGCTTGAGTTTGTTTAATTATTTTTTCTTCTATTTTCTTTTGAAATGGTGAATAAAACCTATTCAGACCCCCAGAAAGGGATCATGAGCCAAAAAAAGATTAGGAACTGAATTATGGGCTACTGAAGTCATAACGCTGAACTAATTATCACTCTTACATTAACATTGGCTCTGTGTAATGTCAGAGTCATCGGTCAGTGTGAGCTGCTTGTGATTTCTCTCACGCCTTTCTGACACAGATAGAGATTATTGAGAATAAAGAAAGACTCTAGTGGTCTCCTCCATTTTCAGTAACACACCTCATCTAGCAAAACCATGTTCACTGCAAACCTTCTGCTCGCTGAGATCGGTGTATAAATACTTAATTCCGAGCGTATCCACTGGTTGTGCCCTCCAGTTAAAAGAAGCGTGTTGTGGAGGAGCCTTTGAAATGAGACGGACCTCGTTGAACCGCCATGATGTATTCAGGATGGAAAGGCAGACATGAGAGCATCCACACGGCGGACTGGGGAAGCAGCTGCGAGAAACTACAGCATTGTGTAACCGGCCTGGATAACAACTGCAGCAGGACAGTCAGAATCTACAGGTCACATGACTCATTTACCAGCTGAAAGAAAAGCCCCTTGAGCGGGGAGCTATTTGGATAACAGCACACATAGACACACATGACGAGGCGAGGGCATGGATGCATGGCGGGAGGGAAATAACTGGCACCTACGATGTGCGTTCATTCTGAATAATTGTCTCCCTGCGTCTATTTTTTATGGTAATATGTGCAACTCCTTCTGTGCATTCAACATAAATCACAAAAATATATAATTTTTCACTTTTTAATGAAGATGAATCATCAACTTGTGGCCGCACAGCTTGTTAGACAAACAAGATGACGGGAGTTCCCGTCGGGTAACGTGGCTCCAACCTTTTCCAAATGAGCACTCCTTCGCATGTGATCAATACTTGTCAACCCTCGTTCCACTGTGAGGGTGCAGTGGCTTTCCACTAGTCCAAATGTTGCATTGGTCGGCCACGTCTACCTGTGCCAGATAAATCAGGACTGCTTTTCACTAATTAATAAATTACACACTCTTTGGTTTTCCATTCCAAGTGACAATAAAAAATTTAAAAAAAAGAAATACTGGAAGCTGCTGTGAACAAAACCAGCCCCACCCAGATATAGTGGCCCGCTCTGATTATAAAGCAATGCACATGTGAGATGCTGACACCCTGTATCAGAGCATTAGCTGAGCTGTTTTCATATAGTTGATTTACTTCAGTGCATATTTCACAATTTCACAATGTCAAAACACAACAATCAGCTCTGTAATAATATAAATTACAATATTCCGCCCCCTTGAGCACCGGCTTATGAATGTAATAGCATTTTCACCAGAGAGTTTATTTGTTTATTGGCAGTTTTTTTTTTGATGAGACACAATATTTGTTTAATTATAAAGAAGCAGCGAACGGCGGTTTTTGGTTGTACAACAGCTCAGGAAATGAAAAGGAAGGCAGTGGGGCGTTGACAATAAAACGTTGCTGCTGCCACGGTGCATAATCCTCCCCCAATAGAGTCAATAAAGCGACGTTCTGTGAGCCTCTTAACTGTCGTCAGTCGTCTTGGACAAAACTTGTACGAGACGAGAAGGAAAAAAAGAAATGAAAAACTGTTCGCTTTCTCGATACTTACTGCAGCGTTCTGTAAACAAGCCCACGGATGATGTGCTCAACTTAGAAGCCGACTTTCCAAACTAAAATCCCCACTGAGATCCACAACTCCACAGCAGTTCAGACACGTCGGCTATAAAAGATGCTTATCTTTTAACCAGTGGGGGACTCGGGCTAGATCTCTGTAGAAAAACGTTAACCACGGGGCAACGCTGAAGATCACAGCAGTCGGGCTCAGCAGCGGCTTCGGCCTGGAAGATGATGCCCGCTGCTGCTTAAAGAAAAGTTTACGTCCCGCTCCCGAATCAATGCCCTGCCCCGCGGAGTTAATGGAGACTGTCGGAGAGGTGAACGTGGTCGGCTGACAAGTCTACAAAGGATTAATTGAGAATGACAAAATGTCAAATAGCAACAGGTGCATATGCGTAATGAGGAAAAAGAAACACATTGATTATGTTCAATTTGACCCAAACTCAAATACCTTCGTCTCAGTTCACAGCTGTTTATGCTGCAGTGTGACTGCCCAAAATCAGAAAACCTGCCCTTTAGTTGTTCAGGGAAGTGTTGCTGCAGGATCACACTCAATACAGCTGCCCAGCACTACAAGTCTGACTCTGGTTTACTTCCCCCACTCAAATGTTTCCCGCCTTTACTTTGATTGAACCTTCCAGTCACCCTGACCTTCTAATCTTTGAACCAATGCCTGATTTATTATTATGATTATTAGGAAAGATACATGATGTTGTTAAGTAGCATTTCCATTAACCCAAAAGGTGCTAAATTCAGAACATAAACAAAGCAGCAAACAGCTTGTTATGTAAAGATTGAGTGGTTAGCTTTGTCAGCACTGTTGCTTTTGTTTGCACTGTTAGCCGCTGGCTCATCCGCGGCCATGCTGAGAGCCATTTGGAGGAAATCCATAAACCTATAGCACATTTAATTAACACTGACACACAAATAAAATGGCCAGCTAACGGAAATAGTCCAAATAGTCCACAGGCTTTGATAAACTGTGCTTAGTCACAGCGGTGCTTTGAGCAAAATGCTAACATGCCAATGCCCGGAGTATTAGACAAATTTAGTTTTTGACCTGATGATGCCACTAGATGATGATGATGAACTCACCCTGAGGACGCAAGAACGCTTGTACCAAACGTCACGGCAACCCATCAAAACATTTCACTTTAAAAACACAAATGTCAACCTCGTGGCGTACGCCGCGAGGAAGCCAGAGGATCATCAAAGTGCGTATGATTCATCCTCCGTGAGAAACCATGAATGTCGGAGCAAAGTGCGTAGTTACAATCCATCCGGTGGATGTTGAAATATTTCTGCAGCATGTCTGTCCTGAAAATGGCCGCTTCCCCTTTAACAGTTTATCCTTCTCCAACACCTTCGACCGCTCCAAGTTTTTCCACCCCTCCTTCACTTTCTCCACTTCCTCTGAGTCATCACCTGAAAGCCACCTGTTCCCAGGTTCTCCCGCGCCGCCGCTCTCCTGTCAGCACTTTAGTCGCTGACCTTTGAAAGTCAAAGCGCCAGATTGTTTCTTTTAGATTGCGCACAGATGTGTCGCGGTGTCACAAACACCTTTACTGTACGTCTGTGTGCAATTTCACCATCATCAGATTTTCAGGCGCGATATATTTTTAGCTCAAAACATGTGAAATGCTTTTAGACCGAGATATTGTTAGTGATTAGAGGTGTGTGGCACACGTCTACACAGGCTTAAATAAGGCTTACTGCCGTTAGATGATGCCAACTCCATTCGTTCAGGCCGGAGTAACCTGGTTGCTGGAGAAACGAAAGCAATTTAAAACCAATTACCAGTAGAGGCACACCTAATGACATTTCGATTTGTTAATTAAGATATCTGCTACTGCTATTTCTGTCATTTCTTGGGAATTTGCAGGGAATTCATTAGCAGGAGAAAATCATTTTCTATAAACAATGCAATTTGATACAATGTTTAGTCTTCTCAGGAGAGACCATCTATCCATTTAGTCATCTAAAATGATATTTCTCCTCCTCCTCCTTCCACTGCTGCTATCTTTTTTCTTCACTTCCTTATGTCCATCGCTAAGAGATGGAAGCCAGTCTTCATTTCTGTTGAAAGAGCTGCTGGCCTCTGAAGCGAGGGAAGGGAAGTAGAATTTATCTTTTTGCCACCCACTCCCCAAATTAAAAGTTAAACGTTGGCATCCTCTGCCTCTAAAGCCGTCCGTCTCCTTTGACTCGAGCATCATGTACGTTTCAGTGCAATCTCTTTCTTTTTTTTAACCAGGTTGTAGCGCTAAATATGACAGGTCAGAGTGTGGGTAGAGAGGGCGTTGTGATGGTTAGAAGGTCTAATCAGCACGTCATAAGTCTTGCAGAAAGGAAAGAGGGCTGATCACATATTATTTTTTAATAGCTAATTATGCATCAGTGAAAATGAAGGTGGATTTGTTAACCTCAAACACTAATTTGAGTGTGCATGCGCCTTCCCCAAAAATTCCCAGGATAGATTCTGGATACTCAAGACGTGCTAAATAAAATAAAAAAATAACCGATGCCTGCTGTTCAGTTTCCCCTTCCTCTTGTAAAGATAATAGCCAGATGGCGAGACCACGAGGAATCAATGCAGAGTTATTTTGGAAATTAATCTTAAAAGGAGGAGGGAAAACAGTCTCATCCCTTCTGTCCATCTCGGAGAGAGCTTTTCACCAATGTGGGTGAAAGTTAACGAAACACCAAGAGGCCGGCCGAGAGACAGAGAGAGAACACAAAGTGAGAAAGTCCTTCACAAGTGTACTTAAAATAAAAAGGTCAGCGGCGCTGCTTCTCGGGCTCCTGTCGGAACCAATTAGCTTCTGCAGTGATCAATACAGGAACTGTGAGGATCTTCTGTCAGCAGCCCTCAGAAGTTCAATCTGTTGTTTTTCCTCGAATATCTCATCAGCCTTAAAGAGTCTTCTGACCATCAATCTCAAAGACTTAAATGAGATGGTGAAGTGACTCATAATTTCTGGCTGTTCTGTCTTATTTCATTATTCCGATGCTCCCCGGTCACGGATATCCTGAGAGGTTGGTTTCAATGTCAAACAATAAATGTTTCAACTCAACAAATGAAAAATTAATTCTGCATGAAGTGGTCCTCATTCTGAAGTGACACATATTTATAACTTCCTCACTCAATGTGACAAATTATTATTAACAGCTGTGTCCCAATTCCACCCTGCATACTTCCTTTAAGATGTTTTTTTTAAGAGGTGGCAAAACTACATATAATCAGCATGTATTTTATGAGTTTTCTCCCACAATGCAAATCACAAAAGAAATAATAAGGGCTTCTCACAGCTGCAAGACATGACAACAAATTGTGGATAATGATGGTTCAATTTCACAAACAAAATCTTTGCAAAATAACTATATATGCAGTCGGTACAAAATGACGAAGAGCATTGAATTCTTGTAAAGTAACATGCAAGAAAAGTAAACTATGACAATAACACATAAATCCATCATGGCACGGTTCAGCGATGTGCTACTATCATCAAGAGGAAGCAGCACGGTCTTGTCATTACTTTGCACTTCATGTCTTACTTGTGCTATAAGTAAATTAACATCACATCTCTTTGTGCTGCTTTTGTGTTCTTTCAAACAAGCGCTTCCTTGAAGTCTTTTCGACATGACATATATTGCAATTATGGAGAAGCACTTGTTCATGAAATTAGAACAGGTATTTTATGCTCGGCACACTTTTTAATGCTTTGAGCGCAGTATTTGATTGCATTTTTTTTTCAACCAGTTTCTGGAAGAGAGTATGACATACAATGTATCTCTCAAATCTAGTCATTATAGAAGATCAAATGTATCTGCATGGTGGAGAATATCTAAAGAAAAGGCTCCATTTCCAATTTGTATATTATCCATTATAAAGTGATTTTGTAAGCCTACCAGCCTTTCACTAATAACACTGGTGATTACAATGGCCTTTAAAATTACACATACATAACACAGTAGTGACATATTTCCATGCAGCAGCCCAAGCCAACACATTCATTAGTTTGGCATCACACCAAACCTGCGGCTCCATGTGAAGCAGGTGTGCTGTATGAAACAGCTGACTTGACTTTAGTTGCCCAGCAAAACATTTAATTTATACCCTGCAGACAACTTATTTCCATCAGCCGCTTACAACAAATGAACATTTGCATATTGGACTGTAGACATTGTTCTATTGTGCCTCAACAAATAAGGGCAACCACTGAGATAGGATGCAGTATTGATATTCATAAAGTGTGCATTAAAAGACTAAGGGTACTGAAACAGTTAATGGATGGTACATCATCTATTCTCCTCAAAAGAGTTCCATTGAATTACCCTCAAAGCCTGGAGGAAAAGCTTAACTCTCAGTAAGAGAACAAAAGAGAAAATGAAGGTGTGCAGTTAGTTGCACCTCCACCACTTTGCACAAAGACCACTGGAGCGAGGAAATACAGTATTCAACACGAAAAATACACATTATCTTTGACCAAAGAAATTCATTGATTTGTCTTTATAAATAAGACATATTTGCAGTTCCCATATTATGTAATGTTTCTGCAACTGTCCTTTATCAGTGAGCAATGATGAGTGTCAATACTCACCACATGAGTCCTGCAGTACTCTATTGTTCTCCAACTGTTTTTTATCATTCTTAAACTATAACACAACAAATGTTGAGGATGACAAATCTTCCTGCCACCTAAAAATATGCTAAATGTGTCCATATGTTTAAATTGTGTTTAAGTTAATCTTGGAAACAACTTTTTTTGTATACAATGCTGGAGAAGAAGAGTTCACATAATGAATGTTTAGTTGTCAAATCTGCTGCGTTGTAATACAAATGCCACACTAATTACGGCTGCTCCAATTTCAAATCAAGGATCCCAACAGTGTATGGACTTTAATAAGTTGTATTGAATGTTAGGTCGACAGAAGAACAATTGGCTCAATTATATTATATTTCTTTCGGGAAAAGCATAGCAGGGTAAACAACACAGACATATATTATCTTCTTGCAGTAGTTTATTCAATCCTTTCCTACTCTTTTCTTCCTAACTTCTCTAAATCAGGACAGGATAGACGGGACAAAAATGTCGCAAACTTTAACGCTCAATGCCAAAAAGGGTGAGTGCAGTACTTAACAGGGAGTACATATAAGGAGTAGAATAGTACATACTTCTGGATTGAATCAAGGGTGTACTCAGGTGCAAACAAGCCCAATCAGTCCCCCTTGAGAAGCTTTGGCTGATGGGTTCAACAAGTGCCGTTGCTGCCAGCAGCCATTAGCCACTGCAGCTAGTGCCAGCTCCGACAGAGCAAGTGGATGTTTAGAACCCAGAGATGATTTGACAAAAACCCTATAATTGGCTGCGAATATGTCTGACAGCTTTGAGTGGAAGTCCCTGGGGCCTCGATATCGATGCATCTTCCTGATTTGAAACCTCACTACCTTCTGCTGGCAGTATGGGTCTCTTTCAGAAATCGAACGGTCTTTGCTCATTCCTGAGGTCTTTTAAACTCAGGAGATACCGTGTATCTGAATAATGATCTGAAAACCTGGAGTGCAGGGGCGGTGATTCTGGGCAATTCAGGCATGGCTTTGATACAGCAGTATCTTTGTCTTATGCATAGAATGTTAATGTAAACTAGTTTTCTTTTACATAGATACGTAATGTTTTATAAAGCAACTGTCTCCCCGTCTCTGCGTTCTTGTTACAACCAGATAGCAGTAGCAGTCGCCTGCATCCATGTGTTGTGAGCCTGCCAATCTTAAGGAAATCAAGCATTTCCCGAAGTGTCACATTGACCGCTAACCGGACGACGAAGCACTTTTCCATGCTTTACTTGGTCTCAGACAGCTCCTAGCCAGAGTAACTGGACACCGTGAAGCTGACACATTGTCCTCGACACACGATAAAGTTGATACACTTTATTAACAGAATAACCATGATAAACAACACTCCACTGACTGTTTAATGACTCGATCAATGCTTTGATGTACCACCTGCCTGAGACCAGCCAGGAGGATTCACTGCTGCCTGTGGTCGTCGAAATAAAATGAATGAAAAACACACACATACTGTATGTGAGCACTGATGAAGCTGTTTTCTTTGATGGGATAAATCTCCGGCGAGTTGCTGATATGTTGATTTTCCAAACAAAGAATTGTGTGCAGGCTTTTGTGTCTGTCAGAGTGGCTCGTTACACGTCTGCTCCTGAACCACTGTATTCATATCTGAAGGACATTAATGTGCTCACTGCGCTGCTCTTAATGAGGCAGCACAATGCTCCTTGATGATTAAGCTCCAAAAAAGTTCTCTCAGTCTTGTTGAATGTCGTTAAGAGTTCTCTCTCTCAGTTGCGGTGGAGTATCATACCAATTGCTTTGTGTCTTTCTCACACGGCGAAGACCACAAATGTCCGAAAAACTCCCATTAAATTGTAAGCAGGGCTGTGCGTGTCGGTGAATTAACAGTGGAAAAGAGGGTCGGAGAGCCACAGCGACTGTTTCCCTTCTTCTTCAGTTCACGCTGGCTCCTGCTAAGACAGAAGAGAGGACGGAGGCGAGCTGTCATCCAATGCCAGGAAGAGAGATGATCATAATGCATGGCAGCATGGCAGATCCTGACATTAGTCAAAAGGCTACGACACAAGTGGAGACATCAGCCCTGTCGTAATGGACTTGGTCTCAGCCTCAAGTGCTACCTGTGCTATTAGTCACTCCGTTCCCTCTATCACTCTGCCGCAGACAGACAAACAGCGCCTTGAGAGAATAAATGAATCAATAGGAAAAACAAAGGAGATCTTTCAAAGATTCCACAGCGCCACAGGCCGCTACAGAGCTGCTCGTACTCCATCTGAGCACTCCGAGGGCGAGGGTACGGCCTTCTCTTTAATTTTGACGAAGAGAAACGGCGGAGGGAAGTTTTTCTTAAGATGTTGCGAGAGGATTTGGCACAACAAGTTGGCCAGGAAAGTTTGCAACCGCTGGAAAGAGTCTCTCGAGTGGGCACTTTTAAAAGTTGTGGCCAATGGAGAACAGAAGAGCTCTAAATCAAGCAAACAGATACAGAGTCAGACATTAAGACTAACGTGTTAGCAAACTCGTACAGCGGAAATTCTCATTGGAGTTGTGTTTCTGGACAGCTAATGTACCGATATCCACTCTTCTTTTAGCTCTGTTTCAAGTTCTTAAACATCCGCCTCTTTAGCTGCGAGATGTTGTCTTTCTAGCCAAGCTAGCTAGCCAGCTAGCTAGCAAGAGAGCTGGCCAGCTTTCTAGCGTTTGGTACTAGACAGTTAGCAGGCAGTGGGTCTTTCTTTTTTTTTATGAAAATGGCTGCCGGATTCTGCCTGAACTGGGTGAGACTAAATCATGCGGTTACATGTGCCATAAAATAAACACAATGAGTTTACACAACTTTGTTTAGACACAGAGTCGGGCGGAAATTCTCTCTTTTATTTCTCTCGGAATAGACCCTCTTGAGGTCCACGTAGCAATTTTATTTCAGGTTAGTGTATCTTAATGTTCTTAGTTTTTTTCTTCGTTTTTTATGGGAACATATATTCACACATCCCATTGCTTTCCACTGTCATGTTCTCAGGGCCATTTTGAAAACTGGGTGGATTTAGACAGTGGCCATAAGAGTAGGCCCCGAGTCAGCTACACCTTTTAAGGTTTCTGGCGTGCACTGCAGGCATAAGAAGATTTCATTTGTGCTCAGAAAAACAACAATCTTTACAACCTGCGTGGTTGACACCAGACACAATAGCTGTATTTGTTGTTTTTTTATAGCTGTTTACAACACATTCGTGCCGTCAACATGTCACAACACAAATATTTGGAGCAGGCAGCACTGTGGTGACAGGATTGTAACTCGGCCACTTTAGTTTGATCTTTTTGTTTTCGCCTGACAGAAGTGTATCTCTGATATTGCCTGAAGCCGCTGCACTTGATCTTCTGAGATGCCTCTCTGCACACGAGTGTTTCTTCAGCATGTCTGTCCCATGTGATCATGTGACATATCACGCTCCTCAGGTTCATAATTGGCTTTTGATAGAGCATGTTTACATGCTTTAATGTTCTGAATGGCTTGTTGAGACACATGTTTTCTGATCGAGGCAGCCCACAAAACACTGACACAATTTAACACTCCAGATGCTCAAATATATGTGCACAAGCACTGAAAAAGAGAGTTTTTTAAGAACACGTTGCCTTTGAAATCAGACACTCTGCCTCTTCTAACAAGTGGTTGAACTGCAACTAAACATTATGGCCAATTCTGCAACTTTCCTAGAGGGGAAACACTCTTGAGGAGTGAGCAGTTAACCAGAGGGTTTAGTGAAGAAGAAGAAAAAAACACCCACGCTCTACTGTTTGTTTTACATGGAAGAACAAAAAAAGAGGGTTAATCTAATTGCACGTAGCATCAACCTATCGATTGGAATATTAACCTGCTGCATGGAACATATTGTTATGTTCCTTTGAATTGATTACAGGAGCAGGTAGCAAAAAGGTCTCAGAGGTTCATTGGATGATGATTACCTGCAACACCGTCTTTACTGCGGAAGGAAGACATGAGCTGAATTTCTAAACAGTGCAAATGACTATGGATGAGTTACTAAAAAGGCTCCTGGAATGATTAATTATGAAGTATTTATGGTTATTAGCTCATTTTAATATGTATTATCTACAATTATGTTTTTATTTGTTAACCGTTTATATACTGTATATCTGTACTGTATTCATATCTTTCATCATCTTTAGTAGCCGGCACAGAATCCACCCTGTTAGAAACCATATGAGTGCACATAGCATCACATGCATCGGGTGCCAAAATGGGCAGCTGTTTGTTAAATCTCCACCTGGATCTGCAGAAAAGTTTAGAAATAGAGTTATGTGGACCACATACACTTTTCGAAACACAAAGTCAAAACGCAGTGCGGGAGCTGCGTCTTCGGACACATTACCCAGCCTGTCTCTGAGTGCTCAGCGACACACACCACCATGGCTGGCAGCCACGCTGCATTCGACGTGCTCAGCCGTCATAACAGTAATAATGAATCCTCTTTTATATCCAATTAAAATGTCCCTAATAGTATTGTGGTTGCATCGATTTCTCTGCAAATGGCTGTTCAGCTGAGAACATTTGCCCTGGGGCATCTAGAGGGAATGTGGATCTGGCTCATCGCACATTGGCTCAGAGTAAAAGCAAAGAGGGACTGATAAGTAAATAGCCCGTAAGAGATGTATGCTTATTTGAGCATGTCACGGCACAACAGTTGGACAGAAAATGTGCTCATTCTACAATCCACTACACTCATGCACTGCAACCCTGAGCTCATCTAGAGCTGACCGGGAGAAGACAAGTGACCCAATCAGCTCTTGTATGGATAGAGCAGGACATTGTTGATTGACATTGTTGATGACGGTGTGATGACGAATTTGAGTAACCGCCGACCTGACCTGGTACTGTTCTGTACGCCACCCTGCGCTGAAACCATTTGGAGTATTTCCTGTCAGTGAGAAAGCGTCTGACACGGAACATTTTCTCCTAAATTTGTGAAAGGGCAACTCTGCACAAAAAGCAGCTTAAGATACACATGCATTCAGAAGAAAGTACGGCTCTGCTTCCCCGTCTACTAATCCATCATTTAAGGTCCTCACACTATTGCTTTTTGTGTTTGAGCTACACTAATAAATATAGCCATGCAGATTTACAGCCAGACTGTGCCCACTTAGAGTGGGTGCCATGCACTATATAGAAATTATGGAGGCGATGGTTGTTGGGGTTTTAACATAAACAGCATATGGTGGAATGAAAAACTTTTAGGAGAGGTTTTAGCAGAAGAAGTGCAGAGGTAGCATTGCCTTTATGTAATACAAGGAGCAATAAATGAGTATTTACGGCCTCATCAGAAGACTGCAGCCCCAATAAGTGATGCCGATGTCACAGTGTCTGTGATGCATTGGTACGGAAGTAGACCGCAGCCAGTGTTGATGCTGTAGGCTCTGATTACTTTAAGGCTGAGTAAATCGGTGGTGTATGTTTATATATATATATATAAACCCTTAACAATGTATCATTATATATTTTCTTTCTTAAACTATGATAATGTTATATTATTTGAATATTTATGTTTATTCACTTATTTTTTTCCGTTCTTTATGAATGTTATTATGGGTGCATGGGGGGGGATCTATTATCCCGAACGTGTTTGTACAGTGGATTGTATAAACAAAATAATTACATTAAATTTGATTAAAAAAAACAAAACAAAAAAACACATTCATGCCATGGTTTTCAATCTCAATGGATTTGAGATTTGATTTGATTTCACGGTTTGTTTATCCTCAGCTCACGCGACTCCTCAGCTAAAACTAGGGAAATAAGTTATAGATTTGTTGGAAATCAGTCATAAACTCAACTACTTGCGCGGGACAAGGAGTCAATAATAGATTAAAGAGCGCGCGGGAGAGGGAGAAATACCCAAAAGGCAATCAGGAGTCCATATTAATTATGCTAATGATTTGGATTTGCTACTTCATTAACCACCATTTTGAGCTGCTTGATCACAAGGGGTAGCTTCGCATAAAAAGTCTCTCTGGCAACAGTGTGGGGGAAAAAAACAACAACAACAGATGAAACACACAAATATTGTGTGTGTTTGTGCACGCATGTACGCGAGCACACGTGCTAATTACAGCATCTGGTAATCACTGCAGAGACGCTCGGCAATCAATTAGGTCCTGAAACTACGCGTGGGGATGAATTTCCCAAATCATCTGCAGTAATATTTCGAATTATTTCTAATGTGTCATTTGCTATTAACATAGAAGCAGCTTTTTTTTTCTTTTCTTTTTTTTTGTGCGTTTGGAAAAAATGGCCTCAGATTTAGTCGATAACTTCCCGCAGTTTTCTGTGTGAAACAGCAGGTGGGAGCAGAGTTCAGTTTAAGTCACGTAGGCATTCTCGTAACACTAATCTCTCCTGGCGACTGATGCTCCTACTTCTGTGACGTGAGGAGTGTTGTTGGAGTAAAGGAAAGCAGAGCGGTTTGAGAACCACTGATCTTCACAGTGCACGAGCAGAGCGGTGTGTAAACACGGCGCTTAACTAATGATCCCAGGCGGCATCCATTCCTCCTGGGGGAAAGCCCAGGAATTGCCCCAAGGAGGCTGTGCAAGCCTGTGGAAAAGTAATTCACGGACTAAATGAAAACGTATTGCCAATGATTCATTCCACATGTATCATCAAGCGCTAATGCTTTCTTCTGCAAGACATGACAGATTATTTGATGGCTCGACAAAGACAAAAAGAGAAATGGGGTCTTTTATATTCAGAGAACGTCACCGGCAGATAAGAGCGGCATCTCGTTTTTTTTTTTCTTCTTCGGTCGTTCGCCTCGAAATGTAATTTAAATGAGCAGAAATAAGATGGGAGCAGGGAGACGATGCTGTCAAAACGTGGCCGAGGCACTTTATCTTGATGTTTGGCCTCGTTGCGATAATCTGCCTTTGCTCTCCGGCCAAGTACACAAACATGGCGAGCGGTCTAGAGAGGCCTGCGTGTGTCTGATGAACAATCGTTCCCTCTGCGTCAGTCTGACACTTCCCTCTGGAGGAGCTCCTTTTGGCAGGGCCTCACGCAGCTCTTCTCCTCATGCTGCACGCTTCTATCGACTTCACACTCTCCTCTTCACCCCGCGGACACCTGGGCCGGTCCATCATCAGCAACTCGTTCAAACTTGTTCAATTCCAGTGGCCATCCGGAGATTCGTAGCGAGGGACTCAAAAGACACCTTTTATTTTTAAGTTTGGACTCAACGCGAGTGGGATGGCATCAACCAAGTGCTGGAAAAAGTAGATACAGAATATATGAAGTATATGTGTGTACGTGTTATGACGTCGAACAGAGAAGACGTACTTTGACGTTATCTTCGATACACTAGTAGCAAAGGAATAAGAACTGGGACTTACAGTTTAAAAAGCATGGGTTTCTGGAAGGATTTGTAGTAAAAAATATATATTTATATATAGATATTTTGGGCGAGACATCCTGGGAAATCCATGGATCTCAGTTCCCGGCATTCAACTCCACATCCCATTAATCAAAAAATGTAATAAAGTACTTGATCTCATCTGATAAGGCGCTGGGAGGCTTGTTGGGAACCAAGCAAATGTTGGGAACCACTCGTCTATAGCATGACAAATATATATATATATATATATATATATATATATATATATATATATATATATATATATATATATATATATATTTTTTTTTTTTGAGCATTACAAGAAACAAGAAATTGTCAATTTCGGGTTGTCTGCCGTTGAATCTTTGAGATGCGTTTTCTGTTGTCAAAGTCAATCTGTTTTAAAAGAACACAATGAAAAGGAAAGAGTACACAATATTTACAGAGCCCTGAGAGACAAAAGTTACCCTCGACTTCCTGCCGGGGCGGCCAATTCATAGGACGATTGATTGTGTGCTTGATTTCTTTTTATTTATCTGGTTACCGGATGTTCCATCTGGTGAACTGGAAAGGCCAAATCACACTGAGCTCCACTTTGATCTACAGGGCAGAACTTGGTTATCTTGGTACAACAATGGTTGAGAAAATGATAATCAATGCCGCTGAATTTTCTTCACAGGAGTAACATTTTTGACAGCTCATCCCTCACTGTGGTCCCACTTCTTTTCATCACGAGTTTAATAGGAGATGCAGTCTCACAAAATGAACCGCTGAAAGGAACACCGACAATATTTGGTATGATTGCACAAATCGTCTGTGGATGGATAGTGGGGCATTTTCTGTATTAGAATCGACTTTCCAATAACAATAATAATAATATGGAGCCAGACATTCAGAGAAATCTAGTGGGAGTCAAAGTCAGTCGGAGTCATAATGGAACAGCTCGATGGCGTAGATTGGCATGACAACAAAGATAACAGTGCGCACTTCTTTTTTTAATATTTGGGACAGTCGCTTACTTCACAAACCCTGATCAGGCGGCTCGAGGCGACCAGAACACAAAAGGACACATTCATCAAACGGCGTGACGTCTCCTTGAACTCTTCCCGATATTCGTCTGATTCTATAGCACTGGAAAAAAACATGTGGGCTGAGTGGCACTTCCATTTATTCGAGGTGGCAAAAATTGTCAGCTGTCAAATAACTGCAGCGTAATATTTTCCAATATGGTGCTTTGTTTTCCCCCCAAATCTAATTTCCTTCTCAGTTAAGCCATGACACATTATGGATGCCGTTACGATCCCTTCGTCAAATAAAGTTCAGACGTCAGAATGTTTTATAGATATTTTTTATTTCTGTTTTTACAGACTTTTTGTCACAACAAAGTCAGCAAGAGCATTTTTTTGTCCATTACATAGTAGTAATTAATTTTTTGAAAGCAACCAAGTGAGGACCAGCGACCATTTCATAGCAGAAAAGCAGAGGCAGTTTTGACATGCAGCAAAACAGGCAGGGCTTCTAACCAAATCCAAGGCAAGGGGAACGCTAACACCCCCTCCCATCCGGTCCCAACTCTAACCCCATGTACTCGCCCTACAGAGCCCCCAGAGCCCACCAATTACAAAACACAGAGAAGCTGCAAAAAAAAGAAAAAAAAGGAATTATCGCTCTGAAATCTCACTCCAGGGATGACAAAAATTAACAAATTTCTAGAATTCCTTATTCTATTTTGTGCTGTTAAAGTTGCTTCAAAAAAAAAAAAAAAAAGAAAGAAAAAGGGATTCAGTAACATATTTTAAAATTGCAACATTCAAGTCTTTCTAGTTAACCAGCATGGTGATTCGTCAAGGAACACAGAATATACTTTATGCATTACCAACGCGTGGATTGGTTGAAAAACACTGTTTGATATGTAAGTGATATGCCAAGTAGAAAAGGAAAAGTTGACCCCCAGGACCTCTCTCTCAACCAATGTTTTCAGTGTGGTCTATTAAAAAAAGAAATCAAGGTGGAGGAAGAGGCCACGACTAACGAAAGGTAAATATAATTCAACTTTACAACCTTTCTTTATCAATTGATCTAGTATAGTACAGTGCAATTACTGTTTATTTCATGAGATCAAGTCCTGGCCATACAATACTTATAGTGACGTTGTCAAAATGCAAATGAGGTGTGTGTTTAAGTACTAAGCTTTGCGTTTACATTACAGAGTGTGATTTCTATTCAGAGCAGTGATCTTAGGATCCAGATTCAAGAGCCCTCCCCCAGTGGTTGGTCCCTAAGGGAGACATAGTTGACAAGTCTTGCTGTTAAATGGCTAATAAACAAGAGGCCAGAACAAGAGAAAATCCTATCCCAAAAAACTTGGGGAAAAAAAAAAAAAAAAAGGAAAATAAACAAGGTAAAAGGGAGAAACAAAAAAAAATTTAAAAAAAAAAAAAAAAAAAAAAAAAAAAAAAAAAAATCACCAGACAGACACATGACCCTCCAACAGACAGACAAAAGCAGTGCTGAGACAGATGTTGATCGGGGTGAAAGAGGGCGAGTCCATCTTCTGTCAGGGGACCACTGCATCCGTCTGTCTGTTCACCCACCTGTCCAGCCTCCTCCCACACGGTGGGCTCTCACTTGAGCAGAGCCTTTATAGCGTCGTCCTCGGCAGCTTCAAAGGCACTGATGCCGTCCGGTCCTTTTTGGTCTTTGTCAGCTCCCTGTGGAGGAAGAAGGGGGCATGAATATTAAATATGCTAAGCAGGCGCATTAAGTCGCCCTCACAGTGTGATGCAGAATCCAATTCATTGAGTCAGGGGTTAAGGTGAGGAGCAGAGACCTCAATCTATAGCCTCTTGTTGAATAAAGCTGCCCATTAGCAACCTAACAGAGCCAGGTACTGGACAATCAGAGGGAAGTGTTATGTGCCCGCCATCTTAGAATAGCAGACACCTGTACACATTTCCCTTCTTCACAAAGACAGATGAGAGAATGAGTCCTGGTAGCTCGAGTAACAAAGGGAAGTCGGGACTTTTGGCTCTGTATGGCCCAGATGCTGCATTTAGACCCTGGTCAACACACATGCAAGGTTCTTGAGTTCCTGAAATGGTTCCTGGGGTGGAAAGAGCCTATATTTGGGTGGTCAAACATGTGCCATGGAGAGCCTGCAATGCTTATCAGTGGAGGGTGACGTCTACAACTCTTCCTTATGGCCACATGCCATCATTCAACAGCTATCCTAATACATTAAATGGCAAAACTTGTGTCACTTTTACTTTCCTCTAAATATGTCTCTTAGCACTTGCTTGTCAGTCTGTCTTTTTTTTTAAACAGCACATGCAACAAAGCCACAGAGATAAAGCATTTTAAGCTCTGAGGTATAACAGTGAATTGTAAAAGAGCTGCGAGTGGACATAATCTTTTAGATTACTAAAGGACAAAAAAAACGTTGATTAAAAAAAAGAGAATGAGACAGGCAACGTATTGAATGCCCGTGTAGTGACAAAAGATTTAATGGGCAACGGAGGAGTGGAGGGCATGTGTTGGAGAGACGTCCCTTTGTTTGGGCTGCCAACTTTAGCCTCTTAGCAAAAGGGCTTACAGCGCCAAGGCAGAGAGAGAGTCTATTGTAGCGTGGAGAAGCAGAGCATCAAAAACAATGCGACCCAGTTCAAGGTCCCGGCAATGCGAGGACGGTTGCCTGGGTGCAAATTCCATGGCGCAGGAGCAACGGAGCACGTCCCGAGCAGGAGAGATTTACCAGGGCGGAGCGGGTAACCCGTCAGATTTGCACCCCTAATTGGCACGGAGACGAAAGACAAAAGAAAGAGACGGTTTCGGAACTTCACAACAAGTGTGGCACTTCTGGGAAGCGTGCACCTGTCAGCACGTATGTTGTGTAACAGACGAACTACGGCAACTGGTGACCCGGAGGGTTTCAACCACGGGAAACAGCAGTTTAAACAGATAGGACCACATTTTACAGCATCATACTTGCATATGGGATCCTGTAAGAAAGGTTTGACATTTTGGATACACGGTTATTGGCTCTCTCTCTCTGAGATAAGATGGATACTAAATGTTAAGGCCTCCAACGCGCCAGCTAATGACTTGGCTTAGCAAAAAGACTGGAAACAGGGCAACAGCTAGCCTGGCTCTGTCCAAAGGTCGAGACATCTGACTATCAGCACCACTAATGCTGACTGGTCAACACGTCATATCTCTCTTTGTTAAAAACACAAACAAACTGATATGTAAAACCTACAAATTGGTTTTTTTAGCCGGGTGCCTGTCTGTCTATTTCTGGGTCAAAACCTTTAACTTCCTGGAGTTGACTCATGTTTCAGAGGTCTTCTTATTTTATCTGCAAACACACAGAGGAACAGTGTAATTTATCGTATCCTACTGATAGTTTTTTAATATATTTTTTCTGATAAGAGTGTTTTATCCACATGTAGCGGAAGGAGAAATAGTTAAATAACATTGTTGTAGTGTCGCTGGCTAATTTGTAAGAGGTAGCTATTAACCAAATATTGTGCCTTCTACTCAAATGAGTTCAGGCCAGGAAGATGGGAGGACGCTTTGTTATTTCTGCAGCTCCGGGGACGTCATTAGTAGCTGGTTCAGGACCCTCAGTTAAACGACCGGAAACAGAACTGTGCACCTTTACACTATCAATACTACGCCGGACTTGGAACAAATGAGGCATCTACCCGATTTGTAAAAAAACACTCATATTGCCCGACACAGTATTCTAGAGGGTCTGCAACAGATTGATAGTTACACTAACATCCGTGGCCCATGCTGCCTGTGAGGAAACACCATGCCATCCCCAATGGACATCCAGCTCAGTGGCATGCTTCTGACACCACTTACATTAATGAGCTTCCCCCAACTTGATTAATGACCTCCTCGTGAACACCTCACGCCAGTCAAGTGGCAAAGTGACACACGGCCTCGTGGTTAAGAATAGCCTCCCAGCTTGTCTCCAGTCAAACTGAAATGCATCACCATCCTGGATTATGGAGCCATACAAAGCAGCACTGGGTCAGTAACGTAATGCCACTGACCTGCTAAAGTGTCCATTAAGTTTTCATTATGCCATTAGTGAATGGAATTGAAACGCCGGCCATGCAGAAGTCTTCAAATATAAGTCCAGCCAGAGCATCGCTCAAAACTGCTTTGAAATGCAACGCTGATATCCAAACATTGACCTGCTGGCAGCAGTCAAACATTAGCGATCTGTAAAAGTGCAAATTCATGAGACCCGGCGAAAAAGAAAGACGGAAGGTCAATATCTGTATCGAGCCGTGTCAGCTCGGCTCCAGTTGAAATGAATGCGAGTTAGGGAGCTGCATCAAATACTGGTCAAATTGGAAAAAGGCTGATTGGAGATCACATGGTCACTTTTCATTATTTAGAAATGATATAAAATCAAATGTAGATTCAGAGCTGAACTAACTTTTTCTTTCAAAACTGTTTCTCAATTATTGTCAAAAAAATATATATATAAAAAAAGCCCATCACTAATTCCTGGAGGTCAAGGTGACTTCATTGAATGGCCTGTTTTTGTCTGACCAATAATCAAAATTATACTCAATTCACAATCATGTTAAGACAAGGAAACGCAGCATTCACATTTAATAAGCTGGAACCAGGGAACTGAGGCATTTTTGCTTGAAAAATGACAAACAATTAATGAAACTAACGAGTTTTCTGTCGTCTTACCATCGCAGCTTTATTAAGGACAGATACCCCCTTCCAAGACCAACCAATGTTACCGACTCGCGGTTGTGTGCCTCTGCCAACCACTCATGTTGCAGTTCACATCCATGTCTGTCCAACATGTCAACACTTCATCATGGTCTCCTATTAGACCGTTTAAATGGGTGCGAAATTATCATAATTAGCAGTATTTATCGTAATTAGCAAATTCATTGAGTTAAAGGGTGTTCTGTGAGGTCACAGTGAGCTTTGACCACCAAATTCTAATATGTAAAACATTGAGTGAGAGTGGACATTTGTGCCAAATTTTAAGAAATCGCTTACAGGTGCAACGGAGATATTACACAACACAAAGAACAGGTTACGTACACGGCCAGAGTTACGTGTCGCAAAGCCCATTGAAAGATGATGACTATTAGCCTGTTTTACTTTAAAGTTCTTACTTATAGACCACTGCGAGAAATAAATGGCCAATCCTCCTTCGTATTGAGGACACACAATAAAAAGGATACTTTATAGGGTCAGGTTTAAAAGCCAAGGCAACAACAGGACAGTTCCTATTGTTGCCTTGGCTTTTAAACTACTAAATAATACGCCATTTCTTCCTAGTCATGGGTCATGTGCATAGTTCCTCATAGAAGAAAAAAAAATGCCCTTTCATTGTCAACTCAAAATTAACTGGCTGGCCTCTGCAGGCTGTAGTCAGCACTCTCGCCAGATCTTACGGTTGGGTCACCTATTGGGGTTAAAATGGCCTTTCATAATGCATTGCCAACAACAGCACAGTACGCAGTCAGAGGGGGCAGGGGTCAGCGCCCATGATGCACCAGGGGACCAAGCCATTTTTGTTGGAAAACACAAGACTGTCTGACAGTTGAATAGTCACAATTCAGTATCCTGCCACACAGAGTGGATATGCAGCAGCACAGTCAATAGGGCGGCTTAGGGACAATCTATTCATCGCATGTTAAGACACATGGCGAGTTTTTAGAGCTGCCAGGGTTGGGTGTATTGAAACCTGGTCCCTGTAGTGACCGGCGACCTTTTGGCAGCTCGGTGTAAATCCTTGATGGTGCTTAGTGGTGACGAGCACGAAGAAATGAAAAGAGCAAACCTCTGGGTTCGCGAATACCTTCGTCATTCCACCGTAATCCCTGTTCAGATGAGTTATGGCTGCCTATCTTGCCTCGTATGATACCACAGACAAAGGCTGTCCTTTTAAAAAGGTCCAGGCAAGGGGCTTTACATTCCAATGCAGGGCTGGTAATTACTTAGATGCCTATTTCAGATGGAGAAGAGCTTCTGGCTTTGAGGAGGATGTACCGCAGCTGTGGATGTGTGACTGGTAGCAGGGGAAATAAAAGAAAATGACTGCAGTCAATAATGAAGACTATCGTGAAAAAGGGACTGGTTTTAATTCCAAACACAATATGTGTGATGTCTGTGACAATGTGACATATAAAAACACCGACAGACAGAAAAAGTGTCATCCAGCAGATGTCTTGGATCAACCTGCAATTCCTTATTCTTATCAGACCGACAGTACCTCCATGATAAGGCTTCGGTATCACCAAAATAACACGCACAAAAGCATTCTACAATCATGTTGTCACAATAACAATTAAAGTCAATGCAGGTCATAGACCACAAGTCTGTGCCGAGTAGGAGTTCAATGTACCTGCAAATGCTTACTAGTGTTACGCTATCAACTTTAGAAAGAAAAAAATAGATGTACCGAGTAGTAAACTGCTATTTTCTTCCTGTTGGCATTGGCTGCTACTTTCAGTTTATCTTGGAGCCAACAGCACTGCCGGCCAGCTGACTGCGATGGCCAGCTGCCGGCCAGCTGCCGGCCGATTGCTTGCAAGACTCTGGCTTGTTGATGCGAGGGCCGGGGTGTGCGACTGTGTTGATGAAAATGAAGGATTAATACATCCGATGCCAACAGGAATAAGTGAGCAGTGGAGTACCCCGTAAATGTCTCTCTCGTCGAACACCAGAGTTCCCCATACATAGATACAGTTTCCTTTTTTGTCTGCAGTTGAAACAGAGAGCCGATTGAAAAATCTGCCTGAATACTGCGCATGTGATCGTATAGAGTGCAAAAAAAAAAAATGACTTCCCTAATCGGTGGTGTGACTTACTCCCTTTCTCTTCTCATTACTTGTGTTAAGCCAAGATGACGCCACCGTGAAACAACTCTGTGGTGGAGCTTTCATTTACCTTGCCTCATTTAGCTTGACAGCTGCTCAACTCTCCCTCGGCCTCGAAATATCTAGACATCCCCACAGACACGTATTGGTCTGCAGCAGACATGGACTGTAAACACACGCGAGCCATCCGCATGGCATCATGCAGGCGTTGTAGGCGTCTCTCTCATAGTGGTGCTGAACTTGTGACAGTCACTGAAATTCTCAGCAATAGACAGAAAACAGAAATAGAAAAGCTCTTGCATGCCCATTACTAAGTTCACGTTCAATGTGCCTGTCTTTCACTCAAGGCGTATATGTGCGATTTGGGTCATGCTACAGATATAAAAAGAATACCAGGTAATGACATAACATCAGGAAGTTGTCAGTTACACAGATCTGCTTTATTCTAATGAGACTCGAGTGTTTATTGACAGAGGTGCACCAGAAACAAAGAACTGAAGGAGGTCTTGACAGAAGTATCTATTGTGGCTCTCATTTGTGTGGTCTCCACCGTCCACCGAGGAATCAATCCCATTGCAGTCTGGCTCATTTGGGCCGTGGGGAAACAGAGCTCCAGCCTAGGTGAGTGGAGGATCAGCCATTTATATGTATATGAATGCCGTGCAGGTACTTCTGAGTGGAACATTCAGGTAAAATGTACAAGAGGCATTGGCTTTCTAAAAGAAAAAAAGCTCATCCATCAAAAAGAGGCTTTTCATTCGACTGTGATGGAGCTTCACAAAGCTGTTTTCTCCTGCCAGATGACGTTTGTGCATTCATTGTGGTATGCTTGTCGTTTGGTTGCGTTTCTGCAGCACATGCCAGCTGTGCCTGACTCGGTATTGTCTCTCTCCTCACAGCTGTGACAACCGTGGGCCCACATCTATCTGACTGAGGTTGCATTTAAAATAGTTCCAGAGATAAACAACTGAGGGAGGCTGAGGGCTGAAGGACGGGGCACAGGGCCGTGCACCTCTGAATGCAACCGCTTAAAAACAACGACACAAAACAAGTGAACAGCGGCAATACCGTGTCATGCTCTGTGAACATTCCAGTGCAGCCTCCGCAGGACTGTGTTAAAGGGCCTTTTGTCCAACGAGCTACCTCATCAGCACTCGTCGCTCATGTTGAGCCTCGGACACGTCGACATGCGGGTGAAGGACACCGGGGCTCTTCTGTGCGCAGATGCATGATTTGAGCGTTATCAAAGAAAAGTACTAACCTTTTCTAGCAGGACCTTGACACAAGAGGTGTGACCCTCGAAACAGGCAGAGATCAGTGGAGTGAGCCCGTGTTTGTCTGGAGCCTGTTGGGGGTGGAGGAGGTGGGAAAAGCATGAGTGGAAGGCAGAAGACAATTTTTCTTTGAGAAAAGCATGTATGAGCAGATCCTAAGCACAACCCCAAACTTCATACACAAGGGCACATCTATCTTTTTCTCAAATATAACTAAGAACTCCAGTGAGAGAGAGATTTTACTTCTCCCTTATCATAGCCAGAATTGAAAAGGAGCACACTGCACTTCAATGCTATATTTATCTCAAATGTTTCAGAAGCTGAGCTGGTTATCAAGAGAAATAGAGAAATGCTCAAACATAGTGAGGCTTGGGGAGGCGAAGCAAAGACTTTATGTTGGTGCAACTTTAAATCCTTGTGTCTGCAAAGACCGGACAAGTGGATGCTGTGGTGTTGAGCTGTACCAAGCTAATGCGGGTGCCTTGAGCATCAGGCAGCACCTTAGAAACTCTACAGTACAGAACACGATTGATCTACAAATAAAAGACTATCTCGGCTTTGTAGATTGTTCTGTAAAAGATTTTTCCCAATTTGTTTCACACATCACAAAGCTTTGTTTCCTTCCATGGCTAGAAGTGTACTGGAGTTTCATGCTGCTTACATGTACAATTCTACTGGTTACTGAACAGGCATACGAGACCTTTAGAATAAGCTGCAAACTACAATAGAGCTCCATCCAAATTACAGATGTCAATACTGTTGGATGGGTAAGTGCCTTTAAGTGGATCCTGATCAATCTCCTACAACAACAACACCACCACCAGAAGAGACTATTGCAACTCAGGGGGCCTATCAGGCTAAATGTGATGCTTGGAAAGCCAATTGTTGAGTGAGAGAATGGACAATAGCTGAAATAGCATATGATAAACTGGTTTTAACAGACTACTGTAAGCCTATTGGTAAACTGCTTGATTTGGCATGAGCTTTATCAGCTTGTTTGAACTCTATTATGAAGGAAAGTCATTTTTTGTGGACTTTGCAACCCTGGACAGTATGCAAATGAATGCAAAAAATAATGTGATGGTGGTTGTTGTGGCTCTTACATTAATATCGGCTCCCTTAGAAATTAGGTACTTGACCACATCTGTCTGACCAAAGTCTGCAGCATAGTGCAGAGGCTTCCTCCCGCCTTCCAGGGTCCGGTTTACATCTTCGGCCTGAAAAAAAAAGAAAGAGATGACACATTAACAGAGCCGAAATAAGTAAGTGCTGGCACAAGCCAACAATATGCATCAAAGGGGGATCTGAGGACGCCATTCGCTTAATGTTGATACAAACTCACACTGAAATTCAAAGACAACAATAACATGCACCATCCCTTGGCCTTCACTTCCCTGCTGTGATGCTATTAGACCTCGTCAGCCTTGGAGCCAAGAGAAAAGATATACAGACTCACCACCCGTCCTCGTTCCCTTAACCACAGCTCAGTGTGTGCCAGGTGGCCGTCCCGAAAGATTATTTCAAACATCCCAAAGTCAGTGTATTCCTTTTGCTTTGTTATTGTCATCTAAAGTGGTCATTTGCATAAAAACACAGAATTAAATTAGGAAATAAATCATTAAAAAAAAAGTTTTAATATTTTCATAAAAATACATATTTTTGCATTAGTAGTTATTATTTATTATACACTGGTTAATTGAACAGGTCATAATTCCCCCTCTAATATCTAGTTTACATTGCTGTGTAAACATCGCTTTCAAACAACGAAATGTATTAAAGTTTCTCACCAAAAACTACATTTGAACACTTCATGATAGCATTATAATTTACTTTCGCCCAAAACTAATTCAGTGAGTGGAGATTGAACGCACCGTGATGCAAGTCAATGAAACCTCCGTTAACTTTAACTGTTGCTACATGCAGTCTGCAGACGGTAACTGTGATTAGATCACCTCGCCTAGAGGCAAGCATGGGAAGTAATTACCATATCATAAGTGTCTGATTAAGCTTGTTGTTTCAAATGTTTTAAAGCATTTTTTATTTTTCCAAGGCTCATTTTGGACTTGCAGTTGTGACTGATTTTGAGCATCAAAACAGACGACTGATTGAATAGTCCAATGACAAAATTACAGTCTCTGTTTAGATACAATCTTCATGTGTATTCAAACTTAACCTAGGACTTACACTTTGCAGATGGGCACAAATAAAATTAGTTGAGTTATTTTTACATCTATAGTAGGGCTGGGCGATACGGCGAACATCTTCTTTCCCAACATAGGTAACTTTATATCTTGTTATCAATATATAAGAATGTAGCATGTTTTCTGGTATTTCAATAAACACAGTCTATATGAAGTCACAACATATTGTTGCCTATTTTTAACACTGTATGATCCAGACAAATGTAACTATCCTATTTGCAAGTATAACAATACTGTTGTTTCATTCAACTATAAGCTATCACAACAACCTAAGGACTGTTTGTGAAAGCAAAAATGGCCTCCTCCAGCAGAGGCACGGTTTTCCAACAAAAGCAGAAGACACTTTCAGCTCTGCAGTGAAATCAGTATGGCCTCACAGCCACTTATAGGCAATGACGTTTCCATCAGTGTCTTTCAAAACAAGACTACGTTGGCTGGAGGGAGCCGCCGGATTTGCTGTAGCCGAGCTAACATACTCCCCCGCCCACCAACGCTAGCCACAGGCCCGTGTGGTGGTTCCCTCGATAGCAAAGAGCTCACTTATCCCACAGCGCCTTTCTACCGACAACAATACGCATTGTCCACACAAAAACGCATGCGTTGTCAACAACTATTGTCGTTGCTGCAGCTGCACGTACATCACGGTGGCAGGTTGATGCCAGCTGTCTCACCTAGCTACAACGTGCAGCACCTCGTACCAGCAGATGTTGTTGTGCTTACCAACAGGTTGCTTTACCTTCCTCTTCCCTTTGCGGAAATTGGCAACAATGGCGTTCTTGCAAGCCGAACTGAACATCCAACTAGTGCAATGTCAATAACTAACGTTACGCGGCTTGAAAGCCGAAACACTGACCCACTATTGTCTGACGTTATCATCAGCATCAAGCAGAGTGTAAGTTAGCGCTCGTGTGTTGCTAACTATGCTAACTTGACATTAAGACTTAGCTACACTCACAACCTTGAGTGTTTTGAAACGAACAAAAGCCCAGGTAAAGCTCAATAAACAACACATAACGTCACGAACGTTACAAGCTTGCTTGCGTTAGATTACAGTAACTTAACATAACCCAACTACAGCTAACTTTAGCTTGCTAGCAAGCTAGTTAGCTAGCTGTCTGCTAACTCACGTTAGCTACCTTCGCTAAACAACCACTTGTCAGAGAACCATTGTACACGACTCACTCGGGGGAAACAGTCACATCACAGCCGTCTTACCGTTACGAGTTTGGCTTCCACCTCGTCCAGATCCCCGGTCTTCAATGCCCACATCAGATCTCCCATCTTCCTGTGTTTGCTGCTTCCCCGCTGCAGGCAGTTGTCAAGTTGAATGCTAGTGCGTTAAAAGTTAGCTAAGCTACAGCCGGAAAAAAACTCTCTTCCTGTCGTCGCGGCGAGGACGGTCGCAGAACTCAACTGAATAAAAAATGTCGTTTTAATACCTAAGGAAGCAATTCGTGTTGGATTTGGCGTGACCCGCCGAGGAATGGCAGGTAAAAATAAGCTCAAAAGAAGTTCTGAAAGGCAAAGTAGCCGAGAGGGATCCGCCTTTCTGCATGCCAAAAGTGTTTCCGATGCGGTTACCCGGAAGTGATGTAATCTTTATGTTGCACTATACGGGCCATGCAGGCGCTACAGTTGAAAGGAGGAACACCGAATTCTTTGAATATTACATTGTATCAGTTAAACAGGATTACACAATATAGTTGAAAGAACTCTTTTTATCATTATTTTTACAAATTCCTTCTGCAAAGTACAATATTTAATATATTCCTTGAATACACTTAATTATTATTATACGTGTTTCAATCCATAAAACATAAGCACTTGATACTCAATGACTTACTACTGACATACTACTGAAGAAAAAACTAAAATTCTTATCTGTGACTGTGCTTTTATTTTTCATGGCCAAAGCCCATAGAAATGATAACACCCTATTATCATCACATCAGTCCTGCAGTTCCTCTCTCCAGTTCACACCCAGGCACAGGTCAAAGTCCAGTAACATGTACTGTTCAATGTTCAGGAGCGGAACAAGGCACTGTAAACATGAAATTCAACACAACCGGGGTAAACATGTTAAGATAAATGAATAAATACCAACACATATTACATAAAATGAGTGATAATTTATACAGATTCTATACGAAAGGCAAATACAAATCATATTGACCCTAAAAGCGACTTTACATTCCATGCCATTCCATTGAATAGTTTTTTGTCATATTATTCTTTATTGATTTCATTAAAGACTGAAAAAATAAGAAGAAGAATAGAGATCATAGATACATGACTATTACATATAATAACAATTTAAAATACCAAATACAAACTGTACATCAACAATTGATGGAACTTAAATCCAATAAACTAAGATTATTGATTAGATTTTTTTAAAATATGTTACTTTAAAGTTGTATTGCTGTCATGCATGCTGAATAAGAACACCTGAGAGAATGGTGAAGTCCATTTGATGATTATTTCCTCGTCGGAGTTGCCGGTTGCCTTTGATAAAATCTTTTGATCCGTGTTAACTTCCTGTGACAGCCTGACCTGCTACAACACAGTCAAACAAGACACCCCGAAGCTGTGCCTGATCTCTGACCTCCCATCAGAGATCGATTAGGTGCCAATATACTGTACATGTAGAGAGAGTGGATCGTGGTCCATGACTATTACTCATCATATGAATAATTTCTGTCATATTCATTGAATGTACTGTAACTGTTACGTTGTTCATTCTGTACACATGACATCTATTGCTTCTGTCCATCCGGGGAGAGGGATCCTCCTCTGTTGCTCTCCCGAAGGTTTCTTCCATTTTTCCCTGTGAAGAGTTTTTTCTTAATTTTTTGGGGAGTTTTTCCTGATCCGATGTGAGGTCCTTGGACAGGGATGTCGTATGTGTACAGATTGTAAAAGCCCTCATAGGTAAATTTGTAATTTGTGATTTTGGGCTATACAAAATAAACATTCATGAATTGAAAGAGCCTGAGAGCTTTATGACTGATGATACTTTAGCTGTACACCTTGTGCATCATTACGCACCCGGGGAACCGAGGCATTAAAGCAGCAACTCGTGGAAGCAATTTGCACTTGCAGGGCCATCTCCATCGTCACCCATGAGAAGAACTGCACCAACGGAGACGATCAGCTGCAGAAAGACAACATGGCAAGAGGGGGAGGGAGAAACAAATATTGTTTTACCTTAATCTGTAAAGGATCAAGGGCAATCAACTGACTTTTAATACCACAGCGTCGCCAGAGCCTCCCACATCTGGCCCCCCATCTCCATATTCTAACCCTCAACTTGTTTACATTGTCTCTCCGGCCTCCTTGTGAAGATGTTGTCACACAATCATTACATGAAATCAGCAGCCACTTGGAGAAAAAACAATTTCCCCAGAGGATGAAGAGGACAATAAAAGACACCATTTTGAAGAAGAAAAAATCAATCTGGAAGTATGATGAGAATAACATGCCCCTGATGAGATTCAACCACTCTCCCATCCTACTCCTATAGCTCCACTACAACCTCCCGCCCCAAGTCACCTTTCCCTTTCTTTCTCTCTCTCTCTCTCTCTCTCTCTCTCTCTCACACACACACACACACACCAGGCTGAGCAGCTGAAACACAGGTATTAAAACTCCTTTATGTGACAGTAATAAACTGTCCTACGAGTGTATGTTGCAGATTTTACACCCAAAAGGTAAAAAGGAGACAGACAGTTACTGCAGGTTTCTCCTGCTTGTTATTCTAATGTGACATATATGACTGAAGTGAGTCCCAGAATGGGTAATCACAAGTTCACATGTGGCTTAAATCAATTGCGGCCCAACCAGTCACGCCTTTCCGTAATGATCTCTGCATACTAATGTTTCATTACATATTCTCCAACCAATTTCGATCAGAAAAATTAATACTTAAATTTGACAAGAACACGAGAAGCAGGAGGTATTTTTTTAATCAATTTTATTGAAGGTTTGAATACACGTGTGCAATGTACATAACACGTGTTACTGTGAGCAGAAGTAAGCGCCTGGAATGGGAGTGAACACACAGCGCTTTTTATTTTTATTTTCATGTATAGACGCCAGGGAGAAAGCTTCCCGCCTGACAGAAATGTTAAAGTAATTCCCTCCATAGACATGACAGCATGGCACCGTCATTGTTCAGCCTATTAGCAGCGCTCAGGCAGCAGAACTACATTCTGCATTTCCTGGATTTTTTAAAAATGACACAGAAGGAGCGCGACTAAAAGACACTCATCTCTCAAGCTCTTCGGGGTGATACTCAATCGACAATATTTTAAGAACAAACAGCACTATAACAATTATGGAATTTCTATAATTATCACACATAACCGCTGCACTATGTGAATACGATTTATTTTTTAATAGATACAAACACTGAGACAGTCTATTATAATTTTTGCTAAAGCTGAAATGATACATTGAGGGTTATTAATTGTGCGTAAAGGAGAAAATACATTATTGAATGGCCTCTGTCGGAGAATACCAAGCTAATACAAAAGGCGTTTTACACGCAAAAATGTAAAGTAATGCTACTTTACTTGAGACTTACCTCTTTTTATTTTCGAGGGGCAAATCATTCTTATGCTCTGCTACATTTCACTAATCAGACAGCTTTAATTGATAATTATGGATGGATGAAAGCAGATGGGGTTACATTTGCATAATGTATTTATATATTATATTATTTTAGACATTTACACAGCTAACAAGCATCTTTAGCATTACGGAAATTTGTTAGGATGCTCGCCACAGTTAGCCGCGAGATCTAGCAAGAGCCCATTTTCTCTGGATAAACATGTCTGAAAATACCATTTCAGTGTCAGAATGTTAGTGGAAGATATGTATCCTGTGAAAAATGGGTCCAATGTTTACGTTGGTGGCTATAGGGAGAAATAATCGGGCATGATCTGTGTTCACGTGCACTTCTCCCATTGGAGTAAATAGACTGGGAGACGGCGTTATCGTCTCCTAAAGGGGCGGGGCTACAGCAAAACCCATGTGACAGAGACAGGAAACTGACTCAGCAGGATGTCACCTTTCTTAACGGTCTCTGGTAGCAGCTTTACTTTCACTTATTATATTATATATTGTATTGATACTACAGCCTCAGTCAAAATGTGAGTACTATTTCAACCACATTCGTGTTCTGTAAGCACACACCTGTCAACATTGAAATATCACATTATTGTTAATACTTAACCCTTTAGACTGTTCATACCGTCACTAACGGTGCATGCTGCAAAGTGAAAGAGGACATCTGACGGATGCTGGTATGCCAAATAAGTGAGAAATCTGCAGGATATACATATACAGATACACAAGACTGGGTTTACACTTTTTCTTTTTGTCTTCATGGCACATATAATTAACAATAATTAGAACAGCTGAAGTCCTGCCCATGTTAATTTGCGAAATAAAATAATCACATATCCACCTCCTGTGAGCTGCTCGCTCTCCTCCTCTGCAGTATTTCTTGAGACCATCCTCATCAAGTTGATTAGTGTACTGAAGGGTAATCCATATTAAAGTGCTTTAATCCATCTATCTCAGCTGTACATGGCCTTGTCTTTGTCACGGCTAAATGTAATGTGATTAGGGAGGCCTGCTGTGACTGTCGCAGACACCCAAGGTATCCTGACATGACAGCTTCGGCGCAATCCTGGGGACTCAGTGAAAGTGGCCTAAATGTCAAATCTGTTTGCCAAGACAGAAAGCACTAAGCCACCTGCTCCACCACGATTGTCAGGACACAGGGACGTATACCGTTTAGTGCAGTGTCGCGGCGCTCTTGCCGTCACCTGGAAAGTCTGTGAAACATGAAAAGTTGCTTGAAACCAAACCGAATTTGAGAAAAAAACATTGCTTTCATAAATCTCTCTCAAAGCTGCAACCAACATGTCTAATAGGAGCAACGGCATTACTCTTAAAGGGGAGCGACATCCACTTTTAAAATGCATGCATAGAAATGATTGTTTGTTTGAACTGACAACATTGCAATAGAATAAAGACTACTTTGGTCTTCAGAGCAGCTCCAAACTTGAAACCTGACAACATCACTTTTATTTTTATTTAACTTTTCCTTCACAGAACAAGACTCACATGTCCCAGGAACATGTGGACCAAAGAACAAGTTCATAGCTGCTTTATTTATATTTTTTTAATCATGTTTTATTGACGATTCACTAATTCTTTCACCGTATTTTGAGCCTTTTTTCAGGGTCTCCCCGTGATACCTGTTTATCGTTTTATGAGAAGTTCTATAGGGTAAAATAAAAGAAGAATACTTCAACTTGCCTTGTATTGTTGTATTTGAATATATTTAGATGAGAAGTATATTTGAATAGGTGCATTATATCGGGTGAAATTCACCCGACGTTAGTGATAGTGTGACTATTTTTAACGTTAGTGTTCTAGGGTTAATCATCTATACATCCTTAATACTTCATTTACAAATGGGGAATCCATCATTTATAAAGTATGAAAACCCAAGCTTATTAATCAATAATAAAACCTTTATAACTGTGTTCATGAATTGCATACTAATGAGTTACTGTTCATGTTGGAATAATGTGTTATAAATGATGAATTCAGTGTTTATTCATGCTAAATAGTGTACTTATTATAAAGTGCCACCACAATGTTTTACTCTATTTACCTAGCTTGTCTCCTCTTAATATGGTTCAGCATTTCTTAAGCATAACTTCAGTAGTTTCTGTTTGCATTTTATTGATTTTCTCCCTCTCAGAGAACTTGTTGCTGAGATCTGTTGCATGCAAATGCTCCATCACTAACCGATTCCCGTAACTCCCAGTAACACGCCACCCCATGATTGATTTAAAGCTCTCACCTCTCGATCACAGCTGGTCTGTTGTACTCAGATATTGCACACGGAGCAAATTTGCTTTCTAAACCGGGGGATGTATAATGCCAGAGAGGGCGAGCATCATCTGTTTTTTCCCCACTTCACTATTTGAAAACTTTTGATAAAAGGGGTTGAAACCACGACTGTTTGATGGATCTATAGAGCGGGAGTAAAAACATGCAGTATGGAATAGTAATAGAAACTGTTAACTGCAGAGGCGCGTGTTGTGTTTTCAGGGCAGAGGAAACAATACTAGAAAATAATTTCCCATCCAATAGACCCATAAACTATGGAGTTTAATCTCAAGAGAAATTAAGCCTCTGTTGATGCCTGCAATGCTGAGATAAAGGAAATATTACTTCAAGAGGCAATGGGCAGTCATGTTAGAAAGTTGATCGCATAACCTCTGTGGGTTATGTTGCTGAACACTTGTGGACACAGTTAATTTCGCAACTCTGAAAAAGGCTGCCTTAGAAAATAAAACCCGCGAGCTGTGATTGAATGATCTCATCGAGGACCTGAGGCTTTTAAGGCTCTGAAAGCACCGCGGGGTCTTCAACGCCAACAAATGGACACCGCTAATTCTCTAAATATCCCGTTTGGCAGGCATGAGTTCTGATCCGTCTGTCCGGCTGGTCTTTGTTTGGGGGAGCCGTCTATGTGGCCTCTGTGGGCAGACGTGTGCTGCTTCCTCTGACTCCACGCGCTGCCTCCCTCTAGAGGTCAGAGCCGCAGACACTGCTTCTATAATGGGAGCGTGGGCGAGAGGAAATAAGCGAGGCGCAGGACAGGACCTGTCTTCAAGCAGAGGCCCTGAACCCTGCGTTCAGTCACACTGAGAGTGGGCTTTTCAGGCACCAGAGGTGCGAAAGCATTTGCGGTTCCAAGAAATGTGTTCTCTTGTCGCTCCATGAAAGTGGACGGATGTCTAAAAAATTCACTCACGGACGATACGCGATGAAATTGTAACCGAGAGACCAGGATCATCGCTGTAATTCTCGGACGCTTACGAGCCCCTAATAAATCGAGCAGGAAACCCTCGCGGCTGTCCATCGTCCTCCCATCATCACGGCCCCTCGCTTCCATCATCCATCACTCCGAGGTGTTGTCCAATAGCGGCTGCCCGCGATCGGCCCCTGACTGCAGGGGCCTTGGTGCTTTCCGTAGTAGATGTGAGTCCTGATAGGATGTGACAACTTTATTAGGCACGAATCAGGCGGCAGCGGTTTCATTCTCTGCCGGACGTGTGAGCGATGTGCGCCCCCGAGCTGTGGTTTTTGTCACGGGTGGGATTCTCTCTCTTTCGGCCAATCTCTTTATATTCCAAAGCCTCCGAGCCTCTTCTCAGACATAATCGGCCCTACCCCCCAACTCTCGAACCGTCTACTGGCTTCAGGGGACGTGCGGCGGCATGATTGTTGGTCCTTTCGTTGCTGAATGGCGCCAAGCCCGTCACAAAAAACGACCGCACATGTCACTCCTGACCATCGTTAGCTCCAAATCACATCACATGACAGAGCTCATCAGCCCCGTCCACACCATGATGCACATATAAAGCCGGCCGGAGAGGTTCATCGTAAAAATACTTTCGACTTCTATAAATCCTTTCAGGAGGAATAAATCTGAAGGCACTGACACCAGGATTGGCTTTAGTGGTAATAAACGAGAACAGGGATAAATAATGATTTTTCCATACCTCCAGTATGTTCCATTTATGCCAGGTGAGCTGATTTATTTCAACGGGAGAAATCCCCTCGTCAGTATGTCACATGAGGAGGGAGAGGGAATCCTGAGGAGATTAACACAGCCATGTTCCCAAAGCTGCTCCTCGCTCAGAGCAAAAATGGAAATCATCCAATTTCTCAGAGAGAAAAGTTTAGGCAAATTGAGCAGCATTACGGACGGGGAGAGGGAAGACAAAAAAGGATTTAGTGCATAAACATTTTCTCTGCACTTCAGGAGCGTTCGCTCATGGCTTTGTGAACAGTTCATCCCTCGGGGGGGATATCAGGAAAGAAAGAGGCGTTGACAGAAAGCATGGACAATTTCCATAAGTCCTCTCTTCTCCTCATATATATATATATATATATATATATATATATATATATATATATATATATATATATATATATATATATATTCAAGTGAATGTATTGTCTTAAAAACAGGCAAAGTGAGAGGACATTCTGGCATTGTAACTGTAAAAGTGACGTGTTTTTTGGTCTTTACAGATAGTTGTCGATCTCAGTTTATGCAAATTAAATTCACTGCCAAAGAATTTCAACATACACTCTTATGAGAGAGCTTCAGCACAAACCAGGAGCAGCAAATAAAGACACGTTTCACTTAAATTACAAGATCAATGCAATAATATTTATTATATATATACATATATATATATATATATATATATATATATATATATATATATATATATATATATATATATATATATATATGCATATTTGCCACTTCAGAAGGAATATCAAGCTTGCGTTTGAGAAAGTAGCGGCTATATTTCCAGAGGGAAACTATTCCATCTTATTTGATGATCAGCAGCCAAGGGAAATACTTGCAATTTCAAGATCCCCCCTCTTTATATGAGTAAACAGTCACTATCGCTCTCCTGTAGCCAGAATAAGACACAATTATTTACCTTCATCTCCATATGCGAAGTTGCCTTGGAAATGATGAAAAAACTGAGCACCCAGTTGGATTTTTACAAGATACATTTTCTCCTAAATTCTTTGATTTGTTTGGATAGAGGCCGCTCTATCTGGACAATAATATCCCAGTTGGTTGCGTAGTAGTTTCTTGCTCAGGGGAACGAATAATGCATCATCAAAACTATCAACTAATCTGCACAATTTCATTGTTTTCTCCAATCTATATCAGGAATTCTGTAGATGAAAACATTGTACATTTTCCGCACTCGTTTTCATTTCTCGCACTGACCTTATTATTATTTCTCAAGGTAACTCTTGTTAAATTCTCCTCTGCTGATTGGGCAACAATAAACCAATCTACGATGAAACAAACACCTTTCTTCCCTCCCTTGTTTCTCAGCTCCGAACATCTGTGTGTTGTGTTTGGGCTTGTTTTGTGAGGGTGTAAATCAAAGTTTTACGAGGAAGCACAAGGGTGTAAACTGTGAGACTGCAGAGTGTGGAGTATGTGAATGAGCATGCATAAGACAAAGGTGTAACACCATTACAGTTTACTGCGCTGCTGCTGTACACAGGTTAGAATCCCTGCAGCTGGGAGCAGACAGAGCAGCGGCTCCATGGAGGAGCCCACGCTCCAAATTCAATAAACAGGAGATGGTCTTATTAGCACTCAGCTGGTTACCCAGGGAGCTTTGCAGCATGTCCTGTATATGCTATAGGGATATACAGGACATGCTCGCTGTCAGAAAATGTTTTTCTTAATTTCAGGCTGTACGCTCACGGTTCTATATAGGGATGCCTCTCCAATCCAAACCTCTTTGGAGTAGAGTGTATTTCTATTTATTATGAAAAACATTGGGCCATGTTTCTGAAATATGCAACATTCATTCAATCATTTACAATGTACACATAAATCCGAGGCTTGCCTCTCACACAAGACAATGTCCAAGGTTAGCAAAGCGCTGCAATCTTTTAGTCTCACAGCACTCATTTAGTTATGTTAATTTAACGTTAATGATAAGTCTGTTTCATTCAAAAGGCCCAGTAATGCACAGTACCAGGACCCTGAGACATTGTTCATTTTATATATGTTCCACCTGTGATTTTCCTACTGCGACACATCAAAAGATCTTTGGTGAAAAATACCTATTTGCGTCCTTAAGGAAGGCCAAGAGGTGTTCCAATATTGTTAAATACTCAATCTGTGACAATCAGGCTGAATTTTAAGTTGCGCGCAATAGGCTGTGGCTTGTTCTCCTGAAAGGGGCGTTCCTAAAATGTTCCTAAATGTCAGAACGCTTGGCGAACGTCTCTCGCAATGTTCACCAACATAACATTATTATGTGTGTGTCCGCCCCGTGATTTGGATCCACTCCAAAGTTGATTTGGTTCTTGCTTGGTACATGCTACACAATTATACACACAAATATTTAGCCAGTATGTTTTCCCCGCAATCTTGCAGACAAACTAACCAACAATATAACCTCCTTGGCAGAGGTGCAGGGTAATGCTCTCTACTGCAAAATATATTTCAACAGATTTTTTTAAAAGTGACATCTTTAAGTTCTGCATGACCAATAAACAACACAAAGTGTGAAATACTGGCCTGCAAATAGGAGCCTTGTGTTGTTCTACAACGTGATTGGTCGATCCCTTTATTCACAGTGCGAACGCTCAGAATTATTTTTTGCTGCTCAGCATTCTGGTTCTGTGTCAAAATGAAATGAATGGCGTTCAGACCATCAGTGAAATTCAACAAAATGAAATTGTAATTACGCTGCAGAAAAAAGGGCCCATCAACTTAAATGTGTTTGATGGCAGGTGTTTGTATTCGAACTTGAAGTACAGAGCTCCCGCTTTAGCAGCATGTTCTCTCTACAATGACTGTTAATCCGATGAAAAGACTTGTTGGCGTTGAGCGCTGGCGGTGTGACTGAGCGTTGTATTCAGCATGCTCGCTCTCCAGAGGTGTGCCATCGCAGCACACCTCATTGCAACTCGCTTTGCTCGCTAATGAATTAGAACGAGAGCGCCATCCTTTCATCGTCCTCACGAGGTTTCCAGCCCACAGGCTCCTCACCTCTTCCTCTATAGGCGCTCTCCATTTCCTTCTAATCTCCACTCCCAACCCTCAATCTCCCGCTAAAGCAATCTAGTCTGACGGCGCCGGACAAGAGCCAGAAGATTGCAGTCCATTCGGAGAAAGACTCATGTCTTCCTCTTATAAATCCGTTTGCACTGGCTGACTGTGCCGTTTGTAGCCAACGCAATGATGATTAAACCCGTCATTAGCATGAAAATGCCTGCGTACCTGTTTCCACATGTATCTAAATGCGCAGGTGAGCCAGAGTGAGACGCTCAGTTTGCACACGTGGCATTGCTTTTGATCCGTGTGCCTCGTTTGCATAATTATAATTACCCGTGTGGGCAGAAGCCCGGCCGCCGCCGCCAGGTAGCTACCAGATGAGGCCTTTTCTTCCTCCCGTCCTTCCGCTCGGCTGTGAATCACTTAAATTGCCCGGTTCTAAACACCTTGCACAATCTGGGCGAGTAACAACTTTAGAGGCTCCGCTTTCCTTAATAATGACACATTTTGCCGAATACGGCTCAAACTGGTTTTTGAAGAAGAGGAGAAAATGAGGGAGAGAAAAATCAGCAAGGTTTCCCTTTCCTGCTGACTCAGCACTTTTCCTCTGACTTGACGCGCTGCTCCCGGTTTCCCTCCAGCGTGCTCTGCTGTCGCCTCCCACTGAACATCCTCATTACTGATGTGTACAGAGTTGATCTCATGCCAGGGCTAATCAATGTCTTGCCCTGGTGGCTAATGAGCAAAATGTTTTTCCACAAAAAGATAAATCATAGGCCCAATACCTTTCTGGAATAATTGTTTTTGGGTCACAAAAAGTAAAAAAAAACAAAAACATAATAGTCTATTGTGTGTTGGGGTCAATGCTGAACTCTCATATTGTTCATTGGAGCCAACTGGACCCAACAAGCTCGTCTCATTTAATCCATGATTAAGCGCTCATGAAAGAGAATGATTTACATCATTTTGATGTGAAATGTGTTGATTAGGGAACGGCATGCGTGCAGAAATAACTGCGCAGCATACTTTGACTGCCAAGAACTATAGCAAGCGCTCCAGAAATCACCGCTCTTTCATGAAAAGCGACTTTTACAAACGGGGGGGGGGGGGAAATATAATATATTCAGCAGCAGATTCATCACAGCGCAAAGTGAAAATGGGATCCGACCAGTTAACCTCTGGAATGCAAATCAGGAACTTTTTTCTGACGCGAACGAATCTGTTTGAGCGCGAAAGAGCGAAGGCGCTCGTCATCCGGAGGAGCTCTGTAAATAGAGATAAACACTGTCATTTTATTTAATTTTTTGCCCACCCACTCAGAAAATGAGACTTGATTCACTGGCAGAGAGAGAGATCTCAAATATTTACTATGCTAGGGAGGTGTAACTGCTACCTGGAGATGTGAGAGGATGAGATGATGAGAGGGAGAGACAGAGGCTAATGGACGGATAAATATGCAGGTACATCTTCCTCAGGAGGCTCAGGGAAGTCTTATCTGGAGAAAAAAAACTTGACCAGAAGCTTTTACCTCACAGAATCAGAAGCCCAGAACATTTTTCCTGCGAGGTGCGTCTGCTTGCTTTAATTTACTCACCTCACCGACCCCGTCAAAAAAAAAAAGAAACCCCACTCTTGAGTTTCTGGAGAGGGAATTGCCTTTTGCATCGACTGAAACCAATTAGACTTTAAACCCGAGATGACAGCGAAGGCTTTGTTTTTGCCTCCGTGTATGTTTATGCGTCTCCGTAGCTCCACAGGCTATGAAGTGTACTTCATGGCACCTCAGCGAGGAGCTTGTCATCCGGGGTGTTGCTTCGCCGGCTAAATTTAGCCGGACGAGAACACCCAGCATCTCCACATACAACACATATGCTGGGTTTCTTTGGGGATAGAGCACTCCACTTCCAAGCAATCAATATTGGATGCACCGGCAGGGACTAACCAAGCAAATGGCTCCAGGCTAGACCCAGTCCCTTCCCACCCATTCTCTATATATAAAATTGGCCTGGCATATAATGAAAAACATTACCTGCCACCAAGGGCACATAACTCTCCCCATCAGCGGACGGAGGAGTTATGGATGGATGTGCGGGCCGAAGAATGATCCAATTACACAAATAGTGTTTTTACACCGAAGGATCGTCTATCAATGCGCTCTAACTCACCGCGGAGCTTCGGTTTGAGAGGAAATTCCCAGAAATCACCAGGTAATGGGCGGTGTAAAACCCATCGGGAAACAACAACAAACTGTCCTCAACGTTGTGGATTTTGGAGTGTGTGGACATCGCAGTGCGTGAATCAGTGTGTGTGTGCCTTTATTGATTTTACACCGCAGCATATGTGCAGGTATGAGGTCTGTGTATAATTCAGCGGCAGTTCTGCTTCGCCCTTCTTGTAACAGGAAGTAGGCTCCAGCTCAGTCACTCTCTGGAGAGCATGTGACTCTCTCCTGTGGCGCTGCCTCGTTCCTCATAAACAAACACATATGACAGATGTCAACACGATACCAAGCAGACCTTCCGTGTGGATGCATCTCCCCGACATCCTGCTCACACGCAGTGGAGCTCCTCAGTCGGGCCCTCGGCATACAGAAAAGAAAGAAAAAGCCCTCGCAGACGGTGGAGGGCAGACATGTAGCGCTCAGAAACCACAGTGCTGCTGTTTGGCCATTATTCCTGCAACAATAGAGGTATTCTTTGAGATCTGGGAACTCAGCAATATCGTCCAGCAGGGCGAGGAACGGTGAGGGTCAAACCTCCGGGTCTGAAAAAGTTATTTGGAAGAGAAAACAAAAAAGGCAAACAGTAAAGTTATTTCCCAAACTGTCTGTTGTTCAAATCTATCATCTTGAGATGTTATCAGCCGATTGAACGGGCGTTGAAAGCAGTTATCAGCCAAATAGATATGTGTTAGAAGGGGCTTGCTACACCCAGAAGGCCGTTATCATCTATTCTCTTGGTTGATCACCGGTACGAAGACAAGAAGACGACGCCAACGTCTAGTGATGTAATAGAGAGAGGGGCAAAGTCTGCCTGCATCGGCACTCGGGGATGATGGATTTCCTAAACCTAACCTGTTAAAGTTGCATTGTTCCAAACCTTTGACCAGTTTATACTTTGTCAGGGTTTATACACATTTTGACCAATGGATTTCCATGACTTTTCCATGACTTTAAACCAAATTTCCATGACCAAACATTTTGTAAAAGCATACAGTAAACCTTAAATGACACAAATGAATGAGAGACAATAGTTTGATTAAAAAAATAAACATTTAGAGATAGAACGTATGTCTGTTTATATTTTAAGCATCTTTCTTTCAAAAGCATATTAATTATAAACTCAGTGTAAATGAACGCATGTATATAACAAATGTTGTTTTTTTGTTTTTTTTCAAAGACCTTTCCATCCCTGGAAAAAAACATTTTCAAATTCCATGACTTTTCCAGGTTTTCCATAACCGTTTTTAAAGGTAAATCCAAAATTTTATTTGGTCATTTTAATTAATGTACTTGTATTGAAGCAGAAGGATCCTTTAACCTCGTGGGGGAAAAAAAATCATCTTTCCTGTTTATTTCAATACTTTATTAACTACAAACACACGTGTTCCTTTTATGGTACAGTGGCGTTAAGAATATTCAAGACACATTTGCAAATGGCTTCACTGCAGTATAACATCTGACCTCAAGTCACTAAAGAGGTAATAATTGAAACCGTAATGGATGATGAGGTATGTGAAATGGCCACGGCTCATCCATGTTCATGTGTCTAATGCACAGGAGGCTAATCACAAGACCTCTGACCTCCAAATGCATCAGTAATAAAGCCGTCTTGGTGCACTGATCAATACCGACTGCACACACAGTGTGGGAGGGTATGGTCCCCATATTGTTACAATTCTCTGGGAACAGAGCCAACATTAACGGATCTGTCCTTCAAAGGGCTGAGAAGAACATATAAGAGGCGACGTGTTCTATCGTCTTCACGGATCAACATTTCAGTCAAAGCCAGAAGCCCTTGCTTTCCTCCTCGGGGTGGCAGAGCCTTCGCCTTGGCAACTGCTGCTCTTTCAGCACGGACCTCGCACCCACCGCTGAGTTATGATCAAGCCTCGACTCGACACACACATCACCCCCCTCCGGCAGCGGCTGGAACAGGGAGAGGAGGGATTAAATATTCTACGCAGTGGGTCCGATCTTGCCAGTCTTTGGAGAGTAATGAAGCGGCTACACAGATCCGCCACACGCCCTCCCCGCCCCCATCTCTCCGGCTAATGAACGAGCGAGCCGCGCCCAGGTAAAAAACGAGCTCGCTCAACGCAAAAATGGGATTCCATTTCCCTGCCAAACAGCCCACATCCCCACCTACTACTTCTCACCTCCGCCTTCCTCCTCCTCCAAACTCTGATTTAAGTCGGCATGATTGATTAAACTGAAAACAGCCCCCCCAACGCCGCCACTGCGGAATCTCCAACTAATTTGGTTTGTGCTGTTGCAGTGGCCTGCGTTTACAGCTCTGTGACTTCACCGACAGAGACATTATGCAACCTGGTGCAACACAGTAGATCATGGCAGGTACACCCCCGGTGGAATTGAGGTTAAACAACATTACGGAACAGTCAAAGAATCATTTTTGACAGTCAGCTGACTCGGTATAATGTGCTTTACCCCCAGAGTCATTAGAACGTGGTGGCAGAGAAGCCCGGTGCCTTTGAGGTTGTTAGCAATTTAGATTGATCAACATGTTGCTGAAAAGCCTGCAGGAGAAAGGATTTGGAGCAGCAAAGGAGGAGGGGGAGTTCAGCACTAACTCAACAGCGGCCCTGAAAGTCAATGAATGCGGCGCTTCAGGTCCCCCCAGGCTCAGATGATGCTCGAGATGCAAATCACCAGGCGTCGGCATGCCCTCTTCGTGTCCCGCCGAGGTCGACGTCCAGCTGGTGTGACGCATCTGACGCAAGCTGGCATGTCTCCTCATGCAAAACACCGCCGACTGGGACCGCCCGCGTCGCTCTTTGTTGCTGAAGAGCGCCGACAGTAGCCAAAGTAGAAAACGGTCGACCTGAAAATGGTCTTTAGCTCTCGTATCAGCCTTGTCATCCGGAGCTCAAGCTGGCCTCCTCCATCTCAGTCCTTTGATTCCCTCACAGTCATGTTCTTATCCTCTGATCAGATGAAGGGATGGCTCAGACTGGAAAACAGAAAAACATAATGCATAACTAAATGGGAAAATGGTATAACTTTTTAAACAATGTGATGAATATAGTTTAAAGCAAATGCAAAGCAGGCAAGTGGAAAAAAACATTTATCAAAATGATTTGATTCTTTTGAAAATAATGTTATTAAGAAACTTTTTTAATAACTTGCCCCTGCTCGGCATTGACAAAATTACAAAGGTGATATTCTCTGGATACGAAAATGAATTATAAATTATGATAATAAACAAAGTCTCGCTCTTACCATTGGCATTGAACTTTATTTATACAAATTATGCATGCTGCCATTTTTATTTCATTTTGCTTCACATTATTTTTTGTTTTGCCAACCTGACTGTGTGGAAACCTGGTTAGACTGCCTTTGTCTTTTTTTCCTTTTGATCATCTTCCTCTCGGTTCATTGGGTCTGACGAAGTCTGGTGGCCACAGAAGAACATTAAACATAGAAACAGGGAATTGGAAGGCTGGCATGGACAAACTTATAATAAAGTTGATTCACTAAAGAGTAAAACGTGGGGTAAAAAAATAATTAGGAAAAACAACCAACAATGACTAAAGAACTAAAACACAACTTGTGAACAAACCCAGTTTAAAGTGTAAAACCCACAAACCATATCTTGTTAAATTACACCTGGATATACAAAACCTCAAGCTAAGAAAGAAGCATGGTGGGCAATTCTTTTTACATGACGTTTTATGTTCCTGTACAGTAAATATATAGACGTTTTTTGATTGGTATTGTGCAAAATCGTTGTATTCATTGAAAGAACAAGACCTCTGCAGGTCAACCAACAAGGATGCTAACAAGGACTCGCACAATCCCAAGTTGATCTCCAAAGGTCAACCATGGGGCTCCAAGCTGTTCCTTGGAAACCTGGAAACTTCCCTCATTAGTAGTTTCATTGATAGACAGAAGAACTTGTTCTCTACACCTGCGACAAAAACAAACCTTTGGCTTTCCTCTAAAATGAATACAGTGGATTCGTTCAAGTGCGCCGTTAGCTAAGCGTTGTATTGTTGCTATCACTGCAATGAACAGGAGCAACTGCTATTGCAAACCTTCACCGGGACATTCAATGCCTACTAAACTACAACTACGCCAAGTATCAGTATCTGCCCGTCTCTGCGGTGTCGGGAGCAGATGATGGGGTGTTTCTGTAAATGAGCTCGGGGAGTGAGTGCAGATCAGAAGTGAAGACGATAAAGGCCGCTCGCAGATGAGGCCATTTTTCACCCGAATGAGAGCGAGCGTTGGGATGCGCTCCGCGATCGGTGCCCGACGCGGGCTCGTTATCACCGCATGCTCCGTATTCCGGAGAAAAAGGTGGCTGACGTTTTGGCACGTTCAGGTGTCATATGTGTGGAGACCAGGGACTCGTCGCTAAAGCCTCACTGTGTGTACACTTCTCATTTTTTTTAATTTGAAGTGTCATCGCACACACCGATACTGCATGGATCCTCTTAATTAGGATAGACATTGTCTTCAGTGGCAGGCAAAAGATGAAAAATAATTAGTTGGATAGAAATATCCATTCAGTGTCTAAACCAAAAGATACATTCAGATTCATCTTGAAATCCAGTATTGTAGGTCATTTTACACTAAAAAGAAGAACTAAAAATCACTAATCTGATTTGTATTCAAATCAGAGACTGCACCGTTTCAGGTGCACTGCATTTTTTTTTTTTTTTAAACATCTTAAAAACAGTTGAAATATTCAACAATACTTACGGACTGTAACTTCTCAGACGATTCCTTTGTCAAACTCACGGAAAAAGTTGTGCTGGTGAATGATGAAACGGTGCAATACTCCTTCAAAACAAAGACGAAACAGCAGAAGTTGAGTTTATTATCCTGCCTTGAGCTTATACAGCACTGCATGCAGGCTTACGACAACCTTGGGGGAAGGACGCAGATGTCCAATATCAGACCCATAACCTCCTTGGCTTTACCGTGTGGCTGATGCATTCATATGACAAGCCTATCCGTCATTGTATACATAATATAGGGGTCTATAAGGGTCTCGGACTCCAGCCTCTGCAGAGAGGATGTACTACCGACATGCTTATCTGTGCCCTGGCAGCCCTTCTCAGCAACACAATCACACTCCAATACACCCTGAATTACTTTGAACAAAACAAATGGCATTTACCATTCCAGGAGATAAGCAAAGGGGGCATGTGTGAAATAGACAAACAAACAAAACGGAGAGTTAGAGGCAGCAGTGGAGTTAATCTTGGTCCGGGGCCGGATTAACGGCCATGCTTGCATTTTTCTTGGAGAATAATCGAAGCGGTCCCGGTCTTATGAATAACTCCATCCCAAAAAAAAAAAAAAGGAGGCACTTCTGGCTATGAAAGCTGCAGAGAGCCAATGAAGAGAGAAATAACAAGGAATAAAAGAGGACAGGCTTTGACTGGTTGAGTCCACATTTTCATTTCATGGCCTGTGGGGGCCGCTGGGGACTTCCCGAAATCAGCTCGGGACACAATGTGGCGAATGGTTTCTTATTAGGGACGTCAGTGGCATTTCAAACAGCCACTGCTCCCAGGAACATTGTTTTGTGAATAAGAGTTCCTTAAAACAACAGAGCGTGGTTAAGATTTAGCTGCCTGTCCATACAGCTTATGTCACCCCTCCCAGCCGCCCCATGCTCTGTCAGAGAATTCTGCAAGACCCTTTAAAAAAAAAAAAAAGAAAAGCGACATCCAATCATTGCCTGCCCGGTTTCCCATTGAAGCCACAGGGGGCGGATTGATTGAGACCAGGGGCCGCGACAGGAGAGGAGGCCTGCACCTCTCAGACGCTGCAAAGTATAAAAACCTCAAGTGCAAGGTAGGCTTGTCTGCTCAATGACACTCGTGGATGGCAGAGCAGAGCGGAGGAGGGAACCATCTGGTATTTTCTGTTCCCTCTCAATGGAGTAGCTCAAAGTTGAGTCATGAAAAGCAAAAGTAAGAGACATTGGTTAGTTTCAAAGAATACATTGGAATAAAGGCCTTAGTTAAAATAGCTTTATAGTTAAAACATTGGATAACATTTAGATAAAATACAGCATTAAGTAACGTTTGAAGCTGTGAATTTGTGTGAATTTTGAGTCTTTATGTCTTTAAGCTTAGCTGCGCTGCAATGCAATTAACTCTGAAAAGGTTAGCCTGTTCCTAATAGTGATCACGCTGTATTATTGCCTCCATATAAGCACAGAAAGGGTAGGAAGAACATTTTTATTAGTTCAATTACCAAAAATATTGACTATTTTGAACTTTAAAAAGCACATCATCCCCCAACTTAAAAGAATATCCACATGCATTGCAACATTTCCCCCAACTGTACAGTGTTCTTCATCCTATTTCAGCTTTATACCCATGCAGCGTACGCAGGAGAAATTAATCAAGCGATGAACCATCCACTCGCATCCTACTCCTTTCAAGATGATGGAAAACAGTTTTGCGTCTTCTCTTAGCCGCCGTCATAAATCAAAACGTGTGCCATAGCGAGCAGCTGTCAGGCAGGTGCAGCGTGGTAATTAACACACTCATGGCAGTTTTCATACACACTATTCTTTGTGTGGACACACCGGCTCTCTGGCTGGAGCAGAGTCTCATAATTATAATTATTTAAGCGACGTACGGCACAATAAACATTGGAAAGGACGCTCCGGCGTTGGCTCAGATTTGTGATGAATTACCACGCGGCCGTACACTATTAGCCCTACATGATTTATGGTGACTTAAATAAATAAACTCATCCTCATTGTTGCGCTGTTGCATTTTTTGTCTCTGTGTGCCTGAAATAGGTTTGTGATACAAGATAATAAGCAGAAGGGAAATGAATATGGACAATGGACCTCATGCAAGAACATTTTCATATTCTTTTCTTACTTTCTCGTGCGGTGGGCTCGTAAATGCTCCTGAATTTAGATAACAGCGTGAATTTGATCAATGCCACCTATTGGTACATGAGCAATTATATATGAGTATAATTAATACCCCAATGATATCATAACGCCACCTGCCCCTTATGGCCTCTATTGAAGCCGTGCTTTCAGAGATCCATAAAGGAAAGTCTATAATTTTTAACAGCATCTGCAGCATAATGAAGGGACCTCCTAAAGTCAAGGAATGGGTAAGAATAAAGTGCTGTTAATGCTTTAGGCCACTTTAGGGTCGTACTGCCACTGAAAGAAATGGTTCGATATGAAAATTGTCGACCGATGACAGCAACTGGAGGGGGTCAAATAATTTAAGTCGATAATATATATATTTTGAATATACTTTATTGATGAATATACACTCTATATGACATGCAAGGATCAGAGAACAAGTATTTTCATTGTTTGTGTTAATCAGTTTACAATAATAGTAAGGAAGAAAATAACAGGAAGGTAAAGCAAACACAGAAACAAAAAGAGGAAATACGTAAAAAAATTATAATAATGAATCAAAACACACCCATCCACAAACAAAGTCGATAATATTGATATTTTAGTGTTATCCAATGGCATCGCCAGTCTGTTTGAATTAACAATGACTTCGCTACATGAATGCATTTTGAATTACAGCCAAGCAAAGGTGAGCAGTGTTGACATCTGCACAGTTGCTTGCTTGCCAGTGGCTGTGATTCCAGCTCCCTTGAGAAGCCGAGTGTTCACTGATACGCTCGCCTTATTGTTCTGCATCTTTATTGATGATGTTATCTTTTTCATGTCTGACCTACGACAGACCTTCTCCCTCTTTTTTAAACCTTCCTATCGGTCTGATTTATGAAGTCAATATCAGACCTCACAGCTGGACGCCTTCAGCGCTGAATGAGGCCCGACACCGGCAGACCTGCCACGCAATAATCGTCCTAATGCCGCTAATTATGAATACTGTCGGCTAATGAGTGGATGAAATAAGAGAATTACAGTCTCTCGCTAATGAGTTCACCTAATTAGGCCATTCATTAACTCCAGAAGAGGTACGTTGTGAGCGGGGAACTTTGCTGCATATGCAGTTTAATGATGAGACAAAAAAAAAAGGGTCGGACAGACACGCGGGGGGACGCATTAGAGGGGAGCACACAAATAATCCTTCTCTTCTTGACTGCGTCTTCATCAGACAGTCCGATCGCAGCGTCCCGTCAGCCGTCTCTTCATTAGCAAGGCGCTGCTTCAGATGTACACGCAATTATACAGTACATTTCCCTCTAGATTAGGTTGCTTGTAAACAATGTGCGAAGAGGTTGATACCATTGTACTGCCATTTCTCATTTTACTCCCAGTGTTCACCGGGGTTTGAGATGATTTGGCTTGCATTTAAACAATCAAAATGAAGGTTAATAGGAAGGAGGCCTCAAAAAAAGGTTTTCCTCAAATAATCCGATAGTTTACTTTCCATGAATATAATACGACTTGCTCTAGATTCCAGTTGCAGTTCAGATTGTTTCACATAAAAACCGCAACAGTGAGTTTCACAGTACAGTAGTTGCAGAAATAACGACGCCTCTCAGAGACTCCTCCACCTGCCAGTCAGGTAACGGAAATAAAGATGGATGCCAGTTTGGCACATTTCATTCAACTAAATCAGTCAAAAGGGAATTATTCATGAAGCGGTGAAAGCACTCAATTGATTCAATCACAATAATCTACGGTAACTCAATTCACATGGACATTATTTCCATGCAGCAATATTGCCTACAGATTGAACCGCTCCATAAAGAGCTCACGTAATAATCCCGTGCCTCCCTCAGACAGTTCTTGGAGGAGGCTGGGTAATTGTCGAGGGACTGCGGATCGCCTCAAGGGTCAGAGCCGTACACCATTACGCTCCTTTTAATTGAATTGAAGAAAGTGCAGTTAATTAAGAGATTAACGCCGAGAACATGGGAACTATCAGAGAACAAAAAGACCCCCTAATGCTGGGCAGAGCAGCCACTGACCTTCTCTGGGGGAATCGGTTTCTGCCTCACAAACTGCGACAATGCCGCCGCTGTTCAGTTTTATTTTTTCAGATAAGATAGCAGCAGCGACGGTCTGTTTGGCAGAAGATGGCAACTGCAAAAAAGACAAAGTGAGATAAAGTGAGGTTGACAAAATGTAATAAAAAAAATAAAAAAATGTTGTGTGTCTTGATGAAAATAAAAAAAGCTCTTTTCATTTTTAACATAACTATTCTTGCCATTTCATTTGATAGTTTTATTGAAGAAAGAAGAAAAGAGCTTGCACAAAGCTTGCACTGTAAAAACTGTGATTGCCGTTAATTATTATCTTCTAAATAAATAATAGTAACCTTTATGTAATAAAAAATACTATGTATAGTTTGGAATTAATTCTAAATGTAATTTAATTTAAATTTAATGAATTGTATAAATTCATTAATTACATTTGACTTACTTTAGTTCAGCTGTGAATCACTGACTAGACTTTAATTATATTTTATACGGAAAGTAAAAAATGAAGGAAATTCATTTGTTTTTAATCAATGCATTTTTTACTTTTTACTCAAAGTTGTGTAATTCAAATGTAATCAATTATATTACCTGTCACTTTGTTGCCATACTTTTTGTAAGTAACCATTGGTCACATTGGTGTGCTAACTGCTTGCTAACTTTGTTGTTAGCTCTGTTGCTAACGGGAAATAGATGTATTTGTACCAACGACTCCCGTCTCTGCGTGCAGTTTACACTCAGACGGAGTTTAAGGAAAATGAATATACTGCATCCCCTCAAGTCAATCCACTGTTCTCACTGACCCCAAAGAGATGAATTGATTCCAGCATGAAATTCAACAGTTTTATAAAATGCATCTGTGACTAGGGTTTTAGAAAGCTGGCTTCTTTTACATCAGCAATTAAGATGAGTATCATTTTAAGACTAACTACACTTTTCTGGGCTGGATTTGCAAGATTTTAATGTGGTCTTTTCAGTCTGAATCTACAGTATTATCACGTTTTTTTTAAAAGAACATTTCGTCTCCTGCATTGAGATTAACCTACATTCTGACGCTCAATGCACGGCTCCTGATGTAAGACCGGCACCTTTAGTGAAGTGTAATGTCAGAAGCTTATCCTTTAACACGCGTATCGTTTGATGTGGGAGGAAACTGGAGCACCCCCAGGAAATCCACATGGGAAGAACACACAGACCCTCAGTGAAAGCTCCCAGTGGGGTTCGAACCCATGTATTCCCTGCTGTGCAACAGTCAAAAACCATTGAGCCAATAACGTGCAATAAAATCCCTAAAACTGAAGTGAAAGCTGCTTCCTCAACAGCAGCGAGAAAGCTCCACCCAGAGAGCGTTGCATTCAGCAGTGGTGGATTAAGATCAGCCAATTAGACATGAACAAGCATTGTATGCAATCTATGCTATAAACGGCACATTGTTTGGGTGGAAATTTGCATCCAAACTGACATTAAGAGCATCGTCTTTCTGACTGTTACTGTCCGACAGTTTGATTCGCTGTTCTTCCTGATTGAGTCTGAAACAACAAATAGAGATGACTCGCTCTTAGTTCAAGTTCAATCAAGAAGATCATCCCCGTCACACTTTCTTTCAGATATCTTAGACATCAGAAAACACAATATGTTATGTAAGTAACTAAATTTGTGCTTGGGCTTTATAAACTGTTTGTCAATCAATGTTGTTGTCTTTTTTGCATGTTTTTTGCCTGCCTTAAGCTAAATGCATCTTGTTTCTGGTTATAAGATAGGATGCTTTTATTTTGAAGGCGGCTCGCAGAGATAAAAAGGAAGTCTCATTGTGCGCAGATTTAATGTCAAAAATCTACGGTAATTATGGTCATTTTTGAAAATTTGAGAAATAAACAGTATTAGCACTTCCCCAAAGAGGCACACGGTTAGTTCAAGTTGTAATAAATGTAATAATTGTAATAACTGTGTATGTTTTAAGGTAATTAGCGTAAGTGTTGGCTCTATGTGTGTATGCTATTAATGCTAGCAAATTTAGCAATACATTTAAAATCACCAGTCAAGCGCAGGACCATCTTTCGGAGGGGTACGCTACATGCTAACTAATTTAGCCTGTCTTTTTTTGTTGCCAGATTGTATTTTAAGTTGTCCGATACGTTTCCTCGCTGGCATTATAGCGAGTGTGCTGCTTCAACCCTCCACCACCTAATAGGTAAGAACCTACCTGTGACTCCCCAAGGGAAGAGGAATCCTCCTAAAGTTCATTAATTAATACGGTTTTACCCCCGATCAATTATTCCTGCAATGGGATCAACACCGACGCTCCTGCCTTATATATTTTAATAAGCATCTGATTTCGTGCTCCACTTTCACTGTCTCCCCTGACTGAAATCCCTCTCCCATGACGGAGTACATTTACACTGTTGTTAATAAGACGAAATATGTTCCTCAAGAGAGGTCTGGATAATCAGATCCTATAGGAGCCTCTCGGGTGCATCTACACCGAGACTCTGCTCTCTTTTTTCGCTCCCTCTGATTGCAATGATGCATCTAAATGCCGCAGGTCAAAGGGGGGGGGAGGGGGTCGCCGAATAAAACTCACAAAGGAGGAAAGTGGGTTGCCGGGAGATTTCTGGCTGGACGCAGATGAAGAAACTGACCTGGTGTCATGTCATTGTAATAACACAGCTAGAGATGGGGGAGGGGTGACACAGGATGAGAACAAGACGATGAGAAGACGGCCATTAGTGTTACAGTCTGCCACCAGAAGAGGATCAAGCAACCAGTATGTCACAGTTGAGAGATTACATCTGTATTCACTGTCAGCAATGTGACCTCAACAACTATGGGAGGCCACGAGAGATGTAGCGACGCAGTAAGTGGCTGCAATACTGACTCACTCCCATCGACACTCGGTCAGTGCCCCTTGAGGTCTGATACAGACGCACCAAGCAGTCTTTAACTTTGATGATATATACACTACAGGCTTTAAATAACTCAAATGTAAACCCATCTGCATCATTATTAGAGCAACTGACATAAGAGCAGGAAGGTCTTGTCTATAGGGCGGATGGGAGCGTAAGATGGATGGTCAAAACAGACTTGCTTCCAGGAGATTGCTGTTCATGTCCTGTGTGTTACTCAGGTAGCGTTATGTAAAAAGTATACTTATTTTACTTTTTACTTTTTTTGTATTACTTATTTATTATTTCCAAGTTCCTTTTGTTGCGAGCCTAAACCTTTTGTTGCATAAGCCTTAGTTTATTTTGAAAATACACTGCATGAAATGCATGAGAATTGATGATCAAAAACGTGATGATCAAAAATGATGCATGTGGACCTAAAGCGACATAGTTTGAAGCGTAGGGCCACTGGTCACGTTTTCGTATTGGACACGTTGGGAGTGACAATGTGTTGTTTAAGGTATAATATGTCATTCTCTGCCTGTAAGAATGATTAATAAATGACCTTTTTTTATCTAGTATATCAACAGTACTATTAATATTTTTTATTTTCAACTACTGGGCACAGGAGGTATCTCTCTGAAAAGTCCATTCTTTGTGCATGTCCACTGGTGTTCAACACACTTTTATAAGTTGCATACTGGACCACGATTGGCTGCCAAACTATAACTACAATATCCCAGAATCATATTCCATGTGCACGCTTGCACTCAGGTTTAAAAAGGTGAGCAAAGCTAAACTTCAACCCTTCAGCAGGTGAATGTGAAACAGACTTTTTGTGTCACAGTTTTTCTCTTTTCGCCCTCTTAAAAAAAGTCTATTCCCCGTGCCAGATTCTTTTTTTCAAAACACTTTTGCAACCGTCAGGAAGAGAAATTCAATTTTCGTGCGAGTCTGATTGACTGCATTATAAGATGGGAATCCCCATTTCCTTCCTCGTCCTCCTCCTCCTTCCTCCTCTCTTCTCTAATGATGACTAATATGACTGTTCCCTCATCCAATCGTAATTTCAGAGATGACAAATGTGCCTTATACCTTTCACGCGCTTGCCTCCGCCTTTTCTCACAGCCAAAAAGTATGACAGCGACAGATGCTCGGAGACTTAGCCGCGACTCGCTTGGCTTTGAGTGACACCTGTATCATCCAGTGGAAAATCCAGTTAAAATAAGGCCTGGTGTACATGTTTAATTAATTAGGCTCATCTCTCAACGGAGGCACGGCAGGTAATCATTAATGCAACCGCTATTCTGGAGAGAAGGTGCCTGAAGAGTAGTGACTTTGCCCATCACAGGCAAACGGAGTGAAAATAAACGGGTGGCTTTCACAGTGAGAAGAGGTCGATTTAAATAATAATGTGTAATTTTTTTTTAAATGCTGGAAAATAGGCCAGACTTTGACTTTTTCGAGGCTCTCTTTAGGAGTCATTCTCCACCCAAACTTCTCACATGGCTGGGTTTTTGCAGATTAGACTTTTTGAACGACCTCGCCTATTTGAGCCAAGACGTCTGAGTGAGCTGGAGGACATGTGATGGGGGGCCGGCCTAATTAGAGAGAGGACATCCTATTCATGTTGACGCTAAGCTAGAGCGTTTTGGGCCTCGGCCTCCTGTGATCAGGGTAATTTGTCTGTGCCCCCTAACACCTCCCCTATGACTGCATAAGAAGTGTTGCCAAACTGCATGAGCATCAGTCTGCACGGAAGCTGCTTTACGAACACGTCTTCTGACCGACTGTGAAAAATCTCAGGATTAGCACATTAACCTCTAGCCCCGTGGTCATGCCTCGAGATCGGCGTAATGAAGCATCCTTTGGACAAGCGCTGTTCCCAGCCGGAGTGGCGACCCCTCTGGGATTCCTAGGAGTTTTGAGGGGAAGAGAGTCAGCTTTAGCAGTTTACTAGTTTAGCCCTGCATAAAAATGTCAGACCATGCTTTCCTTTTGCCGAAGGCACATTTTGGATGAAAGGCCAGATATGTGATGTGTGTGTGTGGGATATCATCCAAGTGGGAAATGATTTTTTTGATTGTGGATGTAAGCTAATATTACAGAGGTGGAGCACCATCTACACATGGGGAGGCAGTTGATACACAATAGCCTTGCTTTTCAACAAGTGGCTAATTATAAAGAAGATCCGAAGGCTCCAGAGGGCAGGCTGCTAGTCCATTAAAATCCATTGATATAATTGCTCCTGAACAATAAAGTTGAAGGAGAAAGATCACACAATCTTTGTCCTACTCGCCGTCACGGTCGGTTTCGCTGTTGTCACATTTATCCGGGAGTAAAAAAAAAAAAAAAGCCTTGCCTGCCGTTTCTATGAGCAACCTTTAGATAAGATTGTTTCTCCGACAACGCTAAGAGATGAGCGGGGATGTGGAGGCAGGGAGTGCTGAGGACTACAAGGAAAAGCAGAGCCTGGTAGCTCACTGCCCCGTGCACCAACTAATCTCCCAAGGCCAAAGAGATCCAAGATGCTCCTGAATAAACAAAGTGAACACCTCCATCTACCCAAATCACTGAAGTACATCTTCGTTTAACCTTAACCGTGATAATATGTGATAAGTCACATGTCACGTCCGGTGAAATCCGGCAACAAAGTTTGGAGGACTGAGGAGTCACTGGGAATCAACAGGTAGCCGGAGTGGTGCAGAACTAAAAGGTTACAGATACAGGTTTTGGGATTGAGGTTGTAGGGTTCAGGTAAAGATTCCAGGTAAGAAGGCAAAGAGGCAAGAAAACCAAAAGGCATGAAGCAGCATAGCAACATTTCTTGACAGCGATGTGGACAGGAGTGAGTGAAGGGCTGGTGAAATACTGCAGGGCTCGTGAGCCAAAGTGGAAATTGGTGGTCGGAGGTCAGGTGTCACAGACTGGAGGGGAAGGGATTGTTGCAGGACTGCAGGGAGCGGCTGGAGTGGAGGGTGGACACAAGAAAGGCCAAGCATGAGGATTTATTTCACAGTTACTAATATATTTCTCACTTAATAAATAAGATAACTTCTGGTTTTGGAGAATAACAATTAGATGTGGATAGACTATAGTTTAAAGGTTTTACTTTCTGAATTGAACAATTTTTATCATTTAGCTTCAGAAGCTCACTGACTATCACAACAGCTTCAGTAAAAATGCAAACAAAATAAAAATTGAATAACCCCCTGTATTGCTTGCTGGGCACATTTTAGACCTCTACGATTTATCACAATATAAAACCCATCGGGGAAATAAAAGTAAAAAAGATACAACGCATCCTCCATAAAGATGCAACCACATAAGCGGAGATAGACCGGAGCTAAGGGCAATATTCTATATGAGTTTCTTCCTCCTTCGTTTGGAGCTATAAATTAATTTCTTAGTAAACAAGGTTTGTTCAAGGTTACGGTTGCTACTTTCATGAATAACAGGCATGTTATTAAATGGCTGCTGTGCCACAGAAAAACAGCTTACTCATAAAGGGATCGTTTGAAGTTACATTGTGATGCTCTCTCATTGTTATTTAATGAACTTGGTTCATTTTTCCTCCAGCAAAATCCATTAAAATCAATCATTTTTGCCTCATTTTTCCTTTTCCTTTTTTTTTTTCTTCTCCCCAGCAAACCAAACTTTGGTACCGGAGATGAGATGAAAACTCTCCAAGTCTGAGAGAAAGGAAATCAACTAATCTAACCGTAGCCTTCATTCAGATCCAATTCATTACTTGGGCATATTGAGCAGAGGGAACAGTACGTACCCCAGCAAGTCGACCAATCTGCTCATCACCCACTAATAGACATGGGCGCATGTGTAAGTGGAGGAAATATTGAAAGAGCTCGCTTTCAGATCACAGCTGCCCCCTACCTTTGTTGTGGATGGCAAACGCCATTCAGATAAATGCTTGACACGCGTTGCTGTTTTAACCCAAATTACCCCGGTGCCTTAGATCTCTCAATTGCCTAATTAACACAAGTCTGAAGCCTTTCAAGTTCTGCACTTAAAACAAACCCGGGGAGAAATGTGAGTCTGTTCTTTTGTGCACCTGGAGGGAGGAATCAGTGGCGACATAAAGAGGGGAAGGGCCATTGCAGGGAAGCAGAGCCTCCTACTGTTCCCCATTTCCTTTCTCAGTATCTGTGGTTTAATGACATGTAAGGTCTGAGGATCCCTGAGGGTCCTTGAAGGAGTTCAAGGGGGGACCAGCAAAATGGTGTTTTCCCTTTTGTATCTGCACACATGACAGTGAGAATGAATGAAATGAACCAAAACCAGATCAAATGAGATGTTCTCCCCTAATAGATCTCGTCCTATTGTGTATTCTGACTGAAAGGCAAGGTTTAGAGCAGTGATTCCATCCTTTTTGGTCTGACATACCCTCACATCCCTATTGGATGATCAACTGATTATTAGGGAACACAACAGAACAATTATATAATCTTGCAATATTTAGCTAGATGTTTAGCTATGGCCCTTAGATCTCAAAGTACTGCAAATTGAGAAAATGCAGAGAAACACAATCGAATCAAGAAACATCGTTACCAGTATGACATCACATGCACATTGTTTAGAAAACTTCTTCACCAATTTCATGACACACAAAACATACATTCTCCCTCCAAGAGCACCCTAACATGGTGGAAGGGGTTTTGGGCTCGTGGGAGGTGTGTCGTCATTTTTGGAGATCCTGCGAGGGGTATTGCTGGAATATTGGGTACTGGTGTCTTTGCTATGAGCCATTTGGTCCTTGATTGGTCCCTTGTCTCTGATTCTGCTTTTGAGTCTCAAGGGAGGAGTGTGTCCGGTTCGGGGATGTCAGAAATTGCATCTTTGCTCTTTGCAGGTGATGTGGTTGTGTGAGGCCATGGTTCTCTGCCTGAAAACATTGGACTGTTCCCTTTAAGTTTGGAGTGAGTCACTACCCGAAAGTCTTGTTTACAAGTGAGAGTCATATGTAGCGTTAGATGGACAGGAGGGTTTGGTGCGGCTTTTTCCCCGGGACGTGAAGAGGCAGCTGAGCTGGAAGGCTCGGCTACGATGATAAGGTTGATCAAGGGCTTTAGGTGGTGACCGAAAAATTGAGATTGCAGATACAAGCAGCCAAAATGACTTTCCTTTGTAGGATGGCTGGACTCAGCCTTATAGAGCTCAGACATCCGGAGGGATCTCGCAGTAGAGCCGCATCTCTTTCAGTTTTTGTCATCTGATCAGAATGCCTCCCGGACGCCTCCCTTTAGAGGGTTTCCAGGCACGCCCAGCTGGTAAAACAAACTCTGAATCTGAACCTGCAAAAAACGTTCACACTGACATGAAAATCACTGGATACCTTTTAATAGTCCAGGAGAACGGAGATGAAAAGTGGAAAAGAATAAAGAGAGGAGAGAAAATAGAAGAGGATGGATTTTGAAGATACATTTACAAAGGTCTTTGATGTCTTTGAATTATATGTTTTTCACTTATTCAGGCTCTTGATCTTTGCTCACCAACCACATTTGATGTATTTTTTTTCTTCAAACTGTTGGTATAATTACTTTCTCCACCTTGATCTGACTTGTCTGTTTTATCTAACAAGTTACAATGTTGCTCTGCCTGGAAAAAGAATTAAAGGAACAAAACCAAAACCAGCCAACCACTGAAGGCAACAATGTGAAAAATGGCAGAGATCAATATAGCATTTCAATTCATCCCGCCCTCAAGGATGTCGGGAATAAAGGATGAATGAGAAGCAGCAGGGGTCTTAAAATGGAAGAGCAACCAGATAATAGATGGGAAAAGAGCTCAGCATTTAATTCTATTATCAGATGGTCCCTGTTGCAGACGCAGTGTTGTGTGCACACACTATGAAGAAGAGCCGGAGGTGAGAAACACATTTCTAATTTTATTTTTGAAAGGACCTCTATGCATGTAATACTGTGCATAAACTTGTGTGTCTATCATTGATTCCTGGAGGCCATTGACCACACTTTGGCATTTGAAGAGTTGGGAGTGAGAATGTGTTGAGGAAACATGTTGTTTTTTGTATGATCCATTAAGATTCATCTATTTCTTGTTGATCATTAGCACGCCTTACAAATGATTATGAAAAGTGCTTACAATTTGCATTCTTAAACCATGCACCTGCTGGGGCATGGTGGCCATGGTAAATTTCCTCTAATAGCCTCATTTTGCTGGCAAATTTGCAAAGCGACGAACACATTTTGTATTCAGTTCTAAATAACTTGGTTTTTGGAGTCAATTTAAAGTTGGCTTTTATTTACAACACTGCATCCCAGACCTCCACAAGGGAACTGAACTGATAAGCAGAAAGTTAGAACTGATAGGAGAAAATAAGACTTGGGTTCTGAGGAAAAAGGGGGAGGTTTTCTATCGAGATAAAAACAAATTGATATGCGAGCTGCTTGAGCTTTTGAAGAAAAATGACTCCTTTTTGCAAACTGTAGGAAATTACGTGACCAAAATGTGAACATCTAACCCCCGAAAAATCATGTGTCAGGGCACCATGATGACAGGTATCATCCCTGATGCATAAAGTAGGGCTCATTATGTGATTACATAAAGTAGATCTGATGTGAGTAAGACCCAACCAGAGTATGCAGGGAGTTACTCTGACACACCATCTCTCTATCTCCCCTCTACCCACAGCAAATAAATCCATAAGCACCATGTTGGAGCGCGCTGCCATTTTCTGCTGTCACCATCATTTTATTCCCCCGTTAATATTTCCCTCCCGCCCTCTACGTCTTTCCCTCCCGCAGGCCTTGGTTGCCACATTTTCTCCACAAGCATAATATCCACCTGCTCCTGTCACACTGCCTGGCATTGTATTCCCAACATGGGGCAGGCGGGTAGGTAGGGGCAGTAATTGAAATTCTGAACAGTAAAACTGTGCGTGTGGACATAAACATATACAGCACATGCAATAATGTATGTGCATGTGTAAACGGAAATGCAGCTGCATGGATGTGGGATGTTGCACTGCACCATTAGTGTATATATACTGGTGCGTTTCTTTGTGTGCGTGTGATGGAACCATTCCCACTCGGGGATATGAGTACTCTGTCCTAATAAGCCAACTGTTGACAAATAGGTGCGGCACCACTGTGGGGTCATGCTGCTGCACATGACCTGCTTAGTAATGAGAGGGATGAGACGGGGAGAGGACAGAAGTCTGTTCTGGACGGAAAAAAGAGCTCCCGGGTGTCAGAGTGTATTCAGTCCAGTTTAACAATAACTACGATGTGTGCGCAGCAAAAGGGAAGTCATAAACGGTGGAGTCAGAGGCCAGTCAGAGACACGTTTTTAATATCTGAGTTTGAACATTCTTGATGGACTACACCCATAGACTGCATATAAGAAGCAGACGTAGGAAGACGGCGGAGAAGTGACGTGAATACGTTGTTACCTCTGGTAAGGTAGCGACCTGTCAATCACAAGGTAGCGCCGTCATAACACATATCAGCTTTCTAGTCTATTTTTACTCTAAACTGGACCATAATTTACTAAATTAACATCATGCTGTATTGAAAAAGACTTGAAAATAGAGATTGCGACCATACACTCATGTTTACAGTGAATAAGTAGGGTCATTTTCTTATTGACTTCCATTCAATCAGATATCTTTTTGCAACCAGAGGAGTCAACCCCCTGCTGGCCAATAGAAGGAGTGCAGGTTTAAGACACTTACGTATTGGCTTCACTCTTCAGAACGGGAGGTTGCCGCTTGACTAAACATGAGCTGTTAACTGTCAAGGCTGGATAACCAAAAATGAGCAAATGGCAAACAGCCATTATATATATAGCACAGGCGAATGGGAGTCCTGCATTATCACCTCGGGTCAGGTTGTAATATTCTAACATTGTACATTTGGGTTTTGGGCCAAAAAAATGAAGCTGCAGGCGGATGTGTGGACTGCACACAGGAAACATACATAATGAAGGATGGAAGGTTTTGGGGACGTTACCAGGGGCTAAAAAAAGAAAACTCCCCCCGGCCATGAGCATGGATCTTATTAGATCAAAAAATGTTTAATGAATCTAAATCATTAATATCGTTCACAACATCTTCAGTCCCACTGGGTGAGTAAGTGGAGAGTGTAGTTCCCTTTAGATGATTTCACTTGATGCTTCACACGTCTGAAATCACCCTGGCAACAAATAACAATCAGACTGCAAAATATAACTTGAATCATTTAAGTCATGGTGAGATTTGTACCTCCTGACACCAGCTATTCGCAGAAAAAAAATGAAAATTGTGAACTTTTTCATCGCCTCAGCTTGTACTTCTTTGTGAATGGAAGCGTTTTTAAAACATTCACTTGATATATATATATATATATATATATATATATATATATATATATATATATATATATATATATATATATATATATATATAAATAAAAAACATTTGCAAGGTTGTTGCAGTTCCTGAAAATTGAAGCCACAATTTTGAACATCGAAACCATCAAACCACCAAGGACAAGAAATGTATTCATGATGCAAACAAAAAAAGGGAAAGGATGTAGAATTTGATCAATAACTAACATGATTACCGGATCATATAGAGTAAAACACCATCGCTCCACCGGCCGGCCCTCAGTCTCTGGTTTAAGCTCCAGCAGATCTTCTTGAATCCACACACAAGTCAATCCATCTGCAGGTGGAATAACATCTTTAAGGTTAAACTCCTCTGACGCAGAGCGAGAGCTTGTGAGGGTGTTAAAAGCGTGAGTCGTCTTCTAAAAAGCACCAGAACCCGACCTTGAATCCAGTAATGCAGTAATTTGACTGATAAGAGCTCCCTATCCTTATCATCCCATGCCCACCTGATTGTTTCGTGGGGGCTGGTTTTTGTTCGGCGATCGAAGGCGAGGAGGACAATGACGAGGCATTTAACGCCTTAAATAAAAGTATGAATACTCAGTTTCCTCCATGCAGGCTGGTTCCACGAGATGCACCTTCTAAGCCACAGTAGGAGGGAGCAATGATGACCACTTGTTGCTAATTCAAGACCTGTGGCGTGTGAAGCTCTTTGCAGCTGGGAACCTGTGACCGTAGAGCGGCTATTTTGGGGCATAAATTGCTGTGTTGTCTGGTTTGTGGATGTCCGTGAATGTGTGTGTGTGTGTGTGTGTGTGTGTGCCTGTTGAAGGGAAACGCAGGAGTGCATGTCAGACTTCTCTTATTGAACCACCGAGGAGGAGGAGGACAGAGGAAGGAGAGATGCCACCTCCTTCTACTCGCTAATACAGCCGAGATGGCCTGGTTGAGGGGGATGGGGAGGAGAGACAGCAGGTTTTGCAACCGGTGAAATAAGAAGCTCCTCTCCACCTTGAAGGAAATATGTCTCTCTTTCTCTCTCATGCTTTCTGTCTTTGTCTGTCTCACAGGCAGTCGGGGGTGGTAATTGGTGTTAAAAATAGTCTGTTCTATATAGTAGGTCACTGTATCACACGCCGCCGCCTTACATAATGCATAAATAAAGCCTAAAAAGGAGTTCCAAAGACCCTATTATGGGTCACAGTATGACAGAGTGGTGACCTCAATAATTCTCTCATCAGCTTCAGTTAGACTGAATTCAAATGCGGTAAATGTATCAATATTACATTGACTTGCAACAAAAATGTATTCTCTTTTTACACACATGAGGCGATCTGCTATTTCAGTCAACAATAAGGATATTCAGTATGTAATTGATGTAATGAACACATGAAAAGGTGGATATATATATAGTCCCTGTTTGTGTATTCTTTCAGTATACCTTCCATATTGTATTCTCTGAGGTTTCCCTTTAGAGAAACATAACAGATGGGGACGTTGCAACTTTGTCATAAAGCAACTTGAAATTTTTATTTGAAGAAAAAAAGAAGGATTTAACCTTTTTTTACTTTGCATTTTCCATAATTGGCGACAAATATTGGGTGCGTTGGGAAATTTGGTTTAAACTGTTCTGGTCCTTTAAAAATAAAAAAACAATTGCAATATACTCATAATCACTGGCTAGCTTTGTCCGCGAGGGGACATTTTGTAATGCCCATTGAGATAATATTACAAATGCGTCAAATATTTTGGGCGTTTTGGTTTGCCTGAAAAACGCAAAGGATCGCCGATTGATCTAATCTGTATTGCTTTGATTTCTTCTGTGGTTTTGGGGTGACTTGTCCACTAGGTGGGGCTGCTGCCCTAAAGGATAGCTTCTGTATTTTGGACAGTTTTTGTATTTTTAACATTAGTTTTGAAACAATTTCTCAACCGCTGACAGCGGATCTTGTGTTTGCGATGTTATTCTCATACTGTCAGTGTTTTTTTTTCTCCCAGTGCTCAGCACAGATTTGACACCTGCTCGCCCACCTACTCTCAGCCCCGCTCTCTGAAGCTTTGTGCCGGTGTTGGCGGCACTGAGGTCCCTGGGGATCGCCGGTAGATAATAACCTTGGACTTTTAAGTTCATAAAATGTACCCGAAGTCACGAATATCTAGGATATGACAATGAATAGTAAATAGAGGAAAAGTTAGAGCATTGCCAACGTCATTAGGGTTCATCTTCTGGCCGCCATGACTGTTTTCTGACTGCCGTCACTGGAGCTACGCCGCTAGCATGGCTAAACATATTGAGTATGGATTTTAAAAATGATTGTACTGAAAAACATCTATGTTTCTTTTCTTGGAAAGGTGCCAACATTGAAAGCCCTTGGTCCTAACTATACATTAAGTCCAATACATTCAGGGAGGTTAAAGGTCAGAATAGAAAACCGCTTGCAGGTGTGGCCGTTTGTCAGCTTCACTCTCATGGCTGGGTGAAAACGAACGAGCTAAATCGAGGGTCGTGACTTCAAAACAATAACCATTACAGATGCTGCGCAGGCCTTCAGCAGCAAGGTCGTACCGCAATGCATTACCAGGCGTAAGCCATGATAATATAGAGAGCTTCCCTTGAATCAAGGCCGGTGAAAACACAGAAATACTAAATGGCGAGGAGTAAATCACAAGAATACCCCCTGGCCTGAGCATCCAGGCCCCAGAGCTAAGAAGTCATTACTGCAATGGTAATGCTGAGAGGAGAATATCACATTCTACAGAGGGCACATTAAAAATAAATCAAGGAAAAGTCACGCAAAACCCGGCCTTTCTAATTCATCTATTTTTTGGACAAAAACAGTTTTACTTCACGTATAGGACTGTGCCGAAATCCTGATCATCTAACTTAAAACCATCCTTTCTTTTCATTCCGTTTGACCAGTGAACGCAGCTTTGATTGAATCCCAGCCTTCCTCTTTTGAAGTGCTTGTGCTCAATTTTCATTTTCCCATTCTCGCCGTCTCGCCCAACGCTGACGCCACCTCTGCATCTCATGACACATTGTTCTATTTGGGATTTGTCAGGCCACAGGGAGGAAGCTCAACTCTCAAGTGGCCCTCGATGTCTGCTACAAAGGAGACAAAAGAGCGGGCGATGAATAAAGGCAGACTATGTGAGTTGACTTCCATCGCCGGTGCCATCAACAACACAGTGTTTACAGTGTAAATAACCGAAAGGGCTGCAGCACACGCTGGGGATATAAATAAATACTGTGTGTTATGTGCTGACGTCCCGCTCTGTTTTTTACTCTGAGGACACTTGAGCTCAACCATTGATCAACAGGCAGTCCGACAGCTCGGGCAGAGCCGTGAAGACGTGTAGGCGGAAACGCAGAAGAAGCTCATTCCTGTTGCACCGATACGTTTCAAATGATCTCCTGCAGGAAACAGCGTCAAAAGCATCCAACATTTACCGACAGTTTGGAGCCACGCAGTCATGCACAGATGCTTTTTCAATTCCAACAAATAAAAGTATTCAAACCATGTGTGTAGGAAGGCAGGAAACGGATCTAGCATTAGGACCCAGACAAAGGGGCGGAGTCTATAGGAGAGGGCGGGAGGCTCACCTGGGCTTTTCCCCTTGAACTGAGACACACCTGAGGCCAGCCTTTGTTTGGTAGGCTCTTTTTATGAATGTGTTTAAAAACATGGTTTTAATAGTGAAAGTGTAGATCCATGATATATTCCTTTTAGTTCATAGTATTAAATTAAAGGTTTGTGAGATAATTGTTAAATGTAATTCCTTAGATTCATGTTTGCTTAGGTCTTAATCAGAAAAGAGTTTGTTTTTAAATTGGTTCTTAACCCCTTTAAAACAATATTAACATGGTTCTTTATAAATATGGATTCCAGTCATCTGCATGTCTTCAACTGGGAGAGGAATGCGTTCCAGTTTAGCAAGGTTTTTACAGTTACATTACATGCTTTATAAAATTATTTAGTAAAGTTTTGTATTAATGAGTTCTTGTTTCTTTTTGTTTTTTCCTATTTCCTATTGTTACACTGACCTCCCTGATGGTGCAGTTTAGCCCTACATAGTTTATTTTCTTTACTTGTACATTAATTGATTTGATTTATGTATTACTTGTATAATTTACTCCATCTCCTTTATTATGACCTGCATTTAGGCCATCAATTGATATTTTTTTAATTCATGCATCGTCAATAACATTTTTATCTTCTGTATAGTCTCTGGCTCCAGTTTATTCTGGGTCTTGTGAGTATAACCGGGTCACACATGAAACCCATTTTTTTTCTCCCCCATTTGCCTATAGTGTGATTGAAATATCTTTTTAGAGGCATCCAATTGTTGACTACACTTCCTCGAGCGTCACCTCTCTGAGGGAAAGAAGGGCTAAGCCATAGGCAGAGCTTACCATCTGTATGAAATCACTAATGTGCCAATAAATGCTGCGACTGAAAGTCATAGCGGGGACGAGCGAGGAAGCAGATATGGCTGCACTTTATATAGGTGGGCTGCATAACATCATGTTACATTAATGCATTCCATTTATGGCTTGACACTGTGCATAAAAGCAGGATAGAGGTGTCACTCAAGCCAAAGCCTAGATACAAGTCGAGCGTGTGCCAGTTTAGTTGTAGGTTGGTGAATGAATCTACTTTAACACTTGATTTAAGGAAAATTGAGCATTTGGAACTGACTCAAGACAAGGTGGGTTTACTTGCACTCCAGGTGGCTGATTGGACAAAGAAAGGTACATTTAAAAAAACATGCAAAATTATGTTTCTGCTGTAAAATCCTTTGCAAGTAAAAGGCTGTAGGATTTTCTGGTTGGCGGAAGTTTTCCCCGTGTAATGTGCCAGGGTGCTTATCAAACATGCATAGCCTGTTAACAGACCATTCTGACTGCAGCTCTCTGTATCTGAAGCCTGTTAGAAATGTCTTTGTTTTTTCAAAGGTACGCATTTACGACCCTATACAATCTTATGATCTCATTCTTTAATTAGTCCTGCTACATTTTGAAATGGTTTCAAAGCACTGTTTGGCTGTGCAGCCTTTGCACAGTTCTGTCAAACATTGGATTTATGTTTGTATTTGTCTGATTCCATCATTACTTCATCTGATGACTGCATGTAATATCAGCGGCTTAGTTCTGCAATCCCACTGTGTATGTCCGCTAGTGCTGTGGACCTCTAACGCCAACAAACAAACCAAGCCTGCCCGGCAAGAAATGCCAGAAGGCCAATAAGTGCTGGGTGAAAAGAGTGCAACGTCTAGGAAGCCAGAATATATTGGATGTTTTTGCTCGGGAGTTGGTGGTCCAAAACAGGACTAGACCACCGATGAAGACTGGATTAAAAGATGGTGGCTACGAAACAAAGAATTCCAACTGGACGTCCACGTTGTTCTGTATGTGCTGAAAGTAGACAATTGGGATTACCCAAGTCAAACTCTGTTGGTCTAAACAATAAGTGGTGAGATGCTGCCCAAGTCTAAGTGAGGCAGAGTTTGTTCTGATCCCCACCGGAGTGGGATTTAATTTAAAAAAGGGGACATCCAGCAGTGTTTCTCTATTCAAAACATCCAGTTTGGTGCCAGTGTATGCTTTGGCACTAAAAACACAGCTTTGTTCAACCTCTATTTGTTTGCTTTACTGCAAGGGAGAGTGGAATGAAAAATAATTGGATACCAGCTGCATATTTTGAATTTAAGTGCAGAGGAAATCTGCTAAAAGCCCAAGCTAACCTAACCTCCTCAGGCTTCAGCCAGAAGAAAACTTCAAAACTGTTTCCCGAACGCTTTATCCCGTTTGAGAGTTCATGGGAGTTCAATAACAGCGGAGTGTGTCAGAAATATGACTAAAGACTCTTCATAATTCAGCTTCCCCTGGTCTCCGCGAGTAAAATTGACACATTGAAGGTACTCAAAATGGCTTCCATTTTCTCCTATCTCGGATTCATTAGCAGATAAGCCCCATTGATTATAAGAACAATAGAACTGCTGGCTATGACTGAGCAAGCTGAGGGCACCAGCCATGCCAAGCACTTAGTTATGCACCCATATGGAGAGGCATTTGCGGCATGTTTTTTTCCCCCCTCATCACCCTGGGGCATGATAGCATTAGCTAAACGCCTTGAAAGCAAATACTGACACCTCCCAGTGCAAGTGCCGAGGCTCACAGATGCACAAAGAGAGAAGCCAGCTGGAGGGAGAAGACAGGAGGAGAGCTGCAGAAGAGGAAGGCGGGGAAGGGAGACGCGTGTCAAGTTATTTCCTCGGACACCGCGGTGCTGTAGCCAGGACAGTATGGTAACCAGATGGACTTGCTGTGAGGCATATTTTCATATTTCACACCACAGCCAGTCCAGTTTGTTCGGCACTAGTTTGGCAATGTGTCACCTGATACTTTGGAAAGTGTGCAGATGTGTGCATGGAAGTACATCTTCAAACTGACCAAACATCATGCTGGCACTTTGTCCATTTCTTACCAAGAATGTCTACTTTCCCAGGCTAATACTATCTCAGCTCTGACTAGCCGACGACAATCTTGTCCTCGCCAATTTACCAGCGCCTATGTACCAAGGTGGACAGGTGGCCGGTCAGATGCCCGGCTCCTCTGCACCACAGCCGACTCTCCCCACTTCTCTGACTGGGCGGATGTCAGATACTTGGCAGAGCTGCCACCCATGTTCCCAAGCAGAACGTCTCCAGATCGGCTGCCTTTCTTCGCCAGAGTTAAAAGTGGTATCCCTGTTCCCGAGTCTGCTTCAGAGACTTTCCCTCCTTCTGTCTGTATTCACTTGGCTGGTTCCACTTTTAATAGCTCACATAGTCAAGTGACAAAGGCTTGACTGCTGGCCTAGACGCTGATCACTAATGAGGGGTGGGACTCTGACTTACCCGTATTCTGGGTCTCCTGTCGGGATCACTGCAGGAAGCCTCTCAATATGTCCTAACAATCCTTATAATGCTGTATTCAGACCCACTTTTCTTTTCTGGCACAGCTCTGTCACTCACATTTCCTCCTCCTTTTTTTTTTTTTCTCCTTCCCTCCCGGAGCGAGACATTGTAAATGAAATCATTAACGGTTGTCCTAACAATGAAAATTCCCACATGAGCGGTGATCTGACGGTGCCAGCTCTTGGCTTCACAGAAAGAAAAAAGCTGAGTTCAGTAGCTCATGAATAGCCCAACATTTTATGGTTTGAGTCACACCATCCACATTGGTATGAATATACTGTCCCTCTAGTATTTCCAATAGGAGTTGCCCCTGTCAACTCTTCTTCCTGCTTACACTCAAACTACAATTTTGATCTTGGCCAGTACATTATACCAATAATACTAATATTTGTATGTGATGATATAATCTCCAATTGGAAAATCTATGTGTTGCTTTCAGCACATTGTTTTTTTAATTCTCCGGGTTGCATCCACATTTTGGATGTTAAAAGAGGCTCGGTAACAAAGTAAATTACTTCACTTTAACTGCTTACATGTAACTTCAACCTTATATACAATTCACAGCAATACGTACAAGCAGAAAGTCATCCCATACTCAACAATCTAATGAATCACTTTGCTGTTTGTGATGCGTGATGAATATGGCGTGACTGTACATCATCCCGAATTGATCAAGACGACAAGTAAATGTAGGAAGTGTTGACTTTGTGCTCCCATCCCAGATATCAGAAATCAGGGAGATGCCTTACTAAACAATAACATGTAAAACAAGAAAAGATAATGGAACGGGGCCCCGTCTCAACTACGGGACATCTTGCGTACTTATTGATGACACCAAATCGGACCAGGGGCCTAAAGTACTTCTGACGCCTTTGCTCAAATCAGGGCCATCTTCCAACTCTGCTTTCATTTTGATCCCAACTGCACACCAACGTTTCCCAAAAAAACAATTCAGGTCCGGGGCATGAAGTGGTGCCTAATGACCGGCTGGCAATAAACACTGTATCAGCAGTAAATATGGCTAGCAAACAGACCGACTATTGGAGAATGAACTTTGTTAAATGCAATCATAATTGGATGGGCTATCGTCTTGGGGCCTCTAAAGCCTAATAATATCCTTCACAGAGCTAAATAAAAACTAAATGCTATGCTGCCAGATCAAAATTTCAATTCCTGTCACCGTTTGAGTGAGCTCTGAGTTGATACAATTTCAAAACGTATCATCACGCCACAGTGACTTTCCTAAGAAATGCAAAACGTTGGCGGCGTTCTTTTGTAGAAGAGCTGATCCGTAGGCAGCTTCCTCTCACCATATGCTCAGCCAGCTCAGCTCCGTCCTGCAGGAGCCACCTCAGCCCTGCACGTCTGCAGAGGAAGTCGACATAATAGCCCAAAGTCATAAATGACACAAAAACCCAAATAAGACAGAAACTCTGCCACGACCGCTTCCAGCTACGGAGGGTTTCGTGTACGTGTTTGTGTGCTGCCTTCACCAGGGTCCTATAGCGTCTTAAAACATAGCATCTGTTCAGTCCTTTTTTCTGAACCACAAAGGCAGTGAGCTATGTTTAGAGATGAGGCCCCAGGCTCACAAAAAAAAAAACGAGTGACTCTTTACTCCGATACATGACATGATTACTGAGTAAACACTAGTTTTACACCAGTTATACATTGAAGCAGTTTCAGCGGAGAGACTAATTGGAAGATGAGGAACTTGATGTGTTGGGAGTCTTTCATGATCAGGACAAGGGTGGTGGTGGTGGTGGTGGAGAAATTGATGGATGTGATCTGGAGCCAGATATCCGATGAGTTCACTGGAAGGAGCCACTGGACAGCTGCTTCTGAGGAAAACTGGAGGTGAACGCCCTCAGTCGGCTGTTTCAGTTGGAAACAAATTCAGAAAGAATGAAGATAGTCTGACTGGACTGTCAATCTTTATGAAAAGATTGTGTGAAAGTTGTGGATTAATGAAAACAAAGTGATCCTTTTTGTCTCTTTGTCCAGAAAAACATCACACCTACATTTCCCACAATGCAAATCCGCGTCATGCTAAATATTCACAATCAATGCCCAAGTTAATCGCGTTGACAAACTGTAGTTCAACACGTCCCCGAGACAAATGAGTGAACGGGTAGTTCAGGTGTGGAAGCAGCACGGAGGAGTTAAACAGGTGTTTAGTCCATTTAGTGCATAACATAAATCATTCTCATGAATGCCGAGTATTACACCAACCTGGCTGTAGGCTCGTAAGGAAAAAAAAACTGTTACATACTGCTAAAAACACAAATATTAGTTGTCAAGAGCCTGTTATGATATTGTTGTTTCCTCGACTAAACCTTGGGTCATAATGAACTAAGTAATAAAATTACCATTACTCGATTTTTACATCCTCCGATCAAAGCTAATGGAAAGGCGTACTATGAGAGCTGCCTCTCAAAAGCATGGATGGATTACCTTGGAAGAGAAAATGTGTGTGGAGGGCACGCAGAAGGCACCTTACAAAGCACTGTGGTGTGAATGTGAGTTACGGAGTTACACGGGGGAAAAGACGACCCGAGGCAGCGGGCCTGGAGGCTGGCGGGAGGGGGAGGGGCAGCGGGAGAATGATGGAGTTGTAAGTGAAGGGAAAAGGGTAAAAAGAAAGGCAGTGAAATGAAGACGGCGAAGATTAAATCACTCTCATTGACCGGTCCTTTAACTCAGCGTGCCTTTGTCTCCCGCCTGAGAATAGTTAAGAGCGTAACCTGCACTTCAAATGTTTTCATAACCAATGTAGAAGGTCATCCATTGACAAAATTGGAGGTTGTTTCACTGCCACCAGGGAGTCATACTTTTTTTTTTCCCCCCTCTTTTCCTGTCTGAATACTGCTGGTCTTTACTGGCTAAACACTGTGGAATATCCTATAAAGTCATTCACCTTAAGTGCCGGTGGCTGGAAACAGGTTAATGTGGCTCAAGTGAGGACTTTCAATGTTGGCCTTCCCGTGACAAATGAGGAGAAAAAGGAGGATTTAAACCCCCATGGGTCAAGGAAAAGGCAATTACGCCCTGAAGGCTCGAGATTCATCGGGTGGCGCTGGCGGAGCGGCTCTTATGACTGTAGGAGAGGTCGTCAACCACCACAAGGGACTGGATTCCCGCGTTTTGGCACTATGCTGAAATCATGTTTATCTGACTCGCCTACCAACAGTGGCCTGAAAACTTTCATTAAGCATGTGCAAGCGAGTGATCTCCCTCCCTGAGAACCAAAGCCTGTATCAAGGGAAACTGTAATGAAAGTGGGAGAAGCTATACAGGACTTTGAACAGGCGCGTTTCACCCAAGGCAGAAATCCAACTCCCATCAGAAATAAAACACAAAGGATTACATGCATGGGTCTGTTTCATAAGGAAAGCTTGCCGAGCGCATATGGTATTGCGTCTTCTCTTCTGTTTTGAGATCCCGACTGGACGGATGCACTGAAGGAGAACTTGAGAAGGAGAAAGAGAGCTCCGAGGCTCTGATGAGCAGTTGTTGTGTCGAGGCCAGGTGGCAGATTGCCGGAGCTGGGAGATGAAAGCAGGAGAAGACCACTGATCTACTGTACAGCACACTGCTGCAGGAGATGGATGGCTACCCCTCTCTTCTATTTTCAGAGTTTCTCTCTCTCTCTCCTCCGTGCCCGTGAGCGAGTGATGCATCAGGGTCAGGCGTGGTTGAGCGTTGGGAGGATCAGAGCGGCCGGCGCCCACTCAGCAGGGGTTGAGACGCACGAGGAGGTCAGAGAAGGATTTGGAATAAACGGAACAGGGGAGTGAGGAGGAAAGGATGTCAAAAAACACAACTGGGACTGAGCGTTGCGTTTGGAAAAACATGCGCTGTGTCTGGTGCCGGTGTGTTTTTAGAATGATGTGGAATATTCATCAGTGGGTGAAGTCTGACAGCCAACAGCAAAAGCCTGTAACCTTTCCCGCAGAGAACTCCAACGCCGCTGCAGGACATCACGACGCCCCACCTGCAATCATATGGAAACATTTGCATACCCTGTTCTCACCGTTTTGCATAAAGCAAACACAATGAATACAAATGAATGACTTAAAGGTATCAGTAGTCGTCTGACGAGAGAAAAATTCAAGTCGCGCGGCCATTTGCATTGCTGACGAGCTCTGGGGCATCTTGCAGGTAGTTCATATTTTGTTAATGACACCACACGCATGTCGTAAATCCTCTCACTCGGGATCCAGCTGTTCACAAAGCTTGCTTCATTTCACGCTCTGCAACAAAGCTACACATTATTCTGGCGGGTATTATAAACTGTTTGCAGCAATACTCGCATACAGTTCTGTCATATACTGTATATCACAACCAGAAACTCCTTACCCATGTAACGCCACTTCTCCTGACTCCTGACTTTATTTTGGAAAGACTGTATGCACGTAAAGTAGCGGACATTGACACGTGTTGCTAGAAAACCTTTTTGTAATTATATGAACCGCTTTATTAGGATACGTTGTAATATTTTAATCTTGACATACTTAAAGGAACAGTGAAAAGTAGGAGATATTGCACCAATTGAGAGCAAAGTAGAGACCAAAGTAGTTGTAAAGCCAAAACAAAGAGCTGATAGAACCTATAAAGCTGAGAGTCAATGGTGATAATTTACTCCGCAAGCTTCCCTTTCACCCACACGTTGTAATTTGATCCATTGTTAGGACAAAACTATTGATTACAGCTGCTTTAATTCCTGCACAGGTCAGGATTTGAGTCTCCAGAGTTGGCATCAGATTATTTTAACCATGAAGACAATCTTTTCATGACATTCACCAACTAGTTATGGCAAGTTGTCAGAGAGAATGCATAATCTTTCCTCACCGACTCAGGTTTTACGGGCCCTGGGTGTCGGCTGGCAGGGCCTGTCCTTTCAGCGGTACATTACGCAGCAGCAGTGTACGCCGTCTCTCTGGGGAACGACCGGAAGACAAAGGAAGAAAGGGTGGGAAAGATTTAGCAGGAGAGATTATACTCTCAGTGGGACGGCGAGAAACGACCCCTTTGCTGTACAATTTAACAGAGCTCGGTGGGGGACTTTATTATTTATATTCTTATTTGCGGCTGCTTTGACATTTTTATCTCCATTCCCACCGGCCAGGCACAGTCAGAGCATCGCTTTCGACCTTGGAGGAAGAATTCTCCCAAACTAAAACTTTTTCCATCTAAAATCACAACAACTTGGCAATCTTTTTTCGTGAAAGCGAGACAAAACCGTGATCCGCTGTGCATTTGCCCATTCCGATGAGAGCAGAAGAGCTTATTACACAGTTGAATGGCTAATACTTTGTATTGTCATAGGACAGCGGGCGACAGAGATGAGGATCACCATTGTCCTTTTCCTTTGTGTGCCTCAGCTATTGTCACCAGTCGCTAATTAGTAAATAAGAGCTGTTGACACGCCGCTGCACAGTGCTAATGAACACAAGAGGTGTTAAGCCACAGGAGACGCAGTCACTGCTATATTGTGGAGGTGGGTGGGGAAATGGCAAAATGGCTGTGTGTGTGTGTGTGTGCTTAAAAAGAGTGAGCGAGCGCATTTGTGCATCCAGAAATAGCACAGCTCGTCTGATTGGAAGTTTACAACAATGGGCGATGTAATGTTTCCTCTTGTAATGCTCTGATGCATGCATGAGCTTCAGACAGGAGGCTTATGGGATTCGCAGGACGAGCGCCCTCCCGGAGCTCTACGAGATGGCGGCCATGTGACTTTTGAGAAGGAGCTCCGATTGAGACAATAACTTGTAAGCTGCGCCTGCTGGTGCCGTGGTAGGGATGGAGTCCTCGCGGGTAAGAGGAGTGGATGGTATCGGGGACAGAGGTGGGAGGGGGGAGGAGGAGGGATGGAGATAGGGAATCTGTCAGGTATACTAGAGAAGAAAAACAATAACGTTGAATGAATAACAGGGCTGCCTGGGAGGTGACAGAAAGACATCAGTCCTTGATGACAAGGACAGAAACCCTTATCAATGAGCCAGGAGACACAGAGGGGAGGACGAGACGCCGAGATCCAGAGAGTTTCTTTTCCACCGGTGAAAATCCACTAAATGCCTTGACTCGACGGTATAGATTTACTCTGTATTTGTCTTTTGCCCAAAACACTCACCGTACAAAGATACCATGACGTGTTGGATTTGGGGCTGTTATTTATATTCCCCAGACACCTGAGCAGTTGTAGGACAATCTGTTCTGACTGCTTGCCAGGTGAACAGACGTACATACAAAATAAAAAAAAAGCTGGTGGTAGTTTGAGCACCTACATTTTTAAAGTTAACATCAAATAAATTGGCAGAAATTACAAGATCCAGTACGACAGACGATCACATTTTTCTAGCTGGAAAGGACTCAATATTAAAACACACATGCTGCAATGATTAGTCATCACCACCAGGATAACCATGCAATCGCTGGCATGTGTGAGTGAGTGAGTGACAGTGCACCTATGTGTCCGTCCGCAGCTAATCTTGCACTCTGCATAATATTTACACTCTCAGACCGTTTCTTGCCTGCTTTATACTTCCATTGAGTGACTGCAAACTCCTCACTTACTGCTATTAACAGTCAGTCGTCCGTCTATGTGGGGAAACGGTCTGCTCACCGTTATTGCTTTGGACGGTGTGTTTATCTATCAGCTCATGGAACTGAACACACATGGACATCGAGATGGAGCTGAGACGCCTCCATGCCGCCACACAGCGATTGCACACAATTGGACCTAGTGGCAATGATGAAAGCCTGAAAGAAAAAGATTTAGAAATAGCCAGTATTCTCACTAACGGTGCAATTTGCATATGTTTTGTCTTATAGAGGCTTCAGTATTATATTGAGACAGATTCATAACAAGTTAAAAGTTCCTCATAAGCTTCAGCACTGCGGGGGTTAATCGCTCTGCAAGTCAGGGTGACTCATCCCTCATTCAACGCTAAAATAAGCTTTGATGAAGAACATATTCAGACGACTGACTATTAAATAAATGAAATGACAAGTTTTACAGATTTTTCAAAAGTGTCTTTTTATGTCGACAACGGATAAAATAACTGGCTGATATTAAGTAAAATGTCAATGTCGTCATGATACTGAGCAACTCTTCATATTAGTCTTGTATACTTGTCATTTACACGGAGGGGTTAGACTGGTAGCAAAAAAGGAGAGCCAGATATTTTTCCGTCTCAGTGAGAAGGAAAAAATGGGAGCAGAAGTAACGTAAACTCAGTCATCAGGACTCTGGATAGGTCCTCAGCCACTAAACTGAAGACCAGTGAGCAAGCGTCTGTAATCTGCTGTGAAAGCTGAGTGCAATGAAGGAAACATCTCAAGCGTTCAGCTGGCGGCGGCGGCTGTCTGCTCCTTTTGCTAAAGTCAATCTCCCGCTTGACTCTCCTCTCCTGCTCTGATGGATACGTGTGTGTGTGTGTGTGTCTTACAAAGAAAACACAAGCACACACCTACACACAGATGGAAACACGCACACTAACAGAAAATCCAGTGAGTCATCCGTACAGGGCTTGTGCCCACGAGGCTGCCAAAGTGAAGGGTGGGGGCAGGTGGATGATGGGGACGGGTCCTCCAGTTGCCCTGGCTACAAATGTCCCTTCTTACTGTCCAGCTGAGCAAATGATTGATCACTTTGAGGAAGCACAGTTGAATAGGATGCTGAGATGGTTTACCTAATAGATTCATCCGAGCACTTGAGCAGTCATGTTTGTCTACTGAACAACGGCAACATGGCGTAGCCGTCTCATGAAATGTTCCTCCTGGGCTACTGTAGGGCTGAGTAGGCCTTAGCCCCTCCTACTTCCTGGTTCCCGATTAGTTTGGGCCACCATATATAAGCCACACCATGCGCTGCCTCTTTCTCTCTTTGACTCCCAGGCTTTGGTAGGTGTGGACTTCCTAAATTGAGGCATATTTGTTTTGTGCTGCTTGATTTTGTTTTCCATGGTTTCATTTAGTTTTTAATTGTGAATCTGTATCTAAGTATATTAGATACACTTGTTTTATTAGTTTTAACCTTTTAAAGGATGAACGTCCTGTATTTTAATACCTCGTCAAAGTGTTTCTTGTAATAGATTGTATAATGTTGGTGTAATCCTTGGTCTATTGTTAAAGGTGCAGTACGAAGTATAATTCAAACCCGATCAGGGCCTTGAATCGGCCCATGGTCACACTCATTTCCCTCACTTTGCTTCATCCATTGGGGAACTGCAAATAAGGAAAGAAATACATTTTTTTTATTCCATCATTTTGAAATGTTATTATAAATAATCCCACAACAACCTAACTATGTTAAATAGGTCATATTTTCTGGGTCACCCGCATCATCACCCTGTGGCCTTTACATAACCTTACATGGATGAGTAAGTGAGCAATCATGATATGTCATACATGATATGATTAACATCAGTGGCCTCAAATAAACGCTATCATAAAGATGAAAGCCCTCTGGGGCCCGAGGGGAAAAAGAACACAGGTAATGGGGATGAATGAATAGCTGGATATAATATTCATGCTGCTTCTGCCGTTGCTCGTCTTCTCCACTTTCACAACTAAAAGAAGATAAGGACTTTTACAACAAAGTCAGATTTATTTTTTTTTGCCCAGAAGGATAGACGAATAGACTTCATTTACAAGTAAAGGTAGAACCATGCATACACTACAGTAGGCTGTGTAGCCTGTTTTTAACTGTATTGAATGAGTATGAATTGTGGACTTGCGATGGCAAATTAAAAGCACACATAAGGTGCAGAGAAAATGCCCTCTTTATACCGCTAAACATTGGGGTAAATCGTGTGTGAGATGAAAAACAACCAGTGTGCAAGCTGCCAATTGAATGGGGATTCAAGAGCTACTATTTTGGGTTCATATATTTGTAAATCTGACTTTGAAAGAGTCAGTGCCTCACCAGCCACGAACCTCACCGCACATCTCTGGTGTATGAACACAATGATCGGTGGCGGAATTGGCTGCAAAGTCTCGCCGAGGGCAAAACTAATTTGGTCAGGGCCATTAATTGGTTTAACATTTATTTGATTATTTTTTTGTGGATAATGCATTAAAAAAAACTAAATAATTCTGTTTTTTTTTGTCACGGTTGCTGAATTCTGGCATCAAAAGCCAGCAGGTGGGATGAAAGGAAATTTAGTCGGGGCAATGGCCAGGAACAGGCTTACAAGTGGGCAACGAGAGAGAGAAGACAGCAGTAGCAGTCAAACAAACAGGTCACAATCCTGGAAGGGATCAGGCTCAGGCTCAGGTTCACCTGTACCTCAGGTACAGATGGCTGGAACACAGCGCCTCGGCCAACATTGACAATCTGGCAGGGGATGAGTGGAGATGGGCCTGAAAATATACAGAATGGCTGATTAGGGAAATGGAAAGCAGGTGAGTATGTGGGCGAAGGTCAGCTGTTGGAAGGCGGGAAGGGGTTTACTGCAGGGCAGCAGGGAGTGGCTGGCTCTACAGCGACAGGAGTTAACAAGGTTGCAGGGAAAACACATCATTCAGGAGGATGGGTACCAGCAGATGGCTGGAGTTGTGAGCTTTGCTGGAGGCATACTTTCTGAATAATATACTTAGTCTACTAAACATTTTCAAATGTTTTTCATTGTATTTAGCCCTGCAAGCTGCATGTAAAACTCATTCATCTGCATTGTACAGGGGGCAAGCAAGCATGTCTACTTTAAAACTGTAAAGTCCCATAAAACTGCTTTCATTTTGAGGCAAACTAATATATCACACTTTTTAACATGTGATTGACGTTGTAAACTGAGATGAAACAAAACACTTCTTTTTGTCAAAGAAACATCATGGTTTAGACAACAAATAGGTATGTTTCTTATGTTTTAGATACGGACATTAAATAAAAGAAATCAAAACCAACTATGTTTCACATGAGACAGACAACAGTTTGAAGTCAGACTTTCAATGACCATGATTAGAAACATATTTGTCAAAAAGGTAATGCAAAAGAAAACACATTCCCTCCATATGTCATTGACAACGCAGTTTGGTTGTTTGGGAACGTCATTTGAGACTCTGCAGGCTGGAGGCAGGATTCTTACAAATATTGCAAAATTATCTGCATGGCTAGATACAATACCATCAGTGGACCAACTCTTTAACGCTATTTTCCCTCCATTAGCAGGCTGCTCCAACAATCCCCAATCGTCTGTAGAACGTGACAGCACGAACTTAGAAGAGCTTGAATAAAACCAAAGGAGCCTGAAATGAAGAATTCAACCTGTCCTGCAACTCCAGCGTGAATGTGGTCATGGGAGGAGCGAGCCTGTCACAAACCCACCTACTCTGCAAATGCAATGACGTTGTTAAGGCGTGCGTGAGTGCAAGATCGTCTACTATATCTGCCACGCCGTTTGCTCGAAGGAGTCCACTCATCGTGAAAACAGAAATGACGACGAAATGGTCGTCTATTGGTGTTGATTCATTTGCGGGTTTAATCACCCGAGCGGTATTGACCTAGGGGTTGAGTGTTTGTCTGTCACTTGGGCAGCAAGTGAATGTTTTCCAGTGAGGCAAAAAAATAAGAAAGATGCGGCAGGCCTGAGATGAAGGTTTTAGTCTTGTCGGAGACAGAGAAAAACATACCGGTACTCGTAAGGACAGAATGTACAAACCATGACAGAGAGCTGTGGTGAGGATGTGAGGCGCTGGCTGACGGAGTGTGTCGGCGAAACCCAGGGGACACCTGCAAAGACACCTGGATGGAGCGGAGACGATACCGTCCTGCATTCGCAGCACACCGTCGAGCATCTGGCCACCTCTTGTCTCTCTCACATTCACTCACACACACACATGGTGGCAAAGGAAAGCCATACATGCACACACAAGTATAGGTAGGCAGGCAAGCTGAAGGAAGGGGAGGAGGGGGAAACTTCAAATTGTGATATTTTCCAGTGAAAGCGATATATCCCTGACAGCGAACACAGATTCGCTCTGAAATTCTCTACTACCCTTTAGCCTGTTTCCAAGTCAAAGTCGTGCAGGCGAAACAAAGCAGCTGGAAAGATGGAGAAGACAGAGAGGGCCGACAGAGAGAGAAGAGTCTGTCTTCCTGAGAAACCGATTCCAACATGAAAGCGGTGCGGCGTCACACTGCATTAGGTTGGATATAGATTGAAGAGGACGTGCATACCAATATTCCACACACAAAAAAAAGCCTGCCCCGAAGGTGTCTGCACGGAGCTTCTGCCGACCTGTAAAAACTCCCCACCCACATGTGCAATCCTCAGATTGTATTCTCTCACCTGTCATACTGACATCAAAGGCAATTTCCTGTGTTCACGCCGTCTAAAACAATCGCTTTTATTTTCAGTCACAAGGCCGAGTGAGGGTGAGTGTCACCGGTTCTTTCTCTCTAACGTCCAACATATGAAGCGGTCCTCATCAAAGGGCGACTTTAAAGCGTTTCTGTGTGATGGAATAGCAAAATGGGAGGTTATTTCGGATGTCCAGATTTCTGGAAGAGGTTCAAGTTCAAGGTTTTTATTTTGCCATTTGCGCCTATTGACCAACAGTCCAGACACATTGGAATTGTCTGTGCAAGGCTCTCACTTGATATTAACATCTATGTCTGGATATTGTACAACACATGTTAATGCAGGTGCAACTGTATGAAGAACTCATTAGAATCAGAATGCAATCCGATCGGCAAGACTTCCTCTGCATGTGGTCTGACCTGCATTCTGATTGGATGCCGATTTAAGAATGCCTTCTTAAAAAGGTATGATGTGCAACAATTATGATGCAAAAACAATCCCTCTTATTTATCACGTCTAAAACACTAGTAGTGTGTAGCGGTGTATCTGCAGAGACCTTTTCTCTTTCCTTCTTCTTTTGCTGGGTTCGGGACTACTTCAGCAAAAAGCATTTGGACCCCATGTGGAGGTGTAACACCCCCCTACTGCAAATAAAGCTGGATTTGCAGCCCATTTTCTTTTCCAGGTCAAACACCTCCGCTTTGTCATTCCCCTCGGCGTACCGAGCTCACAGACCTTACAGTCCTGACAGACGTAGAGAGCAGACAGGGAGGCGCAGCGGGATGAAGCGTGCCGTGCGCTGCATTCATTTAAAAGATCCGGCACCTCCTCGCAGGTTTGTGAACAGCCAGAGATGAGGGGCACATTTTATTTGATATACTGTGTTCACAAACGGCAAACAACAATGTGACAACATGCTACCTGCTAGTTCGTGCTGCCTGGAAACGCTACAAGTAGCAGCAGTCACAATCAAGTCTTCCCTCGCCAAAAGTGATCTACAAATGAGCCTACAATGCCTAATGCTCCCTCGGTAAAGGAAACAAAGAGCTCACACGGCTTCCTTTGACGTGGGGCATGCCGTACTAATTTGCCTTCTGAGATCCAGTCACGCAGAGTTGATATGTCAAGAATGGTATTTATTTCTCTGTGTAAATGCAAAGGTCTGTGGCTTGAATGTTGTGATCCAGATAAGGTATCCAGATAGAGATCACCTGTTAATCCCGCGTGTAAACGGGGTCTAAAAGTAGAGTAGCGGCTGAGACCGGACGATTGAAAGGGCATCCAGCTCGTCTGGTTCGGTCATCGTTAAAAAAAGGTTATCAGATCTCTTCTTTGAAAAAAAGTCCAGGTACAAAGCTGTGTCGAGCTTAAGCTAACTGGGAATCCCCCACTGGAAACCAGACGTGAGCGTCATCCAATCCTCCGTCTTCATAAGGCTGAGTGACACCTTTACTGAACCAAAATAGTCTTCATGTCGGCTCCATGGGTGCAAATCGGCAGCGTTTATAGGCCTACGTATTGATTAATACATTGTATTTCCCAGTCCACTGTAGCGAGCGAGGAGAGTCTAACTGAAGTGAAGCAGGCGAGCTCACAGGCAGACCGGGAGCCCGGATCAATCAATATAGAAATGGTTCATACATTCAAGGCACATAAAGCGGGATACTTGTGGGAATTAAACAGCTGTCGATGCCGGTTATGCTTCGTGGAAAGCGGATGAAAATTTACTTGAAGCGTAAAATACACGGGGGCTCAATGTCATACGCATGTCTCACGGGGTCAGTGTGGATTGATATGTCTAATATAATGCAAGTGTATCGGTTCAGTGAGTGACGGACGCCAAAACACGGCCCTAAAAAAATTAACAACCGTTACAGGTGTATGTATGCAAGATGATCGAGGTACATTTTTTATGAGTTCAGCAACTTCTGTGTGTGTGTGTGTGTTTTTAAGTCAAGATTCAAGCCTCCAGCTAGCGTTTTGGAAATAACAACACCTGCTGAAGCTCGTGGGTACAGCAAGAGCTATTTTCCTTACAGACCTGATGAAAACAAAGTATTACAAAGAAAACTGAAAATGTTCAATGACCAGAACGTAGCCCTGTATGAGCATTACATATCCAGGAGTTGCTTCTATAAGGAACACTGAGGTTGCGGTTTAAAGAAACCCTTCAAATGCTAATAATAATAATACCTTTCCCTGCCCTCCTTGCTGCTCTATCGGGGCTGTGTTGTGCTCACAAGATTGAGGCACATTAACAAAAGCGCAAAATTACATAATCTTCTAAAGCTTGTTGCAGCCTCCTTTGATATCTAGCTGCTCAGACAAGGGCACTTTCCTCTCCTCCCATGTATCTAATTAGCAGCGGCTGGTCCCTGCGGCGGGGATTGTGAGGTGGACTCACCATTGTCATTAATCCTCCACTACTCCTGCAGAATACTATTGTGCTTAACCGAACCAGCGGGGGTCACAAGTCAGCTGCTGATAACTGACCCAATCACACACATATATGCACACACATCTGGTCCGCTACAAGGTGAGTCAGGCCTGTGTGTCCTGCAGACTCAATATGCTGCCTGTTGTGTGTCTCCAATACATTGTGTTGTTAAATAATGGCATTTGGGATTTATGTTGCTACAGTTATTACATTACCATATAAGCTTATTTTAAGTTTTTCTAACCTTAACAACGCACTTTTGTTGCCTAAACCTAACAGATCAGTTCACGTTAACCACAAGGCTTTTCTGCAGGTGTGATACGAGGCTGCTGTAAAAACATATTTTTGGTTCAGAAATGTTGACATTTAACGTATTCCCTAGTTTTTATTCATAGCTACACATTTAATTTCCATGCATCTGTGCATTTCACAAGAAACATAATGCTGCTGGAATTACATTTTTTAATCACCATAATAATAACATTTTTGTAGCTGCATACAAACCATGTGTGTCCTCGGATTAAACACACGCTGGGAGGAAAGACAAGCTCATAACTGCATATTATGATGTTTGTTTATCTTGAATCCTGAACCCTTGGGCAATAGAAGCCTCCGTATGCTTGCGGGACACAAAAAAAGAAAAGAAGGATCAAGACATTTCTGTGAACACCTTTGCCTCTGGTCAAAACCTTCATCACTCACTGCTGTGTTAGCAATACTGGGTGGATGAGCGGTGTGATGGCACTCCAGCAGGAGCGTAATTCAGGTATAAATGCAAAAGTATCTGATTCTGTGAAGCAAAGACTGAGCTGGAGGGCAGAATGGCGGCAGTCACTCCGCTGTGAAAACTGGATATTGCCAAAGAGATAGAATTGGCAGAGGGGAGGAGAGGCTGAACAGAAGGAGGAGGGGGGTAAGAAAAGAAGAAATGCTGACAGGGAGGTTGAGGTTTGAGTCTGAAAGAAAGGATGGATGGAGGCGGGGAAAGACTGGAGGGCAAAATTGCAAAAGTAGAGTTGAAGTTTGACCAAAATGTACTCAGAATAAGTCAGTAGTCAGTATGTTATTGAACTCAGGCTGTGTGTGTGTGTGTGTGTGTGTGTGTGTGTGTGTGTGTGTGTGTGTGTGTGTGTGTGTGTGTGTGTGGCAGAAGAGCCTGAGGTTGTACCCGCCGAGAACAGTTAGACTGGGATACCAGTGTATAAACCTCAGAGGCCATGCAAACAATTTGCAGCACATTACCACTCAACACACAACATGACTGCAATTAGCCTCACACTTACACAACCATGGCACAATTTGATTAATTGTCTTTTTTAATGTTTGCTTTGACTGCTCGCACCTAAAAAAAAAACAATCATCTACTGTATCGGAAGCAGCTTGGCGATAAAGATACGGAACGGGTTTGGAAAAGGAGGAGCAGATGGTGTTTTTACAAGCAGGAATATCTGTGTGTGTGTGTGACCGGAAAAACTCTCGAAGAGGGTCACCGGATCTCTGAATGCATTATTAAAATTGTGTCGCATTCACACCTGTCGCACGGCTACAGCGCTAGCGAGTGGGCACCCTCTGCGCAATTAGAGAACAATTAAATGCTATGAAGAGCCTCGATGGATCTGAGTAAGTAACGTTGTGTTTGAAGTAAAGTGTTGATGGCAAAATTAGCTTCCAGAAAGCTTTAATTGGGAGTGTTGGTGCATTAGATGAAGCCAAGGGTTGTTTATTCCAAGGATATGTGTCTTCTTAGCATTTCCACCAACACATGCATGTCAGAAAATCACTAAAGACACTTCTACAGTATTTATACCTTATCGCATACTTTTTTCAAGGCTGACTTATTTGTGTATGTTTAATCGGCAGTATATTCATATTTAAATCTCTGAGCGATCACGCTTTTCCTTGACTTAATGCTTATTAAAATCACTCTTCGGGGGAAATGAAATATTGCACATTGTGAAATTACTTTTCGAGTTGTCAAACTTTCAGAAGAAAAGTCCACATAATATTCATTTAATAAACCGTATATATATCACAGATATACAACCCACTCTTCCAAAGTACCGTCATTAATTATAGATGGTGGATGCCAGCAGGCTCAGTGTCTCTTCGCTCCAGACTCCGCTGCTGGGTCAGTCTGTGTGGTTGGTCTGCATCATCATAAGTCGTCTCTCCAAATGCCTGTGGCACATTTATTTAAACTTGGAGTGTTTCAACAGTTCACTCTGCAGACAGTAGCTAATATTGTGATATATATTTTTTATTAGTTATTGTCTTTGGAAACCTTTTGAGTCCAAGAGCGGCGGCTTTTTGAGGCTGCTACATGGGCACAGCGGTAACAGAAATAGTTAAATAGCGAGAAATGCAAGCTTTCGTGTCTGTATCCACTTCGGCAGGGACGAATGCTCAGCTTCAGAAATTCTTGGGAAAATATAGCTTGATCAATAAAAGAGCTAAACTAATAAACAAAATGTCTTACAGGAAAAACTATTTGATTCAGAAAACAGTGACGCATTCACCCCGTTAGTTAGAAATGTAGTTAAACTAACAATCAATAAACATATTGACCTGATGTTGGTGCGAGATGAAAACCAAAGTTAAAGCTCACTCTGCGTGGGACATGTCTCAGGTTAAATCCTTTTCCATTGTTATTGAGACATTTCAACCTCATTGTGGTGCAGGAGGAAAAGTCAAGGGAATCTCCAACCGAGAGGACCGAAGTGATGGATGTACAGTCCCTATACCGCCAGCGTGGCTAGTAGCACCCAACTGACGGTGTCAACTACTCTGTCTATATGTAGTGAAGATATATTTATCTAAATCAATACAGTAAACCCTGTCATATATCTCTCACACCCGCCCTGCCGTCATAAATCAAGCATCTGTTGGTGTGTCGTCAATGGAGACAGGCCCTGCCGTTCTGTCCCAAACGCACCATATGATTCAGTATGAGAGCTATTTCACAAAGAATCTGTGAAATGTTCCTACACTTTGATTTAATAGACACAACGTTGTGGGCCGGATGCCTGGACAAAGATTTTATGAGACTCTCCCAACAGAGAAACATAACAGTCACCAAATGAGATGAATGTCAGCAGTAATAAAAGTCAAAGTAGCTCCTTCTTCTACTCTCTAGTGATAATACTGTGCCAGAAATTCTCCTGAAGAGGGCACAAACGTGTTAGACTTGCTCTTTTAGCTGTGAAAGTGGAAGAGAAATCACAAGTTTAGTGCAACACAAAGTGAGAGCAAGACAATGCAAACCGGAAACAAATAACAGGGACAGAACAAAGTTGGCTGTAGAACTCCTGAGAAAAATAATTGCACATGTCCCTTGTTTCCATTTCTTGTTTTACCAATTTACCTCACCTCTGACGGTTCCCATGAAAGGACGAGGCTACTATTTTGGGTTTGGCACCGAGAGTGGAACACGGTGACTCGCCACAGTGGGGAAGTTTAAAAATTAAGACACTTTCAAAAGTAAAAGTTGCTCAGAAGAACTCACAATGGCAATTAAAAGAGCAAAAACTGGATTCAAAGAAACATGTTATAGCCAAACTAACACTTTATTATGTCTGAGTGTGTGGGCGGATGAATCACGTATGGTGGTCAGTGGTGTTTCTTTATTTGCTGAAGCTATCAGCCTCTATAACTAACCCTCACATTGATTAACTTCAAACTGCAAAGGAGGTGTTCAGGGATGCAAAGATTTTCAGGATATTCACGTTAATATCTGTCAAAACAGCGATGCTGTTTCAGCGTTTCACATTTCAACGATTCATTAATTTCTTGTGGCTGAGAGGCAAGCAGGAGCAATCATGCGACGCAATTTACTAATAAGCCAAACATGTCATAGTATTTACATTGTCTGACATCATACTGGCTCCACCGGGTGCAGATGAATTTGCACAAAGCTCTTTTTTAAAGCCCAAACTGAAGTTTGGAGAGCTTGCGGTATGCATCTTTTTTTTGTAATGTCACCGTTAATGGATCCCAGTGGGCTCTCCCAATAGCTGACAAAGGATTCTTCTAAACAATGCATATTGTGGGTTGATTTTTAGTGTTACAGGGCATGAATTAATGAGTAAAGCAGAAGCACAAAGCCAACACATTACCAATCGACCAATGCCAGAGTAGTTTGCATCTGGAGGATTATCGAGCTTCAGTCCTGCTGAGACATATTAATGGTGTCAGTTGGTCTAAATCTGAAACTTAACTTTCTCAAATCAGAAACTTTGGCCATTAAAATTGTTGGTTTACTGTAAAAACTTCCACTAGCGACTAAAACAAAACATCAAAAAGTTTAAAATACTAACTTTATGTAAGATAGTACTTTGTTTTCGTCATAACTGTTACCAGAATTTCCAATGCAAACAATTATTCCCACTGTACTAAAGCAAGCAGTCGGTCTTGTGTCATACTTTGGACGGGGAAATTAAGCTTTTCCAAAACAATTAAAAAACTATTTATCACTCATTTTAAAGACCAATACAAGCATACACAATACAGTTGTTATTAGGTTGTGGATGAATTTCAGATTTGAAAAGTTATCTGATCAGTGCAGCAGCACAGGAGGTTTAACAGGTGACTTTTATGAGCAGAGATCAAATCAACCTTTTATATTCATGACAAAATAAAGTGAAAAGGAGGTGGGATGTGAGGTTATTACCCAAATAAAAAAAAATGATATCAGATGATTCAATGAGAGCAAAGATTTGAAACCAAACGAGCAGATTCATCAGGCTGTGCAGTCCCATTACCAACCGAGCAGTAATGCATGATTTTATGTTTGTGAACAGGAAAACAAGAAGAGATTTTGCCATTAAAACAATTTAGATAATTGACTGTGGACTTAAAGGTTTTCATCTTGATGCCAGCAATTGGTTTGTAGACTACAGTTTTTAAGCTTCAAGCATTTGGCCGCCGCCATCTTGTCTTCTTGGAACCAGAATTGATTGAGCTAAGTTATTATAGAGAAATCCTAAAATATTGATTAGATTATGGCTTTTTATAAAATGGGAATTGTGTTCACACTGAAACTTCAAAAATAAGAATCAAGAAAACAAGCTTTTGAAAAATGTGACTCCTCCTTGTGCAACGACTGTGAAAACATCAGTCGAGCAGCAAGGTTCTCAAAAAAAAAACAACCCAACATTAAAATAACCATCTCCATAGCAACACCGTCCGTCACTGCAATACTGCAAGGACACCCGGCAATGTATACAAGCTTTATTTGGGACTATAAGGCTAAGGAACGGTTGGCTGCCGGCTAAAAGGCCAGCAAGGAGGGGGATCAGGGTCTGGGTCCCTTTCAAGAACCTCGGCGCGGCGTCCCTGAACCCTCGAGTAAAGGATAAAACTGTGTGAGCGCCGTCAGCCATGAATGATTCAACAGCTCACACTGACTTAGAGTTCTGAGTCTGCAACACTTGCAAACAACCTGGGGGATAAATGAGGACTCACTACAGCCAATTGTTTCTGTTACAAAAAATAATAAAAATACAGCCACTGTGCCTTCGAGAGCTTGCGGCGTTTGCTTCATTTTGATGAGTTCTTGGACATGAAATACTTTACTTATCAATGCCTGAATACACACCCATGGCTCATTAGCAGGGTTTCCATCTTATCACTTTAAATTGGCTCTGTACCGTTTGCATATCCAGCTCTGAGTCTCTATGCTTCTTCCAGATAATGTAATCCCCCACAGCACCGAGGCATGGAGATTAATCTGTCAATTCCTACCTTATTAACCTGCGCCTGAATGTGCACGGGATGGTTTGAATGGAGATCGAGCAGGAGCTGCAGAGCTGGCCCCCCACCTATTAAGGCTGGAGTGCTCGCCAATGTTCCTGATGCTATCCCGGGACGATAAGGAGCGTTTTGGTGTCACTGCTGGACAAGAGTGAGACGAGAGTGAGACGAGTACTCAGCCGCTCTTTGGACAAGTGTTGGCATGCAGGAAATGTGCCCTCTGGGTTAGATTGTGACTCCCATTTGATACGCACACCCTCACATGCTGTAAAGTGTTTCTTGCAGGATACTCAGAATGTAATTTAATACATCTCTCCACATAATTCACCCCATGCTGCGGAAGACTTCTCGCTAATGAACACAATGCATCAGTTCATGAAATATTACATGTTCTTTTAGGAAAGGATAAAGAAACGTCTCCGGACCAATAAGAGGAAGATTGTGTTCCCGCTGCTCTGTGTCCTGTATGGTTTCTAGTTCAGGTGGCACTTGCTGACACAGGGAAAACAGCAGCATGCAAGACACCTGAGGAAAGGTGAGCCTCAGCACGCATCAAAGAATCAGAGAGTTTAAGGCTGGATAAAGAGATAAGCAGCACAAAGCTTTGCAGATAAGAGGGGAAAAAAGAGTGTTTAAAGGTTTAGTAGGGGCTTTATTTTGTCCAGGTGTGTGTGTATGTGTGTGTGTGGAAGAGAGCTCTCTTTTTGAGGGAGTACGCAGGGGAGTCTGAAAGATTCTCTGTAACTTATTCCCTTAATATAAACAGTTTTGAGATCTTTTGATCGAAGATGCCAGTTTTTTGCCGTCACTGCACTTCAGTTATTGGCATCCAGCTTACAAAACTAAGCAAATATGAGTCAAAGCAGAAGCCGCAGGGAGATGAAACGGCCATATTTCCCTTTTCTTTTCTTTTTTTACTGGCAGCTTTATTTTGAAATTGCTCACAGCTGACTGGAAGAAAGACGCAAAAGTGCGGCTTGTTATTGATGTGACTGCTTTTAAACTGCAAGCAGATACGACTTCACCATGTGCATTGGGAGTATGTCTAAAGCCACCCACTAAACAACTGCCGGAGCATTTCAATGCACCGACATCACACAACGCGTTTGAGGGTCCACATCTCAACCTGTCATCTCCAAATAAGTTGACACGGTTTGAAGTCACCTTTGCATCTCTTTGTCGATTTCTTCAACACGTTCTTAATCCAAGAATCTTTGTCAAAACTTTGCTGAGATAAGTCAAAGTCAGCTTTATTGTCAATTCTTCAACATGTGCAAACATACAAAACAAGTTTCTCTCCTGTCCAACATACACATGAATACAGATAATAACAAAGTGCAAATAGATTGAAAAAAAGTCAATGATTCATTTTGGTTTCACACAGGACATAAACGATGGTCTCCTGGGGGAAAGTCCCATGTTTGTTTGTCTCATTTAAACCTCATTACAATCTCTGTCTTCATGCTACTGTTGCTCTGACCGTCTAATAATGACATGGATGGGTTTACATCGGAGGCAAGCTTTGGTTAAACCCCCAAATGGACGCTTACGCGGGCAGAACAGGACACTGCGGGCCGGTTGTAGTTAGTTCCACATGAGCAGAAAATGGCTACGCTACCACTTGTAGTTGTAGTGCAGTCACCACAAATTGCCAGTATGGAGAAGCCAGCAAAGAGCTCACACTTACACCCTCTGATGACAACATTTTCGTCCTGCGTACCCGAGTGGACCCTGGACTCATACCTTGCACATCTGCATGTATTCCTGCCACTTCTGAACCTCTTATCTAAAGGCCTCCCCTGGCTTCTCACTGAGCCACTCTCTGACTTCTACATTTTATGACACGGTTATGGTGGTAAGCCCCACGCTGACAAACTAATGGGAGAGACTTTCTTTCTGCCCGAGCTGATGAGCTGTCCTGAAGGGAGCGGCACGGTGGATGAAGCCAGTAGGTCGGTGAAATAAAGATCTCCATTATCGCCTCACCGCTTACCGTAATTGCCAAATGTCCGCTGACCCCCCCCAACAGGTGCACTTGGCTTCCAGTGCCCTGCTGCTACCGGCTGAAGAGAGGATGAGCTGGACTTTGCATAGTCTTGTTGTTTCAGTGAGTGGCATCAATCAGCAAGATTTGAGCCGCAGTGTTTTTGCAATCAAAGAGATTGAAATGGAGAATTTTTAAAAAGCGAGGTAGTGCCTATTTATACGTGCAGACTGTGTGCTCTTTTTGACGCCTCACCACACACAGTGACAAAGCTAGCATGGTTATCAGCGCCAGCAAAGAGAATCCCATTGGCTCGCTGCGAGGTGTGTGTGTGTGTGTGGAGGATGTGTGTGTGTGTGTGTGGAGGGTGTGAGCTCCTCGGGCACAGAAAATGAATCATTCAAAGAAGAGGAGCTTCATTTGCGTGTTTCAAAGCTAATTCTACTTTTGTTCTTTTAAAAATGGATGCAATTGAAACGGTATCTATAACGCTGTTGCTATGGAGACACCAGTCATGGTCTACTGATGGGGGAGCGGGCGAAAGTAAGTGATGAGGGCTGGCGCTGACTTCAGACCAGTATCACGACCCGGTATGACGGAGCGGCAGAAAAGATTTGACGGACGGAGAGAAAGCACGTGGGACGCGGCTGGAGAAGATATGCGACGCCAACTAATAGAAATAATGAGGAGAATAAGCCGATTCAGATACTTCAGTGGCTGTTTATGTCTTTGTGTTTCACATAAATACTACTCTACCTTCGAATTTGAACTTCAGAAACCCAGAGTAGCATCTCCTCCCTTGATGCGCCACCTCTCAATAAATCCTTCATACACGGCAATCAAATAAGCATGAATTATTCAGTGTTGCCAAACAACTCACACATAATCATTTAATGAGTTTTCTCCCCTATCCTTTTGCTCCCATATGCTTTGGTGAAATAACTTCCTGTCTATTAAAAAATAAAAATAAAAAAACATAAATGTTAAATCACTTATCTGAGTCCGGATGCTTTGATTGCTCATATGCTTATAAATTGATGGACTATTTTTTCTGGGCTTTTAATGAAAAACAAACAGGGAGTAATGGATTTATGAGATTAGTAGGATCTCCAAACTGTTAACATTCGAGGCAATTAGTCTGTTAAAAAGCCGCTACAGCGTCTGTGTAAACATCAGCCGACCAGCGAGCGTGCAGTCGGCTCATTTGTCACACATTCCAGGAGGAAACCGAAGAAACACACTTATCTTTGCTGCTCCATATATCATAACCAAACCCCCAAAAAAACATGACAAGATGTTCTGCAGGAGTGATTTAGTTGTTGGACGAATACAAAACTGAAAGGAAAACAAAACCCATGCAGACTATGTGAGTCTCAGAAGGCAACCATTCAGATTTCAGTGAATATTGTTCAAAACGTTCAAAGAGTATATTTGAGCTGAATGATGCCAGGGATCGCATTGGCATGAAACTATAATAAATATATTAAAGTTCAGCAGAAGGTTTCTCAAGTCTATTATGGAAAATGCTGTCGACCTTGATGTAATGGATTAGTTCAAAGCAGCATTTTCCTGCCAATGGATAGCAGATGATGAAATAGACGAAGACCTGGTTTATTAATTTGAAATACAATTAACTAATAGTTTATAAATCAGCTTGAAATTAAGAAATAGCTGCTTTATTTATCAGTTAATGAGTTTCTGTGGAAAAAGACTCCTATGAGATTCATATTTTATCAATATATGAAATTTAGGAGCTGATTTACCTCTTTATAAAACAGTAGGCAATAGTTTAATGTAAACAACTTTAATTAAAATTACCTTCTGTGCTCTTTGTCTTCATTAGTTCCTGCTGTTTCTTTATTTCCATGCAGGTGTTTTTTCTTTAATCTGTATTTACTTATTACATATGTGACAGACCAAAACTCTAAGAGCCTAAAAATTGATCTTTTTTTGCCTTTTATAAAGTTTTGGAAAATATCAAATGACTAGCTAAAACAGTATGATATCCTTTGTACCGTTATTGTATTTCAACGGGTCGCACCGAAGTGAACACAGCAGTAAATAGATGCTGACATTCTCTTGTGAGTCCTGATTAAAAGCGCCTGAGCCATTGGACCATATGGTCGCACCAAAGGTCTCTGGGAATTGGGGTTTCCAATTCCACATATGCTCCACAGTTCATGGATAAATCACAAAGAAAAGATCAAAACCTCAATAGACACCGACATCAGGTCCATACTGTGTTAAACCAGCATATATGTTCTCTTGACATCTCTTATCCTCCTTCAAACAGAACAGGTGCACTGTCCTGGGATTATAAGAGCTATCATTACTCTGACAGTATCTCCTGTATATGCTTTCTTTTGTAAAAAAAATATGGATGAGAAACTGTGCCACACACGGCTGAGAGTGAAACTTTGCTCGCTTCACACCATATGTTAAGAGCACCTTTTTCACTCCACAAACTCGTAATCAAAGCATAACAGCAGAAAAAATGTCCCCGAAGCTTGTGAGTTTAAAAGCTGCGACAAATGGAAAGAAAAAGGTGGAGCAACTCAAACATTACAGGAGCATTTTAAATGAACGGTTTAAAAAAAAAAAAAAAAGTTTTGACAACAGCCACCGCTATCTTGGCAGCTGGAGGAAAATGGATGCTAATTAAGTGGAAGTGTCAAGGATTCCACCGTCTCCTCACTCTGTCTCAGACTCACTCTCCTCCACCTGGGGACACACTTCGCTGGAGAGAAGAGGCGAGGGAGGGAATCGGATGCCGCGTCTCACCGGGCAGGTGTACCATCAGAATGAACCAACGCCATGCAAACGTGACATGATTAGAACACATTGTTCACACCCTAATGCATACAACGTACTCTGGGAGTGGAAAAAAACGCCTTGCTATGCAGAAAAATGCAGTCCAATGCAGCCAAAAACCTCCCAATAAAACAATTCAGATTAACATTTACTTTGTTATGCTATAGAGATGTTTCTATTTTGACGTGTATACTTACTTTCTATGTTGGTGCATCCTGGCCCTTTAAGGGATTCCACAGTCCGGGGACCAAACAGTAACTGTACAATACTAATGAGGTAAGTGGGAACAGGTGTGCAGCTGGGAGGGGGCGTGGCCAGGTCTGCACCTGACAGGAGAGTTATGCTGCATTCTAGACGACTCGGAGCTTGATATTTTCTACATTTTAAATGGTAAAACATCAACTAATAGGCAACACAAAGGTAACATTAAGTGTATTTGCATGTTTTTTAATTAAACAATAAAGGCATATATTAAAACCTCTTCCGCATTTAACTTGTTATAATCATATGTCGGTAAGTTATGAGGTAACTAGCTGCTAACAATAAACAATCTGAAAGTTATTTTCTCTGCAAAGTTCATTAATTAAAACGTTAACAATAAAATAATAATCTGGAAGCGGCACTGCTGAGAGTTCAATTGTGTGTATGCTTGCCAAAGATAAATCAGATTGTAATGCTTTTTTAAAACGTTTGGCATTATGCACAGTTCGGAAGTTGGAAATTTCAATTGAGATCATTCCAATTAGTACTGCAAGGCAAAACTAATGAATGAAACAAACTGGTAATGTGGCATGTATACTGGAAGGAGAACAGAAAATTTGCCAAACTGAGGTGCCAAAAGTAATTTAGCACCTTAAGGAAAAGCCGTTCGGTGTGTTGAAATGCTCAAAATCCCAAATAAAAGTGATTTAAAAATTCAAATTGCATTTCTTGAAAAGTTGAAACCATGTTTGAAAAGTTTCAAAAAGATTTTTGATGTGCCATGTCCTTCATGTCTTGAAACTCCTTCTGTTTTAATTCAACTTGTTTTTAATTAAAACTGGTATTGTTTTCACCTTGTGAGTCTGTGTGCGTGTCATCATGGAAAAATGTCCTGGAGACACTGCCTGTATCGAGGACTACCACACAAGCAGCTTTGAGTACTATAAGCCAGGTGTTTATTGCCAGCCCACTGATATCTTACAAGTACAGTCATGTTCACTTAGGGAGCTCAATCAAAGGCTTCCTCCATGTTGAACTTGAGGGAGCATCAGCCTCTGTGCAGCGCACTGTGATGCATGTAAATTGGCACGTCTGTGTAAATTGTATAGTGCATGAACACAGGTCAACACAACACGTCATACATGCATGACTCATTTAATGTAATGCAACCAGCGTTTTATTGGTGAGTATACAGCTTAAGTAAACTAGTCCTGACCTCTAGCCAAGAAGAGGCAATCATGTTAAAGAATTGATTAGACTTCTAACAAATATGATGGTGTAACTGTGTGGCAACATGAATGTGTTTAAAAAAAAATGTTTTATCAAGTTTGATATTGTGGCCTAAGGGAGTAGTATCTAAAATAAATAATACATAAAACAACATATACATTTTGATATTCTGCAGAGTGGGAATGTGCTCTGTACATTTCTAATATTTCATTTAAAATGTTGTGTGTCCGCTGATTTTTTGATGGAAATCCTGCCGTCAGTTTTTTTTAGATATCTTGTCGTGGACGACAACGTTATAAATTATGAATTCGGGATCATCCTCAAGGACCATGAATATCTGCAGTGTGGCCAGGAGTTGTCAAGGTGTTCCTGCTTTGGATGAAAGTAATTGAAAGGAGGCCAACCAGCTGACACACACTCTTCAGGGACTACTACTAGCAGAAAACAACACCAAACAACATTAAAAACACAGTAAACCAACACAAATAATAGAAGAACATTACGTATTGAGGGCTAGGAGCATACGTCTGTATTTGACAAAGCTTGCCATGTCTGATCCTTAGTGTTATTCATTCATGAACTTACTCTCTCTTACTTGTCCCTGTATCACAAAGTGAGGACCCAAAAGTTGCCACTCTGGCTGCAGCTATGAGCTGAACCTGAGGGGCTATGTGTGTCCGGATATCCTTGGCAGATAATAACAAGCCTCATCAGCCAGTCAATCAGGTGTCCCACTATTATTTTGATTAACCAATAGTTGCACATGAAGAATGAAATGCAATTTAATATCATGGTGTGGCACTTAATTCCGCATTTAATGAACATAGCTGCTGGCAGAACACCTGCCTGTGTGATGACGTCTTTTCAGATGGGCCCTGCTGATTTATGACTCAGATACTGTAGTCCAATGAAATCCGATTTTTTCTTTTTGTGTCGAGTCACACCCAAACATCGTAAAAGCGTTATCTTATTAATTTGGTCAGGATCTCTTATCTTATTTGTCAAAAAAAAGTAATAAAAGTAGATAGGAAATCATGATAGTTAGTAAGCAAAGTCATTTATAAAGACCTCGACAAAAAAAAGTAATTTAATTTTAATCGCAAATTCTCTCAGAACAACCTCATGATATTCATTTAATTTTACTTCAGCCATGTTATGCATTATTTAATATTGGACATTTCGTTCAGAACTCAACATTATGACCCTGAGCAATAAAAGGTATATGGCTGCTCCTCTCCTTTACTTTCTCTGGTGATGTCAGTGCCTCTGCAACATAATCAACAAAGCTTATTTTCCTATTGCAGGTAGAAGATTACATATCTGCCGTTTCTCAGACCTGCAAGACACTCCATAAGATCAGCGGGAATGCATCATATATCTACTTAACTTCTCTTTCAGATAAACTGCACTGGGGAGAGACTGAGCGTTGTAGCTTTCACATTCCTCACATCTGAAGGACGGTGCTTTCGTGACAGTACAGCGGGCGATAACAGGAAGGACGGGAGGCGCTTTATCAGTATTTACAAAAGGGGAAGTACATACCATGTTTGGAGATGAACATATAGATGCATTTCTAATTGGCCCACCGAAAACACCAGGGGTGTCTGTTTGTAGTGGGGAGCTATACAGTGGGAGCGACACTGAAATGATGGATGCCAAGGCTGGCAGTGAAGATTAAAAAAAAAAAGCACACAAAAAGATGTAGGTGAGAAAGAGAGTGGGAGAGTCAGGGGAGAGAAAGCAATGATAGACGCTGTTTTGGGTGAAGAACTAAGATAAGGCAATGGGTGCATATCAGTGGAAACAGATTTAACAGTGAGAAATAGCCAGGCTGGAGCACCGCCTGGGCTGCAGGAGTGAGAGCATAAGCACTCAGGGAATGTAAATTGTGTTGCAGGACTCAAGTACATTAATAAGAAGTTTTTATGAAAGTTATATTTTGCATGGCAATCATCGTAAGCCCATTCCGAGAGAGCCCCGACAACTGGGACAAATAAAAAGGGGCACATAAATACTGTTACTCCAGCATGAACGAGGGCAGTGCAAAAAAAAAATATATAAATAAATTTACGGGAAACGTACAATCCTCAACGAATAAAACGTGTGTGTGTGTTCTGGTGAATCAGGATCAGGATTCGTCATCCGTCTAATGTACATCGAAATCAGAGCGTGGTGCCGCAGCAAGGGGCCTTTAGAATTCAAATTAGCATCTCAATCAGGCCAATCACAGATTTTTCAAACACCACAACACGAAACGACGAGTTCTCTTGATTCACTGGCAGCTGAACATTCTTTGTTCGGGAATTTTTTGGGACGAGATCTTGCAAATTAGGAGGGGGTGCAGCAAAACAGCAGCAAGTAAGACAAACCGCTACATAATGAAGTCCCATGTTCTGTGCAAGCATCAGAGAGAACAGTCTTGGTTGCAATCTGTGTGAGACTGTTGCAAGAATACGATTTTGAGACGGTGGAATGAACCTTATACATATATTGTAGTGCTATGATGTAAAGGGAAAAACATACAAACCTATACACACTGGTGATTACAGTACAGTGCATTTATGTATATTAAAGAGAGATGTTCTTCATACAGTGTGTACAACTAGACTCAAAGCAAAGGTCTGAAGGTAGGCAGATAAACTGTGACTCAGCTTTTGGCTCTGACTGAATTTCTGACTGAATCATGATCCAGCTAACATCGGGACGCAGCCTGGTTTCCCTCCCAGGGCATCAAAAAACTAATTTTTGGCAGTGGCGGTCTGCATCTGGATACCGACGCACAAGGCACCCGTCAACATCTGTTTGAGACTCATGGATTTTCAACTAAATGGAGCGTAAGTTTAGTCGGAAGACCACACTCTTGCTTGGCATAAGCCCGTAATTTATTTACCTGCCGATCACTTCTCACGCATGCTCACTCATTATTTACTTCCTGTCATTGTCCGGGGCTGTCAATCATGGTCTCCTCTATCCAATAAGCACAATGGAGCAATTGCATCGTTAGCCTATAATCTTGCTGCCGTCTCTTTTTATATATGACTCTCTCTACCTTCAGTTTCTCTTGCCGTTACGCCTTTATCTACACAACAAACATTTTTTATTTGAACCCAAACCCTGATCTTTTTACAAATCATATCTAACTAGCTTCCTATGTCTTACCACAACGTTAGCCACGCACAAACCTTCTTTGTCAAGATACTACAATATCGTTTGTTGTCTATGCCTTCTATATCAAGGACCCTATTGCAATGTCCTGTTAAAAAATGTATCTGACACTTTAGTTTGGGTTTAGGGAACAATCGCGGTTTGGGTTTTAAAAGAAAGTACTCTACAGTTTGGTGGAACATTGTGATTTGGGTTCAAATGACTTTATTAAGCAAGCAGATCAGCGATGTCACGATTACATTTTGACCTCTAGCTGACCTCAATTCACCCTGACCTCCCCCTGCGGATGTTGTCACTTCAGAACAACGTCACATGACCTCCTTCTTTGCTCCTGTCAGAATTATTACGGCTGCCAAAGGGCTTTGTCACATGAACTTAAACGCATCTAGTTTCGGTGCACTCGGCGAAACGACTGACTCTGTCGTATCTTTGCTAGAGGACAGTGTCCACAGTGATATTAGTCCAAGAAAAGCCCAGAGATGAATGCACTGCGGCCAGCATGACATGGAGAAAAGGAGCATTCGCAAATAGCCACAGGACTGACGAAAAAAGCTCGTTTCCAAAAAGAAAGAAAGGGCATTAAAACAGGGAGTGATGAGATAAGTAACAACAACTTTTCTCCTAGAAATGCCAGAATATGCTTCCACAAAAATAATGGAATGTCAGTGGCTGAAAAACATCGCCGGAAAGGCTGACTTAACCTTGTGTCTCGTAATAATAACAAAAAATAACAAAAACAAGGATACGACCATGCTTTCAGACTAAAACCTCTCAGCTTGCTTTGCACACTCGAGAAGCAGACAAAGAAAACTGGATATATGCCTTTGAAACATCACCCCTTTCACTTAGACACACATGTAAAAGAAAACAGAGAGCAGAGCATTGTAGAGGAATACTTCTGTCTTGGCAGCGAGTGGCAATGGAGACTGGACAGCAATGGAGAAAAAAAACAGCTATTCAGTTTGTTCGTGCTCTTAACTGTTCCACTCAGGAACCATTGATCTCATGGACACATGGCGCTCTGCCTGAAGTACCAGCCAATTCATGAAAAAATAAATGTGGCTGCAGGCATTGTGGTTGAGATTACCATTGTACATTATATAACCGCTCTTTGCGCGAGACAATAAGTGATATCACAGGGGAAACGAGGGTTTTAATGAATGTTATAGCCATAAATTCCAATGTTGACCGGAATACTAATGTGCAGAAAGCAAGGGTGCCGAAACAGTTAATGTGTAAAAATCATTTTTATGGCCCGTTCACCTAATAAATGCCGCACAGTGCCTGTTCCCTCTGGGCTGCTGTTGTGTCGACAGCCTATACGGCGCTAAAGAACATTCAAAGCTCCAATGACTGCAGCTTTACAGGACATTTTCCGGTAAAGTGCTTCCAAAAAAAAGTAGAGAGGGGATAATTAAAATGTAAAAGACTGGGGATGAAACAGCATATTCAATCAAAGATTTAAAAAAATATATATATTCCAACTCAAAGGACGAACAGACGGGCTACAAAATAAACCCAATCCAGCGTATCGCCAACTTCTTTTGCATCCTTTTAAAATATACTGTGAAACTCTTCATTCCCTTCAACTCCCTGCCCTCTCCATATTCAGTCATGACCGGGCCTTCCTTTCATTGCCTATTACCTTTGAATGAAGCGAATGAATCCGCATGCATTAAATCAATGATGCAAGCCTCTGACAATTTCCATTACGCCAGAACTCTTTTCCCCTTTCCTTGCCTTTGCCGTAATTTCCCTAAGCGCCTGATTTGCCTTGCACTTTGTTTGTCATCATTTCTGACATTTCCCTCGCACGACAATCATTAGTCAAATGCAGGCGGTGCCATCTTTCAGAGCGCTGCCTCGAATTCCATTGTCTTCGTCCTTTTAGATGATGTTATTTGTCATCTTTATCTACTCCAGACAGCTTCCTTAAAAAATCCATTGTCATGCATTTGGGGTGCGCAAACAAATTGTCTTGTTTACAACTGATTTTACAACAGTGTGATGTTTATAAGACGGACGAAGACGTCCCGGACAAGACACTTTGCTGCCTGTGCCAACGAGGGTAGTTCTTCTTCTCTCTTATCCAATCAGCACTCTGTTTTAGATACTCAACATAATCTGGTATCTGGTGGGGGGCCAGCGAAAGGGCCATCATTTGCGGTCATATCGTATGTTTTGTAAGCCTTTCCTTCATCAGGAAGATCCATACTTTACCCGCTCAATACATTTTCTGGTTCCTGTAACTTCCAGTCTCTGGTGTCTTTTCTGACTGAGCTCTTTCTTATGAATAATCCAAAACATCAGTTGTAAACCACAAATGATATCCTTGAAGATGGTAGTGGCTCAGGTTTACACAAACAAGATGGCAAATTGAATTACGCATTATTATGAGTTAGCGTTATTAAGTTCATGAATATTTTATCGCCGTTTTCCATTAATGAACACAAGAGAGATCCAAGTAATTTGAGACAGCTGGTTGAGAGAACGGCTTCGGTGTTTAACTCTCACGAGGGTCCCCGGCATCCTGTGTGACTGTGTCTGTTGTAATAAATCAATTAAATTACGTAGAGTGAGTCTGGTGGCTGACAACTGAAACAACGTGGTAGCTCACATATTTCCCACTGAGTACATCCCTGCCAACAGGAACATCATTTGTTTGTGTGCATTGAAGCTCTTCTTTGAGGATGTCAAAGAGAAGATGTGGATGCCAAGACAAACTGAAATGATGTACAATATGTAGCAACATGTCTGGAACAGCCACTAAACCCAGAGACACTGGCCTCCTGTGTTAAAGTCCTGTGTTTGTTTGACCCAACCACCAGTCCTTCCATCTCCTCTGAGAGGACTTCTTGCTTATTTTACTCATTATTTTACCTTATCTTGCATACCATGTATCTTTAAATAAGAGGATGCAGACAAAACTATACAATTACTTTAGTCAAACTTATATTATAATGCTTTTGTCCCAAACCCCAAAATTGTATTAACAGACTTCCAAATGGAGTGCCACAAGGCTCCGTTCTGGGTCACTGAGCACAATATAATTGTTGTTGTGTTATGCAGATAATACCCAATTTTTTCATAGCTGTTTCTCCTGATGATATCCATATGTTTTAGTGAAATACAAGTGACCTTCAAGGCAATAATTAAATCGAAAGAGAAACAGAAACTGTGCTAAAATTGAGTACTATATGAGTAACCACAGGCATGGTAGCACATTCAAAAAGCGATGCGTTGTTCTTGACTCTGATGAAGGAACAAGACCAGAAAAGCATTCTAACATTGAAAGAATATTGCAGAGGTCAAAGCGTACTGCCCCAAATACAGAGCTGGTGCACATGTTTATTGCAAATTCGCTCAACGATTACAATGCATTAATCACAGTGGTCTCCAAACGCTCTACTAAATCAGTTACAGCTCCTGCACAATGCTGCTAAAGTGAAGTCAAGTAAAGAGGTTGTATTGACCTTGCCCCTGTCCTTGCACTGGATTCCTGCATCTGTAAAACTCCACCTTTTGTTTTTTACCGAGAATCTGTTGTTTCTACATCATTTTCAGAATGTAATTATTACAATAACAACAAGGTTAATTGAGTCCTTGATCTTCTGTCATAATTACATTGGACCATGTTTTCAGTCGGTCAGGTTCAAGAAAATATTTGTATCAAAAAAAATCATGCACACATTCATTTTCACAAATACAATCTTGGAATATACAATCGACAATAACATACTCCTCTACACAGACACAGTACAAACAGAGCAATGTAGTGCTTACTCCTCATTCAAACCCTTAGGATATTTATTTTTTAAATGATGTTTCCAATAAAGCTTCTCTTTGCACAAGTCTTTTTTATGCCCGTTCCCTCCCTCCCTCAGATGTGTAACTGCCTCAATAACCATAAAACACAGTGTACAGACTTCATGGCCTATGACATTAAAATGTCTTGCTTCAGTATGGGAAACTTCTCATCTTCTAATGTTGCTTTTATGTTCAGAAATTCAATTCTCTGCTAAATAAACCCACAGGGATATCCGCAGTAGACATATTTACTCACATGTCTCATTCCTTTCATACGTTTTTTTTCTACTTACTTTTTGTGTGGGTGTTAAAAGTGATTACTCCTAATCATTGCACTGCAGTCCCATTGCATTGCCCATTCCCCCCCTGAGACTAATCATGCATGATTAGCTGATGGGTTTTGAGATTGGCTTCAGAATGAATACTAAATTTAACTCCAAATGCGTAGTTTGAAATGTCACTGTGCTCGCATCGTTATTGCTCGTGTGAAACTCGGCACTTTGTGAAAACAACAAGGACATTCAAGTCCCCCTGGTTTTAAATCGACTCATTGGAAAAGAATATATTGTCTTTAGGAATATATATTATGTGTATAAGTGATGGAAATATCCTATTTCCTGTAGGTGTTGTAAAGATACAAACCCTTTCAATATTTACTGTGCAAAAGGATACTGGCTCTGGACACCCGGACTCTTCCCGGGATTTTATAGGATATGGTCATATTTTATGGTTCGTAACTATTGGCAATATAATGGACTGAAGGTCATTTTGATGTAAAAGCTCTAACTAACATTTTATTAGGGCACAAGATTTGTTCATTCGCAATGGGAGAGCTGTTAAACGTGTCCCTTGTTGAAAATTACACTCTTTCTTGTGTAAGTACAGATAAACCTCTGTTAGAAATATCATGATAATTCAATTTTAGGTGGGTATGTTCCCCTTTTAACCACAACACAACCTGCTTCATGTAGCATCTGGTCAGTCCGGCTGAGGCAGTCTTTATAATTTGATTGCTGAGCATGCGAGCCCTATTGAGCGGTCCTCGGTGCTCCTGGTAGAGTTTACAAGTAACCCCCGGGCGAGACTTCACAGATCAATGTAAGCCGCATCCGATTCTTCGGCTTCGTAATTTGCCAACCAAGTGATCAAGAGAGGTGATTCAAGACATTATCATGTTTTTATTTTACGGCCGAGTGAAATTCAATATCGATTGGCTGCACAGGGCAGTCTAGTGTGGACATGTTGCACGATGGGTCCTTATATTCTCTGCATGCACACTTCACGGTAACATCAGTCTATTAAATGGAATTCTAAACGATGTATTGATGTAGAGACAATATAAACAGGTGTGTCTACAGCATAATAGATTGCCCTTTTAGTTCAACTCAATTTATTAAAACAATAAATATGTGAACGCAATTTAATCTCTCTCTCTCTGGCTCTCCTTCATACGCACATGTTCAAAGAGGGGATGTACAGTCGTGCGCAACACATTAATGGCATACTGTAGAGAAATGCACTGGACCCACGTAGCTCGTCAGTGATGAAACCAATTATGCAATCGCTTTGTAGTTCTTGGTAGTGTTTTGTAGTTCTTTCCTAAATACAGTTAACTGAGATGTCTGAATTCTTGTCACTGCAACTATGGGCAGAATTGCCAAAAATTAGTTTGTAAACAAAGTCAAATAAGTTAAGTCCTACATTTTTGGGAACATGAATAAATAATAAATAAATACATAAATAATCTCGATCTGGACAGTTTAGGAGAGAAAAAAAGAACAAAAATGTTGGCATTGAAGGTTTCTGTTTCAACCACCGATACGTTGAATGTGAACGTTATTGTGTTTGGTCGAAGCAGGTGACGTAACATCTTGAGTCACCGTTATTGAAAGTAATGTAGTATCAAAGTTACGGAGGGGGAGGGGAGTCGGACGGTTCAAACCAACACAGGACTAGCACCCAGGAGACCGTGATGAGTGTCCCATGTTAAACCAGAAGTCAACGATTGTTAGATAAAGTTTGCTTCGGGCAGTTGTTTGTTTTTAATTAACGATGGTTATGGTTTCTACGTTACATTGTTCCAGTATTGTTTTGTGCGTTTCAAGGCTGATATATTTGGGGTCCAGAGGCGTTCATTGTCTTTTGCTTTGCAGAAAAGTACAACGCCAACCTTTTTTCTGCCGATTGGGTTGCACAAAAATATTCCTGGAGGTTGAACTGTGGTGGTTTTGTGATTCTTCATGATCATTTTATGACTATTTGTAGTTGTTTTGCCTCCTTTTGTGCTCATTTGGGATGGGTGCGCCGAACAGCATCCTGTCATGCGCGTATTTACCAGACGATACCAGACAGCAGGCCTAGGTAGGAAATGCACGGCCCGCCACTGCTTTGTAGTCATTTTGTGTTTCTTGATATCTGGGTGTGTTAACAATGTTCAGACTAATCATCATTTTGAGATGACTATGATGGATTACACACATGTGCTCTGATAATTTATAATCAAATACTCCCATTGTAACAACGTTGCTGTCCTAAACTTGGTGACACATGTTTTCTGCTTGAAGAAGCCGCCAGTCGAGTGCAATCAAAGGAACACATTGTTCATACTGTCTATGAATGAGTCGCATCTCTTTTTACTGGACAAAATAAATTCATAATTGTATTCTCTCTTTTGCTATTTTGTTTTCATTATTGTTGAATAATATGAAAATATATTCTTTTCATACACGGAAAACAAAAACTGCACATAGTTCATCATCAACTCAAACCGTATGCCTTAATCACCGCTTCTGTGTGTGATGGCGTCTGTCACAACGTGACAATACGCATGACTGAATTCCCATCAGCCCTCTCTGTACATCCACACTGCCGGAGAGGAAAGACAACCCAACTTAAAGTTGAGAAAATAAAGGAGAAAAATGACCCACTGTGATGTACAGACTCCAAATGTAAGCATAATGAAGCTTGTAGTGCTAAAACCACTAAATGATGTAAAAATGTAACATTAGGGGGAAGAACTCGTATAGCATTTAATTTGATAACATATTCTCATTTTGTCTTTTATGAAAATTCATTTGGATGTGCTGATGCGGCGTCTCACTCAAGGCTTCTGAGAGAAATACTGGGATCAGCTTTTCCCCCCCCCAAGCTCTGCGAGAATAAATGTGAGATTAAACACTTTAATCAACTCATCTACTGTTTTTATTCCCTTCCAGAGAAGCCAGTTTCAAACTGTTGGGAATTCAATCCCAGCTGCTTGATTTGCACATGTGTGTTCACTCCTTTTTTTTCTTCATCGTCCTTCACGCTGAGTGGCTGCAGCACAATGAGGCCATCATGGTAAATGTTGAAATGCATTCATATTATCAACCCTTATGACAGACGGTGATCCACAGGGGAAAACTCTGGACTGATGTGAAGATATTGCCCAGCGAGGAATGACTCCAAGTAACTGAATCATGTCTTACATTGTGTACTCTGCCTTTGTACCAAATAGTTTTATGGTTTGGAACAATGTTAATGCCTTTGGAGCATTGTGTACGAGAAGGCTGGCGACCCACAGGGCGCTTTTCATCGGGGAGGTGAGGTTTATCGCCCATGTGATGGTCCCAGTTCAGTGAGAATGGTTAAACAGGGATTGCTAAATGGCATGTGTGCGCATGTGCTTAGGGTATGTTTGGATAACCCTTGTCAGTGGTGAGATTGTCTTCTGCGTAATCCTTGTAAGACCCCCGTGTTTGCATCGCCTTCAAGCTAGTTTTCAAGTGTCAGTTTGTTAGCAACAGTTTTCCCCTTGTTTTGTGACTTGGACCAGTAAAGAACTTTTTGCTTTTGCCTCACCTGGACTCCGGTTGTTTCCTCTGCTCCTGAGTTTTTGCGCCACCACACATCGTAGATGTGACAATTCGAATTCCAATATTTCAGTTTTTTAGTTCAGTTTATCGTGTGACCGCATTAACCGATGACTTTGAGCCGAACGCTTCTCCCATTGCTTGTAACGTAAATGGTTGGCATATAAATAATCGACGGAGAGTCCCCAGTTAACACGGTCACTCTTTAAAGCAAAACATGGCTGAAAGCTACTTAACGTGACGATAACCACTGGACTGAGAACAAGATAACAAAATGCTTGTTTGTAGCGCCCATGTCAAAACTCTGTTTGTAATGCCACGAGGTTTCTCCAACAAATACATGGAGATATCGTACGTAAAACTGTTGGTGATTTATCCTCTGCTATAACTAATACTTAATGGAATAGTGTAATAACAAGTTGCTCACTAGCTACTGTACTCTCCTGTACCGCATATAGATATAACTTGTTTTCCCTTCATTTTCCTACCACTGTGCATGCCATTCAACACATGAATGACATTTTATTGCAATGTGTGCTTGGGTGGCTGCCCTGTATTTTACATAAGAAACGGTAATCTTTGGAGCCGATGCATTAGAAGTCTAGAAAGTGAGGACCAAAGGAATTTTAATCAGGCAGAAAACATACAGCAGTTTTTACACTAGCTTTTATACAACCCAGCAGAGCGATTGAAGTGAAAAATCTTTCTCATAATTACTCCTCGCATTCTTATCCCCACAAACAACAAGAGAAAGAAAGCGAGGAAAAAAAATGTAGGGAAGGAGAAGTGATTCAGGCTCAGTATTCATCCCTTCTTTCAACACCACATTACAATCAGCTGTGGCTCAAACAACGGGGCAATTTATCATTCAGGAGTTTATTCGGCAGTTTATCTTGGGGCACATATAGAGAAAGACAACCATTCACACCTACGGGCAATTTAGAGAAACCTGAGCTGCATGTCTTTAGACTGTGGGAGGAAGCCGGAGAACCCGGAGGGAACCCATTCTGCCACAAGGAGAACGTGCAAACCGGGATCAGGGATCGAACCCCGGTCCCTGTGAGATGACAGTGCGAGCCACTACACCACCGTGCAGCCCACAGAATGTACAATTTAAAGAAAAATTCTGTGCAAAAGTTCACCTCCTTATCCCTCACACACACACACTCATTTAAATTCGATGAATAACTTTATTGAAATGAGGATTTTATACGAGATTTTTTTCATTTTAGGGTGATTTCATAAAATATGATACACTATAATATATGATTCAATATACACTTCAGGCTTCATCAGAATACCTCAATTGAATCTTGTGTTTTTAAAATATATATTTGATACAGCCCTTATCTTCTTTCATGGTTTTGTGTATTATTTATTGTGGGAAAATATGAAAACCAATATTTAATGGAGAATGGAGTTTGTTACTGGGCTCTACAGCCTTGCGGGTCTGTGCTTTGCATTTATTGCTAAGCTTGAATTTGGTTTTGCTAGATTTTATTTATTTACATAGTTTTTTTTTTTTACTTAATTATACTTTGTTTTTCCCTGTGTTTGAGTTTCTCAGTAAAAACTGAGTAAAGTCTGTCCTTATTGAGCTTCCATGTACTCTTTTATACCAGCCATGACCACGGAAAGAGCTCTACTCCGGTCTGTCAGCAATGGTGTCATCCTGTCAACATTAACCCACATCTTAGTGGTTGGGTCCGCGAGAGGCTTTTATAAAAGCACATATTGATGACAACCATATCTGGATTTGGACTGCGCCACTGTGACACCCCCTAACAACCAACCTCAGCAGAAATACGTACAGTGTTCCGGAAACTGTCTTTGATGGATATATTTAAATGAGACAACAGGATATTTTTAATTGCCGTTTAGGTTTCTGCTCTATGGAGACACATGATTGCAGATGGGACCACAGCACTGCCAAAGGCTCCGTTTGAGACGCTAATAGACTCTGCGGATCACAGCAATCGTCCTATCTAACTTGTTAAATGAGACCTGAGAGGTATGAAGAGTGGGTGTGCAGAAGAAAGTGAGTTCCACACATTGAAATTAGACTGACTGTTGACTCCTTTTCAGTGTTGGGGGTAACGAGTTACAAAGTAGCGGATTACAGTAATGATATTACTATTATAGGTAACGAAGTAAAGTAACGCATTACACTCAAAATATTGGTAACTACACTATTTTACTAGACCTCAGGAACGCGCTTTCATGCGTTACCCAAGCCATTTTTACCAGTCCGAAAAGTTCTCTTTTAGTGGCGCGCGAGTCACACGACACTTCCTGCATGAACAGTAGCAACAAGCTGCTAGCTAGCGCTGCTGCTGCTACTACTGCCCGTGACCCCTCTGCCCAAGTCGGGTGTCGAGCCTGGTCCCACTACCTTCGGTGGTTTTCGGGGAGCTAGCGGAAGTTAACGGAGAGCTAGCGGAAGTTAGCGGAGAGCTAGCGGAAGTTAGCGGGGAAGTGACGGAGCGCTAGCAGGAGCCCGAGCCGGTTACAGCGGGGAGCTAACGGGGACTCTGACCGAAGGTAGTAGCGGCTCGTCACCCGACGTTTACGGTAGATTGTTCATGCAGGAAGTGTCGTGTGACTCGCGCGATTATTATTGGAAATTATATTAATTAATAATACATTATTATTGAAACTTAAAAATAAAGTGATGAAAGGGCAATGATGTTTGTCCAGGTATCTTTGTGTTCATTTGGACATTTGCTTAAAAAAAGGAAAGTAAAGTAACTAGTAGTGAAGTTACTTTTCAAATGCAGTAACTAGTAAATTAATATAGTTGCAATTTTCAGAAGTAACTAGTAACGTGTAACTAGTTACTTTTTCTGAGTAACTACCCCAACACTGCTCCTTTTGTGAAGCAAGACTTAGCATTAACTCCACAAAGTGACTGCTTTTCTTTGCTTTTCGTGGTTTGGCAGAAGCAATTTCTTAATACAAACTGTTAGAAAAAACTGTTAGAAAAATGGTAGTTGGACACTTCTTCTGGAAATGTGTATTTAATGAAGAAATATGGAGAACGATGAGCTTTCACGCCTTAGCACTTTATCTCACAGAGGGACATGGCAATCCACCGGTTAAACGAAATGTGTTGAATTATTTTACAATACAATGCCTTTTATTTTTAATGGTGAAAATAGTAATATTAGTGGTTATTCGTTTTTTTTTCAGGACTTGGAAACAGCATGTGAGATACAAAGCAGAGGGATGAACCGTAAAGCTTTGCGGATTCAACAAAAGAGAGAAAAAGACAATCATCATGGCGTGTTGGTTATTGAACAAGAACTGCCAATCGATTCAAAGACGTTCATAACACCCATGTGGACCCACTGAAGTTACCCAACAGGCTCCCGAGATTGATTTAAAAAGAAAAACTGTGTAATTCCACACATTGTGAGAATTAACATGCAGCTGGATGAGTCAGCCGCTGCAGGGTAAAAGACGTAGCGTGGAGGACCTGTGCATTGACAAGCTGTGTTCTGAAGCACGTGCACTAAATACACTGGTGGACATGAATGGTTTGTTTTCAGCTGAGCATCAGCTGCAGGTTCACATGCTATTCTGGAATATGTTGACCAGCACTACTGGTAGACTAGCAGACAACAATAAAACTGTGAAGTAAAGTTTTAAAACTCAAAAGTGTCCGATGGTCGTAAGAAAACAAGGCTTCAATTAAAAAGAAATCTGGAACTGCCCTTCATCTAAATTGAAAACATTGTAAAGACATATGAAACAAACTCAGCTGTGAAGCATTTCATTAGAGCAGAGAGGCTTTATTTCTCGAGCTCAGCCAGTATCTTTTTAAACAGTATTAGTAGAAAACAATAAAAAAGTTGACTTCATTTTGTTTATGAATGATGAAATGGGAACGCACCTAACCAGACAGCCTCGTCCACTTTCTCCCTTTTTGTGAATGAATAATGGATGCTGACCTACACGACATGAAAACATGCATCCAAGGGACAATATTGACTTGTTTGGCTCAGAGAAGCGTCTCAGCGTGCTTTCAGGAACGTCCACTCTTTTATGGCAGCGATAAAAGTGTGCACATGATCGATCTCTGTTGCCTCTTCCAAGTGTCTCAAGTATTGACCGGCTTGACTTTTCTTCTCTTTGGCCAGATTGCAGAGTCAGCACAAAGTCGGTGTGTCTTGTTATCGCTCTCCCCGGTCTCAGAGCCAAGAAAACCCTTGTATATGTTTACAACCATTTTAAACATTGATATATACAGGGGGGGCATGTACTTCCCATCACTACACAAGCTCATTAAGAGCCAATGTTCCTGTTTTTATGACATTGCAAGTCGCCCTGCTCGGTTCAATACAAATATCCTTGATCATAGGTGACCATGAAGTGAAAGGAAAAGAAAGCAGAAAAACTGTGAAAAGGCATAAAACAAAGAAGGAGAAGCAAGGGGCACAACCCTGTAAAACAAAAAAAGAAGACATTGCTGACAGAAAAGAACAAGGAAATGAGGAAGTGTAAGTGCTGGGAACGTACCAAGAGACATCGGGCAACCAATTAACTTGCAGCGAGAGTTACGACTTTCTCGTGCGCGCTCGCATTGGCTTCAACCTTTTGACCGCTCACATATAACTTAGAGACCGTTAAGGGCCTCACAAAAGTAAGCATCTCATTATAATTGCTTTAAATATTCATGCCTTTTTTTCCACAACCGACAGTAACTTCATCAAAATGGCTGGTTTGGACGTGCAGCTGCTTTCCTTCAACGTTCATCTCTCCCAGCACCTGACTTGTAGTCATTACTTATCTTACAGCTGCAAACCACCCGAATGCCAGCCAGGGAGCGAGGAGCAGTTAAACTCCTTCATACAAAACAGCAGCGATGGTCAGCTTGACTATTTGTCCATTATAAGAAAACTCCAACCGAGAGATTTTAAAGTGTAGATTAAATAAATAAAGTCAGCCATGGCTGAATTCTATTTAGCTGCTTTTTGTTGTGTTTACAGGGATATTTGAACATGTTGGAGCCGTTGTTATTCCTAACACTTGTGTTTTCCTACGATGACACATGACAACATGTCTGCAGTGAACAGGTGACATGTTTTTATTTTGGGAAATGAAAAATATCAACTGTTTGATGATACCATGGATTTTTTTTTTTATGGACATTCATGGTCTTTGCAAAGTGTGGTGATCCTCAGAGTTTTCATCTAGCCCCGTTGTTGTTTTTCTATCTAACAGTTGGGTTTTCTAATAAAACTCTTACAGCCGCGAGCTTGGCTACAAATTATTATGCTTTGTTCACAACACAAAAACAGACCACGAGTCCTTTTTAATGAAGTAGCTGACATGAAGTTTAAAACACCAGACACTCCACTCAACTTTTTTATATACGTTTTTGTTCCACCATGTTTCGGTTTCTAAAATAAATGCTGCCTCAGTGCTATTTTGTGTCAAAGTTCCTCATGTTTTGCACTGTTTGCTCGAGGTCATCACTGTGCACCTCTAATACTTTCCTCATTTGTACCGGTTTCTCAGTATGTATTATTATACATTCATTTACGTGATCATTGGACTGGACTTCCAGTTGTCTTTTGACTCACTTCTAGATATATTGTGAGCTAAATGTCTGAGAATCTTCACAGATAAAAGTTTAACTCCAGTGAGCAAGAAACAATAAAAATAAATTACTTTGTTTTTCCTTTCCAACATTTGTCATCTAGAACAGCTTGCGTGTGTGACATTCTCTGTTAGATGATTAACCTCCTCCCTTCAGAGCTTTGTGAAGGCGGCAGGTATGTTTTCCATCTGCAGTTTCTGATTTCAAGTGACGTGCATTGCTAAAGTGTGACTACACACACATAAATCCACTGTGGAGAGATGATTAGCTCTTGAGCAACCAGCGCCGGGCTGTTTGCACACGCAAAACTTCTGTGTTATGTCTCGGCGTCCTCAAACCCCGTTTGTAGAATGATGAATGCTAATCGTCAGCGGTGTTTGAGACGTGGGACACACTGTTCACTCACGAGACAATAACAACTTCTCTCCCCTCTTTGTGTCTCAGAGAACCCATCAGAGCTGTCACTTCTCACCGAGCCGCTCTTCAAATGCATCATTGTCTTCCCGACCGGTTTGACAACAGTAACACCTAAAGTGTTACATTTCAAATTGCGGTAGAGTTTTGTCATTGAGGAGGTGCTTTAGTCCTGCTGATTTATATTGGGGAAAGTGGCATTTAAAGTGTCTGGATTGAGACAGTAAGAGAGTGAAAAGATTAAGATTTAAGATTTGAACACATGCTTTCAAGGCTCTCGAAAATAAAAATAATGGATATACCTTACAGAAAAATATACAGAAAGCAGTTGAATTCTTACAATTCTAATTCCTAGTGGGTAAGCATTATACTCACACACACATTTTCATATTCACATCATCATTACAGCTCTCTTTTCCAGCTTCCAGTCATTGCCAGTGTCATCCAACTGCTTCATCCCTCCGGTCTGACAAAAATAAAAGTAGATTTTCTTTTTTTTTTGGAAGCCACTGTCTGTGTTTTGGCTGTTTGCCAGTCAGCTCTCCACACTTCTGCCTCTCCTCTTTCCCTCTTCCAGGGACTTCTGATGAGCTGTGAAAGAGCATCGATAGACTCCGACAGTGCACCTTCCACGTCCCGGCGAGATTGTAATCATGAGCTTTAAAAAAAAAAAAGTCCCACTCATCCATGGCGAACTTATTCATAGGCGTAACAAATAGGATCCACTCTCTGTGGACTAATGGGAAATCAGTAGTCAAACTCTCAGCGGGGAGAATTTAAAATCCCGTCACGTTCGGACAAAATAAAGAAGAGCACTCGCTGTATTATGTTAGCCACTTTAATGCTTTCTCTCATTGAAAAGGGTGCATGTTTACTTCTGCAATAGAAGGTTTGAGGTGTTCCGGTCTCCTCGTTCCCAAAGCTGTTGTGTAAACCCACTTAGTGATCCAGGAGACAAGACCGGACCGCTGACCCCCCAACCCTCCCGGTAGTAATAACCAAATCCAATGGAATTAAAATCTACCCGTGGATGTAGAATATAGAGCTTGACCATCTCCCTGATAACTAATTAATTGCACCGCATAATTTCCCTTTAGATTTGGTTGGCGATACTTAATGCACCACTCAAATTTACAGTGTAATTAGTGTAAAATAAAAGGCGCTCCCATCTCTCATTCTTCCTCTGGTGGTTTCTTATTACCCTCATCAGAGCAAGTGATTTAAACTCAATGCCAGCCACCAGCACTTCTCACCAAACTATGTTTGAATTGCACTGCCATTGTCCGTATTCTCTCCGCTGGAAGCAACGCATAAAGAGGACGGGAATTAATGCACATATGAATACGATGTTTCTCCTGGTCTCCAAGGAGAAACAATTAATTTGCCAATTCATTGAAATAAGGAGAGGTTAAAGCCACTACTGCAGTTACCAGAGTGGTATGGAGATGTTTCATTTCAACACATTGTTGATCACTTTTTAGTGATTATTACTCTGGGAAATTAATTGATTTTGTTAGTTTTTTGTCACTTAAATGTGTATTCATTTAGATATATTAACATTAAACTTATGTATAAAAGAGAAAAAAAGGGTAATATATTGCCCCCGACACCCCTTTAATTATCTTTTACATGTAAATTCATACACACAGCCCTGCATATATCTGCATTTTCCTGAACACACAAATCCCGCCCACAAGTACTTGACTCCTCCTCTAATTCGTAATAAAAGCCATCAGATGTTTCCATGCTTGGTGCCAAATAATAGTTTGACTTTTGTTTGGAGTTTGGCGTGCCTGCTGACTCCATTTCCATATTTTGACCGTCCCATTGATCCACAACCAAAAGATCCTCCTTTAACGAGAAAAGCTGCAAATCTCGAATACAAATGAAAGAAAACATTTATGGCCCTGACGTAATATTTGCTACTATTTAATACTTTTGCTCCTGAACGCTTTCACCAAAGAAAGATGGATCCACCATCACCACAGGGTCTGTACTCTGTGCCTGGAATCAGCGTTGGCTAAGTACATCCCCCTCCCTCCTTTTTCCACAGCAATACTTTCCAATTTCCTTTTGCGCTGTCTTGCTCCACTTGGCATAATCAATTTTAATTTCTTATTATTTAGAGACAAAGAGAGCCACGCTCGGCTGAGAATCTTTGATCTAGCACGAGTTTACTCCGCAGTCCTTCATAATGTGCACCATTTAAAGTAGACCACCTTCTCATCCTCCTCGAACCGCCCTCACTCTCCACCTCATTGTGTGCGGTTACCTCCGCTGATGGAGCTCATCGCGGGTCAGATTTGATTACAAGAATGAGAAAAGTTTGGTTTTGCGAACGCCAGCCAATACGCACGAGACCATTTGACGATGTACTGCACGGCTCCAATTTTGTTGCATAATATGAGATGCAAATGAAGAAAAAAAATCCCATAAAAAAAGCATTTGCATTTTTATAAGTCACGCCGTCTGTCTGTCATTTCCTATGAAATCAGTCTGAATTTGTGCATCGTAACTCAATGACACACGCGGAGCAAACACAAGTGTGCACATCTGCTCGGACAGAAATATTTATCAGAAAGGCTCCTATCAGATGTCTATTCAGTTAATAATTCAGTGACAGAAAGTTCTCCAAAACCGTCTGCAGCTGCTGCTTGCACACAAACTCTGTGCATAAAGTTTTGCAGCAATTTTCCATTCTGATGGCGTCACAGTGTTGTCACCGAGCGTTTGCCTTCGCTCTCATCATCTCCAACTGATAATTAGACGATGTTCTTGTGTCACACACACACACACACACCCTTGCTTTTTTGGCGATTACCCTTCTTGGGGGTAGTCGTTGTAATTTTCTGTTGTCTGAGCAATTTAAAAGACAGACGAGGACGGGGGAAAAAATACAACTCGGAGAAGAAATACGCAAAGATTTCACTTTTAAACACCCCCTGTCTGCTTGCAAAGGCGCAATTTCCATTATGGGAACAGCACCTGCCCGAATCTGACAGATTTTAAACATGTAATCTGAGTATTTGTCTCTCAGCTCCGAGCAGCAAAAGGCCAAATTGCCTCTTACGGTGCGTTTTAAAATCAAAACAACTGTCTCGGTGAGTCACTGCAGTGCCAAGCTTTTTATGCTGTCGGGGAGGTATTTACAGGCTACAACAACCTCTGCACAGACACAAATGGAGTGTCCTTTTACATTCCCTTCAAGTGGGAGCCCCGTAGAAAAAGGAGTCGAGAACCCTCAACCGAACGGTGCCGGAGCAAAGCCAAAACAACAGCCTGTGTAGCCGAGACAACTGTTTGTTTTCCTCCTGCTTTATTGTAATAGCGAGGTGAGGGTTGGACAACCTCCAGGTCAAGGCTGGCTGACCACATCCATTCATATGATGCAGATTCATGAGCTGAAAGGTTACTAATAAATGTGTACTTTGATGATCAATGCCCATATTTTTTTGTTGATTTGTCTTTTCAAAACAACACACAGTGGCACACTTTTGGTAATCTAACGGCAGGAAACAGGAAGTGAACGGCAGCCTCCAGGGATTAAGTCCAACTCTGACTTGACAATAACCTTAATTTCTCCTTTGCTCCCGTCATAATTTGTACAGCTGCTGGAGGGCTTTGTCCTTCGTACGTAAACATATGTTGTTTTGGAGCGCTTGCTGAAATGATTTTGTCATTTGACCGTCCGTATGGCAGGTCGACATGATTCATTAGAGCCTTCCAGATCTGTTCAAAGTCACCATTGCAACAATAACGCTATAGTCACAGCCGTGAAATATCCTGGTGTATAGGGTGAAAAACACTTGGTTAAGGAGAGGGAACAAAGGTCACCAACATCGACTGTCAGAAGGAAACAAACAGCTGCCTTTGTTGACCCGTGCAGCCGCCTCCCTCTGTAAGAATGTGACAGAAAAAGAGTCATGGGATGACATTTGTGATGCTCACTGCATTCAAAATGTAAAAATGTTTTTATCTGCAATGCTTTTTGCCAGAAAGAACAGGCTTTTAGCCAGTTTTCAACAGAACAGTTTGAAAAGAACTCAGCGATGAATATCTTCGAACTTAAACCATTTAATTCCCATATGGGGCGAGAACTCACATTTTCTTTCACCGTTTGACTTTTTCATCACCTCATTAGCAACAGTTCAGTACACACCTGAACCTTTCAGGCTCTGCCTTCTTGTCTTTAGCTCATGACTAGTTAGCGTTCAAGAGACATGTGACGATTTTAAGAAACTTAATGAGTAGTCTAATGTGTAAAAACCCAAACCATGGCTCGATAAGTGAATTGACCCTTCAACACCAGAATGTGAACATGCCGGTGTTAATGCATCCTTTCATTTTAATCGTGGATACAACTCCTCTGTGTCACCGTGGAGAGCTGCGGGTCCCTGAGGGCCAAACCCTGCTGGTCTGCACCGTCTTGACAAAGCTCTCTTGCACATCTGCACTCTGATGCAGCATTCATGTCTCCTCCAATTATCCCACTTATCTAAATAACAAAAAAAAAAACGTTTCAGGCAAATGAACACATTGCTCATCTAAAGATTTAGCACAATAGGAGGTTGCGGTGTTTATGCTTGAGTGTCACCATTAATGACATATTCATGTATGCTACACCCCTAGCAGGGGTTTTGATGCTTTGTCCGCCAATCCACTAATGCCATCACTTCACTTAATTACCCTCAATTAAGACACTATAAAAGAATTGCAAAGAATTGCTAATGAACTCATTTGGAGACGTGGAAACATTCAAAAGGGGATCCTGGATCGAGGGCAATTAACCCCAGGCATGATAGATAAGCCTCTTCGCTCCCTTATCCCCTCTCTTTATATGGAGAGAAAATTTGAGCTTGAAGCGTAAATTCATTCTAAAATAGACAGCTCGATCAATATTTGCAGATTAATATCCGCTTCGTTGACCATAAATAGGTGCACAACCTTGTGGATTCAGAGTGCTTCTGCTTTCACATGTTGCTACATGGAATTGATGAGAAATGTCAACCGGAAAATATGTCCATTTAGCAATTAAAATCTGCCTCATTCTCTTCACTGCATCCACATATTTAGTCTCCTTTAGTGACTTCATTTGATCCAGGTGGGCAGATGCCTTCAAGTCTAAACTGAGGGCTGACGACCTGTCAAGTTACTTTCGACAGATATTTGGTATCCGTGAAGTCCAAATCAGGGTCATCACTATTTTGGTTATAAAGTCTAGCTGCCAAACTCACAATTTGAATAGCTTTATAGACGAAAAGCCAAGTCAATACTCAATGACGTTCAATGATAAATACATATGGTTAATTAGCATCCAGACACTGAAACAATGCTGATTAATTATCCTGAGTTCACTTAAAGAGTTGAAACTTCCAACTCACTCTGTTTGATCGGTTTTGATGCTTTTCGATTATTTATATTTGACAGTTTTAAATTTGATGTAGTGCGTTCCTTAGGTGGCTCATGCTGCTGTAGCTGCATGAGGATAAACAACAATTAGTTTGGTAATATGTGTAATTCAGTTAATTGTCATAAACGCAACAATAGCTTCATTCGATAACATGATAATGCAGATTTTTTTTAACCAGCGGTTGTGGCATTAATGTTATAATCAGGCAGAGCAAAGCTCCTTGATACTTTTGAGTTCCTTGAAGGCAGCACGCACATGTTCCATGTGAGGCAAAAGCAAACACTCATGGAAAGGTGGCTGCTAATTCTGAGGACAGACCGGATGGAGATCTGAAACTTTTAGCAATAACATGTTCAATAAAACACCATCAAATGAGTGGTGTTATTGGCTTTATGTTTAAAGGAACAGTGTGTAGTATTTTTAGTGACATCTAGTGGTGTAGTTGCAGATTGCAACCAAGTGAATACCCCTCCGCTGACTCCTCCCTCTCCATGATGGCAGTAACGCAAGCCGGCGTGTGCAAAACCGCAGTAGCGCCGCTTAGTTTAGATATTACACAAATGAACGCATGGGTATGAATATGAATGTATAATAATAGTGATCAGTTATTGTAAAAAGTAAAAGAAATGCTTGCCGTAAAAGTCGGGTTACAAGCCGCTACGACCTTCGGTCAGTGCCCCCTTTAGCTCCCCGCTGTAGCCAGCTAGCGCTCCGTTAGTTCCCCGCTAACTTCCGCAAGCGCTCCGCTAGCTCTCCGCTAGCTCCCCGACAACCACTGAAGGTAGCGAAACCAGCCCCGGCTCGACACCCGACTTGGGCAGAGGGGACGCGGGCAGTAGCAGCAGTAGCGGCCAGTAGCAGCAGCAGTGCTAGCTAGCGCTGCTCCTACCTTGCGCTGTTCCTAGATTGCGCTGTTCCTAGCTTGCGCTGTTCCTAGCTTGCTACAGCAGGGACACTAACCGGAGGTAGGAGCGGCTTGTAACCCGACTTTTACGGTATATGGAAATGATCAGGAAAGAATCGTTCCTTTGCAAATGCTCTCATTTTAAGCAAATTCTTAAATTGTTTTTTACTTTCCTGCATTGATACGTTGCCTCTTGGTAAACCATCTGCTTTCCAGCTGGCTACCTGAGGCAGGTGCCGTGTGCACATTGAAGTCATGGCGGTAAATCACTTTCATTTTTCTCTCAATGAAAAGCGAATGTGCACGGGGAAAGCACCGGTGGTTGAAGCAGCCCTCGTCAAATGGATTGATAATGCCCCCAAAGAGAAACTCTGCCGATGCTCAGCCGGCTCTGCATGCAAAAGGCACGCCCGCCTACGTCCGCGCCGCTCTCCGGGTGAGCAAGGAGACGCTCGTCTTCAAAGGGGTGCAGTTCATCTGCATGCACAGAGCCGCCCAAAAAGTCTGGAAAAGGTTTAGTTGAGGCTTTTGTGATTTTTGTTGAGAAGGCACAAGAGTTTAATTACTTTATACACATGTAATCAATATACTAATGTCAATGGGGATGGTATCCCTGCATTAGAAAGAAAAAAAAAGGTTATTGTAAATAATTTGACCCAAACAGACGTCGTCACTTTAAGTGTTTTTCCACCGTATATTCCGTTTCTGCGAATCCCCTGAAATGCTTTACACTTGCCCTTTTAAGAATCCATTTTTATTTTTAGTTGCTTGTTAAAAGTTGAACTACCTGCCATGGATCATATCATGCTTTGATAATATTACCTCCACATAAGTCTGAGCTTTTTCAAGTGTTTATTCTTAACATAGATATGACATGTAGGACTGCAGGGCAGCACAAGCTATCAGTTTTGAACCGTTTTATCTCTGTGTGAGGAAATAGACGTTTGGCGTGAGTGCCTTTTGGAAAGTGTCAATTCCGTGAGTCTCAGAGTCAATGGTTGAGAGTTTGCAGAGACAAAGCAACATTAAGATTCATCTCCACCTGATGAATATAGGTAAATTGTCAAACTTCTTATTTTCATCTCAATCAAATCCTTGGAGGGGGGGACGCTAAAAAAAGCAGCTGAATGTTTGATTTTCTTTTAAGCCCAGATGCTAGCTTTGTCATTTGGTGCTGGGTGGTGTACTTTGGGTTTATCATATTGTTTTAAAGATGAAATGGCTGCATACTGTAAGCAAGAAAACCAAAAACAATTGGCTAAAAAGTTCCAGCATTGGATGCAAATCTTTGGGTGACACCTTTCACGTGCATTATACAGACAATTTCCATCCAGGGTGTGTCCACCAGTAGGTACGATAATGCTGAAGCGGTGGAATCATCATGCTAATGGCGCTGCCAAACACAAAGACTGATCGCACAGCAAAACGCAAAGAGCAGCCGGCAGTTCAGCCGGCAGTTGAAAGCGCTGATGCACACAGAGCGGTCCCGTCGCTCGTAATTGTTCCAAACGGTAAACAGGAGTACCGGGAGAATTAGCATACAGGTGGAAAAAAAGGAGGCGGAGCGACAACATCTAATTTTTGAAAACAACAAAAAAGGCGTTTTCGTGAGCGTGTTTCATTATCCTGCACATCAAATCGTTGCGACGGTTCTTTGGCCCGTTTCCTGGGTTGCAGGTCTCCCAGGCTCTCTATTGATCCGTGCATATTGTATTTCTTCTGCGGCCTGCTTTCTCTCCGGCTTGTGTCTTTTGCTCTGGTGTCCCTGGGAGGATTGTGGGGCCCAGCTTGTCAGGGACTTGCCAAACATGATTAAGACAAACTGGTTCTGCTCCAGCTCGTATACCACGAGACCGCCTCCCAGGTTTTGGGATCATGGACTCCACTAGATTGGTTCATGTGTGTTTACGGTGGATTAAAGAGGAGTTACATGTTTAGGTCAGAGGTCAAGGAAGCTGTTACATACAGGGGCAGAATGTTCTGGTCCTTTGCTGTGGATCATTTGTCAATGTCAGAACCCAGTTGAACCTCAATAATTGAGTTTGGATGATTTTGAAATGTCATTTTAAGTCTTAACTTCCCTTTTTTTTTTTTTTATTTGGTCAATCTTCACATTTGTCTTTCTTATTTTTTATTAAGTGATCAAAGGATGCAGAGAGCTCCAGAAATCCTTACAAATAAATCCACAGCAGAGAATTGATTTAGGACACCAAGAGGATTATTTCATCCTTCTGTTTAATAAAGTGGTACTTCAGGTTTTACAACGGGACGTCACAGTCTCTTGACAGCTGTTCACATTGACCGACAGTCTGATGATCAATACGCACTCTGTTAACACAGACCCTACTGACAACAGAGTGAAGTTAAACAAAGAGAATGGGGATAGACGGGTGTTAATCAGGACTTTGACTGGAACAACTTTGTGAGGAGGATTCATGGTAATGAATCAATAGATATGATGTACTAGTATAACATAGATTGTTATTATGCTATGCTGTGATTGGCCAGTCAGCGTTCGAGGGGCGGGACTTGTTGCAGATTGTTAGCTGTTTGTTTCCAGTCTCGATTCTTTTACGTGGAATTCCGAATGTTATTTAACTTTTTGCTGTTTTGTTTGCAGTCTGTTTGTGCCACTATTATGCTGCCGTCTTCTTCAATTGATTAGAAGTCCCATGTGGAAATATGCTAGGGAAATATGATTAAATTGAAAATATATATATGTGAGGCAGTGCATCAACTAGATATATGCCGTGCCTCACCAGGATACATCATATCCTTGTTCAATATTTGTCTAAGGGATGAACCATAATAAAGCCCAAGAGCTTAGTTCCATTGTGGTCTTCTTTAGAGACACGCTTTTGAGACTAAACACACAAAAGATTACAGCTCCGACGGGTGAAACAGGAGCACAGCGCGGCCTTGACAGCTCTCTGCTGCCATAGATGAATGAATGCCATTACCAGTCAGTCTTTCATATTCACTTTGCCATGTTTGCCATTCACAGGGTGGCTCTTTAGACGACTCATTGCTCGACATGTCTCTCGTATTGTTGGACCAATAAAAACTGATTTACCTCAACTAATCGCAGGTGCATACAGTGTGTGTGTGTGCGTGTTCAGACTCACGTGTGCACGGTGAGTCACGTGTATTGTCAACAAGGATAACTATAGCAATGCTGTGGGTGTTTTGACTGTCACCCAGCATGTTTGTTGGCTCAGGCCATCAGATGTGATTTCGTGATGAGAACAAAGAAGTCTCATTGTCGTGCTAATGACATATCGCCCGACCTGGAGCATTTACATGGGCCGTTAATACATCCTCTCAAAGTTAAAATATGTAAAACTGTGTCTGACATCTGTCACCAGATGAAAAAAAACGTTTTCATCTGCATCTTATTGTTTATTCTCTTCTCGGGACCCTGCTGCTTTATATGCAACCACAGCGAACCAATTTATACTTCTCAGTTGCTACAAGAGCCACATTGTTAAATAATTCAAGTACAGTATGTGTTTCACAAACCACCGCAATTTGATGTATTCTAATTGACAGCTAAGGTTCAGGATGGCAACATTCAAACTGGGCCTAATGGATTCTTTTTTTAACCGCCCGCAAATTTAAAGAAATCACATAAAACTCTTAATGGTGACGGGATGAAATCTGGAGTGATAGCTTTGGGAGATTGAGGACGGAGGAGAGGCGGAGGAGGTATATTCATTAAAATAAAGTTGGTGTTGCCTGTCTATCAGCGTGGTGAGCGGACCTGGAGGGAGAGAGGGCTGCGTAGGAAACTAGCTTTAACTTTGCCTGCACACACACACACACACACACACACACACACACTAAAAGAGAGAGAGAGCAAGTCTTTTGAGATTATTTCCCCAGTAGATGTCAGTAAAACATTCCCATCCTCTGTTTATCTTCCCGACCCTTCTTGGCTCTGGAGCATGTTTAAAAAATAAATACCAAATAATGTCAAATCACGCTAAGCCTTTAATTCCAGCAGGCCTATTCTCAAATGCAACGTTGCAATAAATCAGGCAGGAATTCTCCTTTTCATACAAGTGTTAAGCGGGTAAATCTCAATAAGTGCCAGTCAGTTATGATAAAACGAGTCATTGGGCTTTAGCAGCTGTCTTGGGATAGAGGAGGGAACAATGTATGCAACGTGACGAAGAGCAGGTCTTCTGATGATCAACAGGCTCCCTGTGGGGGACATGAACTGGGGACACAAAGAGGAGGAACACATGGGATGTAAAACATGAATGCTAATTATATTTATTGCCTACTTTTAATTGTTTCCATTTATAATTAGTTTCGAGAAATGTATTTAATCACGTGGAACTGTTCAGTCATTTATTTTGTCTTGCTCCGAGATATTCACAAACTGATTTGTCTCCCTCCCACTGACAGATGAATATTATATTTGGAGACTTTAGTTGTGTATTTGCAGCATGCTCTGCATGAAAAGGGAGGATGGTGTTACATAGTGTGCCCTCTAAATACTCAATGTATCTGATCTTTCACAGAAGAATGATGCAAACAACGTTTTTTTCTCTCACCAAATATGCGCTCTCCTCGGTGCTGAAAGTAGAAAGTGTGAGTAAATCTGCTTTTTTTATGAATGGAAATCATCCCAATGTCCTTTAATTTGCAGACAAAATCTTGTCTGTTAGGTGTCTTGCTCAATCACAGTTAAATCATCAAATAGCTGCAATACATATGAAACAAAATATCTATCTAATAAAATTAATGAACCGATTTCCAATTGGTGGCATATGTCTGAGCCCGCTGTCATGGGATTTAATTGCTATATTGGCTAATAATGCAATTTGAGACTGTTGTCGATTTTATATTTTAAATCACGTGTTGTTGGACATGCTCAGCCTGGTTCCCCCCGAATTTAAAAAGGCAAATAACGACTGTCATGATTGTCAAAGAAATGCCAGCCTACTTATTATGGCTCTTTCTTTCTTTCTCTCCCCCTCCCTCCATCGCTCTCTTTCTCACACACACACACACACACACACGCGCGCGTGCGCGCGCTGTCACACCTCTCCCCCACCTTCCCACTGTCTCCCTTACAGCCGAGGCGCGTTCCGTCTCCAAAGCCTGTCTCCAGAAGCATGTCCTCAGACATGCAGCCTCGGTGCGATGGAGCGGACCAAAAGACGCCACCAGCATGACAGCATGAAAGCAGGTAAGTCGATACCTGTGTGATCTCTTCTCCCCTGTATGAACTGTAGCCTGTTTCCCGATCAAAAAGAATCAAAGGAGCCGGTTTTTCTCAAGCAGATGTATTTGATATGAAGCGTCTGTTCCAACATCGAGGAGAGCGGGTTTCCTTTAGGTGTCTTGCTCAAGGACACTCCGACAGAAAGGACTAGTGTTGATTATGGATCGAACTTGAGACTTCTCTCTCTTAGCCGTATAGACTCGTGCATATTATGATCCCCCAGCGCGTAAAAAGGCACAAATATAGACACTCGATCAGCACTGTAATATTCTGAAAGTTGATTTTGTCCGCCAAGGTGACAAAAGTCTGTAACTTTATCTTCAGGAAGATTGAACTCAACAGAGAAACACGGGTGGCTAACATGGTCGGTGCTTGCATGTAATCAGCTGAAATATCGCGTAAAAAAAGACGCGATGGGGAAAAAATTTGCACGATGAGCGAAATGTTTTACGCTTCATCCAAAGCTCCCTCCGCGTGCCATATTGCGCATCTCTGACGGAACGGGGAGCAATAACTTTATTCGCGGTTTATTTCATAAAGTTGACCGTGCAGAACTAGTCTCAGTGTCAAATCACGCTGGAGATAGTGTCGTTTAATGGAGTTTAATTTGCCAACTTAATGCATTGGTGATTGCGCGCCGCCTCGTCAAAAACCCGCTGCAGTGAGCGCCGTTAACTCTCCTTTCTTAGGATTCTTCTCAACAGATTTTCTGTAAGCGTTTTCTTTCATGATGTATCTAAAGAAATGTCCGTTTCCCGCTCACGTCTGCGCTCATGGCACTCCATTGCGCTTTGGATAAATGTCGTTTCATTCCTGCCTTCATACTACAGCGGTTTTCTCCGCAGTTTTCTCCTCTTTTGATATTCCATCTGTGCTGCAACCGCCAGCCCCCCCCCCCAAAAAAAAACAAAACAATAACGACGTCTAATCATCCACACAGCAGAGAGTTAGATTCCTCTCCTTGATTTCAATGCGTTTGTTCGCCACAGAAAACAGAAAAATGCATGTTTTTATGTTGCCATATGATTCCTCTCTGTTCACGTCAACACAACCAGATGATGTGCGGTAATATTGACAACCCTAATTAAAAAAAGGAGAGGTGAATTCGCGTCGCAGCCACAGCCTCGTTGCGTAAAAGCGCGAGGCGAGAACAGACTCGAGACAGCAGGTCGGGTCGGATCGTGTGGCTGTGGGTCAGTGGAGAGGTTTTACGCGCGGAGTGGATCTCCCAAATCCCGCTTTGAGCTTGTCGCCCATAAAACCTACTGGAGGACTCGATGTTAAAAAAAAAGGTACAGCTGTTTTTTATCATGCTTCTTTTCTTTCATACGACACACGTGTAACTGCAGATCCGATTTTTTTACAATCAGGATGACAATTGCCTCTAATTAGTCACGACTGTGTGAATGAAAAGCGGAGTGAATCTCTACTCCTCCTGTCATCTGGCTGGATTAATCAGTGCAGTGGGACGAGGTGTACTTGTGATGGATGCAGGTATAAGTGCTAGTTTGGGATCATTTAACTTCACTCTGTCATTAATAAGAGAGCAAGAGCTGGTGAAGCTAACAATGAAAAGTAATGATCACTTGTTACCTTGGAAGGAACATCTAACTGATCAAACTATGAGGCTGCTGGTCGCCCTATATTTGAGTGTAGTTTGTGATTATTACTTAGAATCCATGTATTTCATCAGGGGGTTATGAAGTGGATATATACAACATGATCCTAAATAATGCTGCAGATGCAGTTCACCTGTGGAGAGATTTGATATTCATTTTGTTGTGCACTGTGTGAGCGCTGTGGCTTGACCGTGATTAAGTCACTGGCTGTAATTGGTTTTGTTTGGAGAGATGGCAGCTGAACAAAAAGCCCTGATGTCGTCTTCAGTGTGTGCGATGATCGCGGTGTGTGTGTGTGTGTGTGGGTCGATGCTGCGTTTTGTTCCTGCACATTCAGTTTTCCAAATAGGAATCTGAGCTTGTTCCATAAAGAGGAGACAATTTGCATTTTGCTTCTGCCTGGAATGCGTTGGGAAGTTTCCATCACTTTAACTGCGCTGTTGTTGTTGAGACGGCGCTGCAGGGGAACAAGTGAAGATTTAGGATTCCATTATGTTTGTGTGGAGCATAATGCTTGTTCATCCATCTGGCTAAATAATCCGGATCCAAAATTGGGATCAATAGGTAACTAATCAAACTAGTCAAACTGATCACAGCTGCTGTATTTGAAGAAAGAAAACGTTATTGGTGACTAATTTGGTGATTTTTTTTTCTTTTTTTGGTGGATACTTGATCATGACTGGATGCCATCTGCTTCACCACTTAACAACCAAAGGCTTTATAAAAGAGCCATTTGTTAACCTGTAGATCCAAATTCTCCACAGCCTTTTCCCATAGAGAACACAGCTTGCAAGCCCACAAAAGAAAACCTGTTGGTTTCATAAATCATTGGATACGATCACAAAACCTTTCACAAGCACAGCAGGAGGGAAGAACCATTTCAATAGGTATGAATAAATACCTCGGAACGCTCATTTCATTGCATAATCAGACTGTTGATAATAGAAAATGTTATCTATTTCAGTACTGCCATGTTGCAACTCGTATAATGGCCATTTCACTGCAGTACAACTTTCACTGTACTACATATCTATCAATGGCATCAGCCTTGGCTTCATTTGTATTATTTTAAGGATTGAGACACATTTGAGTGTACTTTAACATCCACTTTTTGCATCCACCAAACATATTGAGATCTTCAATAAGGTGGCATAATTCCACCAATCTGTCACTGCTCTGGTCTACCTGTGCAAGTTTGCAGAAGTTTTGCAGACGTGTTGCTCTCCTCTTCCACTCAAGCATCCTCTTTGACGTCCTGATCTTGATGGATGAGGTTTGGATGCACCGTGACTGAACACTCATTTGAGGGTTTTTTCTCACTGCAGTTTACCGAGATTAGACTTGTGGCTTCCTTATTTAGTTTTTTTTCAGACGCCCTTCACTAACTCTATTGGTATTACATTACAGATGCAGATATTATGGACTCTGCATAATTTTTACTTGCTGTGTCAATGTGCCCGACTGTGATAGAGGCCGTGCATTGATTTGTGAATCACGCTTCGGCCATCGATACTGCATGATTATTGACATGTCGGTTAATGCAGATAAGAGCAAAGTGACATATGTTCGGAGCATATCTATTTAAATATCTGCCATATACTCCCCATGTTTGAACTAACTACAGATTGTTGCAATTGTGTGTCTAAAAGTGATGCTTATTGCCCCCTGTGGTGAAAACCAGACATGGGGAGTCATAATTCTCAATTGAGTGCTGTTTTCTTTCATATTAAAATGATGATGATGTAAATCAACACTGTGCTGTATTATAGCTAAATGTGTACACACACACACACACACACACACACACACACACACACACACGGTCAACTTGGTCACACTCACGAGGAGAGAGGAGGAGAGATTAAGGAGGAGGCTCATGCCAACGCTTCTACCTAGAATGAATGCACTTATTCCTGCATCTGTGTTTTTGGCAGCTGCGGAAACAGTGTTTTGAGGCAAGGTCGCTTTTGTAAAAAAGTTAAATTTAGCCCGCGGGGTGCCTCATTCGATGGACATAAGCTTCTGGGTTGTAGAGCGGCTGCACAGTGCACATTAGTGGATCTGTGTAGCTGGCACGCACAGAAAGGAATGTCTAATTATCACGCTTTCAACCGCAGTAGGCTCATCTGTTTGCACTGAGCTCCTGTTCTAATCGCTGTCTCTTTTCTATCATTACACACTTATTTATTTTATTTTTATGCAATTCAAAATGTTATTCCTGGTCTGCGTGGATGAGCCGGGGAGTCCGCGCAGCGCACATCGACTGGGTGTTTGAAGGAAGGTGTAATTGAGCAGAAACAGAAGATTGGCTCCGCTAATGTGTAGACATTTTTTGTCGAAGAGATGAAATGAGATCCTTTGAAGGGGTTTTACATAACAGAGAAGATGCAGTGTACAAGTGTGTGTGTGTGTGTGTGTGTGTGTGTGTGTGTATAGATGGAGGGATGAAGGTTGTGCCAAAGGGAGCACTGGTAGGGTGTATTTGACTCATGCATATGGTTTCATCAGCTAAATGTAGACTGCATTCAGAGCACGCAGATTCCCACATGCTGATGCCGTGTCTTCGGCTAGCGGGACAAGCGGCTAGCGTAGCCTTCAGCTGGGCTGCTAATCCGATGCTGAGCGATTGCAGGGCTTTGCAATATGAAGTGCCACTAAACCACCGCAAGAAGTGGCATTGATTAGAAAGTATGGGAGGAGGGAGAGTCCTCCTTAAGGTCATTATCTAGCAGACAGAAAGAGTTAGACGAAACAAACCAGTGTAATTGCGTTTGTAACAAAAGGCTCGGGATCAATGGACTCAGCCCTACTTACAGCATTGTTCAGCATATTTCCTCAACATACAAATTGATTCAGTGACTCTGTAATTGCTCATAAAATCCATCGTATGAAGTCAGTTACGCAACTCCCGGAAGTTTGTGGTCTGTGTGGACCCACAATGCATCTGACCACCTCGATTCTGATCAACACAGCACTACTGTAGAGGTGCCGCTCCAGATTTGATGTTATTGCTATATTTATGGTGCATACTTAGTGATTCAATGTTGTGATTTATTGCGATTTGTGTGTGTGTTTTTTTTTAACACTAGACCATGAGACAAAGTTTGATCATAGACTTTGAAACATTTTTAAATTGATTGTTTAAAACAGTTTGACTTTCAACATGTATGCGTCATCGGCAGATATTATGGAGCAAGTTTTTTTTTTTAAAGCACCTGTGTTCAGAAATCTAGCTATTTCAATATGCAAATGGCACTTTTACTAAAAAGACCTTTCCCTAAATTTGTTTTAATTTAAATAAAAGGTGTCATGTTTTATATTTCTTGTGAATATATTCCAATGACGTTATTTCCATATATGTATTTTGTCATAACCCTTCCAGGTCTTTTGAATAAATGTACTAATAATGTATATATGAGTGCACCGTAGACATGGACACAGTCACCGTGTCGTTGCCGATTGGTTTGTGGACTGACGTTTTGAAGCCTTGAGGTCGCCGTCGCTATATTTTTTGCAACCAAATGCTTCAAGATATTATTCGCAGACCAAACATGTTACAACTTTCGTGAACTGAAAACGCATTATGAAAGGTTTCAAGGTCTAAGACTAAAATGCGGACAACTTCCAGTGCCGTGGCCGTTGTAGCGTCCTGTAAATCACGCTCTAAAGCATACACTGATTCACCATCTATTCTACTTTAAATAGGACCACAATCTACGAAATGAACGTCATGCTGTATTGAATAAGATTTTAAACCAGCGATTGAGACCATAAACGCATGTTTACTGAGGTGAGAAGTACGGATATTTTCTCATAGACTTCTATACAACCACATCATGTTTTTCTTGCCACTAAAATGAAGAAATAAATACAGGTCCTGGTGATACCACATTGGAGTCAGAAAAGGAAAATTAAGTGTTGCTTTAGTTTCGAGCCAATGAATAGCACAAAGAACGCTAACCTTTAGCCCAGGCTTGTATACCGCTTTTAAAACAGTGTCCTCTCCTTTTATTGTTCACAGGAAAAAAAAATTGTTTTAATCAAGCTGGCTGTAAATTGTCCTTGGTAATGCTAACTTGCAATGCTAAATACTCCTCTCATCCGAGCCTTCTTTGTCAAACAACACAATAGAACCATACACTTCATTCATTGTGAACATCTGCGCAGCAGCTCAGTTGCAACAGCTGCAGCAGCAGCAGTTGTAGTTCTGTCCTGAGTATCTCTGGAGATCCCTTTGAATGTTCTCTGCTTGCAGAAGCCTCAGGTGTTCCTCAGTCGTGCTCATCCAGCAATAATGTCAGGCGGCCATTCCCTGCTCTTAATCACTCTACACCTCGACGAGATAGTTCCAGCCAGCTATACTTCAAGCTCTGGCTCTGCCATTATTATTGGCTCCATACGAACATTCAGTGTGCCCGTCTGCTCTCATCAGACCTTAGTGGGGAGGGCGTATTGAAATTACCAGCAGGCTTAATTCCTCTGTGATGGAATATTGTCAGACATGAGTAAAAAAAATAATTAATAAGGGCGAATCCAGTCTCACATCTAACTTTGAGCGTTCACACTCAGAGAGTTTTGAGTTTGGTGGACGAAGAGGAAAGAAAGACTTTTGCTGCAACTTCAGCAGCAAGGGAAGGAGCTCAGGCCGGTGTCACAACTTCCTGTAAATGACGCCAACATGACAGGGTGCCCTAATATCTCACTGCGCTGCTGCAGATGCTGCTTGTGTGGGTGTATTTCAAGTAGCCCTCTGCAACTTTTTCTACTCGTGGGCCAGGAGCACTAACAAGCAATTAGCCAACAGGAAGGGCGCTTGCTATTTCAGGGTACAAAATCCAAAGCTCACAAAGTCTAAGACTACTCTATTTATTTGTATTTTTTTGCCACTGCCATTGATACAAAAGCAGCTCCGAATCACTTGGACAAATACACCAGACATATGGGAACATTGTAACACAGATGTACATGCATGACCTTCAATATCCCAATGAGGGTTTCGTAGATTTATTACAGATTACACTACAGTATGCGTGATGCAATAAAAGTAGCGAAAGCAGTAATCCATCCATTTTTAAGTGCACATAAATGAGCTGCTGTCTGCTGACGTCTATTTGAATAGACACTAAAAGTCAAAATGTGCTCCTGAAAGTATTGCTGTCCTTACCACGGGCCTGCCTGCAGCTGATAAACAGGACTGATCGCCAATCGGAAGCACCGTGTTCTTGACGTCAATAATGAATCACTGCCTCTTGTGCTTGACATTCTGCTGTTCAGTCTGGAAGCACTTTGTTGGTCAGTCCACCACATTGGTTCAGACAGAATTAGTTCAACAAATACTGGAGGGATTGCAAGATCCTTTATATCCTTGGAATGGATTGATCCCCTGGTTATTCGTTAAGCGCAATTTGTTTGATAGATTGCCACAAAATGTGGTTCGGACATTCATGCCCTTCTCCGGATGAATTCTAATCCATTATACCTTTTACATTTCATTTAGCTCCATCGGGTCAAAAGATGTTGGATAGACATTTCTCAAATCTGCATTTATGTGCAACATGCACTGGTTTCATCCTCTTAAATCCAAGCCCACAGGTGATAAAAGGCAAGCAAGAGAGTCCAACCTGCAAAGCCAATGACATAATTCCTCTGCATAATACCAATGACATTCACATCAATCTCAGCTGTGCTAGTTTCGTGCCAATTAACACATTTCAGTATGCAAGCAAAATAATCAGATATAATGTTTACCATGCCAATCAGCAGTATATTAGCAGTATAGGGTGACCATATTTTAAAACCTCCAAACTGGGACCCTTAAGTTTACCGAACGTTCATGCATTTGCACATATGTACCATAGGCAAGCTATTGTATATTGTTAGCAGTCCTAATATAATCTTATATATTGGTATTTCCTCTGAAATGTACTCTCGCAGTGTGTGTAGACCACAGTATTTTAATTGCTGTGTACTCTACGAAGGAAAGAGTAAGCCTCCTGGAGCTCTTACGGAGACACTGACTTTCTTTTGGGCATAACAGCTAACCGGCACAGGAACGGCCTCGACAACGACACATTGATCGTTTTTATATTAAGTTAGGTCATTAACAGTGGAGCAGGCCATGATAGACGTCTATGTAAGCACAGAAAACAACTATTTTAATTGGAGGTGAAAACCGGGATAATTTGGTAGGAAATGTTGAGGCGTAGACGTGTTTTACAGATATTTGTCGGGAGCTTGAGACAAAGTAGGATTTGTGGTCACCGACTTAACTACAGCCAAAGATCTGCTTCACAGAGTTAGCATAACTGCAGAATCTTCGTCTTCACTTTCTTCATTTCCATACTGTTAGCCGCCATAGGCAGCTAACTTCTTTCAAGGTTTTTATGAGTTTGAGCTCAAAAGTTCCAAAAGTATTATATTCTTCAGATTATAACCATATTGGGGTTCACATTATTCAGCATTAATGTCTGCCTTCCATTACCCTAAGCCTGAAGATATAATTGTTTCCGCAAAAATATATGCATTGTAATATCTCTCTTCGAAGCACACGAAAGGTTTTTTCAGGTTTGGATGTGGCTCAAGGGCTGTGCTTGATCATCACCGCCTCACAATTTGCAAATGTACCTTACAAAAAAATCCAGAATTGTGAATGTTGAATCACCTTCATCAATGGGATTACAGATACTTGTACAGATAAATGTGCGCTTTATTGCTTTCTGTAATTTTAATCATCATAATTCTTTGCAAGTCAAACGTGTCCCTGGGCTTTTCCTGAGAATTTAGAGACATTTGCTCCCCTGTGACCAATACAAGTCCATTAAACTGACACCATCAGTGACAATGGAACACAAGAGTTTCCCTCAAATTAATTTAACAAGGAACGGTATCTCCCCATGGGGGCATTGGCATGATATTCAGTTATTTTCTAAGGCTATTTAAAAACCACAAAAACTCTGACCTTCCCCTCTTTGTTATGAATGAGAAGAAAACATTTGCTGAAGTAGCTTGTGGGTTTTTCCGAAGATTCAGAAAATAAAATCTATGCATAGGTGACAGAAAAATGCGGTCAGTTACAGTAGTTTATACAGTATTTCTGAACTGCGTCTTCACATGCCGAGATAAAGAACTCTCAACACCAAAGCTGATTAGAGCTGCCTCCGAGACAGACGTGACGCAACGCTCAATACTGTGTACACTCTCAACAGATAAACACGCCGGGTTCGGGGATGTTGGGGATCAAATCAAAAAGGTAAATAGACACAACAGCGGAGTCGGTGGAGGCCGCTGCACATCCCCATCCTGAGCCAATATTATGAACTCCAGTGACAATCATTGGCTGTTATTGTTATTGGATTCTGTTTCAGCTCTCGGCCTCAGGTATCATCCTGTGTTTCTTTAATGCCCTCCCCCCAGTAATGTAAACTGCAGTTGTCCTTTTATGCGGTCAGCCGGTTCAATTTACAAGCTACGTCCACTCAGTCTTTTTAAAAGTAAACGTGGGACAAAACCCAGATAATGGCAGTAAAGACTACTCTCTGGTTTGATTGCATTTGGTGAATGTCTGCCTTTTTTTCCCCCTTCAGAAAAGACAACTGTCTTGTTTGTGAGGTGCCTTGAGGGGGGGGGGGGGGGGGAATCACTGGAGTATGCAGACGTGCACTATTATTCCAAGTTGCACAGGAAACGGGGTCATGAGACTCTTTGAAAGCATACAAAAATGACCGGGTTATTTTATAGAGAAAACGCAGCCAGAGATTACATGAGCGCTTGATAAGTGCATCGTGACCGAGTGGTCCGAGTCCTGGATGTCTCACTTCCTCCCCTCAGGCCAAGCTATGCATCTGTACAGGGCTTTGGTTAAAGTACAATGTCCACTTCTCATAGCGATGCCTTTGACATTCTCAAAGAAGATCCCTGAAGGTCTGTGTAACCCGTTCCAGGTGAACAATTTGACATTTGAAAGAAATGCCAGTGAGAGGGGAAGTTTGCACTACTTCTAGGTTATCCGAGCTTGTGTGCGTTGATGTTCTTGGAGGGCTTCTTCTTTGCATTCTGCAGGAGTTCTATGCATTTTTTTTTAACCTCTCTGGCCTCCAGATGAGCAGACTCCACGTGTCAGAGCACGAAGCCCATCTGAAACGCTGTTATTGGACTTGACAGGAACAGGAGTGCCAACAGAGTCCAGAGACTACACTGTGTCAGTGGAACACAAACAGACTGCGGGAGAGATTTACTGTGTGAGGCACCCGCAGCCCCTATGTTCACACCCTGTGATGGCCCTCTCTGAATCCCGCTCACAAACAAAGCAGTCATAACAGAGAAAAGACATGTGATAATAGGAAACAACTTGGACACAGTGAAAGAAGAAAATACCTATTCCAAATTCTATCTTCTTCGTAAATGTCTGCTTATATTTTGAAAGTCGCTCGGTTTTCTCTCCCCAAAGGATATTAAAGAGCAGCTCAACACTCCCTGAAGATCTTGTTTTTGTACCTCCACTGGTTTGACATCTCACTAGTGATGTAGAAGTGTACTATAAGGTGTGTCAGAACACTGTGGCATCGTGGTTGGGTGTGGTAACAGGAGCACCCATCAGAGACCCTAGAGGACTTAATACTTTAACTAATAACTTATTACCAGACTGCTGTAGTTGAACGTTTCGAGTTAATTTCACCTCTGACCACATCCCGCATTTAAAAACTCTATGTAATGTCATGGCATGACACACCTTGGAGTACATCTCGGCGCAGGAAGGTGAGCAGTTAAACCACGAGAGCCTAGCAACAACCAGATGTTCAGCTGGTGTAAAGTTGCATTTAATCTTATTCAAGGGGACGTATACATACGACTAGAACCACACCCTAACCCTAGCTAAGAGATAGCATGGATCAAAAGTGTGTGTCAGTTGGGAACAACTTTTACGTACATCAAATCTCAATTTTTAATATAGCAATTTCATCAAATTCCTCCAACTGCATATTCACACGCCACTTTACAGAAGCTAAAAGGCACTGATTGCCTTTTAAAAGACTTTTCGGCTGGCCAACCAAACAGTGAGCATTGCTATGCGGGTACAGCCGTCTCTATTTTGTTTTTCAATTAGGAAAGGAAGTACAAGAGACAAGGTCATCCCACTTCTCTCCAATTATAAACAGTTTTCCAGTCCAATCAATACCGCCGAACATGGCTAAATCAGAGAGGCCTCGTTCCCCAGTCGTCTGATAATTGGAAGCTGTTAGCATGGAGGACAGGACGGGAGTACCAATTGGCTTCTGGCTTTTTGTGGAAGGACACTGAGGCTGATTAGCGTTCTACTAAAAGCTAAAGCTCAAGTGCACTTTCCTCACTGTCCACTTTGGTTAGTCAAGAATATTTTAATATCCTTGAATTTTTATGAGGGAAATCATGGAGACAAAACCTGAAGAGCCTGCAGTGCTTCTGGAGAGTTGAGTTAAAACAACTCGGTACTATTGGGCACCGGGATGTGCATGTCTTATTTAATGGTGTCTTACAGTGTACTGAGTTTCTAAACTACTCTGCCAAGAAGCTGCATGGGTTGGAAAAGTGATTACTCTTCGAGGAACAGTTACTCATTTCACATTAGGCCCAATGTTCATCTTATTGTTAAGGATTGAGATCCAAGTGGATTGAGGTTTCATGCAACGCCAGCCTTTTCTTTGACTTTTTCGTCACACTTTAAAGACTTTATTGAATGTTCCCAGTTTCTAGATGACTCCAGAACTGTAGAGATCATTTTGTTGTCGTCGGTCGACACATCCTCCAGTGAGCCTCCGAGTATCTTAGTTTCTCTCGTGTCCTAATGAGACTCCTACTGTAATTAGTGCTTCATAAGAGGCAGGTGTGCTCAAAAGGTCAACCAGTTAGCTACGAATGCAGACGGTGAAAAGAAATCCATTGTAGCGGCAAACACAGTGTGTCTGCTAATCAGAGCGATTAAGGTGTAGTCTGTGACCTTAATTTGTGTCTTATTGGAAATTACCTGGATCTCATTGAACAAACAGTTTTAGAGCTGCCCCAAAATGCTGAAAACCTTCGTCAGGCAGATCTCATGACCGTGAGTTTGAATACGCCCAAAGCAATCACGGAGCACTTAATCCTCTATCTCCTCCCTCCCTTTCCACATTCCCTGCCGTTACACGTAGTCAGCTTTTGCCTTTTAAAAAAAGGCAGAAATGTCATAAATTAAAGACAGATGTGAGACTGTGATTCAGTGGATACGTGACCTTGACATTCTGTTCCAGTGCTGTACTTAAAACAGTTTCTCCTTTGCATCATAATTGAGCGAAAGAACGTTTTACGCCTTCAGACAAAACGTCTTTATTAGGAAATGCATTTATTTTTTGTAGATAAAGGAATACAAAGCTTGTATCACTGCGATCCTATCTTTAAATTACACTTACGTGAGAGTGCGACTGTGTGTTCGGCGTAATTGCGGCCGCGTCGGACGACCTTTTGTGCAGAAGACGCAGACGCAATCATCTTGTCCTTGAAGTCACTTCTCTATCATCCACCACGGGATTTGCAAAGCAAGAACATTCAGCGAACCCGATAAGAAGGACAATGCCCTCACCTCTAGCGCCATAAACTATGGCGACGGCTCAACTGACAAATGTCATAAAAATGACTCATGCTCCGGAGTACAGCTCCGTCATGGCCGTACATGTCAACTGCTCTGGTTCATTAGGCGTCCAAGTCTACCGGCAGTAATAATTTGATATGTTTTCCACCTCTCGGATCAAGACATCTGCTCCCTGTAGAGGCGCCATCATACAAGTTAAATGACGACAACGGTTCCTGCGGCCCAACAGATTCATTACGGCCACCATCTTGTCAGTTCTCAACACTCCTGGAATTAATCCAAAGGGAACTGAATCCCCATTTCTCCTCTTGGAGTTAATTGCAAATCATGGTGTCACTTTTCATGGCGCCGCAACCGTCCCTTGAGAGCGGCTCGTCCAATTATCTGTTGGCTGGTGATTTATTCGGTCACTTCTTTTCCCCTTTCCGTCCCAATACCAGCATCCTTCATCCCCTCTCCCCATCATTCTGCTCATCCTACATCTTCGCTCCTCTCATCTTTCCGGCTCCCCTCTTCACTCCGTGTTTGCTCTCTGTCTCTCACCAGAGCAGTAATGGTCTGGTTCGCCGATGCCGGGGCTCAATAATGAAGAGCTGCTGCCCTAGAAAAGCCATGTTAATGTTGACTCTGGGATCAGATTCTGCTCGAAGACACACAGCAGTGACAAATGAATGTGCCAGCTTGAAACCAAGCGAGCCCAGTGGCCAGCACATATAGATCAGAGGCTGTGACTGAGAGCTGCTTTGCAGACCGCTTACATATATATGAGAAAAAAATTATTCAAATTTATTCAACAGGGAATGTTCAAATGAGCTTTTGACATATGCTCGTAGTATAAATAACAAACCATTCAGGCAATTTTGGGCCATGTCCAAGTGCAGTAGTATGATGTGTTAATATAACAGGAAAGTAGAGCTGTGGCTCCCCAAAGTATTGGTCCATCCATCTGGGTGTCAACAGTATTGACAGGCTGTCTGCCTGCTCCACCACTCTGACCCCCCCGAACCTCCTCGGTACAATCTGACAGCCAGAGATGTGCTTTGCTCACAGAGATGTGTGTGTGTGTGTGTGTGTGTGCATCTTCCTGTCGGCCATTGTGGTTAGCTGCGTTTACGTGGGAGGATTGCCGTGCCAGTAACCCCGGCTGACGTACATATGAGGAGCGGAGGAGTTTCCTCCGTCTGCCGTCGCCCCACGTTTCTCCTGTCAAGCCTCTGTCTGTCTGGAGCCCGTAGAGCGGCCATGCATGCCTTCCCCTCCATCACAGAGATCGTCTCCGTCTGCTGAACCCACTCGTGCTTCCCTAGCTCCACGTGTAATACGTTATCGGTTTCAGTTCTTCAAACTATATTCGGTCTGCTTGAAACGGTTCTCCTGAGGCACGCCCTAATGTAAAGCTCCGCCATGTTGTTTTAAAAAGATAAACCCAGCCCGTCTCCCTCGATCAAATAATCCCGAAAGAATTTTAAAAACACTTTCATTGACATTTACAAAGAGATGAAAATGCAACAGGTTGGAGCCTGGGTGAAGAAAAGGTAGATCAAGCATGTGGCAGGCAATAAAGACAAACGGGACATGCACTTGTTACTCACCTTAAATGTTAATCTTCAAGTTTATCCAACTTTATGGCACTACGTACCATTTTTTTATAGCCAATTTTGTCAGTCGATCAACCACACCAAGTTCAAGGTAATTGACGCGAAAATAGCCTCTATAAACCTTTTGGGGAACCAAATCAATGGTTTTCTTTGGGCCCTGGATTGTTCAGAGGCCTGGTGTCGGCCCGTGGTCCAGGTGTTGGGAACCTCTGCATTCAGCCATCTGGGTTTCTGCTTGGAGGTTCTGCCTCTTTCAACCCTTCGGTATCTGCCACAGTTGATGAATCAGCATGCTGGCCGTTTGCTATAGGATCTTGGGGAGCAGAAGTTTAAAAACATTTAAATATTTCTCCTGCAGCTTTAGGTGATTATCTCACCGGAGAGGTCCACTGTAGATATGTAATTCCCAGTTTGCAGTTGTCACTGAATCAAACAGCTGGTAAAAATGAGGTAAAACGTCTGAGGCCTGTTTTCCAAAAAGCTATTTGCGAGCGCCTCAAACATGCAGATTGCAAACGGTGGCGATGTCACTTTTCACACATGACTGCTTCTCACATATTGCAGGTAAGATTGTGAGTCCAAGATGTCTACCTGTCAAATGTGATAATTTAAAAATCGCCTCACATGTGCATACTGCGTTTAGCAGACACAATCAGAGGCTCCACAAAATGACACCAGGCATCCATCTTGGGAAGAGGAGAGGATGATTTTTGCTCCGCTTTCTCGACACCAGTGTGGTTTTTGTTTGTAGCGGTCGCAGGGCACATGCAACGAACGGCACATGAAAACACAGATATGGAGGTGCAGCTCGTTTCCCGGGCCCTCGCAGCTAGAAAAGCTGCATCCGTCATGCAAAGATCATCCCCACCCTGGGTCTTTGAAGTGATGGCTTGGATCTGGCGAGGCAACATGGCTTCATCCACACAACTTTCTGCACAGAGAGACACCAGTATGAAACGGTTCTGCTGCCGCGCAGCCGCTTATTGAAAAATGCATCACACTCCCCACACATGAGGGATGTGAAATGTTATGAGACTAGGTGTAACGCAGCCAAGTCAATCAATTTCCAATTAAGCCATGCTCCTCAGTCATCCATAATTATTATAGCATTCAAGTGGCTTTTTTAATCTTTTCATACAGGAGGTGTGCTTAACCCATGCACCGTCTATGCAAAATGTCAACGGGCGCGAGAGGAATTAATTAAAAGCAGCAATGTGTCTGATGAATGTTGCTGAAATTTTCCCAGTGAAAAGGCGAGTTCATTCATTTTTTATTTCATCAATGCGTGCAAATCAGGATTTCCTGTCCACTGATGCCCATCCCACTCATTTACTGCTCGAAAACTGTAGAGATCTATAGCATCCTTTCACTTCACGATATGAAGAAGGCATTACTCAATATGTTACTGGTATCAGACTCTATTGTGCAGAGCAGTCATTCCCAAAGACTGGGACGGGACCCACAGGTGGAGAGCAGGAGATGTTATTGGGGTAGCCAAATACAATTGCTTTCATAATCTTTTATTTCACATTCATATCTGCAGTACAGCTTCGGGCCACATGAGGAAATCTGAATGTTTGTATTGTTCGAACAATGAAAGCCTATCTGTTAACTCAGCCTAAATGCATTTATTGAGTCAAAAGTATTTGACATGTGTATATGTTTTCAATAACATGTGCAGAAAAAGCAGTTGTGCTGTTCATCAGACGTATACACATCTTTGAAATGGCCGGTTAACCTAGACAATATATGCAGATATGGTTACGAGCATTCACTAATGCGCAAATCCGCTCATCCCAAGCTTCATAGATGGGCCTATTGTGAATAGGGTTGCGATGGATTTAAGTTTTCATAAAAAGAGGGTCCTCAGAAACGCTGGTGTAGATAGTAAAAACAAAATGCTGTTCATATATTTAACTTTTTTTTGAGGTTCCTTCTCTTTTTATTCTTTGGACTGTTTTGTTGGAATTGAAATTGCAGAGTGGTTGCCACAGATAGACAGTGAGGCATCGCTCTACTCCAGGGAGATAAGGAGGCCTGGTTTCTCAAGTAAAAGCTGTCAGTTTGCTTAGTACGGAAAAAGGTGATTGAGCATGTCTGGTGGCTACTTGCACCTCAGTCTTGCCGTCTTCCTTGATATGGCGATTGATTAAGCTGTCCCGACGGTTTTTATTGGCCCCGTGCCCATCCTGGGGCCGAAATACACCTGCACGACCTGTCAGCAACTAAAGTTATGACATCATGAGCCCCTCATAAGGCACCTCCATTGTTTTGAAATGAAGGCACATCAATTTCATGGGCTCCAGTGCCCAGCGGATGATTTGTAGTTGCTATTATCCCCTGAAATCGCTCCGGAAAATAGCTGCAGTGTGAAGACAGGAATTGGTGACAGAGAGGGGGGTTGCTGTCATGGAAATGGTTCATTGATTGTGTATGTAACCAGTAAGAGCAAGGTCAAAGTGTATAGAGAGAGGGGGGGAATGAGCATGTTTCCAAAAAAGAAAACGCAATTTCAAAGTTTCTTTTGGAAACATGAAAGCACCTCATAAATATGACATCCAGCAAACACTAACAGACTTATGGCAGAAAAGACGAGGAGGAGGAGGAAGAGGAGGACGTAGAAAGAGTGAGAGCAAGAGGGAGGGAAAGAGTGACCAATAACCTAGTTACAAAATCAGCATGCAAGCACTTCATCTTTTTTCTTCTCGTGGCAGCGGCGAGAACAGGTCTGACTGCCATCCAGCTGACAGCGGAAGTTTTCATTTTCAAGCTTCACTAATTCATTATAAAACCATTTGAGAGCCAGAACGCTCCGTTGTTACAACCTGAATCTGAGAGATAGAGAGTGCTGACTATTTGGAATAATAATTTCAAAACTTGACCAAAAGCAACATGCATCCTGTTGGTAATTCACTTCACTTCCCACTTAACGTGAGCGCTTCAATTTGTCTGAAGCTGCCACCGACACAGCAGCAAAATAAGCAGATAGCTGATAAGAAGTGCTCATTAATCCAGCCTGTGCAGCAGTTGAACCCGTTCGCTGTCTATTTTCTATACAAATTAGTTCAAAGTCTTGCGGGAGCAAAAATGTGAATCTGTTTGGAGAAAAAGCATCGCTGCGTGCTTTCACAAGACCAGCTGCCTGAACACAATACATGGTCAAATGTTAAAGTTATCAGTGAAGTGCAGAAGAGAAGGAGCCTCTTCACCATACCTGCACTGAAGGACTTCCATTCACTGGCAAAGCGCTCTATGGCAGCACGGAGCCATTCTGCTGCACTGAGATAAAACATAGCACACACATATAAATGAAATAAGTTAAATAATCAATTCCGAAGAAATAACTAGGTATTAGTCTAGAGTAGACTGCAGGATGGAGCCTCTCAGAGGATTGCCAGATGATTTGCAGAGGGATTTTAGGAGATGACTCACAGCTTGTGAAAAGGTTGTAAGTCAATATGTTCAAAAAGACAAATATTTCAACTTGGTTTTCATCCATTGTTAAAATGTGTGCAATGAATATGTGCAGCCTTGAGGCATTGTTTATAATTATAAAGTAAAATTGTCTGCAAAGGGGAGAAATTATGCAATTTCAGACACTATTACTGCGCTATTGCACACAAAAGTAAGACTCTAATTTATTAATTTATAGACGAGAAAGCAGCGGGTCTGTCCACATTCCCCCGACATATTATATATATATATATATATATATATATATATATATATATATATATATATATATATATATATATATATATATATACTGGCCATCTTTACATGCAAATTTCAATAAGACAAAAAACATCTCTGCAATATCCAACATCTAATAAAGGATTTATAAGCTTGCTTTGAAAAGATGAAGTTCATACTTCCTCTAAAATGCTACTCCTAATCCTCCAATAGGATTATGGTGATTATGGTGATCAAGAGCAGTGGAATTGTATCTCTCAGATGTCCTGAAATCCAAGAAATGTCCCACAAATTAAAGCTAGTATGTTCAAGAAGGATGTCCAATTTACAAAAGAAAGTTGACATCGAGCGAGGAAATAACTTTGGCTAATGTCTGCTTAACCTTTTATTTCTGTGCTATCCTTTGTAGAAATATCCCCTGCTGTTTGACTTCTTGTAAAAAAGGAATATTTAATTTAAGTAAGTCTCTTTTAAAAAAGTGCTACTTCACCTTCATATTTATCATTGAAAAGAAACCACTGACGTCTCCAACAAAGCTGCAATGTGATTCTCTCAGTTCCACCTCTTAACTGGAGCTTTCAGATGCGATCCATAACACGTATGATTAAAAACCCCAACGGCGTTGTAAGACGGGTCCAGCCAGTTGCCATCAAGATTATTGTTTAATCAAAGCGCGGTGGAATTTCATCTTATCTCCTTGTAAGGGCTTCTTTGGGATTTTTTGATTAGCTGTAATAAAGCTAAGCTTTTTTTTTTCTTCCATTGGGATTCCTGCTTTAGTAGACAGTGGGTGAGAGAGGGAAGGACATGCTGGCCACTGCGGTCTGGACTCGCAAGACTAGAAGCCTCTCGCTTTATGTCATTTTTAGTAAAACAAAAAGTTTAGCTATTTTACTGAAGACTGTATGTCACATGATGCTTCAGTAACATAGCAAACATGCTTATTTTGACCCAAAATAAAGAGTTTTGCAAAGATCTAGCATTTATTCTAATGGCCATCAGGGGGCGCTTCCTCTTTTTAGTCAGATTATAAATCTATATTACCTCAGTAAACGTTGTAATTTGCATTTATGGACTCAATGACTAGTTTCAAGTCTTCAGCATGATGTCCATTGAGTAAATTATGGTTCAATTTTGAGAAAAATAGACCATAAAGGATATGCTTTTTAGGGCGGGGCTACCTTGGGACTGACGGGTCGCTAATGCGACCTCCAGGTTGGAGTTGTCCGTCATCTCGTCTTACAATGTTAACCATTTCACAGTGTGTGTTCAGTTCATGAAAGTTAATTGTGACAATTTGGTTGCAAAAATCAAGATGGCGACGACAAAAAAATAAGTTTGGCAAAGTCATGGTAACTGTTTCCACTTCCGCAGAGACAAGTAGAGATGAGATCACATTGTTTATACAGTCCTCACTGAGTCATGCTTCTTTTTGAAGCCTCACCCTGATCTTGTTTGCCCAAATATGTTTTCACTGTTTTGTAAAATGTTGATAAAATGCAATAGTACAGATTTGAAAGGGTTGATTTGATATGATTCATAACTATGCAGGTTGCAGGGCACAGACTAAATTGGCTTGCTCTCCAGAAGTTTAAACATTATCCTGGTCCATTGTATATTTCTGACTCATTTTTTATATCAAACTTATTTGAGAACTTGTAAACAAAACATAAATCTCAAGTAAATCATGTTCCATCTGCAGTTGTGATCACACACACACACACAAACCAAAAGTTGGCACGAACAAATCCATGCTTTTTGTTATACCTGTTCTTCACTTTCACTCGGTGACAGCCGAACACAATGAACACGCATTTGTTCAGCTCAAAAGGAGCATCAATTTAGAAAAGAAAATCCAACACATTGTGATGTTGTTGTCAGCAACATCAAAGAGACTTCTCATGTCGGGGTAAACGTCTGCTAGCAGCCTGGTGAGAAACAAGCTGCTCCAAGTGCAGTGAAGCCTCAAGCTCATTACAATACCATTACAATCTGATGGTGTGTGCACAGGCATCATACTAGGTCATTCAAATAAATTAATAACTAATATTGATGGGGGGGGTGCACTGTAAAATGTCCCGATCAGTATGTAGCTGTGAACTACTTTATATGGTCTTAAACTTTGTATTTAAAATCTCAATAATCAAAGTAACTACAGTGGTAACAATTTTAAGTTTATATAAAGTCTGATGTTGAAATGCAATATATGCTGAACAGGAAATATTTAGTTGCGATATGTCAATGTAGTGTATCTGTAATAAGCAAGGGCGTGGACTCGAGTCACACGACTTGGCCTCGAGTCCGACGTGAGTCGAACATTGTATGACTTTAAACTTGACAAAATAAAAAAGACTTGCAGCCCAACTTGGACTTTAACACCAATGACTGGTGATTTCACTTGGACCAAGCACATGTGCCACGTATCAACTTATTTACCTAAATTGTACTAATTCCCAGCAAGTTGACACCTAATTAACCTGATCTTTTATATACGATTCAAGTTCAGTCGACAATTGCCAATTTTCAATGGCCTTTATAATGTTTGTTAATGAAATATATTATTACTCTGTTGGTGAAATGGCATTGCATTTCGTGAAGAGCGTATTATGACTTTCGGACTTGGTACTCGACTTGGGACTTGACTGCAAAGACTCGAGACTTACCAACAACTTGGTCCCACCTCTGGTAAAAAGCTAATTCTGGCTTCTACAAATGCCTCAAAATGGTACTCCAGCGTGCTGCTTGACTACAGTTTACAGATTCAATAGATTGATTGGCACGGATGTCAAAAATCCGTCGGCGGTTTCCCTAATTAGCGCCGTTAGCTCTGAGTGGCACTGGGAGAGGGAGCGGACTGGAGGATGGCAGACGGCAGCGCGCGTTGCTAAGTAAACCTTTCGGTCTAATAACGGCAGCTTGCCGCCCCGAGGTTAAACAGATCCGCTAATCACTCTCTTTGTGTGGTTTGGGTTTTGCATTCCTCTAGAGAGCGATGGACGTCTGTGGATTTTGCATCTCTGCCGCTTCCCTCAACCTTCAACATCCCACCCACTGAAAATGAGAGCGACGTCCACATCCGTCAAGACGAAGAGTGAATAAACGCCGGCACTTGTTCATGCTTGTGTGCTGACTTGTTAGTGGGATTTCTTGATCGATCAGAGCAGGCAGTTAAAATGAAAAACATTCACGCGTGGAGATCCTTCATGTATATTGGGAGTCCGGATATTCTCTGGAGATGCAGCAGCGCCTCTGGAAGATTGATGCATCTGCCTGTAAATAGGCTGACAGACAGCCTTTCAGACAGTTACGTAATCAAGCCTTTTCATCCAGACACATGCCCCAGTGCTGGGACGTTGCATGAGAGCAGATAATGAAGAGACAGTGTAGATGTCCAATGAGATCTATGACCTGGTTCAGACTTGGAGAAGAAACTCCTCCCTCCTGCCCAGTATAATGTTGATGTTGCAATAAAGCAGCAGTCCACACTTGAAGGGAGGCCCCGGCAGTTGCAGCCGGGGGACACCAAGTACTAGGAAATTGCATTACGCCCGTTCCCCTCGGAGTATTTAAAAATGGAAACACTGAAAGGCTTGTTTTTATTGCTCGTGCTTTTCGACGAGGTCTTTCCAAAGCGTTTCCGACAGGCCGCGGCGGTGTGAGCGTGTTTCTTTGTTTCCGCATTCTAAGGGGAATCTCGTGGAGATGCAGAAGTAATCGGACGTCAAACGGCAGTTTTTTCAGAGGGGTATTCTGAGGTGAAATTGTGATCAGTCAAAGTGTGATACAAATGGGGATTAGGCGGCGTTGCTGTGCAGAGGTAAGCCGCAGTCAACCGTATTCATAATGAGAGGAAGACAATTCGAAGAACCTTGAAATGGCGGCACTCTGTCAGTCTGCTGTCTCACTGTGCCACGTTTTGTTGTCACATAAGGCAAAGAAAAGCTGGAAATCCTCTCAACTAAGCAACATTTTGGCTTAAAAAATGACTGAAGTGATCAATCGATTAATAGAACAGTAGAGAGGAGAGACGATCAAAGTAGAATAAACGTCAAGAACTTCTTTTAACAGTGGATCTCCATTTTGACACACGACTGCCACCACTCACACGCTTCCACTGATCGGCGGTGGTAATGCGCAAAAAACACAGAAGGGGGAGCAAAGAATGGATTGCTGACAGCACCTTGAACTGTGCAGCATTTGCAACAGCTCTCCCCTGTCTTAGATCTTATTCACAAAAGATATTCTGCAGAGCAAACATGCCCATAACGGATTGCAACTAATCCATGTGGAAAGTTTTAAATGTGCACAAGTCCAATGTCAGTTGTGAGGGCTGCAGTGAGCGAGAGAGAAGCCGGTTGGGATCACACACACCTAGGTGACTCGGGACCAGACCAATCCGAGCTCGGCACATAAAAAAAAACTAATGGATCTCCATGCTCATTTAACTTCTCTCCTTTCACTGTGCCAAAATATGCCACCATAAATACATGCAAATGGAAAAGGAGCACCAAGACGCTATATACTGCGAGCAGTTAGGGTGCATTGAGAATGTTTTGAGAATGAAGTGTTCTTATTTGCACAGGTTCTCCTTTTGTGAATTTGCCCAAGAATGAAAACAGGAACTTAAAAAAAAGACCTTCAAACAGAAGTGTGCTATGTGATGCGTTTGCCCTAATTGAGAGGTTTGGCAGCCCGTCACAGTGAGCTACGGTGGTTGCTAGTTGCTCATCCAAACTCATTTTTACCAACCTTTTTAATTAACTGTCTCCAGTAACAGGCGAAATGAGCTTACAAGCAGCTTTGAAATGTCCATTTGGAAGCACAGTGGTTATTTTCCCAGATGCTATGTCGTTATTACTCACCGATTTGCTGATGCACAATCAATTTGAAAGATCTGGCACTCGGTGTGTTTCACACCATTCAACACCCACAGGTTGCCAATCTTCTGAACATTAACTGAAATTGACTGTCAGCTATAAAAAAAACAGACAAGCTGCCATAAAAAAACACATTAATGAGCACTGATTAAGAGAGATCCAAAACCATTATATCACTATTGCGGGTGAATGCTGCATAAATCTGGTAGATAAGATCAGTCAGACCATCCTGCTGTGTACTAACACATATCTACACCATTTTTTGCAGTGTAATGAGATGTAAATGTGATTTATTTGGCAGCCCAAGCCGCTCCAAAGCATCTAATGTGATATGCATCGTGGCGGTATCGGATTACAGGTGTGAAAACAGAGGTGCAAAGAACAAAATCTGATCGCACACACACACACACAATCATTGGCGATCGAGCACAGAGAGCCAGCATGGTGACCAGCTGACCATCATCTCTCAACGGCTCGGACACATTTCACGGGTTTCCAAGCAGCTCAACGAGTACGTACCAAACGTTTAGTGCTCCTCGGTGACGACAGCCTGCTGTTCAGGTCGGTCACTACATTTAATAAGAGTCCCTCCAGCCCAGCGGTTGAGCTAATTCTCAGGAGATTAAGGTGATAGAGTGTGGATGAAGACAGCCTCGCCGGTCCATGGAGAGAACACTGTTCCTCATAACCTTGACGTCTCACACACATATACTGTGAGTCCACTGCTGCAGCAGCAAAGAAACATATATCTTTGGTCATGCGACTCCACTGCCAAACTGTATGCAGCACATGTAATCTATACATGTTAAGCTTTAATGCACATTTATTCAGATTTCTCGGATTTGCTCGTTGGGTGATTAACTGCCTTGGGGCAAGGGAGATTGCAATCCACGTCTCAGGCTGCCTATTCGATATTTGAAACCCTTATCGTCAATTTTATGAATAATTGTCATCATCTTATCATATGGCACAAGCCTTCAAATCCTCTTCCGACATGATTGGTGAATATTGAGGTGCACTGTCTGATTAGACAAAGCTTTCCTCCGATTAGCATAATAAATGAAATGGAGCACCGGAGACGAAGATCGTTCGGCCGGTTTCCACCGCGGGTTGAAATCTTTTGGACATTGTATCGTCTGACAATGAAGGACCACAGCGATGCGTCACGCGGCCTCGACGTGTTCCAGCCCCGCGGCTTTTTCCCAAAATCCTTTTCCCTCACTGAAGCTCCGTTTGGTGTTTGCATTGTGCCCAAAACAACCCTCTCACTTCTTTTCAAGGGAGCTGTTTCGCTTCAAACGCGGGGGCGCTGCGATTTCTCCGCCGTCTTGTGTTCTAGTGATTAGTCATAATAGTGAATGGCAGTCGCTGCAGACGGCAGCGACTAATGCGTCCATGCAGTGACATGCCATAAACACAAGTTGTTGTTATCATCATTCTACATCTTCCCCCTCCGGTACAGCCTGACTTAGTGTACTAAACACTGGAGCCGCGGGGCTTATCCCTTTATCAGCTGCTGCCGTCTTTCCCTCAACTTGGAAAAGACGCGGTTCAAAAGCAGGTGTGACATTGCTTCGCTCCTGCTCTTCATATGCTAAAAAGACATAAACAGCGACGCGTTGAGAGTTATTTTTTTTCCCCATCAGCGTGCAAGGCAAAGGGTGAAGAGATTTCTAAACTGCAGCGGCTCCTGCAAAGTACTCTGGTTCAGATTTGCATTTAAACATGAGGTGTGCCTGCTAGCGGCTCATCTGGAAATATGACTGAGTGCTGCAGATAATGGTCTCAGAGGGCTGTGGCGATCATACACATGTATGTAGTGAACTTAGGTTATAGTGATTTGCATTAGAGGTGGTCAGGGTCATGATGTGCACATTATGTATATTGGGAGTTACAGAGCCTTAGAGGGTGACTACTGTGATTTACATAGTCAGGACTCCAACTTAAATCACCTCCATGTAGCTGCTCCGCCCTTGGCTTCTGATTAGGGATGACAAGTGGAGAATCCCTCAGGAAACACATTGGCATTGGTGGATTCTGCTTCACGCTGCGCTGCGTGCGTCCAACGTCAACATCCAGTGGCCAGACAGGAAATAGTGTGCTCTTAAAAGATCCTGTGTGTGTGTGTGTGTGTGTGTGTGTGTGTGTGTCATTTGTTTATTCGTCTCGTTCCATGAAATATGCTCCAACTTCTGCTTCACCGTGAATAGTATCAAGGTGAAAAAAGTGTGACTTTTCCTGGCTTTGGATTGTCATTCGTGTCACATTCAGACATGAAATGTTGTGTTTTTTATTTTTATTCCCAAACCGTAAAAGGAACGCTTTAACATTCAGGGGAATATGCTTATTAGACACTTGTGCTTAGCATATAAAAGACTAAGACTAAACCACATGTAATACTTGTTGTTTGTATGGATGAATGTCAGAGATATAGTGTGTTATTGTGTTTAGAGGTGCTGGTAGGTGTAGTGTGTATATTCAGACTGAAGCAGGCTTTATAGATTATTTGCCACAACTGGAAACCATGCCATGCTCAGGTTTCAAACCGTTAGCATTGAATATCAAAGTGTTTTGGGGATGACTTGAAGGCAACACATTGCTCATCCTCTTCCTTTTCCCCTCTTCTTTTTTTTTTACAGAGGCCATGGCTATTAACCATGAAGCTGGAGTCAGACACGCCCATCGCTTCCTTCCGTCAAAAAGAGCCTCTCTGGTGCAGCATTGAACACACACTCTCCGAGCATGCCATCCCAGTGCCAGGAAGCCAAACGGACTGCTTGACGCCTGCTGTGAGTGCTCACACACTCTGACACCTGATTGATATTGTGTGTTTACGCAAGACAAACTCCAAAAGAGTTAAACTCATCCCCCCCGGCTCGGATTTACAAATGACTTCCTTCCAATTCTGTTCAAATATTCTAGTGAGCGGTCTCAACTTGGCTCACACATTTACATTTATTTAATTACTCCCAAAGAGTTATGTCTGCTCTGACATCTGATTTGACCCGCTGTGGGTTCGCGCTCGCAATGAATTTCAATTTACCTACGACATGTTGGCAGACGGACATTTTTGAACCACAAATGACATTAACATAATGCACACCTCGTCTAGAGCGGAATCACTTCACCAAACCCGGCAGGTAGCATTAATATATCATGTATTCATCGTCTAAATGTCATCAATCATCATCATTCATGTGAAATGTGTTTATTTTGCAATCAGGAACACGGTTTAAATCTATCCAATATTATTCGAAGAGCAACCAGCAATGTAATCCTTGTGTCCTTGGACGAAAACCACATATGGGAGGCATATGCAACAAAATAGGCAGAGGTCTATTAACGATGAATCTGTATTGACTAACGTTACAGCACACTCAAGTCCAACGCCAAGGGCAGATGCTAGAATGAAGTGAATGAAGGGTTGTTAAAAATTGCGAGGGGCCAATTAAAAAAAATAATAATCCAATGATTTTGACGATGCCATAGTCTCAGAAAGGCGTAATGACAACAACATAAGGCTGCTGGTTCAAAATGCAAGAATACATTTATTCATCGGAGCACGCACGGAAAAATGTAGCGTAGAAACGTACGTTTGCAACTGGTCTCCCTCTCTCTCTCTCTACTTGAAAAGCAAGCAGGCTGAAAAAGAAACCAAAAGTAAGTGACTTGTTCTTTTTTGTCTTCCGCTGGCTTCATTTTTGCAATGCACGTTAATTACCAACGCCGTTGATGAGGACGCGAGGGATTTGCAGCATTGCAGTACAACATTTGAGAACAGAAAACACAGATACACCCCCCTCTTCCAAGCTCTGTGTCCTTGGATCATTATTACAAGTCGATTGCGTTACAAAATCATGTGCTTCAATACTTCAATAGATACAAAAGAGCTCTTGTGAATGCTGCGGGTTGTATGCTACAGTAGCACGGAGACCTTGAACAAACAAAGAGCGGAGGCTTTATAGCACCAGGTGGGTGTGGTAAAGCGTGATCAAAATTCTGATCTCAGGTAAGTCGTCATCCATGGAAATGCATACGAAATATACTTACGATATTTTGCCATACGAGCTGCAAAGCTGCCTTGTAAGTCATTAGTGGTGTCCACTCGAACTTACGCTGCGATTACAATATCGTCTATTTTAGAGGTGAAAAATGTAGACTCTTTTTCTGATTCGTATCGTTTCGTCTGGCTCAGTTTGTGGCGAGCCACACAAGTGCACCCGAAGATTCAAAAGGCCGTCAGATCAGGTGTCGCACTCCTCATGCCAGACTCTCTCTGCAGACAAAGAGGACGCCATGTAAAGCAATGTGCGAGCACTTATCAACAACCTCACTTCACTCTGCGGGAGTGTGCGTGGATATTATCAGCAGACATGTCAGCTGCAAGTACACACACACACACACACACACACACATTACTGTTTGATGCCGTTCCACCAACAACAATGTCAAGAGCTCTCCCTCTTCATCATAGCGATGCTGTCCAGAACCATATCTCAAATGGAGTTGCGGCACTTTCATTTCACTGAGATTGTGTGTAGGTGTGTGTAGATGTGTGAGTGTGTTGTTTGCGTGCATATCTGTGTCTCCCATTTGCGTGAGAGTCCATGTCTCTTTGTGTATGCGTATGTCTGTGCGCTCATCAGTCTATTTTTTCCTTTTTAGTGCGTGATTGCGCTCATAACACCCCCCAAAGGATGGGTGTTATGTCCGTCCCGTGTCGAGCCGGCCAAATCTCCCTGGCGCAGATTAACAGGAGAGGGCAGCGGCCGCCTTTTGAGGGCAAGCGTAGTGGGAGCAGTCGCACCAATTAGGAACCGGCAACCGGGTCTACCCAGTCCCGTGCCCAATCTGGCCGCCTCAAGATAACAGAGCCACGCCACACATGCTCACAGACAGACAGGCTCGCCGCATATACCCTCTCATAACTTGCGAGCTCATACATATGCAACACAGTGCCAGGCATCATCCATTAGCTGCAACAGGGGCATAAGCGTGCTGCTAGAAGTGTCAAATATGCATGAGGGAGTGGAGGTCCGCGTCCAATAATCCTCTGGGCAATTAATACAACTGTTCCAGGGCCGAGCACCTAGATGAACGCATCAAACCCTCTCCGTGGGCTCGATGAATTTTTTAGATGGACTAATTTACAGGTACGTTGGCTAGAGGCTGGCTTTTATGGATTGGAGCTGTCTGGAAGCCGACGGCAGGCCATACATTCAGGATTGTCCGCAATGATTTATGAGGCTCCGGGGGACAACATATTCACAGTGGAAAACACTGCTGGAAAAGCTGTGTGTATATAGATAAAAAAGTTCTGTTCTGCTAATAGTATTGTAATGCTAACTGAGTTATTACGCTCAAATTACGAGCTGTTGTTTTCAGAGGAAATTAATTTGCGGTTGAGGTTTCACTTAACATTTGCGCCACACACAAACATGTTATTTGTGGACTTGACTGTCGGTGAAGTCCATCTCTTCTTTACACATCCAGCTGTTTTCATTACATTACTGCTCCTGCAGAGTGCGTCGTCGTCTTCGGTATATTGTAAAGCATTTCATCCCGCCTTACTTTTTTGTGGTTGCTTATGCTTTTAGCCTCCAGTCAGATATTGAATGAAATGTTCAGCCGAGTGGGAGGAGAAGGGGCTGATATTCAGAGGCATTCGGTTGGTGGGAAAGCAGTATTGATCGCACTTAAAGTGACAAGATTGAGGAGGGCCACTTTGACACGTTATCCCTATTGCCGCCAACAGACCGAGTGCGGACCAAAGGAGAAGCAGCGGTCGATTTCTTGCGATCGTGAATGGCTCGAGTCCCATGAATCAGTCGCCCCAACACTGCTTGAAAATTAGTCAACAATTTTTCACAGCGTGGTAATGTAAGGACTGACGGTTTGATTTAACAGGGCAGGTAAATATGATGGTAATGAATAGGCCTCATGCACATTCTGATAAGCTGAAAAGTACCTCGCAGATCCGGCAATGATAAGCCAGCGAATAAACCAGTAGAATGGTAGTATATCTGCGGGCAGCCGGTTCAGTCATCTGAGGGATTCTGTTGTGCATAATTCACTGGCAAGGCATGAAGCTGATATAGCCTCTCCCCCTCTTCTGATCATCCATCAGGTGAAATTGCTTTCTTCTAACATTAGGCTGTCAACGAATAATAACAAATGTAGCCATGCAGAGCAACACACGATTACAGAGTAATAATGCCCCGAGGTCAGTGGATCGTGACCTCAGTCGGAGCGGCTCGTTGAAGAAGTTGCATTAGATGAAGAGTCACCGGGGAGCGGCTCATCCTCGTCTGAGGCGGCTGCCGCCAGGTGCCTCGCACGTCTGTGTCTGTTATTTAATCATTGTAACAACATGCTTCTTATAATTACGATGTAATGCAATTTCAAAACCACAATGTTCTTGAAAGAAAACACTTGAGGACCAAAGTGAAAAATGTGCAACAGCATGCGAGAGTGCGATTGAAAACGCTTGCATCATCTTCGTTTCTGGTGGGTCTCTCTTTTGGCCGCTGTTTAAAAACATCCTTTTTCGAGCCTCCACATTCACAGTGATTGATATTGTGAAAATCCATCACTATAATCTTCCAGGAAATTGCACAGGGCGTTTGCCAGAGGTCTAATCGAGATATGGGCGCGCTCGCATACCGAGAACGAGAATTAAGATTTAGGTGAAGCAAGCAAGAGAGATGGAGGAAAGATCTGCGCGGCTCAAGATGGATATGTTGTGTTTTGAGGAGAGGGAAAGCACACAATAAATAAGTAAACAACAGGGTAAAGTAATTAAATGGAGGGGAGAAAAATTGTTTGACATGCTTCAGCGATCTCAGTTGCTTCCATCACTGTGTTCCCCTTTCCTGTGTGTCGCCTGCAGGTCTCTGGTTCCATGTGCTGCATAGCCAATTACCCGTGAAAATAAAAGGGAGAAAGCTGGTTGCAAGTGATTAGCACACACTAAATGATAAGCACCTCCTGGATTAAGAAGCTGAAACGTGGATGCACATGGAAAGACAAATGTTCATGTTTCATTTTTACTATATATATATATATATATATATATATATATATATATATATATATATATAGTAAAAATCATTTCCATAATTAAGCTTTATCCTTTATCTGTATTTGGGCTCTATTTAATTATTTTTTTGTATTAAAGCATTTAATCAAAACTCCACATTTTAGCCCTTGAGAGACTGAGCATGCTCGAAACGTAACTAAACTTGGCACACACATTTAAAGGCAAATATGTAGTTACCTGATATGATTGTAAAGCTTCACAATGGCAATTCGGCTCGATAGCCCCCCCCCCCCTACAAATATAAATGTAAGCAGCCCCAGTGCTACAGTTGACCTACATCTATGAAACTTGGTGTGCATATGTAACGCATGTAAACTGAAAAGAAAGTCTCTTGGGACCATGCTCTAAACTGTACCGGAAGTCGACCATTTTGTTTTTTTAGTTATTTTTTTTAAGAGTTTTTTTCTATTTCTAGGCCAAATTGCCATGGTTTCCCAGTAGGTGGCGCTATAACTGAGTTAATATTGGCCTGCAGAAGACCTAATGTCATCTTCAGAGAGAGAATGCCAGAGCAACAGTAAACTGGGGAGCTGGTTTAATGGATTTTTTTCTTCTTCTTTACTCATTGAAAGTCATAACAGGAGGCTCTGCACAGGCAAACACAGCGTGGCATATCCTCACAGCAAGTGTTTGTGCATGTGGTGGTGGTGTTAGTGGGGAGGGGGGGCGGGGGGGGGGGGCACTTAACTGAATTGTGCGATCTAGATGGTATTGTTCTTCGCAGGGATGGACTCAAAGGATGTTTTAATGATGGAGCTTGGGGAATGCTGTTGCTGTCGTAGCAGAAGGAGCGATGTACTGCCTTTCTGATTTAGACACTGAATTATTGAAAAAGGGAGATCCGTGCTCTGGCTCACACTATATTTCAAATTGGTTAATTACAGTTATTTCAAAACTCTTACGACTTTTGGCTTCCAGTCGGTTTGAAGTCGAACTTGAGGGAAGAAGTCAAACGTGCATAAAGCTTCACAGTGTTTCATGCACTTTGTATTTAAAAAGTCCTTCACTTTGAAGACCAGAGCTCAGCTTATGTCCACTAGTGCCAGCGAGATTGAAACAATTGGCTGAGAGGCGTGTTCCTGCTTGATAAGTTAGATGTGACAGCCGACTCTGCTTAGCTTTGGGTCGCTTGGTGTGTATGTGCTGAAACAAATAATGCAATAATGTGCAAATGTATTCTATCAACTTTGTTCCGCATACAATTCAATCATTGATATTTGTTACCTACATTTTTCTCTCGGCTCCTAATCAAAACGTAGGAGGCAGTCGGGAATTTATGTGCATACATATTTAATATCACAAGTATGAGTTTCTCTGTCATGGTAATATATTTTAATCATTTCAGGATTTCGAATGAGCAGGTTTCTTTCCAGCCGGGTGGGATTAGCGATGCTCGGCTAAATGTGGGGAGTGTAGCTAAACGCTGTGTAGCGTCGCCTTCTGTGCAGACGCCCGTGTGTGTTCTGTGTGTAAGCACCTGCTTGTGATGAGCATCTGACCCTGTGTGGATCATCTGCCTTCTTGCTTTTAATTAAGTTGTAAATGTCAACATGTGAACCCATTCTCTTCCGCCGCGTGAAGCATGTGTGCATGGTTTCCCGTTTGCTCTGCCGGACGAAGGCTGCTGTTCATCTTTTGTCACTCGCCGGACAATTAGGGAATGTGAATGGCTCAAAAGCCGGGGCCAAGAATAGCTGCCCGAGGCGGCTCTCACTTCCTGACCTCCATTCCTCCCAATATGAAGCCGGAGATATGCGTCCTGGCAACCACCAATTAAGGCCACATATCCTTCACATGAGGGCTATTGCTTAATCAAAGCTCTGAAAATAATGAGCTAAAGTAAACAGTAATTACTGGAACCAGGTCATTGATTACAGTTCTGTCTCCGACTGGCCCTGTGGGATTTCTAGGCAAGGGAACGTCTCCAAACATCAGCTTTATAGCAACATGTGACCTTATGGCTTGCAATAAAATCCATTTATATTGCTGAATTTGCATCAAGTATTATTCATACCGCTTTCAACCAAACACATGTAACCAAAATCCAGCTATAATGGATGAACATCCATTGAGAGTGATGAGGACTCCCTCCCCACTAAACATAGATCCATCCTCCACCATTTATTTGGTGTGAGGGGATGAATCCATGGCGCCCGTATTTTCAGCGTGAATTATCCATGTTGTAAAGAAGTGGGGAAGAAACATGACCGTGCAAATTGCCATCACATTAGGAAGGGATCAGCATGGATCTGAGATTATCTGACGACTGGAAGTTATTCCAATCTGGAACACAATTTTGCCCGAGCGAGAAGTCAAACCCAATGGGTTTACAACATTGATCAACAGCATTGACAGGAGTTGTGTTCATGTGAATGCTCTTGGGTTGCATCAGCCAATGTTTGTCCAATTATTTGAAAGGACCTATGTTCTTACAACCTCCTGGGTTGTGCAAATAGCTGTCATACATAAGAAGTTTAGGCTGAAGTAGCCTGACGTTACGCCGCTACAAAACTCTTTGTTCTTGGTGCATTCAGACTGAATATGAAACATTTTCACCTCACCAATGTGACTGCTGGACTGATTGTGCTGATAGATAATACAGCCAAAGCACGGAACGTAAACAAGTTAAAATTGTATATGTGCGCCTTAGATTGCTTTTGTGTAAAAACATTGCCTTTCTGCTTCACGTAAAGGTGAATGTCAATTGCAGGTCGACCAGACATGCTAGACTCCCATTCATCCCACTGATTTTCCACCCATGCTTTGTATGGAGCACATTCAATCTTACTGACTGTTGGCATTAAATGTAAATCATGGAGGTGCAGAATCATTGAATATGTACATAATTCCAGAGTGGCCTCAAGATTTTTCACTTTGTGTTCAGTTTGAAAACACCTTTTATGGAAAAGGCTAAGGTGGATCGATGGGAAAATGGCGTGACTTGGAAGTTTAAGAAGCCTAAAATGAACCATTCCTTGACCTCAGCTGTGCCAAGTTCAAACAGGCTTATATCAGCTGTTTTAGAAAATCTCTGACAAGCAACCAATATTTGTCATTGTTTAAGTATATGTTACTTGTTCGTTGTAGCCATTTCCCCAGAGTCTTGAGGCACACCTTGGCAAAGTCTCGTGAATGTTCTTGTGTTCGCTGAAGGGGACTCTAACATGGCGTCACCTAAGAACTGCTAATTAAACTGCACAAGAGAGACACTACAGTCAGAGTTTATCTTGATTGTTTTTTGGGGGAGTGGGGTGATGTTAAAGCAACCAGGGAAAGACATTAGCAGTGTGTCAATCTAAACGGCACTCTTGTAGTACTGTAATGACTAAAGGTATTGAATTATCTGTGTACACTGTCTGCATGTAGGGAGGTGAAGGGCCATCGTAAATGGTGGCTGGCCATTGGCGCATTAGCAGTGGGAACCCGATCTAGCTGCTCGGATCGTTTCCGTTCATCACCGCTATCATCATTAGAATAGATACTCTCATAAAAGCCACACATTACCTCTCGGTGCACACACTTGATATATACAGTACATTATCTTCTAAGCCATTTCGCAAATCCCAAGTCAGTGACGAGAGAGCGAGACACACACACACACACACACACGTGTAATTGTTGAACAGGGTCGTACCTCAGTAAATGAAATACCGTGCCATAAAGCTTTTGTATCAGTCATCCCTCATGGCCTGGAGTGCTGGACAATAAAGCGCCCAGACTGAAAACTGTACAAGTTGTGGCCTTGAAAAACTGTCTGCTTCAGAAAGAATAAAGATAACTGGGCACTTGTTCAGCAAAAATCATATGAAAATGTTCATAAAAAAATGTTTTACTCTTAGGCATTTAGAAGGGGTTATCTGCTCTTCACAGCTCTGAATATCTTAGAGTTTTTTTGGCGTGCGCCTTATGTGTAGCAAGGTGGGAGTGTTGAGGTCGTGTTGGTGGTTTTAGCATGTCTGATTGTCGTAATATCTCTAACCATATCTTAAACCTTATTTTAATTGCCATAACCACCATCCTATCATAACCTTAAACACATTGTAGTTGCCATATTGTAGAAATACATATTCTAAAATGTTGTCATTGGACATAATCAAGAGTTTTGCAGAATCTTCCAATACTTTCTTGTGTGATGGTTGGGTTTAGTGTCAATAAAAAGGATTTGGAGTGAGTCGGTTCTTAAGCAGGGTTCATGTGTGGAACACAAAAGGAGACATGATATCTAGATTGTTGTGCATATGCAGCCACTTTAGTTACACCATATGGCTACAGAGATACAGAATTATAAGGAGAGCACAATAGCTAAGATTGGTTAGTTTGGCCGAGGGTGTTCTCTCCATTACGTTTCTGCCGCAGGTGGAGATTGTGATACTGTAATAAAGACGATAATAAGAAAGACAATAAACGCTCAGTAATCTTGTTCTTTTCCCCCCACACATCAACCAAAGCCATTTCCATTACAAGACTTCTGCTAGCAGCACATAATGATGATGAGACCATAAGGCCTGATCATGTAAGATATGTCATCGCAGGCATCTACAGCAGGACTGCTGTAGAGCGGCTGTGACGCATTAACTATTGGCTACCAGGTTCGGAAGCTCCGTTGTCCTGAAATGATTAACTTTTTCATCCAGAAATGGCCTTTGAGGGAAACTTTTGGACCCTGTACTGTAACTCATTGAATATTTTAGGTTGCAGAAGTCACCCCGGTGCATTCCCTGCAGTGACTTAAAGTAGTAGAGGGGAGGGGGTAGGGGGAGGGGAGGGACATCGAGTTCAACCAATAGCAAGTGCGAAGCGTCCTTATTCTCGTACAGCAGAGAGGGAACGAAGAGATGTGTTCCAGGGTCACATCTGGCTCCCTGCTATTTTGTATCCGGATAATCATCCATCTGAAAAATTAAGGTCCTCCAAAAGGATTTCACAATCAACCACAAGCAGTTAAAGTACCCTCCGAGGCTGAATCAAACACTTATCACTGACAGACTTTTATTCAATCATTGCGCTACATAGACAAACCTTCGCACTTCCCACATTAGATTAATGTTTCAACATGAATACAGCCCTGTGAAGAGTTTCAGCCAGCCACGCAATGACCAAGATGTTCAATTTATGACAACCCTCCCTCCTGTGAAGGTTTTGATTCAGCACATCAATAGCACTCAGCGATTTTTAAACAGAATGAATGAGTGACCAGTGGGGAATCTAGGAGAAGAAACAACAAACTCCGCCAAGAGAAGCTCCCTCTCCCCCGTCCTGCCGCATTTTCGGGGACAGGACTATTCCCGGCACGGTAACACACAGTACATGTAACAGTCTTTTCGTCTTTGCGATGAGGAGGGGGCCTCTGAGAGCACTCCTGCAACACATTCGTGAGAACAAAACTATAACGAAGGGGCTGAAGTACAAGAGGTTTTAACACGGTGCTTTTTGGATTCTCAGTGTATGTGCCCTGTGCTTTCCCACATGTTCTTTTCCAACATGGCTCCAGCACAATCCCGCCAGCTGTCAAATGTTGGCGCACGGCACCAAAAGGAGTTTTAATCTGCAGCCAGAGAGCCTCAGCGGAGAAATGACCAGATTTGGGCCGGGAGAAAAGGGTACATGTCTCGGCTCTGAATGCGAGATGTCAGCATTTGATTAATGCCTGACATCATTGTGCTTTCAACTTTGGCAGGCTGATAAACTGAGAGAAATTGCTGATGGATGGCCACCTTGCTCCGAGATAAAGCCCATTTCTCTCCTTGGGCAACGAGCAATACAGAAATCAGAGATGTCAATGACATTAAAGACCTTGTGTGTATCTCATATTGGGATCGTATTAACTGTTGGTTAACCGCAACAAGATGGCCTTGTCTTTGTGCACTTCTTTAATTAATGAAATAGCTTGGACACTCGCTAAAGGATAGACACGTTCAGCTATGGAGACAGATGCCTCGCAAATGAGCCAAAATGAAGATGCCAGACTCCTAAATACATCACATCATTCTCTCATAAAACATTGATTATTTTAACATTTAGGTGTCAGAATATTTTTTCCTTCAGCATAGCATGTCTTCAGAAATGTCTTGAAGAAATGTTTAAGTATCTTTTAAAAAAAACATTTACCCTGAATAACTGCTCCCTGAAGACAGTTAGCTTGGACATACGTGTCAACTAAATCACAGCTGGCAATTGAATTGTATTCATGAAATCTTAATCAATACTTTAGATGGATGATGATTCGGATGGCCAGAGCAAATGGCCTGTGGATCAATTACATGTGCACTGGGCTCAAAACAGTTCAAAACGGGACGTGTCCTTCACTGCTCATCACATCTTAATTCAATGTCATTGCAATCATATGGCACCTGGGAGAGAAATTGTCGTGTTTCATTAGAGAATCATCTTTTCCGACACTCGGAATAAACAACAAATAAGCACCTTCTGGGTTCCGCTTTCCATTTTACAGTCACCGCAAATTCACCTCGAGAGGACGTAACATTCACTTTGATTTACCTTGAGGGCATGCCTGTTAGGAAGATTTACAGTGTCTTCCAGGTGCCTGCAATTGATTTGAGGTGATTCCCAGTGCAGCCGAGTAAATGAAATGTCAACATCTTTGTGACGTGATGAAAATTAATGGTATCCCGCATAGAAGAGGAGACAGCTGGAGGGTAAACGCACTGGGAGAGTACGCTGCAGTCGACTGTCATGTTTGGTGAGACGGGACTTCACTCAGACTCTCAGTACTTGCCATTCAGTGGTTGACTGTTTGATAACCACAATAAAACAATAGCACAGTGCCATCTTGCAATGCAGATAGATTTGTTGCATTTGTATGTATTATTAATAGAAGTGAAACGATTTCACTGAGGGTGAGAAGTGTGTGCAATCCACACTCAACTTTCCTGACCGTTATGACCGTTATGAGCACTACAACCAGGTACCCAATGGTTTGCCGTATTTGTCATTGTGTGCACTCAAAAAAGCAACTTTAAGTACGGAACAATGCAAATTAAGATACAGCATGGGACTTGTTTATGGTGCCGACAGCTCTAAAAATATTACATTTTGTAAAAAAAACTTTCTAGGACAGTGTCTTTGTTAGTCATAATTGATTTGGGTGAAATGACCCGAAAGCAGAAAACATTGTCATAGCAAATTGAGGTTTATGCAGCATAAAATATACACACACAGTATGCAGGGCATGTTTCAACTTCCTGAAACAGTGGCTGCATTTTGAAAACTCATCTATCAAATTAAGCAGCACTCCAGTTGTAAACACAGCGAGGGTGTTTTGAGGGCATACTTTGTATGGCTCACTGGAGTTCACCTTTTCTAATCTCCATCATACACCTTCCTCATCTTCTCACTGTAATTATGAGCCACATTCACCACGGTTGATTGGCCGTCCTGGTTAATCGTATTAAGTAATCCCTCCACTGAATGGCAGCAACGGGACATTGTTCGAGAACTTTTTCAGGCTGGCAACGGGCCAGACATGACTCAATCCCGCCGCTCTAATTTTCTCTCTCTTGTTCTGAATGTCGGTTCACCTTGATCTGATCTGAGGGCGTCGATGGCTTGAGACACAATTTGCTGCCATTTTAGAAGCTGAGCATGGGGCAGTAAAAAAAATAACATGAAAATAAAACGGAAATCCAGAAAAAATGACTGTCGACGGCTTATTTTTATCTCTTTAAAAGTTAACGCTCTTCATTGTTGGGACAACTTTTGTTCTGCTTTTATTCCTTCTGTTTATTGATAAATGTCTCCTGCATCATGGGTAGAAGAAAGTGAAACAATCCATTGAGAGATCACTTCTCAAATGTATAACAATACTGTGTTTGCCAGAGAGAGAAATACTTGGGACTCATCAACCTGAAGTGTCCTAATATATGCAGGACGTTGAAGATCGGAGATGGGACAGGATCCCCCGGGACTCTCGATGCTGATGGTGGTGGAGGAAGGCCAGTAGAGTTGGGGGAAAAAAAAAAAAATCTCACACTTGAATCGATCTGTAGATCGTGCGGGTGATGGGAGGTGAGGGTTCTGCAGTAGTGGGTCTGAAAGGCAGCAGCAATGAATTTGTTCAAGGAGTGGGTTCAGAAAGATGGTTGGCCAGATATGATGATGGAGTAATGGATGTGAGGAACTCTGACCGTGACAGGGGATATTGGAGCTGCAGAAAATAGCAGGAATTCACTCAAAGTAATGATTGTGAAACATGAGAAAAGATGTAGCGTATTGAACTCTTGACAAAGCTTCAGGAAATCAATAAAGACTCTGCGGTGCCCAACTGGCAGGTCACAAGCATGTGAATGAACGTGTCATAGTGCAGGTACCCTACCAATGCTGGCTCAGTCAGCTGGCTGGTTTTTTAAACACTAATTGTCTGGCTGTATTGAACTGTGGCATAAAGAAAGAGTTGAGCTGAGTTGGGTTCAGCAAAAAGTCAGCTTTAACATTTTACTCTCACATACTCGCATACATCCTGGACATCGCACATTGTAGGATAGTCCTTTATCACTAGTAGCAGTCTTTTGAAGGTAACATGCTTTACTTTAAAGCCTACTTCAAGCCATAAATTGATGTCTTTGCCGGAGGGGGATACCTCCCCAGACTCCACTCGGTGACTTTGCGCTTATGGCGATTCACCGCCCTCGTTCAGGTTAGAGCAACCGCCCTGCATTGTAACATCGTAACGTCTCTTCATTGTTTCTGGGCTCGTCCAATGCAGGCAGGGCTGAAGAAGCAGAGCACGCTGAATTAGTTTTGATCAACTTTGCCCAGTTTCGGTCATTTCTCACTCGATTTTGACATAGTGGAAAATCCCTGTTTCACAAGCCATTAGCCCTCTGTCCCATTCATCTCAGCCAATCAAAGGGGCCAGCAGAGAGGAAAATCTTCCAGCTAATCAATATTCCGAGACCAACATGAAGTAGCGGTACATATTCAATTCAGAGATGAATTCATTTTGCGTTTAATTGTCATTTTATCAATAGCAATTATTGTTTACTTCGGGATTAATTGCACAGGTATTTAAAAGCATTAAAACAAAAGAAGAAAAAAATGGAAGAGGATTTCAGATGTGAGCCAAAAGTGCTGTCACTTCAGCTAAGTGTGTAACATCCACTATGAATGCAGACTAATAGATGGCTTGTTCTCTTGTTCTCAGCGGGCCAAGAGAACAGCAGACTTGTCATCTATTTGTGTCAGACACTGTACATTTCACTGTCAACTAGCTGGGATGTTAAACCATAGATTCTTCTTTTTAAATGCACTGTGGGGGAATAATTAAATAAGTCTGATAGGGGACTTGAGTTGGGTAATATTTGGCTGTTGCCATGTACAAAATCATATTATAACCACGCCATTATTGCAAATGGTTCTGAATAAAACTGTAAAATTCCCTTCTGTGTGTGATTTCTTTTCTTTTTGCTAAAGAGAGTAAAGTATCATTAGAATACATCCTTTTAAAGCTACTTCCATTTTGTGTTGATTTAATGCTTAATATTAGAGTAGTACTGTCGCCTGCACTGCTTGGAGTTCTATTATCAGGTTTGATTTAAAGTCCATTCAGCTTTTATAGGATTCGAACATTTTACTGCCAATTTCAACAAATGTATGTGCCCCAAAACTTTATTCCAAACCATCAGCAGAATCATCAAATACCACACTGCTATATCAATTTGCCTCAATAGTTAAGCAACTTAGAAAATATGCTCTTCTGAACTTCGTGGCAATTTACATCAGTGAAATTTGGAGTGAGAAAAACCATCCTCTGATGACGGAAGCTGGCAGAGGAAACGGCTTTGAGGAGCTCTCCGCTAAGAGTGTGCAGTGACCCGTTACTGAAGTCTGGCCTCTCTGGCGGCTCGCTACAGCTTCCTCAGTCTCTCATGCACAAAGCTGCTGCTTTTTATTACTGCAGGGGTCATTGATAATGGCCCTTTCATGACTGTTTTCAGAGATCTGCCCAGTGCCCACCGACCGTGCACTTTTTTTCCTCCCATTTCTATACACATATCGACACAGGAGGGATTTGATGTGCATAACGGAGCATCAACACACCAGCTTTTAGTTCAAAGTGCAAGTTTTTCCTCAAGACCGTCCTCAATCTCTGAGAGCATCTTTGATGACAACCTCCAGCCTCCGATGCAGCTGCTAATCTGGGTCTATAAATCAAATTGGCAAAGCCACTCCCTCTCAGCCGCATAAAGGCGGCGTAGCTGAGTGCGGCGCGCTGATGCTGATGCCGTCCAGCTGGACCGGCGCCTGGCAGCGCTTCCACTCACTTCCTGCCATAGCAGGCACACAGCGCTTAGCAGTGGTTTAGCGAACCCACTGTGCCATGAAAGCATGACAGCGTGAGGCTCGCACGATTAAAGCCACTCTAACGCTTCGTCATTGCGAGGAGGGAAGAAGAGGAAAAAACGCACAACACTCGACAACAACAGATTTGACAAAAGTCACAGCTCTGGGTTACAGCCCGAAAAAACAACGCTTGCTCCCCGAACACTCACGGCTCATCCAAAACTGTCGAGTTTGGTCCCAGCTGTGTGATCTTGCAGTCCTTGTTTCGACAATGGCACTCATCCACTCATGACATACTAAAGCAGCGCAGATCCAGACGGTCCCATGCGAATACTAAATCCGAACGTGGGAGAAAACTTGTTGGAGAGTTTTGCAATGGTGCAAGTAAAGCCCAAATCCTCAATATTTAATGTGCCTTTGCTACATAATCTACCAACATTGCCACAGCTGCACGGCATTACTTTCCCAAACTTGAAGGCAGCAGCAGAAATGAAGTCGTTATGCAACACAGCAGCAGCTCTTCCGGAGGATACAGCGCTCACAGCTCCTGCGTGGTGGCGAACTCCTACGAGTCCTGCCGGCTCATATGGGAGTAAACAGATCAATAAGCCCACCTGAGAGAGGGATGCTCACCTCCTCCGAGCAGCCGAGTCCACAAAGCCCTCCTTTCAGCTGCAGCCTAATGACGCTAATGGGCAGCAATGCTCTCAGAGACCCTTTATTACACTGATTAGGCCAACAACCTCAAATATAATGTCCTAATCTGATTTGGAGATGGACACAGCTGAGCAGAGAGGGACAGAACAGACAAAGAGAGAGAGCGAGAGCGTGAGAGCAAAATAATAGAGATGGGTTTTTGTTGTTCGTGAATCCAAAAAGGCTAAATTGCACATAACTGGCAGTGTGCTCATGCTGATGTATGCTGAAATGGCATCTGTAAGAGGTTTATGGACATGTGAAGTGTTCGTGAAAATTAAGCCCTTTCCGAGTGCGCTGCTGACACTGACAGGCAGCTGATAGGACGACTGGCTGGAGCCAGATCCCTGCACACCTGGGAATTGCTGTGTTTGCTAACATTATTTGGTGCAAACTGAACAGGCAGAAGGGTTAAAGATTGGATTTTTTCAAATATTGGTCACTAACATTCCGCTTTTTAGCTTTTTGCTTCGAAAATGTTCTTTTTTTTCTACTTTCCGTTTCTCAACAAAATGCATTGCGTGCATCTTTGAGGTCTAACACATGTGATGAATGCACTTTTTAAAACTGGTGTATGTCTGCTCCACCTACATTGTATACATTAAACCAGTTTAGTGGTTATGCAGAGTAGGATTCAACCTGTGAAAACAGTTGTCAGGTGGCACTGAGTGAGATGTGTCACGTCTGAGACAATGACCTCAGTGATTGGTCATTTGTCATGAGGATCATCTCTGATCTCGACTGTATGACACATCTGTAACATGACGCTTGCGTTACAAATAAGGGGTTTCCCAGTGAAAGACTCCTTTACAATCCAGTAAGAGTACAATGCAAACACACTATCAAGTTGCAATGTGTGTTTTATATTTATTTGTTTGCTATATCAAGAATTAAAAGTTAGGATCGCTTTTTTAATCATTTATGTTTCTCATGACGCTTCATGTGGGGAAATAACAATTAAACCCTTTGTGGTTTTGTTTTAAGCGTTGCGAGAACATCCGTCTGATAAATTAGCAACCACAGGCTAGCTTGTACTTATTCACCAACACTGGCCCATTTGCAAATCAAAAAGCTGACCAGACAGATACTATATTTAGACATCGAAATACTTAATTAAGCCACAGCGTACGATCGGGTCTGTTAAATTCTTTGAGCCTTTCAAAGCAATGTCATGTTTTCTAATTCTTTAAAATACAAAATAATGCTACTCCGCTGTGAAATGTATTGTATGATCCAGGCCAACCCAAAATCAATCACTTCCTCAGGGATAAAACCTGCCGTGATGGATACCACCCCCCAGCATGCTGTGAGACAAGTGTGTGTGTGTGTGTGTGTGTGTGTGTGTGTGTGTGTGTGTGTGTGTGTGTGTGTGTGTGTGTGTGTGTGTATGCTACACTTCATTTAGCACTGCTCCACAGGGGAGCCAGGGGAAATCACAGAGACACGGAGAGAGAATAAACAAACAAATCAAAAGCATTAAACCAAGCAAACACAACATAGGTGGGTTTTTTTTAAAGGACTGTTAAACCTCCATTATCCACCTCAAATTAAATTTCTTCTTTGGTAGACTCCTATCATTATGTACGGCGGTATGAACATGGAAACTGGCTGCCAATAACAATGGCTTAAAACAGATGAAGTGGACATCAAACATAATTGTTTATTATTGCACTGCTTTTTATTTTCATAGGGAAGGGAGAAAGTGTGTTGTTTCCACAAAATAGAAGAGCCTCTGAATGGTACATTTTTTTGGCATTTTTATTAACTAAATCGAACAAACATTTTTCACTTTAAGGGCATATTTTATGTGCATAAAAACAACCTTAATGTGTGTGACAACATCTCAACTCTTGCAATCTATCTTTATATGGCCGCACCCACTGTCTTACAGCTGCAGGAACTTCGTTAAATTATCCAATTAGATGATACAAGCTACTGCCACCAGATCTACTGGCGTCACAAGCGGCCAAAGAGTCATTCTTATGTTCTTGATTTGAATTCATAATTTTGGCTGCAGTTTCATATATACCATATAGAGGTATACATTTTCTCATCTGACTTTCAGCAAGAAAGTAAACAAGTCTAAAGGTTGAGAGCAAACATACTTTAAGGCATTCTGTCTGTGCTTATGGAAGAAACATATTGAGAAGCCAAGTTGATGGGCTATGCTTAAGTGAATAGTAAATGAAAGGTTGTTTTTTTTACTCATGAGGTCTAAACTGTTCCTTTTCTCTATAGTTGTTTGGTGGCAGCTGCCTGCAGATATAACGGTATTAGTCATATCAGTAGGTTAGTATGATAGACTATGTTGATGAAGGGAATTATTGTGTAATTTAAATATCTTGTCTTTTCAAATCATGAAAAGATTCATCACTAACTCACACCCTAGCCAAAGAGATACAGTGGATGTCAAAAACAACATGATTTAGTCGATGTAGCGCATTCCTCCTCTCTGCAGCTTGTGAGATCTAATTGGAGCACCTAATGACTGAGTGCCTGCAGCTGTGAGATCGGCGGGTGGAGTCAGAGTTGACATTTTGCACACTGAGGGAGTCTCAAGGCTTTCTGTACAAACCATGTGGAGCCGTTTTGGAGAGAGCAACTTCTGCTTTAGTTAGTAGAAAATACCTGACAGATGTTTTTTTTAGTTTTTGTTAAGCTTCCTTTTAACTCAGTGATTCTTCTCTCGAGAAACGTATTCAATCCATCGCTTGTGAAAGCTTTTATGTTGGACGGTGCCTTGTGGAGCTCAATTGGAAATCGGGCACGTGCATTTTGGATGCAATATTTCAGCTTGACATTTCAATTGAATAGATAGAAAACAGCTATAGAAATGGTAAAGGTTAAAAAAAAAAAAAAGGCCAGAAAAGTCCACAATGCTTCTGGATGGTGTGTAGATATTGAGGATCTCCTTTATACACCCTTAATGATACACATCATACAATCAGCAGGCACTATTGTATATTATTGTACTCGTATTAGTAGTAGAATAGTAGTATAATATTACTAGTATTGTACACTATTATATACTATTGTACTATAGCAGGCAATTCAGCAGGCACTATTGTACCAGAAGCTACAAGATTTAGTAAATCAAACGTTCTTTGACACATTTTATTTGCTTTACATGAGCTTTATCTATTAAATACAACTTTAAAGTTACAATCCAAATGATGGCATTAATAGTTACCAAGGCTTAAGGAATTACTAAAAACCAATAAAATCCAGTGCTGCGAAAGCAATAAAGTGGCACATATTGACAAACTATTTTCAGCAAACTCAACACAGTGCAATCTTCCCTTTCCCAGAATTTCATCATTTCTTCCGCTTCCAACAACTTTTACCTTTTTAAACCAAACAAAGAAATGATTGCTAATAAACTTTGAATGAAACTGCCTGCAACACTGACACAATCACATTGCAGCAGGCCGTCGAAAAACCTTTTATTGCTTATTGGTAGTCTGTATGCAGATTATGCCTCTTATTGACACAACATATTAAGTAAATTAAGTCGTATTGAAACGGGGGATATTTTCATTTTGAGCAGCGCGGGGGAAATGCTGCACTTTTGTAAACAAGTGCAGGAAACCAGATCTCTCTGTTTAGCCGAGTACCACACTCACTTTTTTTTTTTTTCTCATAATGGGCTGTTACACTGTGGTTTTCTGCTCCCCCACTTTCACCTTCTGTGTTTGACTGTCACCATGATTACATAATGATGAGTTGAGACAGATTTGAAGCTATTATCCAGAGACGAGGATGTTCTCGTCCTTTCACTCCGGTCAATTATCCTTTTTTTTTATGTAATCGGTACTCATCTGAATCAAATTACAACAAAAGGAGATCAAGATCCGCCTTTTTTTTCTTCCAGTAAATTATAGACAATGACAAAGTTTGAGCAGAAATGTGGGATGAATTCATTGGAATTAATTTGACTTTATCATCATCGTCACTGTCACACTTGCGTAGGCACTCTAACACTCAGAAGCTGCGCTCGGTCTGTTGGAAGTGAAGTTTGAAGAGGCTCCCTTTTTGGATTTAGGTCAGGTTTATCCAATTAGGCAAAGAGTAGGAAAAAAAGCTTTATCCCATTTGTAAAAAGAATCACTTAGAACCAAAACAGCATTCATTATTAATGCAGAGGTGCCTGATCCCAATTTGCCATGCAACCGTCCCTCCTGTTCCACCATGCCTGGCGTTAATTTCCTAATTAAAAAGTTTTCCATTGCATCTGTAAAGAATTGTCTGCTAGTCAAAACAGCCGCAACCTATCATAGCGTTTTAAATATTCCATTAGAGGAAACGGTAACCCACCTGATCAGTGACATCTAAATTTAAATTTGGGTGGCCCACCAATTGAAATCGGCTACAACACATGCCGTGAATCAGCTGCTCGCCACTGTGTATGCATGGCTGAGAGTCCTTGCTCATCTGTTGCAAAGTCCAATTCAGTGTGTGTGTGCGCGTGTGTGTGTGTGTGTGTGTGTGTGTGTGTGTGGTCAATGTCTTATCTAAATACTGGCGCTCTGCATAACTTCGTGATTGCTACCTGTTGGCTGATTACAGCAATGTTTATTCCTCTGCTCGTTGGCAAATAATCCCTTCAATATATCCCGGCTAGCTTCATTAACTTTGACGTTTCTAATCAAGATAAGGGGAATTACACTGAGGCGACAAAACAATACAAACACACAGAGGAGCAGTGCAAACAAAGCCCATTCTTTCAATTCAGTTATCAATGTGTATCACATACCAATTACATTGGGATGACCGTGTGCAGCCTGTGGCATCAATCCCCAGTCTAGATATCTTTCTAGGTATCTTTCTGTCTGTGACTATGTGCACATGCCCCAATTCACCAATGTGTATGAAAAATAAAATTGAGGGGTACATGCTAGTTGTTGTGACTGTGTTGATGGATGTGGGTAAAACAGCAATAGCTACAATCTAGTACAAAAAAAAATAAACAATAATAAGAGCTGTTCAGCTGAATCTGGCAGCAGAGACTCTGTGATCAACATTGTATGCCTCTTCGCTGCCTGTGGTGCAGAGGACGTCAGCCTGAATAATGTGTGAATGCTGCGTTCAAGGTAGACGGCCCATCAAGATGAGTGACGGGTATTTCACCAACGAAGGGGGAGGAGTTGGACGGGCGAGTAAACGATCTTTGCTGAGATGAGAAGTTGCACAGAGCAGCTCTAAATTGACATCCCAGCGCTTTGGAACTTGTTGAGTTGAACTCCTGCACACCAGTGAGATTTGTATGCGGGGGTCGGCAGTGTTTCAGGGTTAGGGTCGAGCACCAACCATCCAGGAGTCTTGGTGTTGCTACATATGCTGCAAGTTGTCGGTGTAATAGCAGCATATCATATCTAATTATCAGCCATAATCTTGTTTGTAGCACAGCTGCCAAAAAATAAATCGACGAGAGCTGAAAGGCACTGAAGTACTTAAAGGAATATTGGCATAATTCTCTCAATTAGTATGATGATAAAGATGCTATATTACAAAGTGTAAGCGTATGATTGAGGAATTGACCCCCACTAGCCGGCGGCTAGCGGCTAACGATGCAGAAGCAGTGCTGACGCCGGCTGACGTGTTAACCCGGGGCGGCGCCGTAGTTCGGGACGGAGTTATCGCCGCTAATCGCTATGTGAGCGCAGTAACGGGCGAAGGTGAGTACAGGTTTATTCAGACAGACGGTATGAACAAAACAAACATGTTTCTGAACATTAAATCATGGAAACGTTTTCCATCAAAAAACCCAAATACGAGTATGAACCTGAAAATTAGCATAATGTACCCCCACAAGCCAGTTGTCGGTCATTTACATGTATCAGGAACCATTGAACTCATTGGTGTTGAAGAACAAAACTCATTGTTCACTAAGAACAAGTATTGTGTTTGATGAAATATAATGTTCAAAATGGGTGAAAGCAGACAGCAGAAGAAACATAGAAACAAGAAGATCAAAATCCAAATACTCACTTTAACTGAATAAAGTCTCTAAATTGATTAAATATAGGGGGGGAAAAACAGTCAATTAAAGCTGTCGGTCAAAGATTGGCCTTTTTCAATGCATTTTGGCTCCAGGCGACATGAAAATTAACAAAATCAGGAATGACAGCAAATTTCCTTGGGCTGATTCCCTTTTGCGAGCGCTAATGTCAAATAGCCATCACCAGTGTCGCGCCTGCTAATGAATGTTTAGTCGAAAGGGTTCGATTGGCTGGAGGCACGATGTTTTGATGAGATGTTATGTTAGGTTCACTGTTGTTGCGCCAGCAAATGTGAAACACCAATTAGCCATGTTTTATTGGTGGAGAGTGCTTTTTTGTTGTTTTTTAAGCACAAAAGTCCATTGGCATGATCCCCCTGAAATATAAAAGCTGTCCGTCTGAGGAAATGGAAATGAGATACTGAAAGCAAAAGGGGAGGACAGGCTAAGAAGGGCTAATTACAGAGCTTGACACCTCTTGCTTTCAAACAAAGCATTTTCTTTCACATTTCCATAGTAACTCCACAGCAGGTGCTTGATTCGCGTGCACATTGCTGTCCATTGTTTTAAGGACATTGCTTTATTCGATGGACAGCTCTCTCAAAATGCTTAATGCCTCTCACAGCACGCCACAGCTCTTCCTTGTGTGGTCCTGTTTTAAACCCTGTGATCATTCTTTTTCTTTTTTTTAATCTCACAAACCTCATTTATTAAGCAGTCACCATTATGGATGGTTATTCCAGGCGGGACAGCCTCTCGAGGCAATGCAAATAAGTGAAGGGCAGGTAGTGAAGCTGGAGTATTTAAAATACAACATGTATAATTAATGACAACGTCTGTGAAATATAGTGTTGATTCGATGGGTGGAGGTTTATTAAACTGCAGTTTGACTACACTTAAACAGAAGCTAAGAAGTGGCCTCCAGTGGGGTTTAGTTTTAGTTTTGCACAGATCCAGGCTTGACAATAACTTACATTGGAAGATATTTTCCCCGCTCTGTTTTTTAATTGGAAACAAGTATTGTACACATGACAAAAAGGAGGTCGAAATATGTGTTCCAAAATGGATTTTATGGTTTTTAAAATACAGAAATAAAACACCATCTTCAACCCAACCCATCATAATGAGACGGAGAAGAAAGACATGCATACAAAAAAAGGAAGTCAATAAAACACAAACACACAAAAAGTAATCAAATAAAAAGGCAGGGAAGGACAATACGGATGTTCAAAGTGCTTACTTTAAAGAACAGATGCATTGAGCATTAGTTGGGGGTCCAGAGAGGTTGAAGTATTTACCTATGAGATAACAGGCTGCCAGTAGAAACTGGCAGAAGAAGCTGTTAAGGAATATTTCACCTTTTTCTAATGAAATAATAGACATCAAATCATTTAGCCAAAATGTTGTCGGAGGCGGATTTGTGGTTTTCTACTGTTTCAGAATACGTCTTCCATCTATGAGTGAGGCAAAGGCAGCAACAATATCTGTCTTAGTGAGATTGGCTGGAATAAAGGATATCAAGGGGCTTCGCCTAATCATTCGCCTATGATCCGCCTGTACCGATCTACCACAGGTATCCCTTGTACCTGGAAACCATCGCATTATGTGAAAACTGTCAACATTGTAGATCCACTCTAAAAAAGGCATTGAGTTCCAATTAAACAGAAAAAAAGCCAGTCAGGTATACCATTACACCATGACTAATCTCTTCTTTTCAGCAGATGAATGAGAGTGAACGACAAGGAAATCACATCTGGAAAGCCACATAAAATGGGTGCTGTCAAAATGTCCCGTCTGAGTGACGCCTGGCTCGACAGGCCCGTCAGGTTTGAACGCTTTGAGTTTTGGTCACGGCGCACATATTACGCGGATCAAGGTCGACTCCCTTGAATTAGCATCCGTCAGATTTATTGACGGCAACACCACCGGGCGTCAGGGCGCAAGGTTGCTGACAACGATGCTGATGGCCGCTCGTGTGTCGGACTGTGGCACATTGTGTTCCCCGTCTTATCTGACTTAGCTGAAGTTGCCTCTTTACAAAGTGTGACACAGAACCCCTTCTGCAAGTGAACAACCACAGAGATGCTTCATACATCAGTGGTTCCTGGACCGCAAGTCCCTTAACGCTCCACTGACAGTTCGTTATAGTCTGCTGGCTTTTGGTTCGGCGGTTGCATTTAAATAACACAGGAAACTAAAGTTTGGCGATGTGAAATTGCTCTAAACTAGTAAAAAAAAAAAGAAGTTAGACAGGCACGGAATGCAGCTCTAGATGAATGGATGTTGTGATGGAGATCATCTTCTGGCCGACTGCATCATGTGAGAGCTTGAACAAGTACTGTAAAGAGAACAACCTGTCCAAGGGCAACATAGCTCTGCTTTTTGTCACTAAACTTACAAGAGAAAGATGGAGTGTGTTGGGGATGGGCAGCCACACACCGAAACAATGACGGGGAACAAATCCAACAGGCACAGACTTTATCTCGTTCCCTTCGCCTTCCCTGCCTTTTTTTTTCTTCCATTTTTGCTATCTTTCTTTATCTTAATGAGCACCACAGCTTTCTATCGAGGGACGGTGCCAGTGTGATACATCACAGGCAGGACACATGCAGGGGGAACAAGCACAGAGCTGTAGCAGGGTGACGGTGATGCTGGCAGAGCGATTAAGAGTGCTTAGACAGGCATGCGGATTCACAGAGTGCGAGCAAAAGAGCACCATTTTGCTCAGGCAAGTGGCACCCATCATCTCCTCAAGATGAAAATGGAAAAAGGACTTCACGTTGTATAAGACTTAGCATTAGGTTGTTTTTTTAAAGCAGGCGCAGACCAGGAGTCATGACCACCTGAGAGGATTGCATTTCAGTTGAGATCTAAAAGCAATGAGCTCAAGTCAACACAAAGGGCAATTGTATTGAACTCTGAAACCTACATATTATTAAAAAAAATAAAAGTTCAAAATCAATCTGCAATCCGCGTTGAATGTAGTATTTAAATAACCCATGCCCTTTAAAAATCCAATCCAGGAAAATTTAATGGGCTGAAATATAGACGGCAACCTCAGTATTATTTGAAGAATCTACAATCGAACATAACAATTGTGCATGTAGTGGCTTTAAATGGCTTTCTTCAGTAACTTGACTCGCCAGATGGTTTGCTTACACAGAACCATCTGAAGAGCCGTCATCAGAAACTGTTTGGAAAAGGGTAGGCACTTAAAAGAAAAATTCTTGGCAGTTGACTGGAAGAGTCATCTGTTAATAAAACTCTTGCCGAAGCGAATCCGTGTCGTTCTTTTCTCTCGTTCGCATGACTTGAAGCCCGACGAGATGGATTCTGGTGTGATATGAGATCCCGCGACATGCGTGATCTCCTGGTATTATTGCGAGAATCCAACTTTTCGGGCTTCAAGTCATGTGAGTCTGTCCGGCCAGACAGCGGACGGACCAATCAGTGACCTGTGGAGAGCAAAGAACGACACTTTTCCCAGACGTTTTTACATCTCCTGATATTGCGAGAATCCAGCTGTCGTACAAGGTAATTTCTACAGGTTAAATGACCTAAAGCTACCATATTATCATGCGTTCAATAGCATGAATTCCTTTTTAGTAGATCAATCAAGAGTTCTCTTGAGACTGAAATTGAGACCGCAATGAGGCTCGACTATACAGTCCAGGTCTGTGTGTCGTATCACATGACCTTTCTCCACTGATCCCCACTGCTACAATACTGACAATGTGCTCGACACCTTTTTGAGAAGCAGTTCAACCTTTCTCACATTGAGAGTGACATCAGCAGGCTCATGTTCTTCCCACCGAGCACACTCGAAGGGTTAGTTGTAATTGCTCATGGCCCGAGTTAAAATGCCTGGTCATAAAGGCAGCCTGCCTGGAGAGCTGGTGGCACGGTTCGTAGCGCTCGCTGTGCAAAGTCTGAGAGCTCACTTGCATAACACGATCTCATTACTCAAAGGCAACGTTACGCCACATTAATTGAAGGTGACCTTTCTATTTGTTTGCGGCTGCGTCAGTTTTTTTTTCTCCTTGCCGTCTCAAACTCCTCAACAAATCAGAATTGAAGCAGATACATTTCTCTATATTACACCTAATCCATTCCTTTTATTCAAAATTTCCATACCAGGCGATGCGACACTATACTGTTGTTCTGTGGTGGCGGCGAAGAGCAGGGTTTAATTGAACAAAGCCCGGGAGAGGAAGCCCCAGAGCAGCAGCAGCAGGGCTCTGCTTCACCTGCGTGAGGCGATTACTGAGCCACTACATAAATGCAGCAGTTCGGTGGAGAGTGCCTCCATGTCTATGCTCTATGTGAAATCGGTAATAAGCCAGCAACTGCCAGGAGAGACTAGTGGGGCCAGCTCATTGACATGCATAGTTTGAAGAAGCAGGAACAGCAGGGGACTCCCGGAGGCATTATAGAAAAGGAAACAGGCTACATTGTAATTCTAATGGTGGTGTACATTACTTGGGGAAATGCTCGTAGCTGATCGCAACAACAGGGTAAGACATCATAATGCCACATACAATGAGGTACATTATAGTGTTACTGGCTTCATCAGCAGTGGCTCTATTTCCTTTGTGTTTTATCCGAATCAGAGCCTGGAGGTCTGTCAAAGATAAACCGTGAGAAAGGCATTCACTGTAAAGTGCAAGAACATTCATCAATGTTCTAGTTTTGCCCCATGAGAGACAGCTTAGATAATCAAAAATGGGCATCTATATAAGAGAATAAATGAAAATGGAAATACACTTATTCAAGCTGAAAGGATTTCCCTACACAGACGCCGTTGCATTACATTATTACATCCATAGAATTACCCTTTCACAAATATGCAGGCTGTCTGCTGCTGGCAATGTCCTGCAACATTTCGCCAGGGCAATAGTTAGCTGCCAGATGTTGCTTAATAAGTCTGTCAGTTGACTTGTTTCATGCCTACTATAAATGCCCTTGGTGCCCAGTGGAAAAATGTTTGTCATGTTTCAGCTAAGCGAGACACCTCGGTCCATTTCAATGAGGATAAAGTAAAAACAGGCAATGTCTTCCGAGCCGATGTGCATGAGGGTTTTAACTGTTATGGATTTTGTTTTTTAAGGCCTTTTAGATCAAGGTTGCTGATATTGCAGATATTTGTGCTGATATTGGAAGCACAGCAGACGTTCCTTAAACTATAATAAGACACTCTCCATTGAGATTCAGATTAATGGAATAGTACAAGGTAGGGTAGCAGCTCATACGTCTACTTCTTGAGAAGCAATTAGGATTAGAAATGTGGAAATCTGCTAATTAAAGCCAAATCAACAGTTGATACAAGGTGCAGGGTCGGGGGTACGTTTTCTGTCTGAAATGCAACGTTTAATGTGAAGTGAGAGGCGAGATAGTGAGCGTTTGAGGAGGTAGCGTGACGGTGTTTGTCAAGTCGGCGCTGCTGCAGGGTCTCTCTGGATGACAGGAGAAAATTGACTCGTCTCCCTTACTTTCCCAGTTCGCTTGAGGACTGTTCATTCATTCATTACTGGCTGAGCTCCAGTGTTGTTGTTGTTTTTTTTGCAGCCCAGAAGGCTGCTGATTTTTTTTCCCCAGACAGCGCGGCTTCTGAACTGTCATCAATGGTCAGAACTACGAAGGTCCCATTGACCTGCGTCTGTTCAAAATAAGCCTCGCCATTTTATATGCTCGGCCAAAACTCCATCTTCAAGTTGTGTGTATCTACCAGATTTTTCGGGATGAATGTGGCAGCTTACAGTGAATCAGAGTTGTTGGATAGGCTGCCTGGCAGAGCTGCAGAGGTCGTATATATGACACTGTCATTTTTCACAGATGGCGTGGAGGCTGAAATAGCAACAACAAAAAAAGCAAAAACTTGGAATATCAATAGGCTGATCTCTGAAGAGGGGAGGAGGGGGTGTAGCTAGATAGAGGGCACCTTAAAATGACATTCCTGTAATGCTGAAGATAATTTGCGGTAAATCAGTATGAATGTAGTTTCTATGAAGTGGCACCTAAAGGTCACATTGAAAGAATTATGAGCATCTTGCTGTCATGACGCAGGACAATTCATCTAGAGAAATAAAGAGGGAGCCGAGCAGTCACTTGGTCTTGATTTGGTTGACCATATTGAAATGGAAAATAGAGAAGGATCTGGCCAAGACTAGTATTCACACACCCCTCTTGCTGTATTCATAATCGAAATATAGCCATGCAAATTCTCCAGTGTACGTTTTGATCTCATTCCACTCGCTTGGCTCACAGTGACACATGGCCACCTCCAGGTTCTCTGGGGAATCTCTGGGGAGTCTGACTGTTTGCTGATTATCATAGTTGTTTTTTCCAACCGCTTGAATGCCATTTCCTGCTCGTTAACTCTCCATTAACTTCATATCCACTTAACTCGAGCACTGCCAGAGAGGTCTGGGTTTGAGAGTCGGTGTCACACCTGCAAAGAGGTTGTACTTCTAATTGCATAATTCATTACATTAACATTTAATAATAAGGTCATTGTTAAGTTATTCTCCTGGTAGGGGCATGTGTGTGGGAGGGCGACCAATACCAACTAGAATCTAGATGGAATTGGGTTGATCTCTATCTGCAGGACATGCTGTGGAAATAATACCCAAGGACCCAATTGAGATCCACTGTGTTGGATGAGTGGGACCCATGTCCATGTTGTTGGTGATAGATGCATGCGTTCTATGTGGGCTTTGGGCTGTCTCCAGTTGCCAATCTGTGATTTTCATATAGAATCTAAAAGCACTTTTTGCTACTGATTCAGCGACAGGTGTGCAGCAAAGTGTGAAGCAGCTGGGGTGCGGGTTAGTACCTCCAAGTGTGAGTCCTTGGTACTGTCCTGGATAATACTGGATTGCCCTTTTTTTCAAAGTTGGAAATAACTTGCCGACATCCAAAGGAAGTTTTTAGTGTAACCCCCAGCTCATTTAGGTTGGAAGGAGCCTGTTGTTGTGACCTGAATGCCTCTTGGGGGTATTCCCCGTGGTGGTATCCCGCTACCAGGTCGCGATCCAAGAGGACACTTTCACAGACTTTGCTGGAGCAATTGCATAATCTTTTCTGGGCAGGGACCACTATGCTGGAGATTAGAGCTTGGGTAGGAGAACGTATGGCCCACTTTGTTTAGCCCACTGCCACGCTGACCCAGTACCCAATTATATGATTGAAAACAAATGCAGAAATAGCTTTGATCATTCATCTCTGTATGAAATATTTACACTGAATTTCTACTGGCATGCGTCAAGATCTATCCCATACAATCTTATGGGATACCCCTGAGACAGTTGGGGGAGCTTGAGGAAATTAATGCAAATGTGTAATTATACTTCACCAGCTACAAGATTTGGATCATTTTGTAGCCATGTTTTATCAGAACACTGAGATGGCTTGTGGGTTTGATAGTTATCGGAACCTTTTTCATTTCCTGCTCACCATTTTTTTTAACCATTTTTTTGTGTCTGTGTATCTCAGCGCTTTGTCAGTCTCCCTGTCTGAATAACGGCCTTGTTAGAGACTAGTGCGATAGGATGAGCCAATATTTACCTCAGCAGGAACTTAGCCTCACCACAGAGTGCAAACAAATGTGGAAGAAGAAGACCTTCCCCAATGTCATTTTAAATTGTGACTGTTGTAGTTACACCACTTCTCTTATCATTTGTCTAAAAATGCTCTTTCTCTACAATACGGAAGCCTTGGGCTTTGGATGAGCAAGTGGAGTGGTGATATATTTTTCCTAAAAACGTCCTTATATTCATGAACCGTAATATCAATTGAGAGAAGAAGCACGGAATGGATCTGCACCCCATGTGGAGCAGCTGTTCTGCAGCAGTGATTGGTTTTACATTCCAGTCATGCTTCTCTGCAAACGGCAAGTAAACGAAGGCCTAACCCTGCACGCTCCCATGGAGAGGGCCAGCAATGAAAATGCATGTAATCATTGAAAGCAGGAGGCAGGTGCCCTGGGCTTTTCCTTGGATCAGTGCTCAGAGATGGGGAATGGGAATCTGGAAACAAGGAAGACAGCCAAATGCATCAGTCTCCAATAAAAAACAAGGTTTCTTATATTTCTGCTTGAAGCTACATCAACAGAAAGCTGACAGCTGTTGTCTTCCCCTGACGAAACTGGTGACCTGTGTAAGTGGTTATTTAGCTTCAGATAAAAAGCAAAGCAGTTGTTGTCATTGGAACAAAAATGCAACAACTTAGTCTTACTTCGGCACAGTTTTGCATCCGACCCTCATGGAGTCCACGACAAAAGACAGCGAGGACAGAAGTTGTGGAGAAGAGGTTGGACGTTTTTCTGCTTCCCAGAGGGCAGAAGCAATTTTCAGCTCTAGTGAGCCAGCTCCAGGAACACCGAAGTCTGAACACAAAACAATATTCAAGCTCATTTATTCACGTCCTCCCATGGCAGCCACTGACTTGTCTGACTTTTTTCTTCTTCTAATACATTAAACAAAAAGGGCAGATCTAGGATTGCAGAATCTACCGACGCACATTTAACTCGGCGCCCGAAGTTTAAGAATAAGTGCTGTTTGTGTAAGTTAGTCCATTAAGAAATGCGATGAGGAAAAATCTGAATATTCATCTCTCTCAGGGTGATAATAATAGAAGTGTCACTCATGTTGTGCTTGTGCTCTGTCAGACGCACTGGCGCTGACTGCAGTAGTACTGAGACTTGCAGGTACACGCTCCATGATTGATAGCTATGCTAAGAGTGCCACTGCTGCTCTCCCCAGGCGATGGCAACTGCACTCGTGCTCAGCAAGCTGGCGTGCCAGCATATTTCTACGAGTCAACGCTGAAGCGAAGACATCTTCCTTCTGTTCAGTACAACTTCCCTACTATTGCTCACTGTATCTTAGGGATATGATATAAAGTGTTTAAACAGGAATCCAACGTTCAAAACTGTAAAACTACAGGGTGTCCTTTTAAAGCAGAAGGGTATGTTTGCAGCAGACTACAACAAAACTGTAATGTGAATTACGTTTCAAGGGAATGTATTTTGTTGCGGATTAAGTGCCTTTTTACTTATCGCAAACGTTTCTAATGATACTCCATGTAGGGAGTGGACGGGGTGGATGGGACAAACAAACATAGGGCTTTCATCCAAGAGACCACTCTTAAAATAAAAAGTAAATATGCAGTTATTTTAATTTATGTCTGTATTTTAATACGTCGCAAACGCAGTAATTTGTGTTGCCTTATCCTAACGAGGTAGTTTTTGTGTGTTTTTGATTTACAATTTTAACTGCGCGTTCAAAACTGTGACCTTAATGCGGCAGCGATAATCTGTGATAAAACGTTTCCCTTGAAATGTAATTGAGAATGAAGTTTAGTTGTATAAGAACATCATTTTGTAGGATGGTTAGCAGAAGATTGATGCCAACACGGCTCACAATATGTGGCTTTAAAGTCTAGTCTCCCCCGAGACATTTTCAGAAAACTATGGCTGTTCAAATGAGCTGGAAAGGATTACTGCCGGGTCGCAGCTTCCGCTGTGTTGTGGCAGAGATTTCAGGTGCGGGACGAGGCTTATTGGAGCTGGAGGTGGACAAAGGGCACTGGGTAAGTCATCTGCCTGCACTGTGCTATGGCCATCTACGCTGATCCACTTTACTTTTCTAATCCACTTGTCTCAAGCGAGCTACAAGTGTGTCCCATTTGTATTGTTGGTGTTTTTTAGTATGAATCGGTGGACTTAAACATTTTATGGGGATTAGTCCAGCTTAGCTCCATGCCTAATGCAATGATTAGGGATTTCTGGCAAAGCAGATAAGTGAATGTTCACTAGTTACTCAGCAACAGCGCTCAACTGTTAAAGACCTTAAGCCGAAATGGCAAAGTCTTGGACAAGACGGCTCTCCAGCTGCAGTAGTGTGTCACCCATAACACTTCATTAACTTTGGCTACGGGGTGATAAATCGATTTTCACATTGAAAATCTGAGGAAATCTATTGTCACCATCAAGTGAGAAGGTTGCATACAGCATGTTGAGGAAATGGTCTTCTTTGGCAAATGAGTCGGCTTTATTTCCAGGAGGTCTACCCTTTTCAAATGTAGTGTTCACCTTTCAACTGATCAGACAAGTTGGTTCTATTGTGCATAAATAAACTACACATGTTGATATATGTACATGGTTTCTTTGTATTTACTTATTTGACAGCATATTGTTCTTTCTCAGCCGAATATTACATCCAAAAAGTTTATGATTTACAGGTTGAAAACCACAGGCAGAATAAAGTTTGATTACAAAAGAAGGAGCTTGAGGAAAGAGTTTAAGCATTTCTCCAGCCTGATGACTTTATGTCAAACTGACAAGTGATAAGCCTCCAAAATGTACCATGAAATCTGACCTACAGCACCAGAAACTGCTCCGAGAGTTGTGGCCCAGCTAAAGACTCGCAGCAGACAAACTGCATTACTCCTAATACCAAACGGCTTGTGAAGCGCAGAACTGAGCAGTGTACAAATCAAAGCCTTCAAGGTCTACAACACAGGCGAATGTTTAAGGTTAAAAGCGAGAACTAGTGGGTCACTTGGGGATCAAAAGAATATTTTATAGGCCCGTATGAAGGGAATTTTTGAGTGCACGTTGGAAATGGACCTTTGAAGTCAAAATGTCTGCCCCAATTGTGTCAATAATTCCTTTTAAAGATTTTTATTAAACTCTTGGATATATGGACTGTGTGAGTGTGTGGTGTGTAATTACACTTTTCCCTCTCTTTTTAAGAATATACGTGCATAGTTTTAAAGAAATATATATATTCCCGGTAGAGAGAAGATTGCATCAACCCTAAATATAAGGGCTTGGGAACACTTTCAAAAGAAAGGAAAAGACCACAGTCGAGTCATTAGGCGTTATGTGTTAACAAATGGATCCATCAAAGGGGATCGGCATACAAAAGCATGGAAAGAAGAACAGCTTTGAGCACTTTGCATGAAAAAATAAAGAGGCAAACGCATATATCATACATCACATGGATTTCTACATGGAGAAATTTGTTGCAAGTGAGAAAAGATTCTCTTTCTCTCAATGGTTGAAATAAATTGTGCTTGATACTAATCTTCATTCTGATATTTGTCTTTGACTTGTTGCCTCATTTCCGTGCATCTCATCTTTCATCAGCCATTCATTTAGATCGTGCTGTCCCTTTTTAGTGCTGTTTCTTTTCTCAATAATGAAGCAGGTGTCTAATGGGGAGATGTTATTCATGCACTAATTGTGAAAAATATCTACACAATATTGTCACTGTTATTTGATGAATTGCTTTTAGATTAGCTGAAAGGTTCCATTGCTCATACGGTTGGTTTGAAAAGACAATATAGATTAACATTTTGTATTGTAGCTCTGGAGCATCATTAATCTCCTCTCACACCATTACACGTTGAAAGATGGCATCACTTAAGTAGCAAAATGAACAGATTTGAAGGAATGTGACTGAAACAACTAACTGAATGTTAAAGTGCTGTTGATATCCTACGAGAAGGTTTTTTTCTGTTATTCTGAGTTTTTGTCATTATCTCTCTGAAATGTACTTGCCTAAATTCTTGGCTTTCTGAAGTGAGAAAGGTGAATTATTCCTTAATAGCATAATATAACCATAGTGCTTTACCAATGACCCTCTTAAATGTGCCATTCAGTACTTCTCAGATGACTAAAATATTTTGTACCTGATTGCAAATCTTCTCTTTTTGTTCTCTTGTGTAGGTTCCGTCTGAGTAGGAGGTGGCAAGAAAAGATCAAATGCCATGGATGTATTCAATTTCACCTCCTGGAATGCCTCCGAAGGCAACGGCACCGAAGTTGTGGGAGAAAGTGAAAGCCCCTACAAGACTGTGGAGGTGGTGTTCATCGTGTTGGTGGCCGGTTCCCTCAGTTTGGTTACAGTTATTGGAAATATCCTGGTCATGCTTTCCATCAAAGTTAATAGGAACTTACAGACTGTCAACAACTATTTTCTATTCAGCCTTGCATGTGCTGACCTAATTATTGGACTGTGCTCTATGAACTTGTACACCGTCTACATCGTCATGGGGTACTGGCCCCTGGGCCCGGTGGTGTGTGACTTGTGGTTAGCCTTGGACTATGTCGTCAGCAATGCGTCCGTCATGAATCTTCTCATCATAAGCTTTGACAGATATTTCTGTGTCACCAAGCCCCTTAGCTACCCTGTCAAAAGGACCACCAAGATGGCGGGAATGATGATTGCAGCAGCCTGGGTCCTGTCTTTTGTCCTCTGGGCGCCAGCCATTCTCTTCTGGCAGTTCATTGTTGGTGGGCGGACTGTGCCGGAGAGGGAGTGCTACATCCAGTTCTTCTCTAACGCCGCAGTCACTTTTGGCACTGCCATCGCCGCCTTTTACCTGCCTGTCATCATCATGATTCAGCTCTACTGGCAGATCTCCAGAGCAAGCAAGAGTCGCGTGAAGAAGGATAACCGCAAGCCGTCTGGAGCCAATACAGAGCCCCTGTCACCTGGCCAGAGGGGGAACAACACACCGAAACCCAACAATAACAACGTACCGGGGGAAGAGACAGCACGTTTGCAGAGCCAGAACGCTGACGATGGAGCTAGCCAGCATGATGGAAAACTGCAAAATGGCAAGGGGCCTTCCTCGACCACTGCTGAGGGAGATCCCGAAGGAGACGACGTGACGAGGGAGAACTGCACCCCTGCAGAGGAGAAGGAGAGCTCCAATGATTCAACATCCGGCAGTGTGGCTGCGTCCAATCAGAAGGATGAGGAGGCCACACCCTCGTCCGCTAACGCCAGCGCCGAGACCAGCCAGCCACTCCCACGTCAGCGGGCCAAGGCCGGAGGCTCCAAGCTGACCTGCATCAAGATCAAGGCTAAATCGCCCAAGGGCGACTGCTACACACCGTCCAACGCCACCGTGGAGATCGTCCCGGCCTCAGAGCGGCAGAATCACGTGGCCCGGAAGATTGTGAAGATGACAAAGCAACCACCCAACAAGAAGAAGAAGGCGCCGCCGTCACGAGAGAAAAAAGTGACCCGCACCATCATGGCCATCCTGGTAGCTTTTGTTGCCACCTGGACTCCTTATAATGTGATGGTGCTTATTAACACCTTCTGCTCCAGCTGCATCCCCAACACAATGTGGACTATTGGATACTGGCTGTGCTACATCAACAGCACCATCAACCCGGCCTGCTACGCTCTGTGCAATGTCACTTTTAAAAAGACATTCAAACATCTTCTCCTCTGCCAATATAAGAATAGTAGATCAGCCAGATAAATATGGGCCACTTAGAGGGACGAGTTGCCTGTGTGTGCCATTCATGTATATGTGTGTGTGTGTGTGAAAGAAGTCCGTGAGCAAGACTGCAAGTGTACATGTGAAAATACTTTCCATCATTTTAATCCTTTGTTTTCCAATTTCTCTCTCAATAACCGGTTGTAGCACTTTACACACATTCAACTGTTGCCAGTTGCTTTGAGATGTGTCGTGCAAAAGCAGCATAGATTACAAAGGTTGGGGAAAAGTTGAGCCGTGAGCTCAAAAGAGGAGGGAGTATAAAGTAGGGAGCACTTAGTAGTGACACTGAGCAGATTTAAAAAAAAAAAAGAAAAGATAAAGAGCGGAGGAAGATCTGCACTGTACGAAAACACAAGAGTTCAAAAGGGAAAATAGGGCTGACTGAATTTCCAAACTTAAAGCTGTTTGAAGTTCAGTGGACATACCTGTAGATAACTGTACATATCAGTGTATACTCAATATTTATGTGTGTGCACATGTGGGTGGGTGCCGGCTCGGAGTGTGTGTCTACACCCACCTGTGCCCGTCTGCCTGCCTTCTTTCTGTCCGTCTGTGATCCTCTTCATGGCACTTCCAACCAGCAACATGTAGAATAAAGTGAGGTAGCTCGTGTCTCTCACCTGGAAGCTATCCCATCTACTAATGAGCCCATGTGGGAATGAGTTTCCATTAATACAGAATAGATGCATAAAAATATTAAGGCTGCACTTCAGCCAAACTACAACAACACATTTTCTCACTTACCTCTACTGGTGGTGTTTAACTGTGCGTCTTAGGTTGCCTTTATTTAGCCAAGTATGTCTCCACATTTCTGCCGCCACCTTATTAATACATGAATGCAGTTGTGCTCGCGGCATTTCTTTACAGAAACAATGTCCTGACTACGCAGTCGTCACTGACAAGAATGTTTCATTAGAACTACTTTCTAATGAAGAAATAGTCCCCCTCACTTAAAATTCACAATAAGTGAAATATACGTTTTTTCTTTATAGGCTATTTTGTGCCATAAAATGTTGATCTAGTGAATGGAAACACACTCAACTACTATTCTGAACCCCCATTGGATTTGAAGGAACACTTCGACATTTTGGGATATACATCCATTTAATGTCTTGCAGAGAGTAAGATGAGAAGATTGATACTACTCATGTCTGTAGATATGAAGCCTGGGTACAGTTAGCTTAGCTTAGCGTAAAGGCTGACGGCAGGTGGAAACGGCTAGCCTGGCTCTGTCCAAAAACCGTAAAACAAAATCGGTCTACCAACACTTCTGAAGCTCACCCGCGTTATGTCTCGTTTGTTTTATTTGTAAAATAACCGACGTGCAAAAGGGTTTATGTGTGGGACTATTTCTTTTCTTTTGGCAGGGAGCATACATTGCCTGAAGTCTTGTCGTCAATGTGAGGAAATCACTGCACCCCGGCCAAGAAATAGTCCTTCACGTAACCATCCTAAAACCAGGATTTGTTGTGTTCACATTTTGGATTACAACCAGCCGTATCATCGTAGAGAATAACCAAAACGCTGTCAGAACAACGGCGAGAGTTATGACTAAATAGGAACGGGGCGTGAGATTGTTCAGTCACACTCTTTGATTTGCCTGCCGATCACATGACGTCCCGTCAGCTTTTACAACTGCTGACGGGACGTCTGATGTCTATTTAATGGTGGTTTATGAAGACGCCCGTGTTTGCTTCCTCCTCGGTGAGTGAAACAGGTGGCTGGAGCTCAGAGCTGTGGCGCATTGCTGTTTGTGGGAAGGCATTGTGTGGCGTTTGTGTGGATGAGGGAGACATCGTGTGATTCTGCTGATTGATGTCACAGCGTGTACTGTATTTACTGTACTGATGATGATTGTGAAGGTGTGTGTGTGTGTGTGGGTATACATACTGATGTGTGTTTGCTCCAAGAGTGGAGTTTACTTCTAATCACAAGTCACGACCTTGTGATTTTAAATAAGGGCTATTTCCGCGTGTTAACTGTTCATGTTTTCTAACCCATCACCTTTTTTTTTTTTTTTTTTTAAATAACAGCCGTGTTAATTATCCTTTTCGATCATTCTATTTTTAGATTATAAATAATAAATGTCATTTAATTTGGAAATAAATTTGAAAATATCTATTTACTGTAAGACACGTTGCGCGTGTCATCCATCATTTCAACCCATTAGTCAATTCTCAGTTGCATTAATGTATGCTCACCAGTCGGAGTGATGAATATGCAGGAAGTGTTTGCCATCATGAGGTTGCCACAGTGGCTGGTAGGGGGGCTTTGCAAAGAATTACGCCTGCACCGAGTAGCTCCTTAAGGCTGTCTCCTAAACAGAGATCTGGGACAGATCCTATAATGAAAACTCACCATGAGGCTGATCAGATTATGGGACGATGTGGAACACCTACATTTGAGATTAAAGATTGCCCATTACACGCTCAGCTTGTGCTCGCATACTACGACCATGCCCCACTTAGTGCACTCAGTCCTGATCCTGTTATAGTCTCTACCTCATATATGAGGTCATGAATGTAATGTAAATATCACATATATATATATATATATATATATACACATTCGCTTGCTCTATTGTTAATTATCTTGCTCCTGCACTCATTCTCGCCTTGCTTCTTGCTACTGCATATTGCGCTGTGGAGCTCCTCTGTGCTGGATGAACAACCTTGCCCATGCATTCAAATCACAACGTAGCATTAAGATAGCACACTGATATTAACATTTCTTTGCTGGAGACCTACAGCAAAAAAGCTGTGTTAAATTACCAGGAATCCATAAACTCTGGATGCATCTCCAGCATATCGCCGAAACCCTAAAATGATACTCAAAGTATACCTAAATTACAACGTAGCACTACCTTATCACAAGTAAACATTTTACTGTACCTAATCTGACTGATTTTACATGTTTAAGTCAACGTACTATCACTTGTGTTTTTTCTTATTAAATAAAACTTAAAGGGCCAGCGTGCAGCATTTAGGGGATTTATTGGCAGAAATGGAATATGATATTAAAAGTGTGTTTTCTTTACCTGAAAATCAGAGTCATTCTGTTTTCGTTACCTTTGAATAGCATCCGGCGGTTTCTACAGTAGCCCAGAACGGACAAACCAAACACTCGCTCTAGAGAGGGCTTTTCACGTTGCTTAGGTTTCCCCTTCGGCCGCCGCAGTATATCCCTCCACGCTTGGCACATGGGAGGAGTTCCAGTTTGCCTCACCTCGCCTGATGCCTCCAAATCCCACACAGTGGCCATTTTTAACAATCAACAACTCGGCCAACCTGTTTCATCAAGTCCGTGTGGACGTGGTTTGATCAGATATGATTGTTAGCAGTGGCAGTTGATGGTGGTCTGGCAAACATGAGCAAACAATCCAATAACAGTCATCCAATTTGAATATATTTTTAATTCTGACATCCCACCGAAGAAAATGGCAACACTTTGAGTAAATGTACTTTCCAGCACTCTTGCACGTACTGTTTGTGGACGGTCGTGTTTATCTATCCGAGCAGTTTCAGGCGGCAACTGAGGCATCCATCCAAGTCCGACATCCAACCATCCGTTTGGGTGATAAGTGGAGCCGTGTCTGTCTGACATCCGTCACACGTCTCAGTAGTGGGTAGAGAGCCTTCCAGAATATCTGATTAATCTTTGCTAAGCTGTCGTTTGAGTGATATCAGCAGGAGAGTAAGTGGCTTGCAGCTCCAGCGGTGGTCCAGGGGTCCCAGTTTGAGCAGCTGCTTAGGTGTTTGATGGAAGGTGATGGCAGTTTATCGGCTCCTGGAGCGGGGGGATATATCTACGGCATGCACTTTAAACCTCCGGAGCGAAGTTCTCGCTCCTCCCAAACTTGTGTTGCCAATTCGGTGGACAGATGAGAACAAAAAGACGTTCTTGTATCAGGCGTTGTCGGAGGGAGGGGTGATGTGAGAGAATGTGGGCTTATGATAGAACAAGCGTTCTTTGTTGACAGCGAAAGAGAACGGCTGTCATGCATGTGAGGGAGATAACCCCCAAGGTGTACAGTTTGTACGTATGAAACAGATAAGCTTTCCTTTGTAGTCATGGCTTCAAGGGGGGAGGAGGTGGAGGAGTTGGTTTGTCAGTGACAAAATCCAAAGCAGAGCAGGATCGCGCCGCATGTGGAACCATGTTTGGAGAAGTCACAGCCGTTGCTGGCGGGTCAGCCAAGGGTTCCCGCTGCAGGAATTTGAGTGTCCCAGACGAAATCTGCCGCCTGGTGTAAACACAGCGTGACGCGGCGCTGTTTACCATCCCTCCTGTGCTTTTATAGCGTCTCATTCCGGTGTTGTGCAAACAGAATCCTCCACCTCTCGCTTTGCAGTCATCATCACCTTCACCATCATCATCATACCGGGTCCATTCTAATGCACGCATGCTCACGCGTGCATGAACATGTATTCCGGCGTTCATCTGTCTCGTATGACTCGCATAAACATCGTCTCTATTGTGATCAACGGATCATAATGTGCCGTCAGAGCCAGCTGGGCTCCTCTTCATACGGCTTATGTCAAAGGGCTAAACTCCTTCTACGGAGTATACGTATGACATGTAACGTTTATCAGAGAGGACTTCAAATGTAAGGTTTCTCTGGCTTCGCTCTTGGCGGCTGCTGCTGAGAACAATCTCTGCAATCTTGTGCAGCCGTGCAGAAGCGAGCGCGCAGCGGTAGCTCGTGCACGCGGTGAGAGTATTATCGGAGAGGGGAAAATATATATCGCCAGATTGTACGGAGCAATTTGAAGTGCCTTATCCAGAGTAACATAAGCAAATTGCTCTTTTATCTTTAAAACCCCCCGCTGTGTGTGACGTGTGTCTGTGCAGAAAGTGGTAGATGGTGCTACAGTGGGATATAAAGGATATTGTGTTTCTCAGCTCTGAGCTCCCATCACTATAATTTCCATCCTATCAGCTGTCTGATTGCAGAAGCAATGGAAGTGTGGACTGAACAATCTAAACCCATCATCTCAATGCCTTTTGAAATAATTAATTTAAAAAAGAAACCTACAGAACAGAGTCACAGCAGTGACTTATTTCTATACATCCTGGAGGCCCTTGCGGGCTATTTCCGGAGATTTTTCCATCCAGTATGTGTGTGCGTGTGTGTGTATTCACATTTGTCATACATGCTTTCCGGTGTGTGTCTGCTATTATAAAGAGAGCAGTGCTGACATTGGTCTGTGTGTGTGTGCGTGTGTGTGTGTGTGCATGCAGCTTGCTGTGCGGTGTTTTATTTTTTCTAAATGGCCTCCTCAGCATGAAGACATCAGATTGGCACACATCAGGGTAGATGCACAATGTGTGGTTGTCTATTCGTGTCATAACTCCCTCCTCTTTGAACAAGTCTTTCAATAGCAACAGGCTTCCAAAGACTCACTTAGACACATCTTTGCGTGGTACTGGGACACATAAATACATTATATTGTACATTTTCTATCACATTTATCAAAGCTGTTTCTTTTATCACTGTACAAAGTACAAATGTAACATGACAAATTCAAATATGAGCAGTGTACAGCCAGAGAGTTTCTCTTTTTTGTTTTTAAAATGTATTTGAAATCTATAAGGTATGAATATTATGGGTATTGGAAGTGTTTCAAATAGATTATGAGAGTAGAAGGTATACATATAAGTGCATTTCTGGGGGCATGATTTACTAAGAAATGGATTCTTGCCTTGAAAAATGAGCGACTGGATCCAAACGTTTCAACTTGGGAGCAGCGTTCAAGGGGATTTCAAGAGTGACTTTTGCAGCCAGGAAAGGGGAGGAAAAAAGAGCAAAGCTGGAAACCCGGACAGGAGGACTGGAGCTAAAACTATTTTCCAGTGACCCAGAGGCCCAGAGGCAAAGGCTTCATTTTGATTTCACCTGTATATGTATGAGGCCTCTTGCTCACCTTGGGAGGAAGCTGGCCGTCTGCTATGTAACTGGACACACTTTATAACTTTTGCAATTGTATCATCCTGGGGAAAAGTTTTCTTTTTTTTTCTTGAGGAGCAACCAAAGTGTCGAGGGTTGAGTTGTTTGACCCGTTTTCAGCTTCAAGGGTCACAGTAATCATGTGGATTTGAAACAAAATCAGTAAAAAATAAGAAAAAAATGAAGAAAAATCTGTAGCCTGCTGCAAGTGATAAATGTACATACAAGTGCAAACATTTTTCATTTGCTTATGTATGTAGATGTTCTTTGTGTATTCACTCACTGTGGCTTGTGGCTTCTCTTGCAATAGGAACAATACATTTGACAGTCTATTGTTTGCATTGTATATATCTATATGATAATATATTATATGTAATTCGGATGCGGTACATTTGTAATGTACATACACGTCTTTAATAGCTACTATCTGAATGTTTCCTCCACCCAAAAACCCCTCATTTATTCTCCTCTCCCCCTCCCCCACTATGATACTTCCTGTACAGTAACAATGGTATTGATTTCCTTTTTGATGCATTCTTGATTGATTATTTGTTCTGGTCAATGAATCTGAGTGTTATTATCGCTGGCCACCCATGACACTGTAAGATGAACTGCATTAAGTGGTTATATTGTGCCATTTTCTCTCAGAATGGAATTCAAATAAAGATATATTAATGTGTTTTAATTCTTTTGAAATTTCTTGTTTGTTTTGGAATGTGAGGACGCACAAGGTAAAAGAGAAATATCTTTTCTGGCTTCTATTTTTTATTCCTTTATATTTTTGGAAACAGGAAACAAAGGGATTGTTAACTCCAATTGAGGACTACAATTAGGGAGCACTTTTATTTTATTTTTTTATAGCCAAGAGCTGGAGAGTATAATCAGAGGGTATAAATTGAGGTACAACAGAGCAGCAGGAGGAAAACACACTAAAAACAGTAGTAGTTTGCATACTTGTACATATGCTAAGCATGCAGCCTCCAGTCAGATTACATTTATTCTTACTTGAAATGGAAGAAAAATTTCATAAAGCATAGAGTAATGGGGGGAAGCATTAACCATTAACTTGAGACACTTGAAAGATTGCAAATGCATTTTTTTTGTTGTTGCACAAATTAATTAAGTGAAGACGTTCAGAGCTTCCCTTTTAGCAAGCTGCTTCATTAAGGCGAGGCATGGACCGAAGAGCTTTCCAAATTAGAGTTAGGCTATGCAGCTGTAAAACAAATCCTATCCAATTTGTTGGTAAGAAAATAATCCTAAAAATGACATCATTAGGTAAGACACTAGAAAACAAATATCTTCCATTTTTCATTATTCATCCCTACCGCTGACTATTACATCTCCTATTGCAACATACAAGTTGTTTCTTATCAGGTGCTAGAAAGAAGAAAAAGTAAAACATGTTGTCACTAAAAGTCATGTTTCCACTGGTTTTGTCAAAGCTCTATAGGCTCCTACTGTCAACCTACAGGACACACAAAGAGGAACCGTGTGGAAATAGGGCAGTGGACGTCTTTCCACCCTCTTCTTCCTTCCTCCCGGGGACACACAACCTCATCAGTCCATTTGGGTGCGCTCTCGCTTCTTGCCTTCCTTCTTTTGCTTCTTTGCATCTGCAACAAACAGAAAAGAAAGAGTTGCAGCACACTTTCTCTGAACAGAGGTGGTGTGTTTTTGTGTGTGCAAATAAACCAATCCCATTGTCTCCATGAGGAGCACATATAGGCTCCGCTTCAGATTGTAATAATCAACCGTATTGACCGCGTGACACTGCATGCGGTCCCTACTCTCTCCTGGGGATTGATTTGTGGCCTGGTGTGCTTTATCAACTTCCTGCAAGAGTGAATTGGTACCTGGCAGCCATGACAGGAGCCACGGTCCATGGCTTTCCCTTCCGCTCTGGTGAACAGGAAGAGAGCACAAGCTACAGCGGTTTGGCTAGCTAGCGCCTGGCTAGCTGTTTTGGTGGACTGTCAATCTGCTGGGCTGTTTGTGTTTATCTGCACACGTGTCTGTCCGTCAGTTTTATTCTTCAAACGTATTACAAGTTACATGAGGTTACATGCCTCAATCGACATTTTAATTAAGTTGAATTAAATCAAATACAATTATGTTTTGGGCTGAATTGAGATGATTACCTTCGAACCAACCACTTTTTCATGGAAGGCGTTTTGATATGTCACAGTATAGGAAACGAAGCAAAGTTGTAAATAATAAAGTTAGCATTGGTTGAAATTCATTCCAGGGTCCTAATAATGAAGTTATGCCTTTCAGAACTCAGTTCTTACTGTTGATCACTAAATGGGCTGACAACACATCCTCCTCCAGTCTAGTTTCAATATGAATGTATAATACTCAGAAATGTTTCAACATAAAAACATCAAACTACTACTTCAACACAAAGTACGCAGTATTCATTTCAAGATGGTCCACATTGGGCAGATGGAAAGTGAGGTATAGGAATGGATCAAACAAACGCAGGACTTTCACCAATGAGACAGCTGTTCATGTCCTGTGTGTAACCAAGTCAATTTGACTTATTTACGTATCTTAACCCAAACCCAAAAAAAATTCTAAGCCCAACCAAATAGTTTTGTTGTACTTATATTAGAAGTTTATTTTTGTATGTATGTATGGAAAGAGCAGAAACTGAAACACCCTCCCTGACACATCCAAAACTGACGGTAGACAATTCAAATTGGGTGCTGGAAAAAAGTGTTACTGAAAAGAAATGTTATTAAAAGGATGCGCTAGCAACTTCTGTACCTGTGTTTGACCATCTTTAAAAAAATATATTGTAAGGGTGACTGCCACAACTAATCTCTAACTATAAGCTTTGTTATAATGACGTTGTTTCAGAAGTAAAACTAGTGGAGGTCAAGCAAATTTAATCAAAATGCTCTGACAAATACAAGTAATGTATGGAAAAGACATCTTGGTTCATTTAAAGAAGAGATACAGTGTTAAGACCTGAATTACTTTTAGTTTGGAATGGATTAGCTTGAAAGGACACTTCCACAAATTCTCTAATGGCATGCTGGCGAGCAGTTCTGAACAGCGACCAATATGCTTACTCAATGAGGTTTCAACCTTTTAACATTCTGACTGTGCACTCTGAGGAAATCTTTTTAGAAATCTGTTCTTGTCACCTCCGCTGCACACTTCCACGAGCATTACGATTTTGACGTGCAAAGCGCTCTCACCCATGCAAATACGGAAATGGCTCTTCCGTCCTATTTATTTGCTTGTTTTCATTTGTTTGAATGTTTTTTCTCTCACACTGTTGTTTCCGTCAGCATATTCTGCTCCCGGGAGAGAGATGGCAGAAAGGATTCACTCTCATCTTTCTCCATATGTGAGATGTGGGACTTTTCAGGCTGGAGTACTTTCTGCTGCATTTGCACATCACATGGCAACGCTCGCTCTCCTCTCTGCCTCTGACACACAATCATAATCAGGCCGTTGCTGCCTTCACTTGACCAAATCTGTCCTGAACCAAAACACGAGGACTACATGTTTAGCCAAAACTGAGTCGAGAGCAGAGCCTAACTTTTTATTATACATTTACTCATGTACAACTGTGAGGTACTTGTACATTTACAATTCTATGCCACTTTATACTTCTACTTTCCAACATTTCAGTATTCCAGTTAATGTGTTTGACACATGTAGTAACTTTTGCGATGCGGTGCTAACCTTCTTATATTGATCACAGTGACAGTGATCAACAGTATATATGGATCAAAAAGCTTGAGACAAAATCATTCCTATGCAAATGCTGTTTGAACAATTTTCCAATAGTAATCAAGAAGTCCGCTTACAGTATTAATTTTCAAACTTGAGAACATACAGTATAAAAAAAACATTTACACTTTAGTCCCATAATGCTTTGCCTAGTGATAACTCCCCTGCTTCCTGCTGGCTACTTGGTGCTAGTGCCGTGTGCAAACAAAACAGCCTAAAAAGAGATTAAATGAAGCTATTACAAGTTCATATATGTTACAAAGTTTGGCTGGCCAGCTTGCAAACGTCAAACCTTCTTTTCTTACATTCACAGCTTCTGCAGTTACGGCTCTCTGCCGTTTTTGGTAAGGGCAGAAATCAGGAGTGAGCGAATAAATAATCAAACTCAGCGTGGCTCTGAATCTTCGTCTTTGACTTAAAATCCGAACACCACCTATCTGTCCGGGAAGAATGACGCAAACAAAATTGCTCCAAAGAAATTCAGAGACGCCAGATTTTAGCTACAAACGCTTTTGTTTCACCTGAAACCAACTCTGGCATCCAAACACTCCAAACGTGCCGCTTTCTCCCGTTCTGCAAAAAGGAGAAGGCGGGGACCTTGAGGTTCCTACAGGCATTCATAATGTTTCATTTCTGTCACTCTTTGTTCTCTCTTTCGCTCCACGGGGGTCTGTGTTTCACCTGCGCTGGACAGCAAAGACACGCAACTCTGAATCTCAGATCGCTCCCAAGGCGCCTCTTAGCATTGTCTCCTCCGGAATCTGCAGGTGACAGATTCTGCCTCCATCGCAGCAACCTGCTGCAGTCAGGGGGAAACCTATCTCCCAACCCAAGGTGGCTGTTCAGAATTGCAGATTTTGGCCGATTTGGCAGATCTCCACTCCCTGCCGGGCGGTGGGGGCTCTCCTCTCTCTATCGGAGTCACGCCAAAGCCAAATGTTTCTGTTTTTTTCCCATAAGCTCTATGATCCCGCTGCTGTGGACTGTATCTCTGCCATCCCTCGACACAGAAAACCATACACAACTCCCCTCTCTGCGCACACCTCATTGTGCACAGCACCCCCTCTTTCTTTTCCCCAGTAACCCCTTTGCTTCCCAGAGCTTATCTTCCAACTGGCAGACGTAGAAAAATCACGCCACGCATCATGCAATCACATTGCTCCGAAAGCGAATCTCTCTCTCTCTCTCTCTCTTTCTCCGACTGCTTCCCTTCATCTCGGCCACTGTCATCCTCGCTCTGCTTCTCTGCTGCCCTCAGCTCTCACACCTCTTAGGCTGTCACTTTGCATCCACACATCTGGCCTTCATTGCAATTGTTTCACGCAGGTACGCAGCGTTGCAAACCAAACACCTTTTGACGCACACATCAGGTATATGAATACATACATTTTATTTACATTTTTAACATGATAGGTTCATGATCTACATCTATTCCCTGCATAATGTAACGGCGGCGTAATCAAAGTGTAATGTGGATGCATTCATGCATCCTTTTTAAAGGGATTTCAATGTGGAGCTTCTTGTCTTCACACGAGAGCAACTAAAAGGGTCTGATGATTAAATTCATCAAATTGACATCAGGTTCTGTATATTCACTTTATCACGCTAGGATAGCAACAGCAAAAAAAAAAGACTGATGTATTTGAGACCTCTCTACAAAGCAACATTCCTCACTCTCGCCCATTGCATTATGGCATAGGTTCCATCCCCCACAGCTCAGGACAGAATAAACCAATGTAGAAAATGGATGGACATTAAACAACCAGTCCTCCAAATTCAAAAGGAAAATGTGTTGTTTGTCATTGCCCAAGAGTGATGATTTTGGTTTGGGGTGCTGATGCTGTTGCTTTTGTTAGGAGAACTACAGTAGCAGCCCATTCTCACTCCCAACTTCAAATTGGCAGCTTTGTCAGTGGCTTTATGTGTCTAACCATGACTCTACGTGGCTGTAATTATGGTGGGGTGTAACCTGTTGAGCCTTTTATATCAGGAAAATCAAGAAAAAATCATGCTATAAATCCCCCCCCCCCAAAAAAAAAAAAAAAAACATGTTAGGTATCAAATTAAAGATAAAAATCAGGGCTACAATAATATATAATCCCAATGTACAACCTCTAGACACAACTCAAATAATAAATAGGATTAGGGGTTAGGTTTATTAGGGTTAGGGTGTGGGCTTAAAGGGTTTTAAGGTGAAAGTCAGGGTTTTTAGTAGAAAGATAAATGGATGATGGGTGGTTGGGTTGAAAAACACAGGACTTTCACCCAGGAGGCCGCCATTTGTGTCCTGAGTGAAACCAAATGTTTACTTATTTTAAGTTCCGTGCATCGTTATTACGTCGCATAGTTAACGTAGTCTGCATTTCGACCAAACCCACATTCTTTAAAAAGTTATTTACTGCTCAAATTGAAGTTTAGTATTAAAATAACGAGCGGAAACTGACCCGTACTGTACAACTGAGGCTAGAGGGGTATGTAGAGCGCCACAGTTTGACCAAGCTGCCATATTTGCTAAGTTGGGAGTGACCTAAGTTCCATTCGCGTCTCTTTATATGTTATCGACAGCATCCTGTACTCTCTATTTGCTAAGAGTGGGACAGCCACAGATGGCGATTACGGTACAGCGCCTCAAGAAACTTCTTCCTGTCACAATGCATTAATGATGTGCTACCGAGTGAAACATTTAACAGATTCCTCCTTTGAAAGTCAAACAGAGTTTTGGCACAACATCTTAAGACAAACCGTCGAGCAGACAGATATGTAACAGTTGGCAGCACTGCAGCTGCAGACATCCTGTAGTAAAACAATAAAAAACAATAAAAATTGCAATGTCTGGCTTCACCTGACCTTGGCTGTTTGATGAAGTGACAGTAGGGTTAAACAAACTCCATGTGCAAACCTCTGTGTGCATACATGTCATCTGCTGAGTGCGATAAGAGGCGCAGTTTATGACCGTTGGCAGAAATTCGGCACTCATTATAATCCTGTTTGGACAATGGGACAGTCACAGCGGGTCAGATACATCCTTGCTTACAGAATTAACAAAGGGCATCGCTTCACTTGGAATGAACCAAAGGCTTTCTTATCACCACTTTTACACCAAGCAGAGGGTAATACATTCCACATGGTGGTTATAATTCTTGTTAATATTCTCCTATTAGCCCAGATCTTGTGCATTAGCCCAAATCTTGTGCCGACTCCACTTTTTTGATAACTGCCCATGTCCCGTAGAATGTAGGAAGTAGGAGCTCCCTGACTTTGATTTCTTTGTCGTGACCAAAGGACGCTAAAAGCATGTAATTACAGCTGAATAGCGGGTTAACCTATTCACCTCTGCTTGAACACGGACACTCACTGCTTCGGTTTAGCACTTAAGTAGGAAGATTTCCATCATGCTGATGTGAATGTGACTCACAGCTGACATTGCCCGGGATTACAATAATTCGCGAGGGTTTGTGGGATAAAGATGCAGTCAATCTGCAATGTTCCCAGGAGACCGGATAAATACATTCATCAGAAAGAGAAGACGGCATCTCTCAAATGCACGCTGATGAATGTACTGATGCTAATTCATCATAATTCAAATATAATTCAGATATTTGACCTGTATGTTATAGCTAAAACACATTCAAAAAGCGGCATGAAATATCCAAGCTTGTCACCGGGAAGCAGTGAAGCAGTTCCTCTGAATACACAGAGACGCATCAGTGGTAAACATCCCTTCAGCTATAATTAATTAAACCAACCAACCAATGTATCATTCCCTGTAACTGTTTACAGTGATTTGACAGTGCAAGAAAGTACTGGAGCGCTTCTTCATGTAAATCCCGACTTTGTCTTTCTTTTGATCCAAACCGACTGACACGTGATTTCTCAATAAAACGAAAAAACAAAATAACATGTCCAGCTTTCAAAACTAGTCCAAAAAGACAACTGTGTAGCATCAAGGGTGCGATGTTAAGTTGCAACAAACCCCCTGAGAAAGACATTTCGAGTCAAAAGTCTGCGTTAATCGAAGGCTTGTTTGGGCTGTTGCTAACGCAGTGATTGTTCTGCGGTGTCTCGGTACCGTTTGTGAGCAAACCCAAACAACCCGTCTGCGCAGGCATTCGTTCAGATGGACTCAGGTGATCAACAGATTAACATGAGTGGGAGAGGATTGTCTGGGCCGTCTGTTTGTTTGACATCTGGGCCAAAGAGAACACACAGGATATGCGGAATAAAGTCGGCAAAAATACCAACATTGATGATGTTATAAGAGAGAGACTGCAGCAAAAGAGCTTCGTACGACTGTAGATCAGTGAATAAACTGCGACAGCAATATTTCAAGGTACACAATTCCTGACAGAAGTGGCAGCGCTTACAACAAAAAAGTTGAATTTGCTCTTTCTTCTTTATAGCGAATACTTCATTTATTTTTTGACCTCTAAAATGTGTGCACTCTCAAACCGAACCAGACTAAATAGTAGGAATAGGTTTTATTAGAGCGCTTTATAATATTTTGCTTTGTCTCAGGTGAATACTCTTATTCCGTCTGTATATTTCATTTAAAATTGCTACTGTACTCTTCTCTTACTGTTTTTACTACTGTTTATTGTTATCTTATGTATATTACTTGATTGTTTTACTATGTATTGTGTGCAAGGCTGCTGTAATCCTGCAATTTCCCCACTGCGGGACTAATAAAGGATTATCTTATTTTATCTTATCTTAATGTCATCAAAGTTTGGTTTAAACAAAGATCAAAGTGGTACTTGGATTTCTTTAATAAATGTAATTGTGCCAATGTGTTTACCTCTCAGGGCGCACAAAAGAGTCAGTTGGTACATTAGAAGTTATTCAAGGCATCAAGTTGCCATCCTTAATATTCTGACTCCTGCTTCCCACGATCCCATCCCCATCTTTTGTTGGAGTGCTGAGAACCCCGCGTCATATTTTTGAGGATGCGGTGATTCATGAACTGTTGCCGACAGCATGTCCGGCGAGAATTTCGTTCTATCGAGTGATGATTCATTCCTCTGGGTTTACCTTGCAGCTTAGTCTTGGGGATTTTCCCACAGGGCTTGGTGGCTGTGACGGTGGCGGCGCAGGTCGCATCCATGAGCGCTCGCTTCAGCACGCCCGTCCTGTTCTTCTTGCCTGTCGCCAGATCGCACTCCCCCCATGCCTGGAAGTCGTACTTGCACTCCCCTGCAGCACACACAGAAATCAAATACTTCATTAGGTACTTTTTGTTCAGTGAAGTAGCTTTGAGGAAGCATAGTACAGGAGAAATCAGGCAGAAAACCGGGTAAAATTGGACACAATGCAGCATCTAGATGTGTGTTTAAAAGAAAAGCAGTCAATTGCAATCAGTCAATGAATCAACCCCTTAGAGCCAGAGGACTTGTGAGTCATACACTTTGAATGGCTGTTTGATGAATGCTTTTTAATTAATGCCGTTATCCCCTTCCTATCAATAGAAACTGTCCAATAGCCACAAGACCATATCATGAGACACTCTTATTAAAATCAAAATAAAAGATGCTCATAGCTTTTTCCTAATAGCAGCAGATGGTGCTTCGCTGTTCTGATTCTGTATTTCCTATATATATATATATATACATATATATATATATATATAATGAAACCTGCTAACAGATGAATGCAATCATGGCCTGGCTCCTGTACATCCTGGAAATAATAAGCTGATACAATCTTGGCAGCAGAGAAGTGAAAGTACTTTTATCAGCACCTGTAATAAATTGGCTTTCATTTGATATGAAAGCACTTTTAAACTCCGCCTTAAACTAAACCCCAAGAGGATGCAAGCAGTAGCCAGTGTATGTTATGGAAATGTGTTTGAAAGGGTGTGTGTGTGCGTGTGTGTGTGTACTATATGTCCATGTCTCTCACATCTCCCTCCATTATTTTGTTGCCACTCTAGTCGGGCTCCCTTGAGGCTGTGACACTCGTTCGTCAGCTTCCTCTCACATGAAAGCATTGGACCCCTTGTCACTGCCTCTGAGATCCCCAGGTGCTCATCAGAGGAGGGGATAGAAAGGGTGAGCAGGGGAGGGAGAGAGAGACAGGGCCATTGTTGCAAGAATCCTACAGGGACTTCCAGACCATCCAACTTTAAAAACCTCCGCCTCTGTGATTTGTCTCAGAGAGAGAGAGAGATACCTGGCAGGCTCCTGGGAGCTTCATAGGCAGCCTATGTCCTCTTAAAGGTGTCATATACATATATAGATTGTAAGGCTGATTGATTATTTAGAATCGTGGCCTGCCCTTGAACATTTTCAAAACCAGTTTCAAATACTTTAATAAGTAGAAGAATTTAAGGTCGTCGTCTGAAAGTAGTCAAAGCTAATGATTGAGTTAATTTGTTCCCTTTTTTCCGTGGTCACTTTTCAACATCAAAAGCCATTTTGTGGAACTTTGTGTCCATTAATTTGTGCAACACTGCACATATTTGTACGCATGTATCTGGAGTCCAGAACGATTCTCAGAGAAAACCCTCTGGTTCCAGATTGACACTTTGTTACAAGGTTCTTGATATGATACCTACAGCCACATAATGTTAATGTTAATACAGTATTGTGATTCATATCTGAGCCACGATTTTATTGCAGGGTCTCTTCACACCATTTCAAACACGTTTTGTGTGACGTGGGCAACAAATGTTGCAGTGGTTATTTATCTTTTTTGAATTGCAAAAAAATCCTCAAATCACACCTAAAATGCAAAATCTTACCAAGTGTCATTGGCTATTTAGTTGACAAAATATATGATGCAATCACCTAAAAAGTGAAATATATAGATATTGGAACTTTTTAGTGCATCTTGAATACATTGTTGCTTTAAAACATTACAGGCTTTAAAATAAAATGAAATAGAGCTCAAAATGAGTCCTCCCAGCTAACGTCAAGTTCGCTATTCATCTTGCAAAGCCTAAATATTTCATCTTATTCAAAGAAATCCTACCCTAGTATGTCAAAACATAAAGATTGTTTTACTTATTACAAGCAAAAACACCTTGTATTTATTGTGTTTTTTTAACTTATTTTTGAAGTAACCTTTCTCTCATTGTAAAATAAAAAAGCCCTCTACATGTACAACACAAGAAGGGCCCCTTCTTCTCTTTTCTTTCCTTTTTTGTTTTGTTTTCTCTTCTAAAGTAACTTCCTATAATTTAAAGGCCAGCGGCATATAAATTAGTGCAACTACTCAAAGTTTTGCTGCTATAATCTATATAGCCAGTTAGCGGGACCCTGATTTCCTGCAGTGTGTTCATCACTCGTGACAGGCTCATTGCAGAGCAGCCTGACAGGCCTTACTGGGGGAACAAAAGTCCCTCAGGCTTGTCACTGCAAGACATTTCAGCTGTGAAGGCTGCACAGTCTCTCGCCCAAAAAGCAAAAGACAAAGCAGGATGATTATTCCTGCGTTTTCCATGTCGATGTATCACTTCCTCAGCAGACTTTTTTTTTGTACCTCTAATTAGCCAGTTTAATCATTCCCTATTGTACAAATGGGACCATTGTTTGTGTGAGTGACAGGCCAGCATACATTATGAGGAGATGTGGGGTGAGCGAGGGACGGGAGCCGTGCAGTTATAGGACGCATGTGTACATACGCCACACATATTTCTACCAATTGTTCTAGTCACAAATATTATTTAAAAGTTGACTTTTCAAATTGGTTAAGAAATGGCTGTGTCCTATCCCGACCTCCAAACTTCTTCTTCCAGTTGCAGGGGATCTTGCAGCGTTGGGTCTTGATGGTCTGCTTGCAGTCGGTTCCGGTGCGTGTTCCCTCCCTAGTGCCGAGTCCACAGTCCCCTTCGTTGGCTACACACACACTCCACTGCCAGTCCCCACAGTCTGACTTGCGCTCCTTCTTTCCTGTAAGATCAAACATACACCAGTTATTGTTTTTTACATTGATGACGACAAGTCCTTTCTGTATAGGCCCACATTATTTATTGTACTCTTTTTTTCCCCCTGGATTTTAGCAAGTCATGTATTTATGGATTTAAGTTCTCGGTCCAGTCTCACAGCAGTCAAGTCCATGTCAAGTATGAAATATGAATTGTCATGACAAACATGGCAGAACAGTCTCACATCTACGGGTCTGGTTATAACGAATGTTTTAGAATCTGTCTAATCAATCTTGCAGTGTCTATATATATTTACCCCCTCTTGAACTTTGTAATGTTATTTTAAGGCAGATGTAATGAATTTAGTGTTTATGCTAATTTTCAATTAAAATGAACTTTGTTTACTTGAATATAAATTAGCTAAATGTTGTTTGTTACCCAAGTGGGAATTATCTGACTTATTTTGCTTTTCTTGTAAGTTATTGCTTTGTGTTTCTGCTAAATTCTCAAGGGAGACCAATTACTTCAACCCCAAAGGCTTTTTCCATTTTCAAATATTTTCGAGAGCTGTGTCCAACTAAATAAGCTGTTAAGAGGAATATTTCTCGTAGTGTGTATTTAATGTTGAACATCATGGCGCTGCTGTTTAATATTAATATACCGTGTAAAGGAACTCTAAACCTGCAGATATAGATAAGTCTATTGATGTTTCAATAGTTGAAGAGTCTGTCCCAGGCTTTGCAAACCTCACCTTGTTTCTCTGCCTTGCCGCCTTCAGCTGCCATCACCGTTAGCACCAGGAGTGCCATCACGGCCACCCGTGTCCACTGCTTCTGTCCATTCATACTGAAAGAGAGACGAGACAGTCGTTAGAGCGGAACCCTGCTTTTTTTTAAACAATTACAGCGTTATCGGCCTGTGCTGTTCAGTGCAATCAAGGAGCCTTTTCGGAATGGCAAGTGTAACTTGTCCACTTAGATGTTGATTAATGATCTGATTGTTTTAAAAACACAACATTTCGAGAATATCTAAAATGTGCCTGACTTGACACATTCAATTGTTTGGTAGAACAGACGAGGAAAGCAATAGTCCCAAGTCTCATGGGACAGAAGAATTGCCTGGGGAATTTCCATCTCTCGTCTGGTGTCATTTCCACTGTGCTAGATTCCAATATCAACATTTTGATTGTCTGCACCGTCACTACACCGTCAGTCAAGGATGTATTTGCTGTCAATCTCTGTGAAACCTTGTCAAGGGTAGATAAAGTCCAACACACAAGTTTGATTTGTTAAAACCTAAAAACGATTTTGTGAGTGAAGCCAAGTCAACCCTTGCTGACAACCTAAGATTGAGGCTGCAATGTGGAAAAATATTGTCTTTAAAGAAGCGTTTGCTCCGATTCCACACACATTTATGTTTAGATTGTTTTTGGGAGTTGATTGGAAGGTTTTGAAGACATGTTCAGTATTGGTTCTTATACTGACCTCAAAAGTACCCTGACTATTGGGTCATTTTCAGATATGATCAATGTTTTGTCAGTGTGTACCCATGTTGAATACTTTGAGCAGGACCCCATTTTGGGTGTTTTATAAGTGGATCCCTGTTTTGTATGTTTTACGAGTTGGTCCCCGTATTGCATGCTTTACAAGTGGGTCCCCGTATTGTATGTTTTACGAGTGGGTCCCCATTTTGTATTTTTACGAGTAGGTCCCCGTTTTATATGTATTTTGAGCGGGTCCCTGTTTTGTATGTTTTACGAGTGGGTCCCCGGTTTGTTTTATTAGTGGGTCCCCATTTAGTTCTCATGAAAGGATCCCTTGTTTTGCACACACACACACAAGGATGCGGGGATCCAACAAATATTCTTGCCAGTGGTTTCACTTTTTTTGACAGTAATGACCCTAACATGCAGGCAAATATTATGTTATTAGTATTCCCTTTTTAGCTGCCAGAACATGCAGAGGTTTGTAGTTTGAGAGAGTTATGTGTGAGGTCCAAATATTGCGCAAGAAAAGATTACGCCTGCTGCCAGAAAGCGAGAAAAGAGCTAGATGGAATAAATTGCCACTGTACTTTGATTTGTCACACAAAAATGTGATTAGTCGTCTGTCTCTTTGTTTGCACAAAGCTGCTGACATTTTATAGCTGGTTTAAGGTTTTAAGAAATCTAATATCCTCCATATAATCAGAGTCAGAAGTTCCTTTATTATTTGATCCTCCAGCTGGTTCTGGATCAGCAGAAAGCCGTTCCTGTCACTATCACCAGCCTAATGCACTGTGATAGAAATGTTGCAGAAAACCCACTCAATTCGACTTTCCTCCCCTGCCCTTTTTTAGAGAGAAATCTTCCTGCAGCCAGCGCTCTCTGAGAGCAGAGACAGCATGAGACTGAAGCAATTACCTAGTCCACGCCAAAAAAAGGCTCCTCTGAACTCACATTCCTGTCGAAAGGTTGATCCTAGTGGGTAAATAATATCCATTTGTCATTTTTAATTAATCTTAAGCTGGTTCTGAGCCCCTCCACCCATTGTTTAAGGAACTTGCATTCCCAACTTTTCATTTCACTCTCTGAAGACTTCACACAAGTTAAGTCTGTGTATAGGATGGTGAAAGCCTCTGAAAACTTAAATCAGGTATTCAAACCTCATATTTAATTATTGAATGTTATTGTTGTGCTTTCTACCTAGGATTTAATGTCTCCCAGCGCATTCTTAGAAACTCATAATGAGCCTTATGGCAGCGCCTGTAGTCTGCCTGCCAGGAAGAGTCGTCTGAAACCTTTACACGATTGAATTTATACTTGCCGACTGTGGCGGCGAGCAGGCAAACCCTGTTTTGATTAAATACATGAGAGTCTGTCTCAAGAGGTTTTTTTTTTATGTTGCCTTTTTTAAGAGATTCCAAACAATTCATCTCCATAACCCAAAAAAGGAAGGAAAAAAAATCTGTGAATCCCAACCGTAAGAAGCGCATATAATGAGTTCAGGGAGAAAACCCAATGAAAGAACCCAGATAAAGATCATTTCCAAGAAAAAAGGCATTGTGGCCTTTCAAAAGATAAGAAAACCTTTTCCTCAGTTAAAAGTGTTGGCTTCTTGCTGCAGTGCAGGCATGAAAGGGGACAGGGTTGATGACTTTGAGTGAGCACTCCATACAGTGGCTTAAAGAAAGAAAAGTCTTGGAATGGAAGTGAATTAACCATTTCCTCTGAAGCCATAGAGTCCTATGAGACGACAGGTTGCTCCTCCTCTTGAGGTCAATACATGAAATGGAAGTCTCTCGCTGCCATGTTGCTCCTATTTCCAGAGCATGACAGCATAATGGATGTCTGGGTGGATCGGAACATTTGACTATCAGTCGGCTTTGATAAGAAGCACTGGGAAATGCCAACTTATTGGACATCTTTTCCATAAGTGCTCTTTCCCTCTTTTTCTTCAATAGTCAGACACACCTACAGCTTGACACTTTGTGACAGTGAGTAGAGAACTCTTTTTTTTTCTTCCAAGTATTAGCTCCTTATTCTCATGACTCATATCCCCATAATTTGACTAAAGCAATGGGGTTTTTATATCAGATCAATTCACTGCAGGACACATCATCCTTAACCGTCACATGTTTTTTTTTTTGTCCTGCAGGAAATTTGTTTAATTTCAGGGCAATACTGATGAATTTTGCAAACTTCTTAGACATATCTCAATGTTCTGCCAAAAGAGATACACCCAAGTAGCCGGGCACCAAAGAGAAAAGGTATCATCAATCATCGCTCAACCTGTCCCCAGATTCTAAGCTAGATATTTGATGCAGGATATTGCTATACCTGAAGGTTTAATGAGTTGAAACTCTTCAAATAAAAAGAAATGTAATGCCTCAGACCTTGTAGTATGAAGCAGTTTCTGTTGCTTTTTAGGGGTGTCGAGCAAAACTCAATTGCAGTTCATGTGACATCCTGCAACAAAGATTTATTTGAGACTTATTTGAGACACATACATTACAAACTAAATAACTTCAAAGTGTTTTGCATATTCACTACTACTACTACTATTATTTAAACTATTCATTCCAATATGCTACCAAGATAGTGTCCGACATTTTATGGGTGAGAAACGTGTGCCGCATTATTGATTATTTCTGATCTGGCAATTATTTCCTTGATTAATCATTTACTCAATGAAATGTAGAACAGATATTCAATTTTAAATACCAAACTGCAAAAAAAGCAGCGAATTATCCCATTTGAGAAGTTGGAACCAGAGAATGTTTTTCTGTGGATCAACTAATCGATTAATCATTTATCTTTTCAGCTCTATTTTAGATACTTGCTGCTGAAATATACCACACTCTTAAATCATCTGTCACGCAATTCTGCCTAGATTTAGAAGAAAAAAGAGAAATGGTCCTTTTAAGAGAGAATGAGAAAAAGAAATGTATAGCATGTTTTACTCTGGGGAGCCAAAGATGATCACATTCAGCAACTGCTTGCAATTATAAGGTCAGAAACAGAATGACGTCTAAGTGTAGAAGCGAAGGCGGCAACAGGAGAACTGAATGTTTTGTGAACTTTGAGGGTTTCTTTAGTTGAAACATTAAAAAACATCCAGTGATCAGCGTGTGGCTCATGAGCCAGTGAGAGTTAGTCCTATCAAACCCTCCATTTGCCCCATTGATCCAGACACAGCTGTGGGCTCCTGCTGAAGGTAACGAAGGAGGAAAGCCAATACTGCCCACAAATCAATGGACCTTCAGTGACTCCTTGTTTGCTCCAGCAAATACACACAAGACGCTCCACCACTCTGGAGCCCAGACAAACACCAGATCTAAAACGCTCCCCATCTCTCTCATTACTGACGTAATGCTGGCCGAGTACATGAAAGGAGAATCTATCTATCGGCCTACTATCGGATCCGTTGCTTACAAAGGCAGGAGGCGATGGAGGCGGCAGGAATAAAGGAGTATGCCGTTTAATGAATCAATTAAAAGACCCTTGATGGGGTGAGTCACTAGTGTTATTAACTGTTCTGGCTGAACAAAAAGGATTTTGACAATTACCACTCTGTGAGGAATGGATTTTAGTTTCTTTAATTTAAACCATTACTCTTTCAAATTCATGTTTTTATTCAGAGAACTAGTCTAAATACATGTGGGGAGCATGTCATTAAAAAAAGCGCCCCTCTGTGGTGTGTTAATGATGAACACAAATATTATCAGAGCACACATGTATGCTTCTAATATCACTTAGCTGCACATGAATTATGGATGTTTTTTTAATAACTCTTTGCCCCTGGAGGTACTAAATCAAAGAATCTAGTTTCCAAGGCAAGTCCTTCCCAACTCACTCAGTACGCAAGACTCAGTCGATATGAGATGTTCCTGTTTTTAAGGATATTTATTTTTTAAGGATATTTGTGTCCTTTGACTTGAGTGATATGGTGCTTTAAACCCCTAAGCAATTTTAAAAAGCATCTAATGTCATGCAAGCATATCCAGTTTTAGTAGAAACTTTAATCTATATTGTATAAAAAATGGGTGAAAGAGGCTTGTAGTGATGAGCCTACTGAGAATATCACCCAAATATATCACCCAAATCTTTAACTCTGGTTTTATGCAGCTCTATCGCAGGTTTCAGCTCATTATTTGGCTGTACAACTCAGGACTTTGAAGAAGTTGACTTTGGTTGGCATAAGCCTTAATATAAGTTAAATGGGTGTGTTATATGGAAATGTATGCCCCCAATTGGTCAAAAAGAGTCATAAGTTGTGTTTAGACTACTATTCTTAAGATAAGCACGGAGAAGCATCCATACTTCATGACAAAAATAGATCTAAATATTGGCAGAATGGCAGGTCAACGTGTATAAGGTTGTGCATTGATTCAGACTTACAATACATAACTATTGATCTATTTCAGTAACAGGGAACAATCCTGATTGCAGGACAGACGGGAACAAGCCTCCGTGCATCATCTATCTCATCTGCAGAGTAATGAGAGGGATGGCAGCCAAACATGCTCCAAGGCGTAAAGGTTCCTGGTCAACTACAACAGGCCAAAAAAAACATAATTCCCCAAATGCACTTTGTGCAAAGGAGAAAGTTGTGGCTGGCAAAGACAAAACATGCTGCAATAAGCACGTCTTGTCTTGTGCAATAAGCTTTTTCCCCTAATCTCCCGCTAGCCTTTCCGTCTTTTCATAGCCACTTTAAGTCTTGGGGGTACATTTCACACGAACGTGTAATTGGAAGGAGAGGGTAGTTTGAAGTTGCGCAATCACAGTTTCCTTCCAAGTGATGAACATTGGTCTCCGGTGGAAAAAGACCTCACAGGTCACATGGGTCTCTTCCACATGCCAAAATGGACCACGAGAGGAAAGAACTGACCATTTTCACCTCTCTCTCTCTTTGCTATGTGGAAGGTAAGCGTCTGACTCACAGGTCCCCAGCACATGCCTGGAGGAAAAACACAAACACACACAGCTGAGGCAGAGCCAACACAAAGTGATGTAGTCGTAACAGTGATGTAGAGGAACCTGAACCAAACAATAGACACAGTCTGTAAAACAAGGAAGTAGCTGCTGGTTGCATCTCACTGCACCTGCACATGTCACATGCCAAGACTGAATGAATGCTAATGTTGCTCCAATGTCTGCTGGAAAATATGTAAATAGGTCACAGTATGGTAGCATGTAGACCTTGTTTGTTGCCCCCTAGCGGCCAATTAATGATAAATGCTGCTTTAAGAGCTCTCGTTTCGAAACTTAACAGCTACTAAAAATCTCTTTTTGCTTTTGTCCAGCAGTTATATGCTATATGAGATGACCTTTTGGATTCCATTCCCAGTCATATCTATTTATAAATATAGGCAGGCGTATTGCATCCGTCGATCAATCTGCATCTTTTAGCAACAAGGGAGATGTATGTGGAGCCACAGTCCTCTGTAGCTCCGCGTTGCGCAACATTCTAAGCCCGCCCACCTTCCAGCGGCCCAATCAAATAAGAGTAAAAAAGTGGAAAGACTCTGACGTGTGTTAAACTGGGACTTTGAAGTCGTCGCATTGCTGTTGTGATGTAGACGTGTACTCCAGGGTGTGACATCACTTGCTGGGTGTGGTAAATGTTCAGTGAGAAAGGATCATAATGCTTTCCAGCTTAAAAAATAAATATTGTTTACAAAAGCAGACAAGAATGTAAAGTCAAAGAAAACAACGAATTACTGGACGGGGGAGCATAACCAGTTGTGTGAAGTGTTGCAGCGTGAATATAGATACGCATATGGTAAATCATATAAGAGCTGCTCCGTGCAGTAACACCTCCAGGATAATGACGGCTATTGAAGAAAAGTGAATCATTTCTCACGGGGCCCGCTGGACCACTTAATTGAGGCGCGCCTCCATTTCTCATGTGTTAAGGTGCAGATGATTAGAGGAAAATGCCACACATTTTCTGACTTGTGTTTTGTAAAAGGTCAGACAGTGGGGGAGAGAGTGTGTGGAGAGGGCCCCCGCTATCTCTCAGAACAGCCCTGGAGGAGCCCACAGGGAGCCGCGCTCCGGCACAAAAACAGAGTGTGTGGCACTTTGTGTGTGTGTGTCTGTGTGTGTCTGCCTTTTTTTTTAGGCCAAGTGTTGAGAAAGTGAGCTCAGTTTGCGGTTTTAGAATGATGGGCTTGTTTAATGATAAAAACACAATAATAAGAATGACAAACAATGGCTTTGTGAGAGCACCAGAGCTGAACCAGCTGAAATTGAAGACTTCTATTTATGCATGAATGCCTCCAGTACGCTGATCGTATTATATTTACGCCTCCAAACACCCACTCGGTCGCTTATCTTCCCACTCATCTCCGTGCCCCCTTTTTCTTTATTAGTAGCACTCATATGAGGACATTATGAGCCTTGTGCTGTCACTGGTGTACGACAAACTCCAGTGGTTATCAATTACCCTCCTTTTTTAGGATTATGCAACTGCAGTACCACAAAACAAGACTATATTCAACTTCATTTTTTAAATGCAACTCCACTCCACTCCCTCTCTCTCTCTTTATATCAATTCAGCGTTGTCATATTTCAGCCTTTTTTTCATGTGAAAAGAGGCACAAAGAGAGCCAGGGGAGCCACACAAGTGGATTAAACTTTCAATAAGGCCTTCTTCTCAGTGGAGACAGGTTGGGAAAATACCGCAAACAAAACGAACCTGTTTTAGCACGGACTCAAGGGGTAAACATTCCAAACAAATTAGAGAATGTTCAAAGCTAGGACGCCGTAAATGATGGCAAAATAGTCGGAAGGACTGCCACTGTTTGAAGTAATTTAGAGTTTTCTCAAAACTTTTGAACAAATGGACCCATATTCAGCTTTACTCTGTGCAGTGTCACGTCACCATAAACACGTTGGTGATCTTTATGTTTGAACTTTAACTGATTCATATAAATAACTCCAAAATGCATGTCCATCCAAAATAAAAAGTTTCAAACAAGGTCCCGATAAATTGCCACAAGTGAGTCCCGTTCATATTTAAGCTTAAATAAGCTATATAAACTTATATAACTTGCAATAACTGTTTCTGTAACTGAGCTACTGGAGGCCTCATATTCGGTTGATTGCAATCTGCAACCTACACACTGGTGGGACTTTAGGGGGCTCAAAGGGGACCCACAGCATAGTTTTTAAATCTGAAATTGATTGTGTGTATGTAAGGAAATGCAGGTAAAATATTGGTAAAATTCAGCTAGTATTCTGCTACAAAGATTGTAAGTCTGTTCAAATATTTCGGGGTTTGAACGAACTTGAGTTAATTTGTCTCACGGCCAGGTCACGGATTCCTGGAAGGCATCTCCTGCTCTCGTACAAACCGGTTTGACTCGAGCTGCGACAATATTCATGGAGTATTTTGTGTTTTTCCATGTGCGAAATGTCAGAACTAAAAGAGTTCACAGGCTAAACGCTGACAGATGTGGCAGCGCATTGAGAGAATCCGCTGTTCATCCAGTCGTCTGTTCTCATGCCGACCATTAATCTTCCCTCCTGAATCACCTGTGCGCGGCCTGGCTGCAGGCGACATCTTATCGCCGCTCCTCGTCCTCGCGCTTGTCTCCCTTTTTTTGGGCGCCTTTTCTGATCGCTATATAGCTGGGCTTGTTCCCCTTTTAGATCCAGGCCCGCCGTTAGCATTAGCAGTCAGCGCCTCCCTCTCTCGGTCGCCGCCTCCTGCCTTCTCATCCAAAGGCGCCAATTTATAAGGTGTCTGTCTAATTGAATAGGCAACATTTATCTTAATGCCAGTGTGCTTCTGTGTGTGAGTGTTCCTCTCCAGAACCTGCTGAAAGCACCTTGACTCACTTGTTCATTAAAGTGTGCCGGATGAAGAAGCCTTCGCACACACAGCGTGAGCAGCTTTGTCCGCCTCTTGATTAAGCCGTCCCCCGTCCTCCTCTCTTTTCCATCCTGTCTGCCTCTCTCTCTCTCTATCTGTTCTCCTCTCCGCTGTATTTCTGTCCACTTCAGCAATGCCATTCATATCTCTTGAGTTTTTAATTTTGCCTGTGAAGAGACTGCAGTTGAACAGCAGTCACGGCTTATTAAAGAGACTCCTTGAAAAGTGACTGTGGAAGGGAGGTAAACAATGTTGGCGCAGATGTGGGCCCGCCACCATCATCATCATCATCATCATCCTCGTGTTCGTTTCTGCAGATTTCACGGTTTGTCCGTAATCTTTTAGCCACTCAATATGTCATGATTTGTAGATTTCGGCATTTTCTGGGCCGCCCCCCCCCCCCCGACGCAGCGTTCAGCATACTTAGTTCAGCCTGAGGATTCGGTGCTTAAGATTTGTTCATCCATAAAGCGAACACCTCATCTGCACAAGAATGAGGTGGCCGAGGTCTATTTGGAACTGCATTTACAATAAATTCCAATAGTGAGGTTTGAGATAAGTGTTCATGGCTTAGACAAGAATAAGAATGTCCAGAGCAACTTTTCAAACCACTCTTGCAGAATAATCCACTTCTGCTCCGTCTTGCTGCTTCTATCTCGGTCCTAATGCACAGCGCTCTGAAGCTTACGAAAAAAGGTCCATGCTAACGTAGTTAAAAGGAGTTAACTTCAACATAGCAGTGCCAACCTATACCAAATTATTTACCAAGTTATTCTGTTCATCTATAAAGGTACATTAAACACAATAAACAGGCTGATTAAGACACTCCATAACTCAATAAGCTCAAGGACACGACTCGTGTTTTGGATCTTGTTTCACAGAAAAGTTGACTCTCGAGAAGAAAACTTTTTCAAATGAAGTTGGCATTGAACTCCCTGGAGTTAAAGTAAAGTGCACGGAATAAAGGTTCCCCACACACTCGCATCCAGCCTGCCACACAGAGAGATCACAGAGGAGGACGGAGAACAAAAGTGTGACTGATGATGACGCAGTCGTATCAAAACGCAAGGACCAAATCAATAAAACTTTAACTATCTGCGAGCTCCAGAGCTTTCTTTGAGCGAGAAGCTGAGAGACTTTCTGCTACTTCAAAGTCTGAGCGCGCATCCGTCACCCTGATCTGCACGGCCGTGTTTATTTCATTGTTTCTGTGTGGCGACGGAGCCACAAGCATCTGTGTTGTCAGTGTCTGTGAACAAACATGTGTTTGTTTTTTTGGTGCACGTTATTCTGACATATATTAAAACACTGTTATTCCTTATGATCCAAATGTTCGTTATAGTGCCAATACGTTACAAGTGTTGCAATACGTAGGAACCCTACAACTTGCTTTCAGAACCCCTTCATTTTTGTAGTCCCCAAATGAGTTAATGTACAACCAAATTCAAAATGTTGGTACAGTGAGCAATCTATTAACCCTAATAACCCTAACCCTAACCCCTAATCCTATTTATTGTTTGAGTTGTGTTTAGAGGTTGTACATCGGGATTATATATTATTGTAGCCCTGATTGTTATGTTTAATTTGATACCTAACATGTTTTTTTTTGGGGGGTGGGGCATACAAGCGGCCGAAATGAGCTTCCTCCGCAGGGTGGCCGGGCTCACCCTTAGAGATAGGGTAAGGAGCTCGGACATCAGGAGGGAGCTTGGAGTCGAGTCGCTGCTCCTTCGTGTCGAAAGGAGTCAGCTGAGGTGGTTCGGGCATCTAGTCAGGATGCCTCCTGGACGCCTCCCATTAGAGGTTTTCCAGGCACGCCCAACTGGTAGGAGACACCGGGGAAGACCGAGGACACGCTGGAGGGATTATATCTCCCGGCTGGCCTTGGAACGCCTCGGGATCCCCCAGAATGAGCTGGAAAGTGTTGCGGGTGAGAGGGAAGCCTGGGTCGGCCTGCTGAACCTGCTGCCACCGCGACCCGACCCCGGATAAGCGGCTGATAATGGATGGATGGATGGATGGGAGGGATTTATACCATGATTTTTTTCTTGATTTTCCTGATATAAAAGGGTCCCCCAATTGGGGGACGCTAGGGCTTAACAGTTTAAGATGCCCGCAAACCCTCAGTTTGTTATGCCAGTTATACATTTCTGTTAAGCATACCATTTGCTCTTATGCTCTTATTTTTTTGGGTTTATGAACAGCCAAAATTCCTGGTTTTGCAATTTCTTTGTAACCTTCATCATATCTTCTGGTGCCCACATACCAAAAGTTGTCTATAATATGCATTTCTATAGACAACTTGTTATCTAAGTCTAAAAATGTTGTAGCACTCCAATAAAATGTATGATTTGTTAAAAAAATATGCTGTCCCAGCCTCACACACAAAAAATGTGTGCTTAAGCCTAAAGTTATATTCCCAAAAATCGTCTGCGGACACCATGAGTCTCTTTATACGACCACCTGTAGCATCGAGGACGTGAACTCAGCAGTGGAATAATCCGATGTGGACGCCCCCTGTTGGCTGCGTGATACTAAAATACTTTTGTTTCCTTTGTGCAAGCTGACTCTGATGCTAATTTGAATGATAAAGACAGCCGGCTGAGCGCTCGGTATACTGTACAGCCTCGGATTCAGAGCAGGACTCTGGTGTGTTGTATGCAATCCAGAGAGGAGATATTGCTCATCCTCCGGATTTAACCACGATTCCAGTCTGTGATAACCGACATCCACCACCTACACACGCCAACATCTCCCCACAGAGGTTTACCACCCACTTCCCCCCCAAAACCAGGCGTCGCACTGCGAGGCCGAGAGGGAGCACGACTAAAGCTGCCGGTGGAGAGATAAGGCCTCCAGTTACCTGTAATCCCACACCAGTTTCTCACAGACGATTTAATGGTCGGGATTAACCGAGACGGAGAGCGCCACAAACAGAAAATACTGTCAGTGCTTCATTTTCGAGGTACACTACGAACTCCTTTCTGTGTTATTCCTGCAATCTATTCTCAAGACATGGTGTTTTTCTTTTTTTGCACTTTTCGCCTGCAGTTTGAGCTGATACAGGTGGCTCTCTTTCCCTCGGATCATCTTTTGTTTATTTCCAACAGACCAGGGACCCAAAACAAATAACAGTGTCAGTCAGTCAGGGGCAGGGCAGTCACTTCTATGCCTCCGAGCTGATCAGGGGCATGAACCTGCTGGTAAAAACTGATCTTAAAACGTAAAAGTAAATCGCCCTTTTTATAGGAATTGAACAGGTAAGAAGTAAAACATATGCCTAGCTTTAGTATAATAATAAAAAAAGATACGCCCACGCGGTCCAAAGATCTATGCCATTCAAAGCCAGCCATCACTCTTCACTTCAAAGTGCCTTGGACATTTTAGTGCAGAGGAGCTGTGTGTGCAGAGTGTGTGCTGCTCCCTGCAGTCAGAACGTGACATAACCTTCATTAATTGGAGGATGTTTTAAAAAAATATATGAAATAGATTGTGGCATAGTGGAAGCTTCGGCCAGACATACCTGATTAAACAGGTGTATGCATCAGAATGATGTTGACTTATGTGAGGAGGAAAGTTTCTGTCAGCACCACATACAGCACGTTGCAACAAATCCCAAAACAGAATAACTACTTTTTTATATATTTGGTAATTCCGCTTTGCGGCAGGCTATATGCGAGATGAGAGAAGGTAATCTGTCAAAGGTTTCACGAAGGCCCCTCCTCCTTCCTCTTCTCTCCTGCTCCTCCTCCCCTTTCCTCTCCTCCTCCTTCCTCTCCTCCTCCTCTTTCCTATCCTCCTCCTTCCTCTCCTTCTCCTGCTCCTCCCATTTCCTCTGCTCCTCCTTCCTCTCCTCCTCCTCTTTCCTATCATCCTCCTTCCTCTCCTCCTCCTTCCTCTCCTCTCCTCCTCATCCTTCCTCTCCTCCTTTCTCTTCTCTACTCCTCCTTCCTCTCCTTCTCCTTCCTCTCCTCCTCCTCCCTCTCCTCCTCATCCTCCTCATCCTTCCTCTCCTCATCCTTCATCTCCTCCTCCTTTCTCTTCTCTCCTCCTCCTTCCTCTCCTCCTCCTTCCTCTCCTCCTCCTCCTCCTCCTCATCCTTCCTCTCCTCTCCTCATCCTTCCTCTCCTTCTCCTCCTCCTTCCTCTTCTCGCCTCCTCCTCATCCTTCCTCTCATTCTCCTCTTTCCTATCCTCCTCCTTCCTCTCCTCCTCCTCTTTCCTATCCTCCTCCTTCCTCTCGTCCTCCCACTCCTTCCTCTTCTCTCCTCCTCCTCCTTCCTATTCTCCTCCTTCCTCTCCTCCCCCTTCCTATCCTCCTCATCTTCCTTCCTCCTCATCCTCCTCCTCCTCCTCCTCTCACATGCTGCCTGCAGATCTCATCTTGCGTCTTGAGGGAAGCCGGGGTGACAGCGGCGGCAACATTAGCTCGCGAGGTCTTGGCTAAGCTGCGCTGTCACCGAGACGCGCGCAAGATGAGAAGTTTTGACTGTCTGACATCGACGCAAGACAATAACTGAGAGAGCGTGGGCGGGCTGTGTTCGCTCACTTTGGCAAAACAAATTGTGCCGGACAGTTTCGACAGCTCTTAGCACTATTTTGAGGACATGTGATGTCGTGTTTACAGTATTAGTGTCACACTGCTGGCATAGATAGTGGAGAATATATACAGTACATGCTATATATATTTACCTACCACGTTGAAAGCGGCGCTCTCCGGAGCCCACGTACTGTGAATCAGAGGAGCTTCTACTCTTTATCCCTTCTTGGAATAGGTATTGCAGGTGCAGGTCTATATGGTCTCTGATGTAGAATAACAAAGATACCGTATGGTGTATTGGTTTTGCTGAAGTACTTCGGTCCTGCTGGTTCCCTTGTAGCCCGTGTGGCAGTTGAACAAAGCTCGCCTGCAGATTACGAAAGCCTCACAAAGGCAAACAGTTGTACATTTCCCTCCAGGCGGAGGCTCACCTCGGATCACACGGCAGCAGTGGAGAGAAATAGTAACGCTTCAACATCTATGTGACGCACGTTGCAGACCCCCGCAAGCGATGTCCAAAAAGAAAGCCTATTGATTTTAAAATAACAATAATAATCTGTCTCTACAGCCCTTTCAATCGCAGCATTACCGAGATATCCGTCCAATTTCAGGGATGACTGCAACCGAGCGAGTTTAGGTCTTTTAATCACTAACCTGGGCGATTTGGTAAGAGGCCTTCACGAGTGGTCATTCTCAACTATTTTCTCCTCAAGGACGTCAATCAGTGACCATTCAATTTGCACCACATGTGCCCAACATGTGTGGAGTCCCCCGTCGGTTCGATTCCCATCTCCAGTTTTCTGTGTTTGGTTGGTTAGTATTTATTCACACGCTGATACATAGATATATAGATGTATACTTTATTCATCCCTAAGGGGGTTTTGGGTGCACCGTTCGATAACAATGTTCCTCTGCTGCTTTGGTTCGGGATTTTCTTCTCTCTGCAGTGTTTTTCTCCTGAAACTAAAAGAAGTTTCCTTTTTTTTTCCTATGAATAAAATGGTTTGAGGTGTGAAAGAGTGCAGAAAAAACAATGAATAATGAATTAAATCTTTAATTTAAATGTCTGAATGTCATAAAAAAAAAATGTATTTATTCAATGCAGACATGCAGACAAACTTATGTCAAGTGTTCTACCTTTTTCTCTTGTTTTGACACAAAGAGGTGACTGTGCATCAGAAATAATGGATTTTACTTCATTCAAGTCGCAAAATCTGTCACAATTTGAGTAAAAAAAGAAGGTCTGCATGAGTCATTTTTGCAGAGGAAAGAGCATCACTCTTTCTCTCGGCAGGATCACACCTGTAAAAAGAGGCTGTAAAGTTGCACGGCTTCAACCATAAAGGTTTCAAAACTGAAGATAAATCACTGGTCACTCCTCAAGGCTGTTAACAGTTTCAGCATATTCACACTGTTATGTTCCACACCTCCCCTTTGATCACTAAATCAGTACTTCATTTCTTTTACAGCAGTAGGTGGGTGTTTGAAAGAAGGTTTTAGTGCTAAATGATGATTAGAATTATCCAGTCCCACTTCAATTTTCCTCATGAACGGGGGGGGGGGAGGGGGGAGAGCATCTTATTTCCGATGACTCAACCACAGAAATAATCGCACCTATTCAGTCTATTTTTCTTCTTAATGTGCGGCAGAAATTAGAAGCAGGGGACTTTTTTTGTGTGATATTGGTTTCTTTTGATTTAACTGTCAGTAGAGGGCTCTCATGATCCATCCACAAAGGCCCTGACCTCTCATCTGCACACTGATGCAGGAACTGTATTCAATGACACCCACCATCAACGTCCTTTCATGGAAATATTGAACGGTCGCTGCGTTTTTCTACATCAAACCACGGCTTTAATGTTCACCTTACTTCACTGTCAAGCACAATTTGTCCCTTTGTTACCTGCTGCTCAATGTTCCATTGATTCCCTCACAGGGATTCTGCTTAGACTGGACTATGATATCCACACTGTGAGGCATTCAAAAGATGTTTTGCTGTCATTTTGAGTGGATGACCTCATCAGCTACACACTGGCCTCTACTGGGTGAATACATTATTGCCTGAGGAAAGGTAGAGATGCTTTTGGGTGAGAAAAGACCATTTCAAATATGTTTTTTTGGAGATGGAGGATGTCAGTCGCATTAGGGGTTCGTGTGCATGTTGATGGGTAGTTTTAGAGTATGCAGCGGCAGAAACGATAAAGCCGAATTTCTCCGCTGCTCCTTGTGAGCCTGCGCGTCTTCTCATCTCCCCAAAACACTCTTTTGGCAGCCTTTGAATTACCTGCTCTCCTTCCTGCCTAAATTGTTCAAATACGTTAGAAGTTGATCAAACGGAAAAGGCTTTCGGAGCGCATGGCCGACAGAGCTTTCCCCTGTGGGCTGTTGGGGATCAGACATGAAAACAGGGAAAGAACAAAGGCTTGTCGGGACAGTTAAAGACGCCCGGACCATAGAAGCCCATCAAAATTCATTCAGTGAAACAGGCATGAAATACCCGACTGACTGCAGGAAACCCTCAAACATGTCAAAACTCTTCTGTCTCTCAGAAAATATATTGAGCCACGGAGAAACTTATGAGACTGGAAGCCTTTTACTTTACTTTCTCTGGGTCAAAATATCATGATACAGTATCTCCAAGTCGTGCTTTACCAATGAACACGGTCATCATAGTCATTTAGAGTGAACGTCTATTTGTGGTGTTGAAAAACAAAATGTTTTGAAAAGATTTGACTTCTCAAAAACATGATTTTAGCTTGGAAATAGAAGTTAAAGCTGCATCGGCCAATATTGTTTTTAATAATCACTCAAGTGACTGACAGTACCAAGGAGTTATCGCCAGACTCTGCTTCAACGGAGAGTTATCATCTTTAAGCCAACTGTTTTCTTATTACAACCCACAATTATTCACTTTAATCAACATTGTTTCCAACCTGCAGCTATTTTCAGCTTAAGAGCTCTGATTAACCCACTGCACACCAACTGCACAACACCAAACAGCCGGCAGACAAAGTAAGCGACTAGCTGGTGAACACAGTGGAGCATTTAGCAGCGTAAAAGTCAGATATTTGCTTCAGGAGTCGGTCGGTGGAGACCAAAACGGGGCAAAAGTTCAGTGAATATTGGACTTAACATTCACCAGGTGACTGTAAGGGGACGATATGTCAGTGTTATGTTTACAGCTTGCTTTGCTGCCCCCAGGTGTCCAAGAAAAAATATAAATTAGGAATTAGCCCTTATTAAAACTAACGATTCATTTTGCGGACAATGTGATATGTGTACATTGTCTGTGTGTTTAACATATACAAACTTGCATTTATGGTTTTTCTGCGCAAAATGTGAGAAAATGTTTGTTGTTTAATCCTCTTACGACAAAGAGACTTCCTATTTTCGACTTGTTTACTCCAGTTTGCAATGATAGTGTCACTCAGTTCCTACGCTGCCCGGCTGTGTGCGACCCTCAATGAATCAAGCATCGCTAGCGACGCACTATATCCCAACACCCAGTGACAGTCTTATTTCCAGGCATCAAGGAAGGAGGGGTTAAAGTTATTTCCCGAGAACGACGGACAGAGGAAGATTGGACATCCCTGATCTGTCAAGGACATGACTTTCGGCCGAAACAAATCCTTCACTTTTATTGCATTGTCTTTGGGGCCATTTGGCATGAGGAGATGGAATTGGGGGGGAGGGGGGGGGGGGGGGGTAACCTCGGCGCATTGCCTTCATCTAGCAATGTCTTCCACTGCTAAGTTCCCCTGGACGAAGACAAAGTCCGGTCCATAGCCTGTAGAGTCTGGGGATACTCGTACAATTCTTCACGGAGTCTGGCCTTGCTCTGCAGACCGAACTAGTGAGCTGAAACACACAATTATTAGACCGAACAGTAAAAGACGACGCACTGTCTGTGTATCTATCACAGAAAAGCAGAAAACAACTTTAGCGATCATCTTTCAAAACATCTCTAACACCAGCTGGCTGAAAGTTAATTGAACACCTGTTTTCCCAAAGAGAAATCTTGCCTTAACACTTATCTTAATAAACATGTAAATAACTTTTTGTATGTGATGTCCTTGACTTGAAAAGAGAAAAAAAAAAGAGGGAAAAAACGATTGTCATGTAATTGGTACCATGGTCTCAGGGGGATGCATGTGCCTGTTTGTGTGAGTGTGTGAGTGTGTGTGTGTGTGTGTGTGTGTGTGTGTGTGGTTTGTGTTTGAGAGAGTTTTAAGTGGAGAGCAGTCACCGAGGAGGGCACGTGCAGCACCGCAGAGATGCACCGCCTGAGGTCCTCTGACGTCAGCTGGAGAGGCTGATGGGAATTCAATACCCAGCATCCACACCGTCTAATTTATTCCACAATAAAATCGACTGCAGCTTGTTTGTCTGCAGTTCCATTGACGGTTTTCGGGGGCCGATGAACGCCATTGGAGTTCACCGCAGATTCTTCAGCTAAAGAGATTTCTGTGAATTTTCTTTTCACAAATCTGTTAAGCCGCTAAAACGAGTGGAGAATAACTGAAGAAGAAAAAAATGCATAACTAAAAGTGAGCATGAATTTAAAATAGAATAAGGCCACAGTTCATTTACTGTGTAATGTGCTGCAGCGGTGTTATAAAATAGGACATTGAACAATCCAATATTCCAATAAGCCACATAGACTAAAGAGAGTTGAAGCAACGATTCTCTCGGAAAAGCCACAGTGGGATAATAAATAAAAAAAATGCTCCTTTCAAAATGTGCCATTGTGCAACCAAACTCATTTCGTTTTGTTTCTCAAACGCACACAATGCCGTGTTTGCTGATGTCCACCTCTGAAATCCATCCCATTCACCATCTCCCTGCCTCTGCGGTAAGCTATTTCCATCCATCAGGAACGCAACCCACCAGATTTACTGTGTGCCGGCTGTTGTCGTCGTCTACATTCATCTGCACAAAACACTATTTGCTCCAGCTTTATTTACAAAACCATGAATGCGGCGAGACTATATGCGACACAATACACAAGTAAATAAGGGAGCCCATTTCTGCTGCACGGACAGATCCGATTATTCCCGTTCCAAAAAACGAAAAAATAACTCTGAGTTGCCGTGCGAATGCCAGAAGTCCCTCTCTGACACGGGCTGTGCTCAGCTGTGGGGTGGGTGTGGGGTTAAGGGCTGGAGGGAGGGGGTGGGGAAAGTGGCTCTTGCCCACAGTCACAGCCCTGGGCATTAAACACGACCTTTCAACTTGCCACTGAGCATTAGACCAGTCAGAGGAGACGCCGAGTCCTCGTGTACAAACACTGCAGAGTGGCGGGCTGACGAGCTCTTTAACTTTAATGTGAGTCACACACAAGCCTCCGCAGTCAAGGTAGTTTCACCCCCAACGTGACACACAGTTGATTCTCTAACTCGAGCGCCGAGCTGGTTTGTCTCTGCAGAGCGAACAAAAAGTCAAGTGCAATTCTCCCCGATAAAAAGTAGAAATGGAGCGTTGCTGGCACGGAGTTAGAGTTCTGACAAACATTGTGTCGCACAGACGGCTCACAATAAAGGGAATAGATCAGTGGAGAAATGAAGCAGATGCTCATCACTAATTAATGCACAGCACAAATTGTTGAGGATAACACAATAAGGTTGACAAAATGTCAACACATTTCAATGTGCACCCTCTAGTCCTTTACATGGCAGCAGTCAGACACAATAAATGGATCTTAGGTATTAGATTTGGAATTAATAGACCCTCAAGAGAGCCGCCGTGCGTTATTTCATCGACCATAAAGGTCCAAAGTAGTTTTGGATGCCAGGTCAGCCTCCATCAAAAGTGGCTATTAAATGCCATGCTCTCAAAGTCAAAAGGCAGTGCACTGATTTGGGGAACCAGGTTGGTACAAGAGAAAAACACCGCTGAGATCGAGGACCAATTTCCAGCAGCGGTGCTTGACCCCAATTGGCAGTGTGGGTGGGTGGGAAGCTGGTGAGGGATCGATCTCCTCTGGTTGTTTAAGCCAAGAGCAGGAGATAGACGCATCAATGAGTTCAGTGAAGGGTGAACTGGCAGTTCGAATGAAGGCAGGACTGATTTTCTCTATATCCCCTGATGATTATGTTTAAAGGTCAAATGGTACAAATGGCAGAGGTTAAAAATCTGAGCTGCAAGAAAGGGTACTTTAATGCACTAGTTCAGGGTGCAAGCCTTTGTGCTCAAAAACCAGTGGGACACGTTTTTCTAAGAGGTGGCCAGCTGGTCAGGTGACATCTCGTGGTACTTTTCCGTCCACTTGCCATTTTTAATGTGTGCATAAGGACCCGAGTGGAACGACAGCTCAAAGGAAAAGGACAAAAACTGAGGTGGAAAGGTTGTTTGGCAATGATTACATTGACATGCAATATTCCACTATTATGACAATATTCTGAATTTGATCCGGTAAACAGCATATTCCATTTGGCTTAATTCCTAATACAGCTGTGCCTGTAAAAATGTGGGATTTGGCGATATTATTGGGGTTTTAAGAGCATTGTTTGCACATGAACAGCGCATTTGGAATACATTCTCAATTCTGATTTTTACTGCAATGAGCAACACACAGCCTCTCGCCTGTTTACAGTCAGCTCTGGGAGAGATGGATGCCCGAAAAACATGTCTGCACGGAAGGAGAAAGCCGCCTACTTTGGAACCTTATAAAAGACTTGGATGTCAAGGTTTTTTTGAAGGTGGTTGATGGAATAAAAAAAGGACGCTGGGTTTTTCCGCCACCGCTTACATCGATCACAGTATGGATGGCTGCATGTAAACAGAAATATTAATGGAATTTTCATTTTCATGAGCCATTTTAACAGTAGAAGTAGAAATATATATATATATATATATATATATATATATATATATATATATATATATATATATATATATATATATATTTACTGTTATATGCTTCTGCATGGCCCAATAAATAAGGAACAAAAAGGGCATGGGGTGTGAGCTGTCACATCGCTGTCTGTATACCATGAAGGCTGATAAAAACACCACGTGGATCAGAAGAGACAAATTTATTCATTAAAAGACACAAATGCCATCTCAGCTGGGATGCAGCAGTGCGACGTCTGAATGTATCAGTTACTCATGCTCCATTAATTATATAATCTTGTCATCTCCTCATGAATATATACATATAATAGGTAGTTAAAGCAAATATGCACTGATTTACATTTGCAGACGTCTTAATGGAAGCTGTCAGAGATTCTGTCGAAGCCTCTTAATGTTCACTAGTTGAGGTTTGTGTGCTAGCTGGAGGATCTTTCAGTGATATACGGCCCGGTAAGCGAAGGTGGCAGGTGTGTGAAGAGCAGGCGTCTCAAGGGTGGAGAGACTCCCCCTTCCTTCCATCAGACAATGCGTCGGGCTGTAGAGGGCGTCGATCTAAAACGAGGGGGCTAAACATTGCGAAATCACATTGTGTTGTTGTGTTCCCTCTCCCAGGCCGCAGCCTTGCACTGTACTGTCCTCGCCGTGTCCCTAACAGCATGTGAATTGTTGCTTTACTCGCCCCGCTAACATTTCTAAACTCCAGCGGAGACAGAGGGCAAGGCCAGAGCCCTGGCCTGGTGTTTGCGGTCAGATGGAATGTGAACTCCGTGTGAGAAAAAAGAGAGGAATTAATAATGAGGCATCCCCCCTCTGCTGGTTGTTTGTTTGGACAGACCGGCTGTCTCACAGCACACGCTGTGGATGGAATACTAATGGTGATGACTAATGATTCTCTCTCCCTTTCTCCTTGATTCCTTCACACTCGACTCTCCTCCCTCATCCCTTCCTTTTTCCCCCCGTTCCCTGCATGTGGATGAAACTTTAAACTCTCGAGTCAGAGCTTCGAAATGCATGATTCAGTTTCGACTGAGGGGACAGCTGTGACATGCACGCACATGGTACGGTATTTAGGGCAAGTAACAAGTGCCTGAATGTTTTCCTCCTCGGGGCTTTGTTGAACACACCCCCACCATTACTGATCCTGGTTTCTAATCACGTAATGGTGGGTGGTCATAAAACCATCCCTGGTGTTTGCAACCATAGAGTGGGCCTATCTAATCCTCTGCCCATCCATTTTAGTTTTTTAACTTTCCGAATCGTTCTCCGGAATGTGGCGCCTTGAGGGAGAAACAGGAAGACGTCCCAGAGCTGCAGAATCTCTCCACTGGGCCAGATTAAAACCTGCTGAGATTTAGCCAAGGATTAGATGCCCCCTTTGGCAATTGGGGGCTGTTTAAACTGTTTAAAATTATTTTGGTATTAAGTATTAAAGACGTGGAGCTTTAAGCAGCCTGGTAACCTCAGTTCGGCCCAATAAAAAGATCTGTAAGACGGAAAGGGAAGCAATTTTCTATTCTGAATCCATTGAAGAGAGAAATGTAGAAGAGCATATACATTACATAGTCTCCACGTTGCAAACAAAAGGTGGACTGGCAAAGTTATCCTTCTGAATGATGGTACAATGATGATTTAAATACATAAAATGTATCAAGAATTTCCCCCGATTGTTTGTGAAGAGTGCACAATGGTTTTAGCGTATCCAAGCCCTTCTAATCAGAGAAGTTTGTCATCCCTGTACATATTTACCATTAGCAATCCAATTAGCAGCGGGATCGGGATGGAGATACTAAGTGGCAGACGGTGTTCCGCAGCGATGCTCGCGATCAATTTAACTTTCCATTTAACATCAGTGGCCACATCACAACAAATCCCTGCATCCCTGCGAGTGTGAGCGACCTGCCGCTACACGTTTCTGAAAGCTTCTCCCACCTCTCTCTTTTATCACCGCTCACGCCTTACAAGAATAAAAATTCTCCCCCTGTAGAAATGATTATAATATCGCTAATAACTCCACTGGCCGGGTCGAATCCACTCCCGGCTACATCGCAGCCAAAGAAGCGGCTCTAAGTAAAACGAGATTGCATTGATTCAGCGAATAGATTACCGCATTTAGGTGGAGCTTTGGCAGCATATTTGCTGTATGTTATTTAATGGTCCCCTCAGGTTTTTACCTCTGAGACATTAAGCAGGGCTTTGGATTGGGGAGAAAGTTATCTTCGTCGATTTACTTTTATTTCTGCTGCACCTGTAATCATCAAAAGAGGGACGAACGAAAGATTGACAATATTTAAAAAAAGGACGATTTCTATATCTCCCATTGAATTGGTGTGATGCTAATATCCAATATGATCTTGTTTTTCTTTTTACTGCCCTCCTTTCAGTGTCTAGCTTTCTCTCTGATGACATGGTTTGTGAGAGAGACACGATCATCCCTCAGTTCATTAGAGGAATACAAACACTACCCACTCCCCTGTGCTTCACACTCTGAAGCCTGCACACACACAAACTAAGGAGAGGGGGGCACCCTCAGGACCTGTATTCCCTATATGGCATTTGCCAAAGATATACAAATGCAACATCGCTCTGTCCAAAGCCTCCACTGCATTTTGTACTCGGCGTGAAGTGTTTAAGCTGCTTCTGAGATAATCGAATGGAAAACAAGCTAATACGCAAATATGCAAGCTCCCTTTGGGCTCCTTATTTACATATCATAAAGCTGCTCAATAATCTTTTGGGTCAAATGGCTTTTGCGTCATTTTAAATCAGTCACTCGTAGTGATGAGCCCACAGAGAATTTTCACCCAACAGCTCCATGTAACCTTTTAGCCTCTTTGAGCTAATTACTGTGGATTCGCAGCTCCCATCGACCTTGTTTGCAACAGCAATAGCAAAAACTCTTTTTCAGAAACAAAATCCAACTTGTTCTTTCTCCCAGCACGTTGAATACCGCCTTTTGGTCAGTGCACCTCGGCGTCTGATACGACGCACCAAGGCACCCTTTATTTTCTGTATGAGATGCTTCGGGCTTTCAACTAACTAGCAGCAGAGGCAGTATGAGAAGCGATAAAGGAGAGGTCAAGTCAACAGTGACTTATTTTACCTTAGTTTTGTTACGTAACGTATGTATTTAACTAACAAACAGACTTCTTTGAACCCATTCCACAATCTTTTGTGAAACCTAGCTAAGTACTTTTGTTGCACAAGTACACTTGAGATCTCAGTAATCCTACATTGCGAGACTATGCAAGTAACAGGGAGCCGGTCCTCTTCACAGAGTCCACCATGTTGCACCGCCACGGTTCTATGGAACGTACCAAACATTGGCTGGAAAGAGAGTCTGTGGCGGTACCTGAAGGCCACGGCAGTTCTCTACTACGCTACGCTTGTGAAACTGCGGTAAACGTTAGCCGCATAGTGCAAAAGCGAGGCGTTGCCAGCCGCCGTCTGATTTACGTACATGAAAGTTGTGTTATCGTGGTAAAGATATTCTCTGAGCAAGGAGGACGGCGTTACTACGGTTTTGCAGTTGTGGAAAGAGAGGCCGCTAGACTGAGGTGAGTGAGGCAAAAACCAGGTAAGTGAGGCAAAAACATTGCACCGAATGAATGTTGAAAGATGCCTTTACAATATTTTCATATCTCACACTGATTACCTGGAATAGACAGAATACATTACACATACATTTTAAAACCGCGTGGTTTGCAAAAGGTTTACATTTGCAGAAACCGCTAGCATGTTGATTTAAATGTGCCACAGGCAAACACGGCAATCAATCACATCCAATTAAATGTTCCAGTCCAACATTACTGTATGTTTACTTGCTCAGTAGGTAGAGAACTTATGTTCCAACCCTGTGACCTTAGCCCTCTCTTCTCTCAGTCACCTACCAGCAGGCCCGGGGACAGTTTGGATGTACGTGTGTGTGGGTGGGTGGCTGTGTGACTGAATGGGACACTAATGAGCTGACTGATTACAGTGGAAAGCCTCGGGTTATCATTAGCTCTCCGAGGATCAAACACCAGATCAAGCCAACAGCAGGGCGGAGAGATGCAGGCCTCAATTAGATATTTGTTTTTTCCACAGGAAAAGTAGAGAAATTTCGTACACATCTAAGGAAGGAAAGAAAGGAGCACCTTTTTTCTTTTCTTTTTTAGGGCACGTAGCGAGATGGCGGAAGTTTGATTCTGATCAAAGAGCGACGGAGAGATTTGCAACATGCTTCAAACACTTGAGCACGAACACGAACCCTGACTCGTGGATTTAGATTCATCCACTAAAGCATTGGTAGCCCCAGCAATGGGATCTCTCAGACAATCGGGGACGAACGCCACACAAGAGGAACAATCTCTCATCACCAGGCTTAGAGGGTTTTCGCAGGCGGCTTTGATTGTCTCGCTCTTGGCTGTAATGAGATCTCTGCTTGCTTGACGTCTCCATGAGAACGCCTGCATTTCCGCACGTTACTATTAGCAGATTGGTCAGGAGCAGACACCGCTCATCGCCACAGCTGAATAAAAACATCAGGCCGGTTTTCAGGTGACCTGTGCTTCCCCTGAAGGTCTGTCCACTTCAACACAACTGTTTATTGGAGTTTTTATTATTTTAATCGATCAATGAATGAGTATGTTGCACACACCGAACACCGACGATTTAACAAAACATAGGACTTTCAAATAGGAGACCAGTGTTCGAGGCCAGGGTTATTTTGAAGTGGCATGTTTTTCCATATGTATGTTACATTGTTTAAGTTTTATTTAGTTTACATACTTATTTTAAGCACAACCATGGTGTTATTCCTAAACCTAACCAAGTAGTTTTGTGGCCTAAACCTAAGCAAGTTTTTTTTAAATTTTATTCAGAAAGATAACTATGTGTTCAGTCGATTGTATGCATCGTGTTGCGATTACTTGTCATCTGAAACTACCTCTCTGCCTGTTTAAAAAGCCGCATGATATATGATTTGGTAATGGAGGGAATGCTTCAGAGGAAGGAAATAACATTGTGACATAAAAACTGGTGCTATGGATTATTAGACACTGTTTACCAGGCAGGTGAGGGTTAAATAAAATAAACTTCTGAGTTGCATAATGGGAAGTGTTTTTGGAGCTTGGCCTAGAACTGAATATCAGGATAGATCCACTTATTTTTTTTTGTAAAATGTCACTTGTGAATTAAAACCTGCTTGATTGTTTCTTGCTCCGTCTCTCAACTTTTAGCCCTTTCACCATGTTCCTTCTACCAAAATAAATGGTGGCCAAAACCAATAAAATAAGGCCAAATTTGCATGACACCAGAATCATCCTTTAGGGTTATAAATCATTACCTTCTCAAGCTCTACTTATTTACAACTTTTGACGTTTTTGCGACAGGACGCCTACAACTGGATGCAATAAAGTATGGTTCCCTGACAGGCCTCTCTACTGGCATCTCACCGCTCAGCTTTTCTTCCACTCCTCTTTTTATCCCGTGCTCCCTTTCTTTGGAGGCCCTCTGGACCCCATCAAGGCTCATTCTGTTCATCCCACATGTGAGGGGTCAGTGCATACCCCACAAGAATAAACCAGCCACTCAATGTGAGGATCTTTGTGTATGTCCTCATCCCCCTACCCTCTTTCTCTCTCTCTCTCTCCCTCACTTACTTGTGCCCTATAGATGAGAATTGGCTCCATTCACGGCTCTTCCCTCCCCCCTGGAGCGGACTTCTCAGGGCCCTAACAGCGCAATTCTATGCCTTATTGCTCCAGCTCCTCCATGGAGAGCAGTCTCGTCAAAGCATTTGTGAAGACACAGAAGGAAATGAACTGGCTTTGTGTTCGGTCTTGACATATAGGCGCGATCACGTGGGGAAGTTTGTGGGGCAAGCGTTTAACAAGAGAAAAGGGCAGTATGTGTAAAATGTCTCTTTAAGTGCCTCCAAGTGGCAAACTTGGTTCGGAAAATGCCAGGACCTATTTAAAAAATGAAGCAGTTTTATGAGTTTGGCCCTGCTGGCTGTCGTCCAGCTTAATCCACATTGTGTTCCGACTTCCTACGGACCCAAAGCTGGTTTCTCAAGCTCATCTCCACCTCGTGTTTAATCTCCCCCAGCTCTTTCATTAGGACCACACCATGTGTTGATTCTAAAGAAATGAAGCGGACACCTCATTTTGAGCAAGAATGAGCCGGAAAAAGCTTTTGTCCACACCAGGAATGCCCATAAGACAGAGAGGAACACTGTTTGGTCTGACTCGGGTTGCTATACCAGGGCTGAAGAAAGCCATGGCAACGCAAGCAGAAGGTCTGCCGGACCACATAGCGCTGATACGAAGCGGCTGCTCTGGGTTTGTCATTCCAGTCAGGCCTGACCCAAATTACCACATCCCAGGCAAAAGTGGCCTACTTCAACCAGCAAACATGCACTGACATGCTTAATTGGGCTTGCATATATTTGGCCGATAGCGATAATAAACAAAACATATGGATGTTTGAAGTCTAATCACTGAGGAGATGGCCCTGTTAATGATTTAATACCACAGTTCACAGCCCATGGCTGCTGGATTATTGTGACTATCCGATTGTTTACCCACTATGTCTACAAGCCACTTTTCCATCTGCAGTTATAATTCATAGCATTTTAAGCGTAATAGTCTTTTATGTTTTCATATGTTTATTATCTCTTATCAACAGCCTCGGGGCAAAATCTGCTTAAAATGGGAAGAGCAACAAAAAAGCGATTAGGACCATGTCTACAGAAGCGTTCTGGTAGAGCATGAATTGGTAAAACAAACAGGCTAAATATTAGAGAAAATTACAGAAATTAAAAAAACATTGTTTTGCTCACCGAAGAAACTTTAACTGAGTTTCTTTTGCAACTTCACACAAAATGCTCTTCTTGTGAGATTTAAAAAAACAGGAACACAACAGAGGGGTGATATTGGCAGCCCTGGAAATCACATAAATCCCACCCCCAACATACACACAGATACACCTACACACACACACACACACACACACACACACACACACACACACACACACACACACACACACACACACACACACACACCAAAGAATGGCCTTCATACCACCTGTACTGCCGAGTCTCTCTGCCCAGAATACAGTTGATCTCCAAACTTTTCTGCTCAAGTAACAACCTCACCATCCAATCACACCTACCCACCGAAAGCCATGCATCCGTAAGTGTGTTACCAAAAAAGAAGAAAATAAATCCACTTACTTTATTTTGGAGGTCTGGTAGTTGTATATCAGAGCTTGAAGAAGTATTTTCTCTAGGCTCTTTTCATCTGCACCTCTGCCCCGCTGTCCTGCCTCTCCACTACTATTTCTCTTTGTGGGCTGAGCGTGCGATAGCTGTGTAGTTTTTTTTTCTTCCTTTTTTTTTTGTGTGTTGCATGGGGTGAGGGGAGGGTGGTGGGTTGGGTGTTGGATGCCGGGTTTCCTGACTCGTGATCAGGAGCTCATTACCCCCAAGGTCACTCCAGGGACGCCCCTGCCTGGCACTCACTGGGACACCAGAGAGGAGACGTGAGATTGCCGACGAAGAGTGTGAGAGAAAGAGAAAGGAAGAGAGCGGTTAAGAGCCAAAGTGCCTGGGAGCTCCACGGGGACGAGGAGACGGAGCCGAGAGAGAAAAAGTGATGCCCAGATACACATAAACAGAAAGAAAAGGGAGACGGTGGAGAAACCCTGATCCAAACGCTAACAGAGGGGGAGATATTCAGGAGGAGCGAGCAAACACAAAAGCTAAATGTGTCTGTAGGAGCCTTGGATGAGCTCACGGAGGAAGCAGCCCAGGCAAACTACACAGAGTTATATAAAATATCTTGTTGATCCATGGAAAAGTGAGTCCAACCACAGCAATCAATAGAGTATTGACAAGCACCAGCTGGGCTCTGCACTTGTTTTTCAGCTTTTTAAATGGGCAAGCACTGCAGAAACATATTGTCTGTGTCGTGTGTGAATGACATCTTGAGTGTATATCTCGAATTGTTGTTTTTGTCGCACGGTTGAATGGTTGTCTAACATTATTTGTTGTTTCTTTTATATGCTGGGTTTATGGTTGTCTTAAACTATGTGATCACAGTGGATAACGTTAGCGAAATCACTGTTTTTGTGATGACATAAAGTTAAGTCAGTGAGATGAACATTGTGGCTGAAACATATAGTGAACCAATCTGTCAATTACTTATTTGATTTGTTTCATTGAGAATGAAACATTGATTTTTGGTGTATGGCTGCTAGTGTAAGCATTAGCTCATGTAGCTCGCATTAGACATGTTGTTTAAGATAGTTTATTCTGCAAAAACACACATAGATGCCAAAATCAAACATAGAAGTTTGTTAGGATTCATCTTCTGGAGACCTTGAATCTCTGAATAAAATTCCATGGCAATCCATCCAACAGTTTTTGAGATATTTCAGCACAGACCAAAGTGATGCTGCTATCCATAAAGCTATGCATCAGCGTGGCACTAAAAACACGTTAAAACTTGTGTGGAGGATGAGGAGTTAGCTACCGGCACCTTTGTCAGATGGGCTGAGTAACTACTGAGTAATTTGTTTGACTCATTGATTATTTGGCTAATTATTTCAGCCCTAAACAAAGTACCACAATCCCACTTGATTACATGTCTGAGTTGCTAATTTATCACCAAATTGTGCAGGAACAGTTAACTGTTTGAAATGAGGCTCCTTTTAATTGTCAAATTTGAATTTAGATAATGAAGCTAAACATCTGTGTGCCAGTGAAATCTATTGTCTCTGTATTTCTTCTTCTTTTCTTCCTTCTCTCATGTTTCTAGTTCGATCCATTTGAGCTCATGTTTGTGGCCAGATATGCTTTTAGAGGGCGTGTGGTAATAACTTGTGTGTTGTACTCTCAGGGTGTTTGGAATGGCAGATGGCTGGAGATGACCCTATAGACCAGCGCTGGCAGTCTGCCACAGCTGGACAAGCCTGGATTGACAGATTACAGCACACACAATCAATAAAGTCTCCCATTAGTTCTGTCCACAAAGCCCTATGTACAATACTGATGTCTGACCCCCTCTATGTAGTCCACACACAGATGCATGGCCCTATATTTCATTTTATAATGCTGTCTTTTCTGGCTCAAATTATTGATTGAGTGGTTGGCATGGACTCATTCTGCACTAGAAGAAAAATAGCTCATAGTGCCAAGAGAGCAGCTCTTTAGCTCATAATTTTAAGATAACCCATTTTAGTGCCAGCCTGCTGTTGAGGTGATACCCGGAGCTATTCACAATGTGATTATAATGCACCATTTCACTACTTTAATGGTCATTTACAGGTGGAAGCATATTGAAGAACCATTAAAAAGTAGGATGCAGACTCAGTGTCATTAATTCTAAAAGAGGGGCACAAATTAGCATTAATGGTCACCAATGATCAGCTTCGTTCATAAAACTAATACCAAAATCTTCCCAGGGCTGTTTTAAAGTCAAAGATGAGTCAGTTTTTTCTCAATAAGTCTCGTCTTTAAAAGCAAATTGCAATTCTCTCTGATTACCATTAAAATTACACAAAATTACACAAAAACACGGACGTCTCCCAGATGGGATAACGTCATGGTAGCAACCTTTCAATCACAAGGTAGCCGCGCACAAAAGCATATCCTGATTTATTATCTATTTTACTTTATATGGGAACATCATTTACGAAAATGAACATCATGATGTATTAAAGAATACTTTAAACTAGCAGTTGAGACCATAAACTCATGTTTACAATGTTTACTGAGGTAATAAATCAAGTGAGAAGTAGAGGGCCATTTTCTCAAAGATATACAGTAGAGTCGCCACTCCTGGCATCCACGTTGGTTTCCACGTTACCTCAGTAGTGCTAGGTTTAAGTTAGCTCTAAAATATTAATAAAAGCCTATCCTCCATGTGTCGAAACAAGCTTCAATCTGCGCAGTGATATGGTCAGCCACAAGCCAGGTGCCTTTTAGTTCCATTATACTCAATAGAAGGAGACTAACACCAAAGTAACTTTGATTGATAAATAGCAATACAGGAACAATTGGATTTTGGGATGAACTGGCCCTTTTCAGTCTTAAAATCATCTTTTCCCTCCCACTACTTCTTTCAGGTTGATACATAAAATGATGATCAGGGTAAAGAGGTGATCTGTGAGACAGACACAATGTTATACATGTCAAGAGACGCCTCGAACACCCTTTGCCTTGCAACTGAAAGCTTGTTTTGAAAGTCCTCAAAGGTTCTGTGTTGAAAAATTGCTGCAAAATTGGCAAGCAATAGGCCAGCAGCAAGTAATGGATGATTTAGTGAGGAGCCTTTAGGCTGTTTGGTACATCTGCCCCAGAAAGATATGCCTCATCTAAAGTCTATAGTTTAAGCCAGAAATAAAAACATTGATTTTTGGACAAGAACAAGCAGTTGAACAAAGTTGAGAATTAAGAGTCACCCCAGTGCACACATGGCCAAATAGCATTAATAGAAAACTACGTTTTCAGAAATTATGCAAAAATGGGGAATGAAAGTCTCCATATTCTGCATAAAGGCGTTGTCTTTTTTGTAATATGTACCTTGCACTTCAGTCCATTGTTCGCTCAAGCTGCCTTGAATGTTGGGATGCAACTGCAAACACTGCAGCTCCACATGTTCAGCATCATGTTGCACTGTTGGGGGATTTCAGTGATGGTCAGTAATTAGTATGACTCATGGCCCCCCGCCAATAACGATATACCATTTCACTGCTGCCGTCTCATATTCAACTCATTAATAATAGATTTCATCCATTTGCACCCCCCATCTCCCCCTCAGTCCTCCCCTAATGGTGTGATATGCTTTAGTGCCATCCACCAGGAACTTCTCCAATGATATCACTTCCCACATTTGATTAAATGAGATATGACAAACGATAAAAGAAAATTATGAAAAAAGATCCTCGATGGACAAGAGATTTTCTGTTCAGCTGAAAGCAGAAAAAGGGGATCCAGAAAACAGTTTAAAACTGATTTAACAGAATTTGAGTGAAACACAATCTTTATATTGAATCCAACAGCTCCCTCGTTATCTTTTCTCACTTTAAACTGGCTGTTGTCATTGTGAGGCTGAACAAAGCTGGGAATGAAGTCACTGTTGAGCCCCACTAACCCTGTTCGCTTGACTATATGTCCGCCTGCAGCCCAATAAGAAGGCGGCACTGACTGGGCCTGTTTGCGGTGAGAGTCTGATGAAACCAAATGAAATCAGCCTGTCGAAGTCAGCCACAGTCTTTTTCTTCTTCTTTTTTAAAGCCACAGATCCATGGGCTCTGCCCCTCCATCCCATCGCTCCCCGACACCAACACCACAAAGTATCCACACAGATGAGGGAGCCGGAAAATGGTCAAAAAGTCCTTTTTCCAAACCTTTCTTTCATAAGCTAGTATTCAATTTCTGCAACATGTCTGGAAGGAAATGGAGATTGCATTTATGGTTGTAAGAGGAGGAGAGAAAAGAGCTATGTCTCAGAGCAACCTCAAATCACTCAAAAGGTGTTATATTATTGGAACCCTCAATAATATAACATATTCAGGAGTATAGTGCACATATACGTTTTCTTCACCGTTCTTGTGCATTGATTTAACCCTTCATATGAAGAAGATGAATGAGGTCGAAATGCAGGAACAAAATGTTCTGGCAGTGATTCACAGAATGTACCCCGCAGGCCGCGAGTCATATCAAACACAGGACAAAACACACACACTCGAAAACATCTGTGGGGCCATGACCGCCATTTAAATCTGTATCCGGCTAAATACTGCATGCAGCTGTCTCCCCGACACCTATTTAAACAAGTCAAGTTTATTGCAACCTCAATCACCAGTTTGTCTCAGAGGGCTTTGCAATACAGCGCACAGTACCCTCTGTCCTTGCACCCTTGATTCGGATTGTGAAGTGCTCCACAAAAAGAAATCTTATCAGGAAAAGTGAAGAGACAGATCTCAGGATACAGAGCCAGGTAGAAACAGCACTATTGGTATTAGTAATTACAGTAGAGTGCTGCAAAGATGACGGCTTATTGTAGACCACCCTTGATGTGAGCATTGCCCTGTATCCCTCAACAAAAAAACAAGATACCACATCTGTGGCGAACATATTTTATTCAGGAAAATAATCTTTTGAAGTTTGAATGCATTCAGAAGAACGTTGAACTACAAACAAACTACACTAGGATCACATGACAATCAGTGCCACATAGATAAAAGCAGACTTGTGTTCGGAATGATAACGTTGTGTAGCCTCATATAGCAACTTGTATGCAATCGCCTTTTTTAAGAAACATAAAAGCTTCAAAATTCACGCGAGGGTCTCAAAACATGGCAATCTCATATAGGCTTGTGTTAACCTCAGACCTTATTTCAATCATCTAGCCAAAGTGCAACTCATTTACCAGTTTTAAGTCCAATATTCACTGCCATTGTATCTCTGTTTTGGTCTCCACCAACTGTTGAGAAGGGCTGAGTATTGTTTAAGAAATTCCGTTAATACTTCAATCGATACCCATCAAGTGAATGGAAGCTGTGTGTGTGTGTGTGTGTGTGTGTGTGTGTGTGTGTGTGTGTGTGTGTGTGTGTGTGTGTGTGTGTGTGTGTGTCTGACTGGCTAGTGATGCTCCGCTATGTTCACCAGCTAGTGGCTAATGTTGCCTATCTGACATTGGTGGGTTTATTAGAGCTTTTTCCCTGAAAACTTGATTGATGAGAGCGATGAAAATAAAAGTTGTGGGCTGGAAAACCAAAACAATGAGCTAAAAGAAGCTAAAACACTCCTAAAACGTAAACCTGAGGAGAGATTTTACATTACACCAAGTCATGTGTTCATTGTGTCTGTAAAAACACTGATTATGTATTACACACTCTGTGAACGAATGTAAAGGCCATGTGTGTGGGTGGATTTGTGAGTGGGCATGTTTTGATTCATAATTTTTTCTTTTTTTATTAGTTGTATTTCCTCTCATTTTTTACTTTACGTTGTCTGTTTGCTCTACTTTCCTGTGACTTTCTTCATTATTATTGTAAAACAGATCAACACACACACACACACAAATGAAAATACTTTGCTGATCCCTGTATATTGTGCATATTCTTCAATAAAGTATATTAAAGTTTTAAGAGTCGATTCCCATCCCAATTTTATGAAAGCTCAACCTTTATCTCTTGATAAAGTTTATAGTTCTCATCTATTCAGCATGAGGTAATGAACGGTATCCCATAATGCCCATTTAATATAAGTAGCTCAGTTTCATTAATAAAGCATAAGCTCTTGGTTGAATATTAATATGTATATGCCTGTGCCCTAGCTAATAATGGTAAAGAGATTTTTACTTTCCAAAGACTATCCGGGGCATTCCCCGTGGAATATGATCGACATGTTTTCTTTCTCTTTTGGCAGCCAGCAACTTCAGGCGAGACTGTTTCACATTTTCGTTGAAAGGCAACGTAAGGAGCCATAAAGGTTTTACCTCTAATGACCGCAGCTGCAATTGTTATTCAGTCCTTAGTGCAGTATTTAATCTCCATTTAAAATGTATTTAATGCTAATTAATCATCAAACACATCAGCAGTGTACTGGTGGAAATGTATTGATTTGCAAGATAATTAATTCAGATTTATTGGCCTGATACTTTAGTCTGATAATGTGGTTCCCTCCTTTGGGATCCCCAGGGATCTTCAAGGATGTCAAGTTTTCCATTACTCTCGGGTGAGGCTGCTACCAGTCAAACAAATGGAAATCTGATACAGAACAGGGTTCTTTTTTACTGTGCACTCTCACTATTTAAGCTGAATTTGAATGTGACTCCAACATGTGCTCTCCTATGCTCATGTATAGGCATGTCACTGAGGGCCCCCGTCCTGGCTGCCCTGTTTCAACACCGCAGAACTTAATTTATGACCGACAATTAATCTGAAGGAGCCAAAACACTCCGGCGTGGCCAGCGGAGCGTGACAGCGTCGGCAAAAAACTGCTCTCACCCCGATTCGTCTCCCAGCCGACAGTCTGGACCCGTCGCTCAGCGTTTATTTGCCTCCATACACTTCCACCCCCCAAAAAAACTCATTAATCTCTAATGGCTTAATTCTGTGTTTCCGCTATGGCCTGCATATGTTCTCATTAATGGCTTTTCAAACTTGAACTATAGAGCAGAAGAAGGATTATAAAATATTATTTTCTTTAGAAGAAAAAAAAAAGGCTTAGATTGGAAATAGAAAATGTACTTGATGCTTCTTGTAGTTATTTGATGGTGAGAGCTGCAGATAATCACAGATGAGATCTGGTAGGAGGGATGATGACAGAAATTGAAAATGTATAAAAGCTTCAAGCGAGCCATAGTTCAAACAAAAATTAACAACTTGTGAAAGACACTGAAAGACACGGGCCGAACTAAGTTTATAGAGGGCGAGGGGATTCTTCGCAGCACAGTTTGTCAGTTATTAAAAGAAATATCCACAGCTGGAGGGAAAAACAAACTTTAGATGTTGGATCTCGTAAAGCTTCCTATTTGCTAAATGTTTAAATTCAAAAAGTCAACCGGAGGTGATCAAATGCCAAGAAAGATGGTCCAGAAGTCTGCTTTAAAAATACTTTTCAAACAAGATACGTAGTTTCTGGTGTTTTGTTCTTAACCGCTGTTGAGATTATGGATTCTCCCTTTCCCCTTTGGGTATTTGCTCTGCTGAAATAAACACAGCCTTCCATATTTTATTCCACAGAAAATACACTCCTCCCGATGTCTCAAAGGCAAGTCAACAATCCAAACTTTCAGTTGTCAAAACAAACCGAATTCTCCAAAAGAAAGAAAGTGCACGCATGGTACACAATAGCTTTGAGGCCAATTAGTGCGAGAATTGCTGTGAAGACGAAGAAAAAAAACTACAGAGACAGAAATGAGGGTCGGAATGAGATAGATGAGGAAAAACTTAAATGACATATCATCTGTCCAGTTCTGTTTGTGTCATCATCCGAAAAAAAAAAAAAAAAAAACAGCGCTCTGTGGTTGTGCTGGGGGGCGACTCGGTGTTCCCGGCAGTCACCTTTAACAATAGGATTAGTGCCAAGCTGAGAAGCGGGGAAGGGAGTATCAAAACTGTGCCTGGGATCAACGCTATCACTGATGGAGACTGAACACCCCCCCCCCCCCCCCCCCCCGAGGAGCACTCGTCTTTCTGTTTGATTTGTTCTCAGTCATCTAGTCTGCACCCGGTGGGCTGTTTGCTTGGCACTTTTATCTGCCGATTGAGAGGAAGAAGGAAGCCAAATGTGGCCAAAAGCTGAACCCTCCCACCTCCTCCGGAGGGGAACGCTGAAGGAAAGCGGCGCCGACCCCGATCACATCGGGGTCACCCTTTTGCACACGCCTGATGCTGCTGCCGCTTTGTCTCGACATTGCACAACATTGGATTCTGTATGTGATGCAACTTGTTCCGACCGACACCTTGCTTCAGATTTTTATTTTTTTACAAAGATGACCTACCTGTGGATACTTAAGTGAATTTATATAGAAGTCGATATTCTCATAATAAAACACCTCTGTCTCACTCCAGCTGATCACCAGTTGTCAGTGTTTGGAAGGGGCCCGCAGTCCCAATCGATGAGAAAATAAATTACCACTCGCAACCTCGCCAGATGACTGAGGAGAGAGGTTGAGCCGCAGTCGCAATTCAACCCTGTTCCGCCTTGAGAAATACCTTCAGTATCTGGGCGATAGGCACCATATGCAAAAGTGATGGGTTTGTCTCAATCTTTTTTGACTCGCCCTTCGTCGGTGGGATTTAGCGAGACAGCTAAATTGTCTGTGATTGGCACCGGGGCCCCTCTCCCTCGTTTCTCCAGTCGCGGGCTTCTCTCCGAGTCGGCCAAGCGTGTGAACACACATCAGCTTAGCGAGCGTTGGTCCTGCCCTTTGCAGGTGCTCACTGTCAATCCAAGGAGGTGGTAAAGTAAATAAAAGTCCATCTGACAACAAAGCTCGGGCCATCTGCAATCAGCGGCGGATTCTTCCTGGCTCGCTGAAAAAACAAAAAACAACAGGGAACTGTCGGCCTTTTAATAAACGGGATTTGCTTTAGTCTATACCTGCGGTATTTTCAAAAGTCAATTTATTCCCCTCTGTCAAAAAAAAGTACTCAATCTTGATTAAGGTGACCTACATGTTGGTAAACAGGAGGCACATTCTTCAACTTCTAAGAAATGATCGTGATGCTGAGAGGAAGCCGGCAGCTAGAGAGACGCACCGACATCCGGCTCAAATTAGAGACGAGACAAAGTAGAGTCGGTGTAAATAGGGACTTAACTTTGATCGCAGTACTCCAAGCTCATTTTGATTAGTATCCATTTTTAATGAAGCCACATGCAGCAGCCTCAATGTGCAATGTGCTTCAGCAGTGAAGTGTTTCTCGTGGATGGAAATGGTCATTCTTGCAGAGATAAAGCCTAAGGATTAGCCTTTGCACTGTAGTGCAAAGGCTAATGCTTACTGATGAGTTTCCATCTATCACCGAGGTAAACCAATGTTGTGTTCTCATTAGCAGGCATAAAATGTGGTGCATTACAATGCAGCCTCCCAAATGGTCTACATTATTGAAATTGGATGAGTGGGTTTGTAAGTTTAACCACAAAAGCAACATATTTTATGCACTTTTATTTCCCCCAAAAACTTCTGACTGAATGCATTTTTTTAAAGATAAGCCTTTAACTTTTTTTTTTCAGCTAGCATGAATATTGATCACAGCATTAAAAATTGACCATTTTGAGCTATTTGCATTCACAAGTTAAATGTTATGGCCGGCGCCATGTGAGAATTCACCCGAGCAAAGCAGCCGCAGTGATATGTGTTTCATTTGTGTTTTATATGGGTCAATTTCAGCCGAGCAGACGGAGCAGAGCGCCAGCCCCATTGATGTCTGTATTACTGTCTCCTGGAATACAGATGAGAATGCGTCTGGATCCAGAGGAGCGCTGTGATTTCTACTTAATGAGGTTGAGAAGAGCCCCAGTCCTAGCAGGTTAGGCCAGACTTTTTTGACCTTTAACACCCAATAACCATCAGTCACAAGAGCCTGAAAAGACTGCAAACAACTGACCCAAGCTGGATCATGTGTATCACTCACTGTGAAGAGGTTTGTCTGTCTGCATGGCAGAGAGGGCATTCCCAATTTATCTTTATCTAGATCCATTTATTTACATCATTTGAAACAATGGACTGTACTTAAAATGCATGAAGAGGAGGAACTTTGATACACTGTTATAAATAGGTGTTGTAATTGGAAATAATTGAGGGAAAATAAACTGGAAAGAAAGAAGAAAAAAACATGGTGCCAACATATAGTCAAAGGTTATTTTAAAATTAACTTATACAAGTATTTCACAGAATTACTGCAAACATTTCTCTCACACTCACATTTTTTTTTTTTATTATTGAGTAAAATGTATTTTCTAATTCCAGTCAATGTGATTTTTAAGTTGTTTTTTTGATGATTTTGATATTCAAATTTATTTTAAAAGCCAGCCAATAGCTTTTGTTGAATGGCCTCTGAGCAATTACAGAGCAATAATGAACTGGTAAAAAATAAATTAAATAAAAAATGTCAAGTAAAGGCCTTTACAAGCAGAGGTTGCGACCAATAAACGCCACTGAAATGTAGGCTTTTATTTTGAAAGAACCAAAGGAGTAAATCTGTCTTTGCTGCCTTTGTAATGGCTGGACAAAGTAATAAAGTTACCATCTTGGTTTGGACTACGTAGCCCCCGTGTGGTCGCTTCATAAACAATAAGCGTGACTCGGTCGGCTCTAATTGGCTGTTCTTGTTGTTGTTGTTGTTTTCCCGACAGAGGAATCTTGCAAACGCCATTAGGAGCACTAAAAGGAGGCAGAGGAACCTGCTTTTTTTTTTTTTTTCACAAATGATCCGTCTCATGTGAAGTTAATTTCATTAAAGCTACCAACCGCGGCTTTAATACTCCCCATCCAGCTCATGGGGTCTCTGTCTCTCTCACAGCCACTACTCCTGTGGCCATAAATTCAATCGAATCTCCACTCTGCCTGTCTGCCGACATTATGATAATGAGACTTTACGAACCGCATTTGCAAACAGGCTCGTTGAGCTTGCACCTGAAAACGCAAAAATGCATTCCCCCTGACGGAGAAGCGTCTGTGCCACCGCGAGATTTCAAAAGACTCCTTCTCACCGTATATATATATACAAAAAAAGAAGAATATTCCACAGCCGGAAACGGCGTTGATCGATTCCGCATAACTACACGGTTATGTTCACAAGTGCTGCCGGACACTCAATAAGGCATGACCTTCACCGGTGGCACAGGGAGGGAGCGCCAACAAAACAATTATCTCAGCTCTTTTCCCCGACCGCTCGCGATACATCATTGTTTTATCAAAATCGAAAAGGCCTGACTGGATACAGCTACTCCTCTGTCCGTGGGTCGATGGCTGATTACGGCCACCGGCGAGGTCTAAGCGCCGCTCGTCGCAGCCCAAGTGCAGTGCGGTCGATACGGACGCACGCCACATTACAAGCCACATTATAGCAATCATATGGAGGCTCAATTATTGTCTCCTTCACATGAGCCGAAAAAGACGTAAAAAAAAGACGTAAAAAAGAAAAAAAGCTGTCGTCAAGAGAAAGACGTGTTGTGAGTGCTGATACGGATGAACCTCCTTCAACTCCATGTGACATTCATTGGATTTAGGCCATCCCAAAGTTATTAATATTTGAAAAGGAAGAAAAAAAAAAGAAAAGGACCACAACAAAGACTTCAAACATTGCACTGACGCGCCCACACTAAACCTGTGATTTTTCAAGTCGAGAACTCAGCCAAGCTTCAGGATAGTCTAGTTATGCAATTGCTATCATCAAATGCACTCAGCCGCGGCTTCATTTGAAGACTTCGCCGTGTCTCCTCTTCTTGAAAGGAGCCGCGGCGATAAAAGGAAGGTATCTTATCGGTTCCTCCGCTCGTTCCGCCATCTGCAATTTCTCCCCTCCCGCCCCCCACCTCCTGCTTTCATAAGCGTATTAAAATGTATGTTGAGACTTACAGATTATTAGTCCTGCTCATCTGACATTTAAATGCAGCCAATTCTCTGAGTCATCTGGGGACACAGTCCTCGTCTTTTACAAATCAAGACTAATAAGGTACAAAACCGCCAGCGTAATCCGATTCAGCGTACAACTTGAAGCATGAGATGCAATCAACATAGTCAGCTCTCTGGTATCCCGGCAACATGCCCCGTGCGCCTCTTCCCAAGCCTCTAAATCTTTTCTGCTAGCCTATACATAAGGGAGTAGGAGGGACAGGCTGGTTACCGAGAGGAATGCGAGTTCCTTTCTGCCCGGCAGCTTCTGCAAACAAGATGTTGATTTTCAAAGGACTCGCAAACCTCATTTTCACAGGTCAGGAATAAAGAATATGTCGGTGTGTACCTCCTCTGACTCAACCCAGGCCCGGGTAAAATAGTATTCAGGGCATTTAAGTGTCTTTTGTTCGGCATCTCAACTCCCAGTTTGATGAGATGTCTCTTATTTTGGTCCGTCTGTGTATTTTGGTCTCTTTCTAGTCCAAAACGAACACGTTTAGAATGCTTGTTTTCATGTCTTTAACCCAAGAAAGTTATTCAGATCACCTGTTGCGCGTGGTGTGAGGACCGGCTCCTAATTAGGAGTTGAGAGCAGCTTCACCTCGTTTTGGATTCAAGTCTTTCGGCCCTTCTGAGACTTCTTTGCCGTGTTTGTGTTTCTGGTTGAGGAAGATTTTTTTGAGCCCTCTAAAACCGAGCTGAAGTGAATATTAAAAAAACACATTTCCAATAGGCCCCATGCATCAGAGCAGACCTTTAGTGCTATTTGTGCAAGACTTTGCAAGGTTTGCAAGGCATTTTATTATAATCCGACAGACATACTTTTCATTGTGAAGACACTTGTGAGATTTGTTCTCAGGCTTCTATACCTGACCAGTAACCCCACAATGATGACGTAATTGTTCTATAAATAAAGCCTCAACCTTTTCTCATTTTTGGTGCATCTCCGACTATGGGCCCTTCCATCATAATGTGCACTTTGACCTTTTTCAAACCACCCAAAAATCACAAGGTTAGCGGTGTTATCCACTGAACCCAGAAGCCCACTGCATCTATATGGCCGTTCTAATGAAGTTTAAGGACAGCGAGGATATATACAAAACCGTGAATGTGCACAAAAGTCAGAATGTAAGCAGAAATATTCAAAGACAAAGGCGGCGTGAACACTATTATACTGTAGTCCCGCTGGAGATGCCAACAGCCCGGTGATTTCAGCCGAGGACAAAGGACTGCTGGGATAAAGTGGAGCAATGCGAGGTGGGATATGATGGCAGATGCGATGTGGGTGGTGGTGTTGCTGGTGTGGCAGCTTTAGTCTTAATGGCAGAGCCATGTTTCTGTATATTCTGTGTGTGTATTGTACGTCCTGTTGTAAGGACCTTTTGCGGTGCTGCCGACTGACCGGATTACAGGATTAGTGCCATCACAGACGGGTCGACACCTTTAAGTCGGGCGAAAGCTCCTATCCTTTTTCTGGCAATGCGGATTTATATCATTCATATCCTCCTTGGAGCTTTAGATACAAAATTAATATATTATTATAATCCCGCAGAATTATCAGTGGCTGAAATAATTCTGATGTGTGCAGCCCCAGGAATGTTAATTAACGCCGAGGTCACAAAAAAGTACGGTCCGGACCGCGTAGTCGATGTGTGCGATTGGGTTGTCGACAACCCGAGCGACCTCGTGTTTCTTTTTAAAGTGAGCACTGTATTCGGCCGCGGTTTTGCCCACTCTATCAGGCCATTTATCACTCACTCCTCAATATGCTTTTTAACACACACACACACACACGTGTACACATAGAGAACTTGCAGGGGTCAGTGGGGGATTGTGCAGCTCTATGCAGCAATCCATATCTTATATTTGCCCCAACATAGAGCCATCAAGGGCGCGGCATTTGTCACCCGGATCAGCTCGTAATGTGCATTATCACGTGGCAGAGGCCCTTTGGGTGTCATGCTGGTGGAGCGAGCACATCCATCTGTGCTTTAAAGAGACCCAAGCCTCCCTCCGCTACATGAAATGAGAAGATGCCGGGGGGCAATTTGTTCCTGGAGAACAAAACCCCCCTCACTGGCTTTCGACTGTGGTCCTGAAAGTGGATTTTTGATACACCTGCTAAAGTCCGACCATGATGCAGGTGCTGATCACAGTTAGTGCGAGAGTTGGGCGCGGGCTTCGAGCTCGATAATGTCGCCTCGCCATGTTAGATCCCTGGCTTCGGCCCCGCGGCCTATCTTGTCATGCCACAGCTGATTTGACACATCGATGGTGACAGGCGGCTCTGGCCCGAGCCGAGCCAAATGACCCACATAGAGACGCCCATTGCTCGGTCCTCCTGGCCCTGTGAGCGGCCCCGTGGAGCCTCAGCAGAGATCCCACATTAAAAAAAAGGCTACAATTCGATCTGTTTGATGTAATTGAGATTATCTTTTTCTATATAATGAATCTTTACAGGAATGAGAGCAATTTAATTAATATCCCACTTCGCCTCCTCAAGATGACATGAAATCCTCAGAAGATAAAAAAGAAAAAGAAAAAGGGGACACGTAACTCAATTCCAGCAGAAAAGGATTGTAAGCAATTTTCCAGACAGGGCGAACCATTTCCTGACATACTCTATATCGTTTTTGATAGCGAAGCAGTGGGGGAGGGGGGACTAATAAAGATTTGGGTCATCACAGACAGCAGATTCATCCGGCTAAAACAAAATTGTCATCACTCTGCTTTGCTGAGCTAGAGTTTAAAGGGAAGGGAGGAAGCCAGGAGGGGAAATGGGTTAGCAAAGAGATAGAGAGTGAGAGAGAGAGAGAGCAGCTGTGCGGTGGCGTATTGCTCTGTCCCTGTCAGCCCGGGCTTATTGAATTGATGTCACTCCTTTTTCAAACTCCAGTGGGCTGGGTCGCTGTGTGCAGGTGTGTGAGTGAGAGTGGAGGAGAGATACTGATAACTGTGGTTTTTCCTGTGCATCTGGAGGGCCTGGCGACCTTCCAGAGACTGAAAGAGGTTTTTTCTGAGCCCCGGGCTTCCCAGCAGCCTCTCCAATAAGATTGAATTCACCTCCAGTCCAGTGTGCATTTGTGTTTGTGGAAATGCCGGGGTGCTCATGTGTAGGCACGCTCGTGTGTGTGTGTGTGTGTGTGGGTGTGTGTGAGTGTGAGCAACATGCAAGTGTGTCGTTCCAGTCCACACACCTCCGAATGCACACTAAAAATAGCTCGCAGAGAAAAGACTGAAACTCTTCCTCTTGCAGTGTCCGTGTGAGATGGCTGTCAAAAGTTTCCCATGCTATTACCAAGGGCAAGAGTCAATACATGACTAGCAATGAGGGGTTCCTGGTCTTTTGGTTGAGAGTGCGTTGCAAGCCCCAGTGAAATTGTGCATTTAATCCAATTTATATTGAGCACTCAACTCATGTGTGAAAGAAGAGACGCAATGAAAGCACCCTCTGATGAAATGGGTGTGTTTTCCCTCCTTTGACGACGACGACGGAGCTCTGTGCTCATGAGTCACGATTTCAAGAGCATGGAAATGATTTGTCGATGCGTCGCAAGTGTTTTTAATCTGAAAAAGATCAAATGTTCATAAGGCAACACAAAAAAAAGTGTAATTCGGTTCTGGCGCCCTTGTCCCCCTTCTCCTTGTGTAGTCTCTCGGGTAGCAACTGTAATTGAGATTAATCTTATAATGTCCTCTCCACACGACGCTGTGACTCAGCTGCTGCCCACTGCAGTCATTTCAGAATTCAGAGGAATGTACGAGTGTACGGTTGCAGTCGAGAAGAAGGAGCTTTCCAGACTGGATGCACCGAGGTTCAACTCGATGTACTGCGAGCGATGACGTATGGTCAGACTGGATTTGATACAGATTTTGGAGGCTATTGTCCAAATGGTAAAATAGCAAAACTCCGTCAAACGAGAATCGAGAATCGAGAAGAAAAATTAAGCTTCGCTTTCCAACTGAACACAACCTTTAAAAACATATTTTTAGATGCCACCACTACCTTCTGAGGCCTACTGCATAACACGAGGGTTAATTAAGTTGCAAGTAATTAAGAAGGTGATAATATGCTGGTGTTTACAGCTTCCTCCTGCTGCCCCCAGGGGGCTGGAAAAAGAAGTCGGTGCAGGTTTTATAAAGTTTTTGTCATTTTAAGTGGCGTTCATTTATTGACTTAATTCATCAACGACGCGTTGACTATTAAAACAGGCATTAGTCACAACCTGTAAAGGGTGCATAATTAGAAAGTGGGACCTTTTTTTTATAACAGGGTTATGTTTCCGAGGGAGAACTGAGCAGGTGTTGTGTATACGCATAATGAAGTGCAGGGGCCTCGAAGGAGACCTGCTGCCAGCATCATCAATATATACAATAACATACCTCACTGTCTTCTTTACCTCTCTCTCGCTCTCCTTCCTCTTACGGTCTCCCATAATTCACTGGCTTTAGTTCACTTTTTACTGTCCAGCTTTACTGCACAGCAGCCTATTGACTTCTTGTCGGGCGTTTGCAAAAAGGTTTGCACGAGGATGAAATATATATACGAAGCTGTTATGTTTCACTGATAGTAATGGTTTTATGTGCACCTCCACACCTGCAGCCATCAATACCTTCCTCAACCCTGAAAATGGGATGGAGCTCCATCCGCTTGACAGTGTACGGGGCCGAGAGACAGGCCCGACCCGGGGTTGTGTCTGCTTGTGTGTTAGCCCGCCTGTCCTCATTAGATGCTGTGAGATTGACATGACCCTCTGTGAACACTAGCAGGGTGTGAGCAATAATGAATCACTATTAGCCTCGGTCACACCGGCTGACAACCAATCTACAGGGAAGGAGATGGGGCAGGCGACGTCCAGGTAAATCCAGGTGAGCCTTTAACCGCTTCATCCCGGGTTGGCACAGGTTTTTTTTCCCCGAAGCACCTTTTCACGGGAGGATGACACAGATCACACGTCATCTCCTGACATCCGTCCCCTTTGCCTCGGTGTTATTTTAATGTGAAGCAATCGGGACACTTCTGCATGAATGCTGCGGCATTAAAAAAAAAAATTGGGGCGCTTTCGCTGACTCCACCATGCGTGGGTGCATTCTGACATCTAGTGGTGGATGATAATAACAACATCAGGGAAATGTTGCTGAATATTTCACCTCAGTAGAAAGATGGTGTCAGACTTTATTCTCCAAGGTGTCATGTTAGTAGAAATACTCCCCAACCCCCAATAAAGGGAGAAGCAAAGCTAGCATACTCTGCCCTGTTCTGTAAAGCACTTGATGTCCTTCTGTATGCAAAGACAGATTATGTAATGTTAACGGGGAAACAAATATGTGCATAACATATGGCTCATAAAGCAGTGTGAGCACAATAACAAGTTAATTTTATGATGCACAATGTCACAAAAAAGTCCTCCCTCGGGCATAAAAAGAATGGCGTCTTACCGTACTGGCTTGCAAAGCGTTTTTCAGCGTCAACAAAGGGACCGCTTCATTGGCCCCAACTGAAGAGGGCCTTTAAAAGACTCAGAGTCATTCCAGGAGGGAAGTGAAGAAATTAACAACCGGAGCATCTGCTGGAAACTTGGAAACCTCCTTTACACAGGACAAACGGACCATCTGTGCATGTTGCTGTGCTCATGTCAAAAGCATGGGAGCCATTATCCCGCCATCAACGGAGGGAAAACGCAGCTCAGTTTAAAAGTTAGTTTTGGAAAAGCTGACTCAAGGCTGACATTCTTCTCGGAGGTGCCAGGGTGGCGGAGTACAGACGACCATCAATCTATGATTAAAATCTTCTGCAGCGCTGTCAAAATGAAAAGCTGGAGGCTCTGTGGCATACCGAAATGTGTCAAAGAAGTGACTAATGAAGAGTTGAATGATTATGACGCATCACGTAAAATAGAGGTTAAATGTAAAAACTGAATTGTGTTTGAGGCAGCAGGGGGTCGTCAGCTGGTTGAGCTCACGTGGGCCCTCAGACAATAAAAGCTGGTTCATGTTCTCACTCTATATGATATTCAGAGCATTAATATAGCAGCAAACAGGTACATATACTGTGTGTGTTGGTATGCAAACTTCTCCTTTCTGTGTTGATGTAGCCAGAGCTGCTGGCCGTGCATTCAATTCAATTCAGTTTATTTTGATAGACTTTTCGTGCATGTTAGGGCATGTTAGTGTCCCACTGGTTAGCTCACCACCACCGCTCAGCACGGCTCTCACATGAGAGTTTCAGCTGAAAACAGAGGAAGATACATTTCCTGCAAAAAATGAAGTGAATTGTTTTCTGGAACAAATGTTGCCACCATGTCTTCTCTTTACCCACATTTCCCAAAAACAGCACTTGATGACATGCGTTTCAATGCAAAGTTGGCTCTGTGAATGTGACGGTTCTTTCCAAAATGTTCCCTATAATTTAAGTTATTCTAGTGCGGACCAGGTGAGGAGTCCATGGCGCTAATCAGACACCGGAGAGGGGCAATAGGGCCAAACACAGCTTATCAGGAGGAGCTTCCATACAATCAAGATAAGTTCCTGCTAGCTACAGTTAATCAAGTTACACCCACTAAAGCCACGAGGATGATGTACAACCGGTCTCCAAGTGGACAGAATGAAAAATGAAGATGAATAGAGTTGGCATACAGACGCCCTAAAGTTGTACAATACATTCATCAAGGAGCAAGAACCCACAGTCTTCTGAGCGTAAACATATAGCAAATATGGTATGAAAGACATTATGAATGACAAATCCAAAGAAAAGTTTCCTTTCAAAAGTATTTTCATAAGATTTTCAAATGATCCGAGAATAAATCGGAAAGCAGCGCAGAACAAACTGCTGTATTTGCTGTTAAATTGAAGATGAAAGAAAAAAACAAGAGTGTGCTGATCACTAACTGTAAGGTGAACGCTCACAACAGAGATGTGCTGTCTCATTACACACTGCCCCGCTCCACTGCATAATCTGCTTTATCATGATAAAGCATTTGCTGCACTTTGCCACTGGATGGCAACGTGTGCTCTAAGCAGTTTACAGGACTCAATAAAAGTCAGAAACTAATGAGAAGAAGCTGCAGTTTGGGACCAAAGTGCCACATGATTACTCAAGATATCATAAAGCACATGTTTTCATATTAGCTCTCCCTGCATCGCATTATTGAAGTACTGTATATACTTTACATTTTTGCACTTTCTTTATGTAATTGTCTTTCTTAAATAATTAGACTCTGCTATTTTATTGTATTGTATATATTGAGTATTTTTCATACTTAATATTTGTATGTCTCCTATGTAACTTTTTTTTACAAATTCCCCCCTAGGGATGAATAAAGTATCTATCTATCTAATTTATAGTTTCAATTGTTCAATTAAAGATGAATTTAATAATTGAATTAGGCTTTTTGAATTAGTATTCAGTGTAGACTATGGATCTTGCTTAAACCACGATAAAAAGACGTGGTGGTTCCCAACATGTAAGTCTTATAGAGCAGTTTTTACCCCCGTCCCTCATAATGAGAGTTGTAAGCAGTGCAACCAAATAATATTCTCCGGTTGTTTTCATCTGAAGTGTTTTTAGAGGCCTGCATCTCTGTGAATGAGACGTGGGGGTTACTTAAGGGTTAAAAACCGTCTGCTCTGCCTCCGAGACTCCGCCTCCTTTGGGTGACTCATCAAAACAGGAAGCAGGAAGTGTCTGCGTCTCGGCTCGTCTATCTGTCGCAGGACTCTGGCTGTGAGGTAAGTTTTGGCTCTGACAGTTATGTCACTTTCATATCACAAATCATTTTACACTCAAATGCTTCTCAAGGCACGTGTGTGTGCTCAGGGGGAAGTAAACAGACTCACACGGTATTGTGGGTAATGAAGAAGGGTTATGTGTGTGACCTTTGCCCTACTTTCGTTTTCAGAGCAAAACAACAGTATGGCAGGCCGGCTCTCTCTTCAGGAGGTGGACCTCTCCTGCTCCATATGCTGCGAGATCTTCCGGGACCCCGTGGTCCTCAAGTGCAGCCACAGCTTCTGTGCCCCCTGTCTGCAGCAGTACTGGACCCAAGGGCCACGAAGGCGGGACTGTCCCCTGTGCCGGAGCCAGAGCGTGGATGACCCCGTGCCCAGTCTCACCCTGAAGAACCTGTGCGAGGCCTACATCCAGGAGGGCGGCGAGGGTCTGGAGGAGACCGCGGGCGGGGATCTGTACGGCGACCCGGGGGAGACGTGCCCTCTGCACGGCGAGAGGCTGAAGCTCTACTGCGTCCCGGACCAGGAGCCCATCTGTGTGGTCTGCCACACCTCCAGGAAGCACAAGCAGCACGACTGCTGCCCCGTCAGCGAGGCGATCATGGATGTGAAGGTAAATATGTCGGGATGAGTTCCTTGAGCGGATGTTCAGCCTTCAAATAAATGTTTTTTCTTGTTTTACCTCCTCAGGAGAAGATGAAGTCGGCCCTCGGCTCGATGCAGGAGAAGAGAGACGCTTTTGACAAGATGAAGAAAAAGTACGAGGATGCTGTGGAATGCATTCAGGTGAACTTTCTCACGGTTCATACGGTCATGGAAAAGCTTTTTTAAATGTTTTTTTCCAGGCCTGGAAAAATCCCAAAGGTTTTGTAAAAGTCATGGAAATGTGTTCTATTCATGTGTTCATGTTGTTCATTTACGCTGAGTTTGAAATAATTAATATGCTCACTTTTTCATGTATACACCGAGATTTCACAAAATGGAACTTTGGTTTAAAGTCATGGAAATCCATTGGTCAAAATGTGTTCGAACCCTGCTTTCCGCTAAAGAGCATGCACTTATTAAGCGACGACCGTCCTTCCCAAACCATGCTCACGCAGATTAATTCTAATTTTTTACTCCCAGGTCCAGGCTCGCTTCGTGGAGAGACGGACCCGGGAGGAGTTCGGAAAGCTTCACGGCTTCCTGGACGCCGAGGAGGAAGCCAGGATGGAGGCGCTGAGGAGGGAGGAGGAGCAGAAGAGTCGAGCGGTGATGCAGAAGATCGAAGAAATAGTCGGAAATATAACGTCCGTGTCGGAATCCATCAGAGTTTTAGAGGAGGAGATGGCTCTGCAGGGCATCGCGGTCCTTCATGTGAGTTTGTAAATATTTAAAATGTGAATAAACGCATAGATACACTCATAAATATACCTTTTTAATTTCTTAAAAATGTAGTGATTTTACCTCTTTTTTTTTTCAGAAATGCAAGACGACATTGGTAAGGTGAGCAGAAAAACAAAAAGTTTGCCTTTTCAAGTTTCCTGTCTTTTCGCTGCTTTCATATTGAGATGCACAAACTGCTTATTTCTGCTCCCCGCAGAGATAACAGCCCAATTGAAGATCCGGTCATGCCCCCCGGAGCGCTCCTCGACGTGGCCACGCACCTGGGGTCCCTGAAGTTCCACGTGTGGGAGAAGATGCACAAAACCGTCAAATTCAGTGAGTACAGCGACTCACTCGTGGTCATGTTCCTGAGGTGGAGAAAAGGTTGTGATGCTGAGCGGACTCCAGTCAAGAGTGTGTTAACCGGCTGACAATCTGCCATGTGTGTTTTCAGCTCCGGTGACTCTGGACCCGAACACCGCCGCCCCGTGGCTCATCCTGTCGGAGGACCTCACCAGCGTCTGCGACAGCGACGAGAAGCAGAAGATGCCGGACAACCCAGAGAGGTTCGACCCCGACACCGGCGTGCTGGGCCGCGAGAGCTTCACCTCCGGCAAGCACACCTGGGTCGTCAACGTGGGCGACAACACGGCGTGGGTCGTCGGCGTGGCCAAAGAATCGGTCCAGAGGAAAGAGAAAGTGTCTTCAGTGCTGAAGAACGGATACCTGAGCGTGTACTTTTACCACAAGATGTACTTTGCGGGCACCTCTCCCTTAACAAGGCTCATCCTGAAGAGGAACCCGCAGAGGGTCAGAGTGCAGCTGGACTGCGACAAGGGCCGGGTGTCTTTCTACGACCCGCACGACGACACGCACATCTACACCTTCAAGCACGTCCTGAGCGAGAGGGTCTTCCCGTACTTCTGGGTGGGCTGTCAGCAGTGTCCTCTGACGCTGGAGCCGCTGGAAGTTTCTCTGAAGGCTGTGGAATATTTCTGAACGTGCATATATAGGCTTCCCAACTTTTACTTCTTCTCAGCACAAAAGGAATAGGAGCTTCTTCTCTTTTTTTTTTACATAGTATGAAGAAAACATTTAGAATCTAAAATCAAATTGCATAATTTCAGCACAGCTTACAACATAATCAACATAATGAATACTTTTGTCTGTACATAATTTGATCTCTGCACTTAAAACTTCTCTAAAAAAATTTAAAAAGTCTGCTATTTCTTCAGAATTGTTGTTTGCAAAATAGCATTGTGTGTGTGTGTGTGTGTGTGTGTGTGTGTGTGTGTGTGTGTGTGTGTGTGTATGTGTGTGTGTGATTTATTATTTTTTCTCTCAAAAGTGTGGCTGTGGTTTGATGAATCAAAGTGTGTTACATGATTCTGAATTTGCATGGCAAACGCTGACTGTTGTTTGTGAAGCCCAATTTTGTTTATAGCGTCGTCGGATATATTGCAAACCCTAAATATGCTTTATGTGCAAATACTACAATGAGAATACTGGTCTACAAATAAATAATTTGCTAATATCATTACTCCCGTTGATTTTGTCCTGTCTGTAGTCTAGAGCTACATGTTCAGCCTGTAATGAAACAGATTGTTTTATAAAAGTGTGGATATTGTTCTGACCTTTATAGGGTATGAGAAGTAATGTGAGATGGGTTTAAGACAAAAAAGATGACTTCCTGTCAGCTACTGCATTAATGAACAAACATTAAGGTTAATGTCAGGTTTGAAAAGGTTCATATGAAACTATAGACTAAAATGTAATGTCAACATTTGACAGCTTTGTTACTTATAATTTCATCATAATTAGGCGTGTGGCGGTATGCCGGTTTTGCGATAACCGTTATATTTTTTTTAATGAAATATTGATATACACGTTATAATATTGTGTAAATAACCGAGCACCTCTTAAATAATTTTATATATACAGTTTTGGTTACAGACTCTTTCCCCACCTCACATTTGGAGCCTAATTGCCCCAAAGAAAGACAAAACGCGCATTAAACAAAGTCAATGATGAATATATATATAATTACACTATTAAAAAAGTAAATAATTTTGAAATGATGGGTGATTTGTTTTAAATTTTTAATTACTGCCTTTATATAAAACATTATATTTAATTGGTTCGTATGCAGAGGAAGTACAGTTTATTTCCCCTATTACTACTTCCTTACTGATACCGTTGTATCGATCAGCGGCTGACTCCTCCCACTGACGTCACATATCGGCAGGTCTACACCTTCGCGAGGAGGAAAAACGTTGCAGTTTCTTAATTGACTTCTCCGGACGAGTCGTAAAAACTGACCTTTTAACTTTATGACTGCACTCAATTCGTTTGAAGCTGCCTTTTATTTATTTTTCTCCCGACACGTTTCGACGTCAGAGGGCCTCGGCAGGTGTCACGGCAAGGTGAGCCCAAAGAAAACCGACTTGTGCATGAGCGCCCATTAGCTCGTTAGAGCCGCAATGCTAACAGTGCATGCCGTTAAAAACGTGTTGGAGGTCAGAGGTCAAGGGGAGGACCTCCAGCTGGTGGACTTCAGTACAGCCACCAACTAAAAAAACACATTTAAAGTAACATTAACTTTACACTGAGCCAAACTCACAAAATCTAAGCCTCAATCAACCAGTTTAGTGTCACATTAATTAAATGTAATACTCTCAATGTGTTTTTTTTAAATTATTTTTTCATAGGAGGTCGAAAATGCCCAACGCTGCTTCATCTGGCAGACGTGCAAAGAGCAAGAAGGCAAACAAGAGAAAGAAGGCAGATTTGGACGTGGTGTTGCAGCCCCACGTCATCACCCAACTGCTGCCGGGTCAACCGGCGGAAACGCCCGTGAACCTGACGCTATTCGCTGATGCTATTCGCTCCAGAGGGCCCACCCCGTTCCACACGAAGGACTCCTCGGACGTCCAGGTCTGTGACGACTTCCTCCTGGGTTTGTGTCACGCGGGGAGGAACTGCGAGAAGCACCACACCCGTTACCCGTTCCACTGGCAGCTGTGGAGCGTGGTCATCCACCAGTGGGTCGACGTCCCGCCCCGCTCTCAGGTCTTACTGGAGAGGAACTACTGCAACGCCAAACAAGAGTCCATCGACATCAGGGATAGGTGAGCGAGAGCACAGGGCTGGAGTAAATCTCGCTAATAAAAGATAATTACATCACTGATTTTATTTTTTTTTGCAACTGAATTGACGACAGCGCGTTTGAAGTCAAACGCTAGTGTTTTTTAATTGTGACCAACACTCCCTTTAGATATCTCCACCGTCTGGTCTTTGACTCGATGGAGATTAACGACTCACGCAAGTATAACAAATGTCGGCGACTCACTAACTCCGACAGTACGATCAGGAACCCGTACTTTCCCAGCAAATGGAAAATCTACTGGTGGAACAACGTGGACTGGGAGGAGTACGACAAGGTGACTGTTTTTCGTATTTCTTTTTCTATTTTTCTCCATCTTGTACTTTCGTATCCCCTCTTTTATCTCTCACACTCTCTGAGCTATAAGCGTCTCCTTGCTCACTGACCGCCCCGCCTCTCCGCAGGATGTGTCCGCCTTGCTGCTGAAGGAGATGAGCCCGAAGGGGTTGAAGTGCTTGAGGTACACGGTGGACTTGATCCAGACCAACGTCGTCACACGGTACCACAGAGACGTTCGCTGCAGACCCTTCTACCGCTCCCCCGATTCCATGAGGCCTTACCTGCTGTCGGTATCCATTTCTCTGTCTCGGTTTCAGTCGCATGATGGGGAACATTTTAAAGAGACAATTGTATTGGTGTTATTCACAGAAAAAGAAATCTGGACAGAATTATGATCCTTCTACTTGTAATAATGTCGATGTGCGATAAAGTCAGGCTATTTGTAACAACATAGTCCTTTTGAAAAGGTCCTGTATCTCGTTTTCTTCATCACAATGATATCCTCCATTCACTCTACTTTACGCCCAGGACAGGAACCCTGACTGAGCCCGTCGGTGATCCTCCTGGGGCCAACTTCAGCGAGGACCCTCTGGAGGAGTTCACCTCCTGGTACCCTCCCGTGTGGTGTCTGGACTCGGAGCAGGACTACAGCTTGGTGGACCTTCCGGCCAGCACACGGGCCTGCCGGAGTGTCCAGAGCCTCTTCTACGAGAGCCTGCCTGAGACCACGGTGGACATCATCGGCATCCAGCAGGTCCAGAACCTCCTCCACTGGGACAAGTACCAAAGGTCCAGCTGCTGTTTGTGCCTAAAAACCTTTGTGATTATGTTTTGAAGATGCCCAGATGGCACCAAGATAAATCAATTCTCTGCTGACAGAAATAAGCTTGAAGCAAAAATCTTGTTACATTTTTCTTTTACATTAAGCCGGATACATTCAGTCTAAATGTCAGTCTGTATTTAAGTGACGTACAGAGGCGAGAAAGGGGAGGAAACATGTCCCGAAGAAACCATCTGTGTTGTCGTTACAGGCACAAGGCGCACATGCAGAAGCGGGACGCCAAGTTTCAGGAGCCTCTGGAGAGACATCTCTTCCACGGCACAACCAGGGAGGCCTCAGAGGACATCTGCCACAACAACTTCGACCCGCGCATGGCCGGGGTCAACGGGACGTCCAACGGCTTCGGCTCCTACTTCGCCCCCTCCGCCTCCCTCTCCAACACCTACTCGGACATGTCGGGGCCCGCCAAGACCCGCCACATGTTCCTGGCCAAAGTCCTGGTGGGGAAGGTGAGCCTCGGGAGCAGCAGGTACCGCCGGCCGCCGCCACTCGACCCCAGGAGAAGTCGGTTCCTCCTCTACGACACCTGCGTGGACGACATCGACAACCCCACCATGTTTGTAGTTTTCGACAGCTGTCAGTGCTACCCATACTACCTCATCAAGTACAAGGACCTTCCCAGTGTGATTGATATCTGATGAAGAAAGAGGACGGGCCTCGATAGCAGTTCGGCGTTTGTTGATTGTTCAGACGTGAAGCGTTAAAAATGTCCAGCTGAAAGACAACCTGAAATGTTCGCCTTCAGAAAACGCTCAGTTCATGTAAGCAGGCTAAAAACCTAGTTCAAACTTTCAAAGCACTTTATTTTTAACGTTTTTTTTTTTTTTTTTTTTTTAAATGTTGGTTAATCAACATTTTACATTGATTGAAATAAGTACTTTTGTACAAATTTGACATATTTCATGTTCATGAAAATAAACTGTTCACTGAATGATCTCCTCTCTCTGTATTTTCAATATGATAAACACGTTTGATCACCGATTGTCATACTTTCACCTGTTCAAATAAAACCGTATAAACATGTCGTCAGACTGGAATGTGTTTCACAGAAGTCTCCTGTAGTAAAAGCATTTATTCATATTTATATATATATTTCAAAATATCTTCTATAAATTCCTTTTTTTCCCTCCCTCCTCAAAACTCCATTACACACAAAATGAGAAAACAGGATTTTCATAAATTGCTGGCACACAAGTTATTTACTTATTTATACTCTTGATCTCATGGTATCTGATTTCTGAGCAGGAAACGCCCACATCCAATAGTGAGGGTCCAGATCAAACTGATATTAAAATAACATAATTATTTGTATACTATACAGTTGTTTCCACATGTCCCTCACAGACATACAACACACTGAAATAACAAAATATTGGAGACATGTAATGATGACGTATCGACCGTAAAGGACGTGATCCTTTAATGATTTCCCTTAAGTTTCCCGTATGATTCAAAAGGGCGGCGACACCGGCAGTTATATTGTTGACGCTTCGAGACAGACGACATGTACAACACGGCCTCCGTCTCAGTGAAATGTCTCCTCCGTCTTGAATACTACTGAAGACAGGAGACAGAGGTCTGGATTTTCTTCAGGTTTTTTTTTTTTTTAAGACTGCTAGAAGAGATCAATAAGGCATGACCTTGTGTTTTATATACAGTATGTATATCCTTTCTCTTTAAATGTGCAATTCTGCATTTTTTTTTCTCTCATGTTGATCCAACTTATTCACAAAAAAAAAAAAACTCACAAAAAACATAACACAGGCCTATTCTGAATAATGCACTTATCAAAAGGGTTGACGAAACAATGAAAGAATGATTTAAAAATGAGTCTGAAGTAGACGGCAGATCAAACCAACGTCGTCTCGTGGAAAGATGGAAACGAGGTGGAAATGACCAGGATGCAACTAACCTGCCAGAAAAGCCAAAAACAACTTTGCTTTTCCCTCATTACCAAATCACTCTGTTCAGTTTGGCCAGATGGTGGCGCCAGAGGAAAGGCCATGTTGTTATGGAAGTCAAAATGGTTTAAGCTGTGTGGAGTAAAATCTCACTTCGTGTGGCAACGACTTTAAATGTAAAGGCGACAGAACACACATCGATAATACACATCAACCCCTGCAAACATTGACCGAGTCATTATCGGATCTTTTTTCTTTGCACCAGATGTCTGACAAGAGTTGTGTGTTCTGCTTTGTCGTTTCCCTTTGTAGTTTGTATACATGTGTACACGTAAACTGCACAAAATGATGAAAATTGATACTGAAAGAACCCCGCTTGAAAAAAGAAGCTTCCACACAGAAACAAAGAGGCGCTTTGTGGCTCGGCCAACAGATCGCCAACATCTCTTTTCAGTATCTTCCTGCTCTTTTTATCAGTCTCATATTTGTCTCTTGACTTCTGTAAGGACAGGAAAGGCGGAGCTAAAAAAAAAAAAAAAACGGCGGTTTATTCACAGGCCAACTTGCTGTCGAAGCTCGACAGGCCGATGGCGAAGGCCTGAAGAGCGCACATGGGATAGTTGTAGTCCAGAGTGAAGATGTCTTCAGCCACTCTGCCAAACTGCATGACGATGTAGTCAGCTAGAGTTTTCGGGATGGAGAGAGAGAGAGAGAGAGAGAGTGTGTTAATCATCACTGTACGCCTGAAAATGTGCGGGGGACAAAGAGTGAACATTGGGGAACACTCACGGTCGTTGTCGTGGACTATTTGGAAGTTTTTGACCGACGCTTGAGTGACGCGGCCGTGGAAGTTCAGCACGTACGACTGGGTGTCATCGTTCCACACGGGGGCCTTGTTGTGCAGCTCGATCAGGTTTTCCAGGGAGGGATTCTGACACCTGCTCAGGAGGCTCTCCTGCTCCTGAAACACAAATCACATGCAACGTTTAGCGCGATGGCGCCCTTTTGTTCAGAGGGAACGATTCTCTGGAGCGCCAGACTCACGCTCTGAGGCCTCACGGGGACTCTTTCGAAGTTCATGTTCATGCCGGGGATGATCACAGTCATCTTGCGTGGTCCTTTGAACCCCAGTACGTTGGTCTCCTGCCAAATGGAACAGAGAGCGTCACAATTTTACTTCACGTTCGCAGCGGAAGCTCGTGCTCTTCCTTTAGTCTGTCACTCACGTAGCAGACGGCGGCCAGTTCCTGTCGCGTGTTGCTCTCCTCCAGCAGCGTCCCGGGGTTTTTGCAGGGGTTGATGCCGCTGTCGTACACTGTGAATTTGGTGCCCATGAGGTTGGACCTGATGGAATACACAACCCAAAAGTCACCAAAATAAACCGGTTAGGTGTGAAAGCAGCCTTCGATGTACATGCAGGTATGCCATCAGCAAAATCAGAGTAGAAAGTGGTATTTTCTACCTCAGTTTTCCGATGAAGCTCTCTCCCTCTCGTGACAGATCCGTGGCATCCACTGAAATAAGGTAGTTGGAAGTCTTGCTCTTCTTTCTCTTCCTTCCTGCCAGCAAAAAGACCTAAAAAAAAAGACAAATGTGCTGACAGGATGCTCTACTCCTGAGTGGTTCATTATTTGCTCATCTTCTCGTTGATTGTGTAACTCTTTAAACATCAGGATTCGTACATTAAAGTAATGTATTCCCCATATGGCTGCACACTCACCCTCTTGCCGTCCTCCCTCTCCATGTGCATGAAGTAGGTCGGGTAGAGGCCGCGGTCCATGCCCTTCTTGTCCCGGGTGATTCGGCATTTAACGGTGACACCGCGTGGAGCCGGATGAGAGATAAACTGCTCTGGATTTGCCACTTCCATCAGTGAGCCCTCTGCTGTGGGTGAGCCGGGGGTCACCAGCTCCTGAGTACAACACGGTGCATGAACTTATTAGTTGAAATAACTTCATATTTAGTATTTGGGGTCGGGATTAGTCTCCGTGTTGGTGAGTGCCTTCATCGCGCTACTCACTGGAATGTCTTTGCTACTGGCGGCAGAGGCGGGTCGGCTGTTGGGGGACAGAGAACGTGAAGGTTCATCCTCCACGTCGTCCTCACGCTCGCTGTCTTCATCGAAGTTCATACTGCCAGACAGACCTGGTGAGACGTGGCAATGGTGTGAGGGAGCTGTAATGCTCCATAGAGGCCTTTATAATTTCACAAAAATACACACAAGACAGAAGTAGAAAATACATCCTTGAAGCTCTGTGTACATTTTCAAGTTAAAGATTCTCAAAGACTTCCCAGGGGTGTTCTTTAGTTTTGGTACAAAACTGTCCCCAAGATTGATTTCAACGTTATTTCTTTGGTTCATCTATGGTCTTTAATATCTGAACACTCATTTAGAAATGATGCAATACTTATGCAATGGTTGAAGCAACAGTACAGCATTAGTCAGTATTATTTCACAATATTGGCTACACTTGTGGGCACCTCTTTTTTTTCCATGTATGGCATTATAGCTGTGTAATGCTGCACAAGAGACATTCTTTTGTTCTCCCTACTTCTAGCTGTTGTTGTGCTGTTTCCATAGAGGTGCAGAGACAAAACACAGACACGGTGAATACAATGTGACAGGAGCACCAAAAAAAAACTAAGAAAATAAAAACCGCCCTGAAACTGCTTGGGGTTCAGAGGGCTCTGCGCAGCACTCACCCCGACCGAAAGGTCACATTCGCCGCATGGCCTCAATACCTGTCACAAACCATGCATCCTTTTCGAAGTCAGTCTCTGCAACGGCGAGATTAATGTGAAGGGACGCTCAGCTTGCGTCTGCGTACTTGTGAGGAGAACGAGGAGCTCCGTGCAGTCACGCAGTCACGCAGATGTAAAATGAGCCTTGGCTCACTGCGGCCAGTCGAGACTGCTTGAGACATCTGTCTCGTCATTGATAATTGGATTTATCAGCCGGGACGCTACTCTTGGCTGCAGCTACAGCCCGTTTTTATGTGCCGTCTGAGGAAGGCAGCGGCCCACTGGTACGGAAAGATCTCAGTTAGCAGGATGGGACTTGTGTCACCGGAGCTTTGCAATGTTTAAGAATCGCTTGACCAGAAACTACATTCATGATGATAATGTGGTTCCCCAACATATAATCTACAGCTTTGAATTGATTGGATGGTAAAAGCCTGCTCCTTGACACACAAGAGCATTTTCTACTTGGCACACTTTCTGCCACTTCTTCCCTCCACCTGGACCAACATGCCACGGGCCGGGTGAGCGCTGGCCTCGGCCGTATTGAACATTAATAAAAACGTGACAGACACCACGGCCAAGCACAATATTTATACTGGGGTGTTTACAAGGGATGGATCCAGGATACGCAGCTATCCCCGAGAGACAGCAAAGGCCATCATGAGACACATGATCGCAAACGTTAGCTTCCCGCTAACTGGTGACGCCAGGGCTCCAATGAAAACGACGCGCAGAGTTGGCCAGTGGCTCATGCCATCAACCATCTGGAAATGTCAGAGGACTCATAATTGGCTAACCAACAACTAACCAACCATTATTTAGTAGGTTGTTGGCTAACCAACAACCTACTAAATAACTCCCCACTCAAAAAAAAAAGAAAGACACTTATTTCCATGATTATCAACATGCAGCTGGGCAAGAATATAATATTTTCCAGGAAGTCAAATATGATCTGATCAAATATGAGCGTACCACAACTTTTCTGTTTCTCTGGGATTTGGGTGTTATGCAAGGAGCCAGAAATACCTTCTGCAAGTCCTGAGGAAGTGTTCCTATGATAAACTGGGCTGGCATTAGCAGTGAGGTCTTGCATTATTGAGAAGAACAGTGACATTTGCCACCGTGGCACCATGTCTCCCTGAAGACCAGGAAAGAAATTATAATAATAAGAGCAGCTTTTGGTCACCTGGGATTCTGCTGTGGCTCTTATGCAAACACTGCCCACACGTGGAGCTGCTATAAACCTCAACTTTGTGGATTTCAATTTACATGTTTTTAGGATGGAGAAACGTTGTTTTTGCTCCACGGTAGCAGGTGGATCAGAAAGGTGCACGACACACCCGGGCAAGGTTTTAATGAATCCATCCGTCAACTTTATGAAATCCCAGCCAGCTGGCTGGTGAGTGTGGGTGGGTGAGTGGCCGTATCTATAAAGATGCCATAGATGAGCGCTGCAGTGTGAACAATGCCCCGGCCTATTATTAAATGACCCATTTCTCACTGCGTCGCCATCAATCGCACCACTGTCTGCATGTTCTGCTGTCCCATACTGCGGCAGCAGAGTGCTTAAAATTATCGGGGATGTCAAGACGTCTGACAACGGCTGCTAATCTGGAGTGACTGAGAACTCTGGCGACGTCTAAAACAGACTCCAGAGTCAGCGAGGAAGGCAAGTAATTTAGCAAGCGTGCTCATGGAACCAAATTATATTTTACTGAAGACGCAGCTTCCCTTAACACAGGATAAAAGTCAATCAATGGATTTAAAAGTGTTTCAAATGGAACTTTGTGCCTCACTAATCCTTCAGTAAAGTAAATTAAAAGGATATTCAAGCCTTAAATGTAATTTCCTATCAATTACGCAACGTTCTCTCTGTCATGGAGCCTTTTTTCTCCTGCCCAATATGTAATTTACTCTGATTCCCGACCGGCCCGGCCCTGTGAGGAGAAGGAGTGCGCTTCCCGTTTAGAAATGGCTTTGTGGGAGATTTCTCTTGCTGCATTGTTCAAAACAAGAAAATTGTTACTTTCTTAAGTAGTTTCTCTACTTCACGAAGGATATCTGTGTTTTGATTATGCCTCTTAAGAGGGCACATTATATTACTTTATTTTGTCGAAGTGCATTTGACTACCAACTGGGTCCAAATGAGGGGAGAGAGTTATAGCGGCACTAATTCCAGAGGTCCTCCCTGATTGGCCACAAACAGGAGGTGAAGTAATGGAAAACCGTGAACTGGCTGGTTTGTCTCCAGGAAAATGTAGGAGGTTCTCTTGAAAAGCCAAATAAGTATTAAGCTCTGCCAGGACTCACCTTGTTTCTCCAGTAATTTATGGATATCTGTCTTGAGTTTTATCAGCTTCTCAGTGTCTCCGTCTCTCTCAGACTCCTCTGCAACAGGCGACTGGGACTGGGACTGAGACTGGGACTGAGACTGAGACTGGCTCACTGACAGGATATTTATTCCCAGATTAGAGGCTTCTGAGCCCAAGAAAGCTGCTGGGCCATCGATACCTGCAGAAGAGGAGACCAGTCAGCTGTTACCTCAGCTGTTAAAGGTCTCATGTGGTGCTTAACACGAACATCAAGGCCAACCTTTTATGCAGAGAGGACGAATATCCCTCATGTGCTGTGCAGAAATGATGCAACATAAAAGATAAAAATAAAAGGATATTTCCTCACCGTCCATGGCGACATCGTTGGTCAAACTGACTGGAGACTCTACCAGAGGGGCCTGCTCCTCACCGCGCCGCAATCTGGAGCGCCGGGGCTGAGCCTCTGTGTTGGGCTGCACCATCAGGGGCTCCTGGCGCTTCCTCCGCTGCTTCTGCTTCAGCAGGGCTCTCTGAAAACCACACACACACACACACACACACACACACAAGGTTTATATTTAATGTTACAAAAGGGTTGAGAGGGTTTAGCCAAGCTGGAGCGCATGGAGTCAATGATCTGAGGGTAATTACATTAGCGTGCATGATGAGTTCCAACCTGTGCCCATCGGTTGGTATTTAAAATGGAGAAAAGGATAATATCAAACACGAGGGCACTTTCATAGATACAGGCGACAACTGCACAGTTAGAATTATTATCAAAGAGCAGCTGAGGCTGATGGGTATTTGGGGTTATTATTGGACAAGTGAAAATGTTGACAGTCTAGTAGCAGATGATTAAAAGGCACCTAACTTTGGAACAAAAGTGCTGCGGCGACCTGACTATGTTACATAATAGAAAAAGCAGCCTTTCTTGTTATAAAAAACTTCAGTTGCTTTATTCACATGAGTATAGTGATAGAACAGACTGTATGGGTGATGCAATGGCTCAGTACAGGTGATGTGAATACAGGATGACTCGCACAACAGAAAAACTACCCTCAAGGGAGAAGCCAAAAGATGAAGGCAAAGAATTAAAGCCATAATAGAACCCGATAATCATGCCACGGCATGAACACCTCAACTAAACCGCACTAAACGGGTCCACTGAATAGCCAAAATAATGGGTGCTGCCAGAGTCTCATTTGGTGGTATGCTGTATTTTTCTATGTTAAAGAGTGGCCGACGTTCCATCTAATGAGGTTTTATAGAAATGAGGCGGGTCTCTCAGGGTCCAAGCCTGTCATGATCATTTCCTCGATCATTTTAACGTTATCGACTTTGAGAATTATGGACATACCCTCAATGATTTCAATGTTATTGACTTATCGTACGATATATGGGCATGACCTCGATCATTTTAACGTTATCGATTTATCGTACGATATATGGATGTATTCTAAAGAATTTTAAGTGAATTACTCTTTGAAAGGTGTGCTTGCTTTAGTATGCTTTTATATTAATCGTAATATCAGTGGCATAAAGTAGTCTTAAAGTAACAAACAAATAGTTTCCAACAAAATGTGATAAATGACATGAAGTTTGTTTCGTTTTGCTCAACTGGTGTTTTGACCCTTTGACCACACAGCATTAGTACATGCTGGAGGTGGCAGCTATACATCATATAGTGATTTGTTATTAAGTTTCTTCATGCTGTGTCCACAAGCCCCAGTCTCACCGGCTGCTTTGACCACAAAGCAGCCGGTGGATTGCGTAAGCACATTAATTAGCACGTCAAGTGCACAACAAGTCCTGTTTGGTGATGCTGTTTAGTGCGCTTGAAGAGACAAGGAGGCCTTGTCTCATATTTGCCAGACCAAAAAGCTTCCAAAACTCACCAGTCAGGGAGAATATGTCTGAAATAAATCAGTCTCACTGTTTCTGTACAACCACAACAACAGCTGCTACACTGTTATGACTTATCAGTCGTTAACGGTTAACGGATAAATATGAAGCGTTGACATCACCAGCACCATAAAAAAAACAATCTCCATAAGTGCAAAGAGGCACTGACCAACACCAGATGGGAATATATAAGAGGTACACAGATACAAGTAATAACAGCAATATAAATTGTATCACTGAATGCATTAGTTCTTTGATGCACTAGTGTCTGATAAGAGATTTGTTATCATTGCAAAAGACTCTGCTTTAAGAGGACCAGGATTTGCATGCTCGCTATAAATAAAGGCGACAAATGAATAAAACATACAGCGAGATGATCATAATGAACGTCATTACTGTTAGTCATAAATAGATGTGGAAAGATAGCCAATTTGTAATGGCATAACTATGGTGTTTGAGGGGAAAAACACAAAAAAGTTGTATATGAAGATGAATATTTTCCCTGAAGCACCTCTTTTTATTTGTGGATTCAAAATAAACCATTCCTTTAAACATGTCTTAAAGATGCTCTTGAATTAAGTGTCATTTTCTACATTCGGTTGACGTGATCTGACTTATTCTGCCTTGTGACAAGATAGTGACTTTTTAATGAATTGAATTAGATTGATTAGACACAACACTGAAAACAAGACAATCAGTTCTGCACTCTGGACTCCCTTCTTGTGGCTATTTTAAGCCAGTCTATTGTAGTAATTGTATTCTTTTGTCAAGACTCTGTACTTGACATTTTGAGACCAGGATGTGACTTCATTCAGGCTCGAACAGTGTTTCCTGTATCAGCCAAAACATGAGGTAAAGTAGACTAAACTATGAATCTGATTAGAGGAGACAGACTGCACATTGATGTTTTTTCAAAGAAATTTGACTCCAAAAGCGGAATTTAGTTAGTGAGAATCTTTCCCATCTCAGACAGAACGTTTTAACAGCCCCACACCTCATACGTGACAGAAACATTAGAAAATACCAACCCGTTCCATCGACATCCTGAACGAGTGTGAGCCAAAGTTAACCGGTTTCTTTATAGAACAAACATTACGAGTCCCGCCTGTCCTGAGGTCAGATGAAAGCACGTTCTCCCCCAAAGAGCAGCGCTCCAGCTGGCCACGGTCTCCCTGTCCCTCATTCCTCCTACGGAACTGGAGTTTGACAGTCGATGAACCAACAGCCTCCTCTGAACTATGCGGTCCTCTGACAGACCCAAAAAATAAAAAAAAAGGTCTGCCTCTCAGGGCAACCGAGCGCCAGTGTGTGCACGCGGTTGTGTGAGCGTATGCGAGGTCGCGGTTGTTAACTGAATCAGTCGTCATTAGTGCTCCGGCAGGAGGGGGAGGGGGAGAGGGAGGGGGGCTGTGAGGCGCTCAAAGGGAGATACGGTGCTCCTGGTGTCATTGTCTGGGGGGGGGGGCACAGACAGAAGACAGACAGATGTAACTTTTATTTAACGTTCATCACCCTCTGGGCATAAGAGCATGTGTGTGTTTGTCCTCATGATGAGTTATATATAAATTACATAATAACAGAAGACTGAAGGCTGTTTGGACTCAACTGAAAGTGTGCAGCATAACAGAGCCACAGTGGGATCATGACACACACACACACACACACACACACACACACACACACACACACACACACACACACACACACACACACACACAATCCTTCTCTCTCTTTGAACTCACCAATCTGGCCCTCCCGCTCCTTTCTGCCTAATATGTGAGATAGTGGAGAGCGGCTTCCAGCTTAAATCAAAGCTCTACACCGCGGCTCTTCGGCGAGGTTTGGGATCAAGCGTCTTATAGAGACTCCCCCCTTCCCTCCTCGAATGAAAAGACAACAAATATGTGACAGAAAAAGGGCTATGTGAGGTAATGGGTGGAGAAGAGGAAACAATTCAGCCTCAGGAGTAAGTAAGCTTTAAAACTCCAAGTGACTGGGAAGGTAAAAAACAGGAGATTTCCGAGCCGGCGGGTTAATCACTACATTGCACGCCACTGCGGCGGAGTCAGAGCGACTCCTGCCAACAGCCGGCACCCCTTGGTGACACCAGAGTGGCAGAACCCAGAGTCCTCTCAGAGTCACTTTTAATGTCCCCGGTTTTATGCTGAATCTCGGCAGGTGCTTACAAATACAACAGGTTAGCTCTCAAAAGCATCAACTATGTGCGAGTTGGAAGGCGTTAACAGGCTGAAGCATAACAGCTCTGAACCAGACCGGGTTTTCTTTGAAAGAGGGACGCGCCGATCCCACCTTTCCAGTCGTGATACCGACACCTGGCTTTGGGCTTTGGCCGATGCTGGCTGTATGTCTCACCGTGTGGAAGTGACCAAGAAGGCAACTCGGCTTAAAATATTGCTTTCCTCACTTTGTAAAACAAAATGTAACAAATATACATTTACTGAATTGTTATTTATAATTAATAATGCATGCACCAGCAACTTGGGAAGAAAATCTACAAAATGAACATGAATTACAATTCAAGTGCAACCCCTTTTTAATGCAGCATAATTTAAACAGGAATTAAAATCCAGTATTCAATGTACATAGTAAGCGTGGACTTGAACTGAATAAATCGGGGCCCCCGAGACCCGATCCAGCTATTTGAGTGAGTATGAGCCCTTTGGAACTACCATAATAAAAGAGTAGAGACAACAAAGTATTGATACTAAATAAACAATTGTCAATGGATGTCAATGAATGTTTGTGAATGGAGTTTGGCTTCCTACCTGTTTCTCCAGCTTCTGTTGCATAAGACTGCCGCTGTCATCTTCGATGCTACTGCAGAGAAGAAAAAAAGAAGAAGAAACCTTTCTAATAAAGATATACTCTTGAATTTGATTTTCCATATCAAACCAGTAGAGGTCACCAGTGTTGTTGCACACAGGGCAATAAAGGCCTAGTTTCTGGCATGGTCTTGAATGAAATAAACCAATTTAGGCATTAACGTGCTTCCAGTCACAGTAGTGGCAGTTTATAAAATTGTGATAAAACCAAATAATGAAAAATCTCCAGGTCAAAAGGCTTCTGAGCTTGTTGGTGAAACATGGCATGATTCATTCTCTGAAAGGGACAGGGAGGAAAGAAGAAAGCAAGGAAAAAAACAGAAGAAGAAGAAGAAAAAACTGCTCCAGCTGAGAGGATGCCTTGAAGTCTGGGTCCTCTGGGAATTCACCCTGGGCACCTTTCTGAAGGGACCGGGCCGTGTTGCTTAGCTACCGTGAGGAGAGAGAAGGGCAACAGCGGGAGTCTGTACTGACGGAGTCAAGAGACCTGCAGGATCCCAATCGCTCTGTCCAACACACACAAGTCATTCACGTGGGATGATGTAATGTATAAGCAGGTCTGTCATTACTTTCATCTCTTCCTGTCTGATAAATACAAAAATACCCCATGTTCTGCTGGGGTGAAATTAGGTCTGCCTATCGCTCCATCAGGTAAGCTCTTTTGATATCTGACTCACTCATCTCTCCCACCCTCTATTTATATGTCTCTCAGTCGCATGACATCCTTCCCACAGCAGCTCTCGTGTGTGTAGGTGATGACACACAATGCTTAAAAGGACCTCGAGCTCAATGCTGGCTTACATCCCTGCTCGTCACTGGGGGACGGTCACCGGATGTCAAAAGGTGACAAGTTCCCGAAGACCATTTATTTGAACAGGCCTGCTCCACTTTTCACAGCCCGGAGCCCAACAGCCGTGATCTGGTGTGGGTCACCTCGCGCCAGCCGTGTCGCGTCCCGTGTAAAACCCTCTCCAAAGGTCGAGGCCATAATGGCACCTGAGAAACAAGTGCTGGTCACAAGGAGAAAGGAATATAAGGTGGAGGGGGATAATTACACATACGGGACTGCCGTTTAGGATGGTGGGGGAAAGATGTGCGTGTCATGGGTGTGCAAGTGAGCAGCGAGACACGGCAGAAGACGCTACAGGTCTCTGCGCGAGTTGTTGACTTAGATTTCCCATTGGGTTGTGCCCTAAGGAATGCTGTTTCCATGCTACAAAGTATATGTCCGATCAATGGCGGACACACCCTCCATCAGAGAGGGTTTCCAACCTCAAACCCGGAGTGCGCTTTAACCCCGGAGGTAATGCTTTTACCGAAAAGAATCCAATTCAAAATGTTTATGTTGTCTTCGAAATAGTGGAGCATGTTTCCCCACACAAAAGGTGTGAGACTTGGTAGCGCTCTAGCCACAAGAGAGCAATCATGAATGTTGAAAGAGTCTCAGCAGCATCTTTGACATGAAGCAATTGGATTGCCACGTGTCCAAAGAGGTCGAAACAACGTTTAAAATGCCCTTTGAAAAAGGAATGAAGACGTTCGGTAACTTGGTAGTTCAGGACACAGGTTGGGAGTAGAAAGTGTGTGTGTGTGTGTGTGTGTTCTCCAACTACCTTGCCATCGAGTTAGAGAAGCTGGCAGAGCTCGAGGGTCTTCGGGGACAGCGGAGATTCAGCACCAAGGCAGCAGCCAGACGAGACATGTGGAGAGATAAAAAAAAAATAAAATAAGGAGAAGGAAACAAGATCAAAAACTAACAGAAGTTAAGCTTTCAGAGGACAGTAAGGATCTGAGGAGGTCAAACTAATTGATCATTAAGACAGAGGACAGCTGAAGAGCAGGTGCGACATAACATGAAGGACAACATCATTCAGAGTATTATCATAAATACTTCAATCTGTTGGGGGTTGAGAGAATGTCCTCCGCTGCAAATGTTCTTGGACACACACGCACTTCCAGAGTGCCTCATCACAGCTGTGAGTGATCAATGTTGCATTAGTCCGTCACAGCTTGGGTGACAAGAGAAGGACGGGCCCCCGTCCCCTCCTTGTGTGTCAGACGATGGTCGCCATGGAGACTTCAGCTCCGTCAACAGCGCACCTCCAGCAGCATTGATTAAAGGCCTGCAGCCAGTTCTTGGGCTTCACTGTAATTGGAGGTCTTAGCACTGTGCGGTAAAGATTTACAGACCGACAGAAGGAGGGGTCCGCGAGGGCGTCGAATTACTGCCGGGCTGCACAGGAAAATCTAAATATTTATTCAGAGGCGAATGTGCAGTATAATACCATAGACAATGTGGTTTTAATGCTGTAAATAAGAACATGGTAATAGCTCTCCATCACACCACTGTTGATTGAGGGTGCAGAGGAGGACAAGTTGACAATATCAAGGACATTCAAAAGAATTTGCACAGCATTAACCAAAGGGATCTTATCATCGGAGCGCAGTCCATTTTCAGCTGTTGTTCGCTTTACTTAAAAGCCGTCGCCACTTCAAAAAAAGAGAATTGAAAAGTCGAATGAACATAACTTTTGCAATTCAGCTCCCGTCTCAGAGAGGACACAGAATAAAAAGGAGGGCGGATGAGATTAAATGCTTGATTGCCTGTGGAGAGTTTTACGTGGCTCACTTATGTAAAACTGATCAGAAGATGCGAGTAGTTTCACTGTAACGGCGTGAGGCTACAAGTGCTGATCTTTGTGAATTGTACCCGTTTTCTTTGCAATGTGGCTCAGTTTTGTACCAACTGTTTGCATATTAGCTCATTTGAATATGTGCAAACAGCAAAGTAGCACCCGAGGTGCAGCGCAGTTAGGGTGCTTTGGGAATTGTTTGTTTACAACTGAGCGAGCGTGAAACAGGAGCTCATCCTTCCGCTCAGTGCTGGCTCACTCCTTGTGAAGCACAAATTGTGTTTTCCCCCATTTCTGCTGATTATTCAAACAGGATTCACACTGTTCTTGTTCACTGAGCTTCAGAGATGTTGGGATTTTTATTCATGTTTTATACTTTGGACAGAGCCTGTTATTCCCCTGCCTCAATATGTTCACCTTGATTTGACTTCAACTCTGTACTTTGAGTGGCAATCCATAAGATTCTGGTTGATTTAGATTTTCTATTTGATTATTTTTTATTGTGCTTAGAGTTTAGCAGTCTGGAGTCTTTTTGTTGATACGTGAGCTTTTCCTAATTGTGTGCAGTTGCACATTGCAAAATACCAATAATGCAAGTCAGCATTCAGTCACCATTGTGTTACCTCCTTCGTCAATAGATAGTGACTGAACAGACATTAATTTATAGGTTGCCACTTTAACGCATGTACAATTAATAATGCAATATCCACCTCTTCATCGGAGTATCAATATTAAACTATTCCTTTAAAACGTTTGGACAGATGAAGAAAGCAACTGATGACAACTGTCTGCTATTCTGTCCTCAGTTTCACTTTGTCCTCTTCCAGAGTTCTTCCCCATCTCAACTAACTAATAGCTAACATGGCTGCCAAAAAAAAAGAGGCATTAGGTTGATTTACGATCCCTAATAAAGGACGCACTGCCATGACCTCAGAATTGAGACGTCACTGAGTCCTGACAAAAACAACGCAAAGAGCACATATTGAACAGTCACAGCCATTTCAGCTGTTGCAGCAATCAGTTGGATGGCTATTCAGAGCACATCCTTAGTTACATGAGTGTTCCAATCAAACGGCCAACAGCGAGCCGAAAAAAAAAGAAAAAGAAAAGGAAAAACAGCTTGGACACGCAAATCGCCAACTCTGGTTACAGCGCAGTCACGGCCTGAATAAGTAACGACATGGTGGCAGAAACATGAGCGAGAGGCACATCTTTGACTGCAGGTCAGCCATTCAGCCGGCCAGAGTGGACGGAGCGGCCACTGGAAGAAACATTAGAGTGGCGCTGACCTCTCGTCAGTCCTGGCACAGGCCACTGTGCAATTCTCAATCCTGCAAAGTCAATACAGCTCGGAGGACTAAAGGAAAAATGTGTTAGTCGGTGTGTGTGTGTAGGAGCCGGTTGCCTTGCTGGAACAAATAAACCATAGGTCTTGAGAGAGCACACAAGGAAGACTATTTTCAAACAACCGCCTCTATGGTGCATAGTGTGTGTGTGTGTGTGTGTGTGTGTGTGTGTCTACCTGTATGACCAGCGGCTGTAGACAGGCTGAGCTCCCCCATTCTTTAAAGCGTCCATGGATGCGTCTGCAGGAATGCTAATCCAGGGCTCTCCCTTATCACAACCGCTCTTCAATCACGGCGGCGCTCAGAGTTACTGTGCGGTCCCACCTCACGGTAAGTAAGCCCCGCAGGCAACAAGATCACTGACAAAGAGTAGCGATGTCCCACCCAGGGGAGTGACAGATACCCGCGCTGATGCTTTGAACGGGTTGCCATGACTTCACACCTCGGGCAACTCACAAGGGTTCAATTTGGGGGCAGGTATGAAAGTGACAGGTCTAAACGCTCGTGGACATGAGCAGGATTGACACCATGAGTGCAGTGGTTAAGCTGTTTACGTTTGATATATAAAATGTCACCCCTTCCCAGTGGCTGCATACGTTTTCAAAATAAAATCTATTCGACTCCTTGCCGTTCCCTGAGTTCTTTTGTTTTACTGCCCGGTAACGTTCTGAAAGACCCAGCAGCCACTGCTCATATCCTCTGACTCAGAAGGTGGCACTGATACATCAAACCACAGATGCAGTCTGCCTGACATCTCACTTACATGCAATAGTGGAAATGTATTGAGCTTTAAATAGCTTAAATTTATTCTCAAACGTTATTGCCCCGTCAGCATAACTGGATCACTCCAAGTTAAACTGTGGGCATATGAGTAAGACATGCCAGCCGGTGTTCCTCATATTAATACAGAAAAAGCACACGCCGTTTTAAAAAGGTAACTCAATAGGCTCAAAAACTTAAAGATTACCCTTTCTAAAAACAGACATGATGTGGGGACCTAAATCCAGTTGCTAGGAAACCATAGCCTACCAATCTGTGTTTTTTTTCTGAGCCTATTTGCAAGAGCAGGAGGAGGAAGAATGGTGAAAATAAAGAATGTGTTTGTATACGTTCGTCCTGAGAGATGGTTGTGAAATGGCAAATAAGTCAACTGATGACAAGCAGGGGAATCATTCACCACTGGGAGTAATTATTGAGCTCAAAACAAATGATGGAAAAAAAGCTACAAGAGATGATAATGATACCTCTTCCCTTGGGGGGGGAACACTCTCCTCGACAGCGATGCGTCGCTTTGTTTGGGCAACTTCGAAGATGATGTCATTAAGTCCGTTTAGTGTTTGGCAATTTGAATTTCCTCGTGGTGGAAGAAGCCACTTGGCACTGATCGTAACGTCGTTTCAGACACGCAGATTTATCGCGAACACGCAGCAGCAGCGGTGTCTTCAGTGCTGCATGCCGTGCTGTTGCATTCAACCAGGTCAAAGTGAGTCCTTTACAAATACGAGGGATGTTTTTTCAGTGTCTCAGCGATTGAGCAACACAGTGGATTACTCTGGCCAGCTGGGCCGTATGTGTACGGAATCCACTGGACAACCGCAGTGAATCGCAACTCAACCACGAGCCACGCTGTCGTTAGAAAGGTCAAGCGCTGCAATGATGGAGTTACAACCACGAGCACCGAATTATTGTTCATGCATCGATTCCTCTCGGGGAGCCGACACATTATATGTCTGGCGGTTTAGTCGGCTGCATTTCCAACTGTGCCGACAATTCCTGCAAGCTTACTGATGCATGTTCTGCAAAAAAACTAAATTTAAAAAAGTTTGTTGCTTGTTAACTCCTGTGGCATTTACCTTGTTCCTGACTGTACTCTGTTAAAACATTACACCCACTGTGTAGGATATTCTGGACAGCAATAATGGATGCCTCTGTGAATGTTATACTGATGGTACTCAGTGACTTGGCTTCAGTCGTCAACAACAACCTGGAAAGTTGTTGGCTATCATTGCATCTTAGCTGATGGCTCTAGGCTAACACAGGAAGTCTTACTGATTTCTCCAATTCTCATTTTGGTTTTGTGTGTTTTTACCCGCTAACCCTGGCAATGATAATACAACAAGCAAATAGAAAACGTTATCGATGACAAACTTTCAACACTACACTCATGCTAGCAGTCCCTCCAACATAACACTCATGCTAGCAGTCCCTCCAACTATAACACTTGCGATTCAGATACAACAACTGCCGCTCCTCAGATGTGTCAGCTCTGTAAGCAGGCTCCGGTATTTGTAAGGGCTTCACTCGAACATCCTTGTGCTTCAGAAAAATACATCTGCAGTGACACAGAGCTACGAAGAGTAACAGGAATACTAAGTGAGCAATACATTTATATAAGGTAATAAAAAAGCAACAAGAATAAGGGCCCTTTTTCTGCTTTGACTGCCTTTAAAGGTTGATCATTACAAATGCAGAGTCAGCCATCTGTGAACTTTAGAACACAAACTGTCTGGGTTCGTGGAGCCGATGAGCAGTGTGCATCACAGCGTGTGTGCTCATAAGGAGCGAGTCCATTGCTGGGTCTCACATTTCGAAAGCTGACACAGTTACAAAGCCAAGAGTTTTCCTAGTGTTTGTTATAGACATCTGGGGGGAAAACATAAACAGGGTGGACGCTAGTCATTTTCTAATGAACCCACTGACTGGCACCACTTGGGTTATGGATGAATGTAGTACAAAGACAGTTTAACAAAAATATACCAAGGACGTAGCAGTCTTGCAATACGCATTTCAAAATCACTGTAACTGCAATAAATTAATAAAATAGTGTTGCATCTGTGCCTTGAAAGGCAGCTCTGCTTGACAAATTGAAAGACCAAACTAATCAGACTGGGAATGTAACAGGAAAGGATGGGAGGTATTTTGTGTTGTATCTCCCTGCAAAATGAAAGCAGACATCTGCACCAGTGCTTGAAATTGTGTAGCTTCCATCACACACACACACGCACACGCACACACACACACACACACACACACACACACACAGTGGACATCAGAGGGAAAGCGTAGGAAGCCCTAACTATGCTGAGGTGAATTATGCGAGTCTGACCATGTCTATGAAGCTTGCTGCTTCATGTTTACAACGGACCCCTCCTGTTAATTTCAAATGTAGAATACAAAAATCCACGTTTTGCATTCACAGACTGCCCTACTTTCTTACTTCTCTATCAATGCATTAAGTCAATAACTTCAGTTTGCTCGTTTTTGGTTGGCGAGGACGTGCAACGTTTCTTCTTCTAAGGAGCTCTTTTTGACACAGAGGAGAGACGGAGGCTGCACACAGACATGCTCCAACACGACACGCACAATTTTGTTGCCCTTAATGCCCTCTTGCTTCGCCGCATTGAGAGCTGATTCATCATCTGTGATGCATAACACTTAATACAATGGAAATTGAACAGAGAAACGCTGCATTCCAACTTTCGTCTTCCGCGAGAGTATTTTGGAAATTCCACATTCCTAAACGCAACATTAGCATTTTTTGGGGGGATGGTTTTACATTGCATCATACCGCAGGAATGTGCAAGTCAAAATACATAAAGCTTCAATTTGTAACAAAACATATATATGTTCCGTCATGAATATGTTTCTCTTTTTTCCCCATTCTTAAATAAGATGAGTTCGATCACTACTGAAGTCCAAAATATGTCTTATTCGTACTGGCAAGCAGACATGTTGTTTTAGCAGGGAGCAAACCTCGAAACTCATTAAAGCACTTATTAACTTTAACATTAATGTAACGGACGAGTTATTTTTTTTTCCTTTTTCAATTTGTTCAGCTGTGACGTTAACAATTTGTGAAGAGATGTGTGTGCGTGCTGTGACACATCGACCGTTAGCTCGCTCACTTTAGCTCGACGTGAAAATGAGTAACAAGTATCGTCAAAACGAGAGAAAGGTAATTAGACGTGTTTTCTGCCAGCTGTGTTTTCATCCACCACCTGTGAGACGGTACAGCTAGCTTGTTGCCATTAGAAGCTAGCGTTAGCTGCCTCTAAGGAGCCTTTAAAAAAAAAGTTGTGGGCGAACAGTCAAGTTTTTACGTGGAAAAAAAAGAAAACTGTCACGACACCGGCTAGCTTCTCGTGCCAAAGTTAACAAGTACTAACTAAGTACGAAGCGACGAATATTTCATTTTCTCACCTTATGCTGTAGTAACTCATGTTTATCCACGGTTGCCAAGGCAGGTCCTCGTGCCGCAGAGCTCCCTTTTGTGGACGCGGTAGAGGAGAGCTCTGTTACTCGGTCCTTAGTTACCGAGCAAGCTAAGAACGAGCGTTCCGATTGGTCCGCCGATTCCTACGTCGATTTTGATTGGCGGAAATTCTGGAGAGGGATGGAGAGAGCTGATCTCCGTTCAGGGACAGTTCATATGTTTCCTTTTACCTTAACAAGTGATCGGTTCTATTAAAAAAGGAGCCACACGGGCATGAAAAGTAAACACTATCATTTAATAAAAATGCACAAGAGAAGTTTTAATAAATAATACGAATTTAGTTTACCCTTTGGGACATATACATTTATTCCATGTACTTTACATTTGAAAGAGACCAAATAGGTTTTAAGTTACATGGCATTGCTGACAATCACCAACAACAGTGTTCAAACGTTCTTTCAGCATCACCCAGTGACTCAAGGTTTCATGACATCATTGCGTCTGCTCGATATAGTCCATATGAACATTACCTTTTCCCACACTTCTGCCATTAAAATGTAGGAGAGTAAGAATAACAAACAAAGGGCTGGTGTTGATTAAGGTCAGGATTATACAGAATGTAAAACACAAGGACCACCATTAATTTGCAACATAATCTATAACAGTATAATTGGGATCAGACAAAATCCTTTCTCACTCATGGAAAAAGCTTGCAATTTGGATACTGCTGGAATTATTGCAATGTTAATTTGTCCATCATTTGATTTGATTCTTATAATGATAACAATCAGGGTTGCAAAGTGGGGGTTGGTGGGAGAGTTGTTTCAAAATGTCCTTGGCTTGTCATAATGACATTCAATCAAAGTGAATAGTCAATGAACTGAAATGATCAGATCAGTCATGATTAAACTGCAGCAGCTCCATTCGGTGCAATACAAAAAATAGTCCAAAGAGAGAATTCCGACCACAGAATCATCGGGGACATTCTCTGTTGACATTGCCCAATAATCGTCTCACACAATCTCAACATCAGTTGTTAATTAGAGCATCTGAATCAGAGAGTTGGCCCCTCTCTTTTAACAACATCATCAAACCCCTCCTCCTACGCCATGTCACCTTCACCCCGTAATCCCGCTCTGGTGTGTCAGCCACTAAAATGTCAGGTGGCTGATTGCATGGTGGTGTACATGGCTGAGCCGGTAGCAATTGTAGAGAGGTGAAGGGGCGACAGGTATTCCCTCCATGAGTTACTTTTGGAGTGTCCACATCAGGTGGTGGACTGACGCCGCTAACCTCAGTGGCGCTGAACTCATTGGCGGCAGGCGTTGACACACCATCTGCAGAAATTCTGCATTTTCCCGTCACTCGAATAGATGGAGTTTTAGGCTGCTCCGAAAATCTGCTGGAGGATGTAGAGCCATGAGGAAATCTCTCCACATTCCCTTTTCTGATTGAGGTTGTCCGTTTCTTTGGTGTGTCAGAGGACTGTGCACTTGAAACCATCCTATTGAGTCGGCATGATCCCTGTGGTCCATTTCCTGTGTCAGCCACAACAGTGGACTCCGTAGATTTCTTTGCATGTGTGCTCTTCGGTTGATGAGTATGGTTTCTTGACCTTGTCTGAAACGATAATGAGGGGAATTTGCACACGCTCTTCTTTCTGGACAGCTGACTGCAACTGTCAAGGATGCTTGCGGCAGAGGGGCCTTTTCTCCTCCCTCGTCTCACCGGCAGTGCAGCGGCAACTGAAGGGTCGAATTGTGGTTTTACCTGAAACAGAACAGTAAAAGGAACATCTGAATGAAACTTATGTTGCACAAAATAATTATTATTTTGTTAAATGAATGCACAGGAAGCTCAGGTTTATCTGCAGACTTTGATAAGAAGATTCAGTGATATACTCAAGGGAAAAAGAGATTTTTTAAAAGTGTTTTAAAAAAATGTATGAACAACTTACCCAAGAAGTAAGAGCTGAGCTGTTCTGTGTCTCTGAGAAAAACTCTTTTGGGTTGAGTGCTGCTCGGACTTCAGGCACATTTTGGAGTCTGGCTCCACACACAGGATGCTCCAGGAACAGCAGGGGAGGCTTCTCTGTCTTTAAGGCTTTACGGGGCATTAATAGAAATCCTCCCCGAAAACCTGATGGAATGAAAACATCGCCATACCACTGGAATTGCCTGATTCAATACACGTTGTACTGCTGCCAGATCAAGCTTACTGTTCATATGGCATCAGCCAGCTGTATATCTTTTGAACGAGTTCACACGTAGCTACTGACCCGCCTCTGTTACTCACCGAAATGCAATACTTCGCGCAAGACATAGCCATTATTGCAAACAATGAATACGTGTACAAAACGTTAGTTATTCCATTGTCGTTGTCTACTTCTTTTGTTTTCCGTCTCCTCGTAACTTATCATTTCCCGGTTTCCACCACCGACGCCTCTGATTGGTGCCAGCTCGTTCTTGCCTTGCTGCTATTGGTGCGTTTTTATACCACGTGATCAGGGCGACGGGGGTGGCACCCGCAGCGCCAAAATTCAAAAACGTCGCTGAATCGAACAGACAGCATGTAAATAATAGGAAATAAAAGAATACCACGGACATCCTAGGTCCTCTGATTTCCTATTGAATATGAAGCAAGGGTTCCAACTACTCGCAGGAGTCCAGCCGAGTGGAACTGCCAGAAAAAACACGTTATTATGAAGGTATGTCTATTGCTATTCGTTACGACGGTGTAGTAAGCTAACGTGACGACTAGCCACATAGCTAACTTAGCTTAGCTTCCAAAGAGATAGCTGATGTTAACCTTAGCCGAGGGGAAACTGTAATGTTGGCAAACGCAATAGCCGAGCTATATGTGTGATGCACTTTTAATCCGAAACAGATGTTTCCTCCTTAATCTTCATTTCGGACCCTGGAACACATTCATGACAGTCGAATGGATGTCACATTGAACTAAATAAATAATCGGACATTTAAGACTATCAAGAGTTGTTCTCCAAATACACTTCTGCATTTACATCAATTGGAATATATTATCAAGCATTACAATGGTATATTTGTTTCGGCATACCTCACAAAAGCAATGCAACCTTCGTTTGAATACAATTAGCAAATGGACGAACCGGGTCGGATAACATGTAATACCTTTTGAGAAGAAACGCTTTCTGCTGGCTTATCTTAGCCCCGTTTTAAACATGTAATATATTTGATTACGTCATCTATGGATCCATGCCAATGAATCGGCGATAAACGTTACAACAAACGCAACGTCAACCGCAGACGTGTAACGTCTGTTGTTCTAGAAGCCACGAATCGCCAGGAAACACAACCAACTGACCCGACAACCGGCTGCCAAACTGAGCAATCGCATCGCTAAAAGACGTCCAACGTGGAGCTTTTAATTTTCTTTTGAAAGTCCATTATTAACACATCAGGTGCCAGTGCGCCGTGGGTTCGGACAGGTAACGTTATTTCATATTGGCTATTTTATTTCATCATGCCAATCTAAAAAAAACCAACGTACGGGAGAAACGGTTTGAATCCAGTCTGCTTGTCTAACTGTTGGTTAACTAGCTAACCTAGCTAGTAACTCGACATTAACTTCACACATTTCTCTGTCAGGTAAACTTTAATTCCAGGTAAATCTAGTGAGCACAGTGTGGTGGTATGATACACACAAGGCAGGGATGAAATCTTAGAAGGCTTTGAAACCAACTGTTGTGGAGCTAGACCCAAATGTTTACATCGGTCTTTGTGTTTTTTTCTACACAGAATACTAGTGAACACCAAGGAGCATTTTCAATGATTTGATGGCCATGAGACGGAGCCCAAGGAGACCTCTGATCCTCAGAAGAAGAAAGTTGCCGTTCCAGCAGAATGAGCCGGCGGCGGCTGAATCGCGAAGCCCAGCCGACGCGTCCGCAGACTCCAAAGAACCTTCTAAATCGTCCGCCTGCCAGTGCTTCCCCGATGGCATCCGCATCATGGATCACCCCTCCATGTCCGATACGCAGGTGGTTGTCATCCCCACAACGGCAGACCTTCACAGCGTCATCGGGGCCCTCACTGCCAAGGGCAAAGAGTGTGGCGTCCAGGGGCCGAACAAGTTCATCCTCTTGAGTGGGAATGACAGCCAGGACAATGGATCTTTTTGTCAGCCTGCTGCTGAAGAGGACAACGTCTCTGCGGTCAGACAACCAGTCAAAGAAGAATCGGCGCACGGCTCCCTAGATGTTAAAGCGCTCACTGGAATTAAAGCATGTATGGAGATGAGATGATATTTCCAGTATAATTGTAGAGTTTTACTGTTTAATTGTGTCTTTTTAATAGCACTGATTTGGCTCGCTATCTTTAATCCTTCCTGTGTCTCAACAATAATGGCATTTGCTTTTCTTCATTAGTGAATAAGGAATTGGATTGCGGTCCTTTGGATGACAGTCTCACCAATATGCAGTGGCTGGGCAAAATGAGCACCTTCGAACAGGAAGTTGCCGACAAGGAGAACCAAAGCTCCAACTTGCAGGTCAGCTGCTCCTCGTTGCCACCTCACTGTGGATGTGACTGTTGACCTGAAACGTCACTTTGTTGTGATTTATAATGACCTCTGTGGTACGAGCATTGCAGAAAACGTGCCGCTAGATTGGAAACGCTTTGATTTCGGAGAAGTCTGATTTTAAAATGTTTCCAAACATAACAATTTAGTTGAAATCTCTTGTGCTGATCACCTGAATCTAAACAAATAATCTGTCTGCAGTTGTGTTCAAGCCTCTTTCTTATTCTTCATTTCTTTTGCAGGCACCAAATTGCCAAATCAATGTGGAGGCTGTTCAGCAACCCATGTCAGAGAGGCCGCCGTACTCCTACATGGCCATGATCCAGTTTGCCATCAACAGTCGGAAGAGCAGGAGGATGACACTGAGAGAGATCTACATGTGGATCGAGGACCACTTCCCTTACTTCAGAGAGGTGGCCAAACCAGGATGGAAGGTACTTTACAACTGAAAAATGTCGTAAATACAGCAAACTGAAGCATACACTAAAGGTCTTAAACTCCAAATGTTGAGCATATCTACTGGAACTGGAATGCTGGATCATATAGCAAATATGTTTTGCTGTTATATATATATATATATATATATATATATATATATATATATTGCTCATTTGTGATTGCAGAATTCCATCCGCCACAATCTTTCTCTACACGACATGTTCCTTCGTGAGACGTCACCAGACGGTAAAATCTCTTTCTGGACCATCCGGCCTGAGGCCAACCGCTGCCTCACTCTTGATCAGGTGTACAAGGTGAGTACAACTGACTTTATCGATGTCGCCCTTTTCACATTTCTTTCCCATATTAAACACCATGAATTTACCTCTTTTAGTTCTTTTGTTCATCATTTTGTACATTGGATGCCATCATTATCACCCATGGTGTCGTGGGGATCATTTCAAATTCTTGTTTTCCGATCTTCATCCCTCTTATTCCACATCTTTCTCGACAGTCCGGCTGCGACCCGATGACTGCTCCTGTTCCGGTGCCGCAACTTTTATTTCCCAACCAAGTAAGATGTCTTTAACCTCTCAGTCCTCTAGGAACAGTCTCCGTCAGTCAGGCAGAAGATAGCAGACCAGGGACAGAAGATCAGACGCCCACTTTCCCTTGTTTTTTTTAAAGAGTGCAGCTGGAGGGAAATCTTTTTATTGCAGGAGGAGATGATGTGAGCAGCAGGGAGGCTGAAGTCACTGCTTCGAGATCACAGGCCTTGTCCAACGAGGAATGCTTATACTCAGAAATACAAGTATCCATCATTCCTCCATGAAGTGTAGGGACAGTGAGAAGAGGTCTTACTTTGATTTTCGTCTCTTCTTGCTTTGCCAAATCCTAAAATACGGTAGAGAACGCAGGTTGTCGCTAAAGTGTGGTCAGGAATGAGAGAGAGAGAGAGCACAGTGAGGTCCCTGAGGCGGTACGCTTCAACTGCATGAACTGACGTTATATCACTTTGTTCTTCACAGCAACAGAAGAGGATGCCTCCTGATGCGAGAAAAATGCCAACCAGCTCTGGTGAGTTAACAAAGATGGAAGGACTTTGTGAGAGTTAAATGGGGAGAGGGAGAGCAGCTGGATGTTGGTAAAATGCACACACGTGTCAAATAGTTTGGTCATTGAGATGCTTTGCTCTGAGTTGTTGTCGTCCTTTGTACTTTCAGAGAGAAGGATGAAACCTCTTCTCCCTCGAACCGATTCCTACCTGGTTCCCATCCAGCTGCCCCTCACCTCCTCCGTCTTCCTGCCGTCCTCGTTGGCCCAGTTTCCGCCCTCCGGCTCGCAGCCGAAGCAGAACACGTCCCGAGGAGCCAAGAGAGTGCGGATAGCCCCGAAGGTAAAGGCTCCGTCACGCAGCGCACATTTTATTGACTAGAACTGATAATGATCCAACCGTTCCTAGCAGATCTGTAAAGTGCATCGTTATATGTCCGACAGGTGACACAAAGTGACGTCCCATCTGCGGTGGTGCATCCCCAGAAGGACAAAGACCTCGTGGTGATGGTAAAGGAGGAGCCGAAATGCTACCTGATTAAATGCGACACTCCCAGAGACCCTCCCCAGAGGCAAGGCAGCAGCTCGCGGCGCAAACAGCGCCTGGTCCACTCCCTGCACGAGGAGCCCGTCCTCCTCTGCCCCGATAATACTTTCTTCGACTCCGGCGTGGTCTCCGACGCGTCCACTTTCCAGGACGTGCGAGACACCGAGCTGGACGAGCAGCAGCGCAGTCCCGACCGGGACTTCTCCTTCAAGACGCCCATAAAAAGCAACAGCCACCTGACCTCCTCCACGCCCAGCAAGCCTCCCTCTTACGTCCTGCCCGAACCCTGGAAGGTGACCCCCGTGGGCAAAGGGAGCCAGAGCGTTCTGGACTTCAGCCCCATCCGCACGCCCGGCGGCCCCGCGGTCACGCCGCGCCACGACTACACCACCTTCAGCTTCAACAGCACCCCCTTCAAGGACTGGCCTCTGTTTAGCTCCCCCAGAGAGCTGCTCACGGCGGCTCCCGCCAGGGCGATGGGGCCGTCGGACTTCGAATGCCTCCAAAGCAGCTGCTCCCGAGAGCTGCTTCAGGCAGGAGGAGGAGGAGGAGGCGCCATGACGCCCGCTAACCGCTCGTTCACAGAGGGCCTCGTCTTGGACACGATGAACGACAGCCTGAGCAAGATACTCGTGGACATTAGCTTCTCTGGTCTGGACGACGACGACCTGGGTATGGCCAACATCAGCTGGTCCGACTTCATCCCTCAGTTTAAGTAGGGGGACAATATCGCATCATTGTGTTCCAAAACACTATAGGGGAAGATGGGAATAATGACAGGGGCGCTTTGATTTTTTAATTTCCAGGTCAAATTAGCAAGCTGCTTACTCGGCGTCCCCCACATTATATGTTCCTCTCCATTTCCGGCTTTTTTGATCGGTTTTCCGCCTCAACTGCGTCTTTTGTCCCGTTCTCTAGTTTCCATGTTTTCTTTTGATCCTGTATCCTACCCGTCATATCTGTCTGTGCTCTTGAAGGAAGAAAATATATCCGTATGTATGTGTGTACGTACACCTACACTTATGTATGTCGATTTGCACATTTTTAATATATAATTTAGCCTTCACTTTTGTGAATAAAGAGGCAATATATTGCCAGCGAGATGCCTCCAATGCCGCTCGGTTCAAGCCGGCCTCCTGGGATTCTACCTTTTTTAGATTGTGAGAGGAAATATAAAAAAAAGCACGAACAGCAGTGGGATTGTCTCCGTGCATCACTCGTAGATCTGTCTTCACCACTTGATGTTGTAAATCCTGATTGTTCACCGGTTTGCCATCAGTAGGCACCGTGCACCTGCAGACGGGGACATTTGTGCATGCAGTCACTCCTCATGTCAACACCGTAGTTGTAGGTAGTCTTTAGCGGCAAAATACTGAATATTTAGTGTCTATCTAGCAGATTTGATTAGTTTTCAGTAAAGATGCAAATGGTATGTAGGGAAAAGCTTCTCTTTATTTTGTATTTATTTTTGCAGCACCATCTTTGGCGAGCAGAATGGGAGAAGTTCCCGTTTTTGAAAATGCCACAAAATAATGTCTGGCTTTAATCGTTTCATCTGGCTTGTTCGCCCGTGTGTGTTTTTATATGCAAGAGGTTTTTTGCTTCACAGCGAAATGTGGTGGGTTTCAAGCAAAACAGAAAGCGTGTGCCTTGTTCTGTTTCCTGAAGTTGGTGTTTCTAATAAACCTGCTGGTGTCGGTGCCTCGGAGAGCATGGAGATTTGCCTCGCTCTGCTCACAAATAAAAACATTTAAATAAAGGTTTTAACAACCTCACACATACTGCAGTACAGTGATGTCAAAAGCCCCTGTACCGTGTATTGCATCTGATAAACTACATACTGTAGCAAGGTTGCCTCTTTTTAATTTATATTTGAATAAAGTTTTAAACGATTTAAGGATTGTCTTTGTTATTCAAGAATGACTTTATTTATATTACTTTGTAATAAATAAGAGTTATCTTGAGCAGAGATTTAGATGTGCCTCTTAATCCAGTGGCAGTTTAAAACTGACACTGCAAAAGTGTCCAACATAAGCAATTTATAGTTCAAAGTACAAATAAGAAGTAAAAGTGAAGGTAAGATGCACAACCTGTTTCCTGGCATTGTTAATCTTAAAAGTAGTACAGTATCTAAATAAATGGTTAAACCACAGATTTAAAATCTAAACAAAAACAGATTCTTGGACTTGTTAAGGTGGCATCCAGTAGAAAGAGATCCTCAGAATGTCTGGACTTCCTGTTGAGTCACTTCTAGAAGGATCTGCAGCTGCCAGCTGACGTAGTCTGAGAATATGGAAGAGAATCAGAGTTATGGAGGAGTTGAGAAGGCTTTTCAATCTGGACAAAGTTCTAAGAAGTTTGCACATTTTGGGCACGACTTACCAAAGATGCGTCTCAATCTACGTGGTAAGCGATAGCGGTAGATGGTCACATAGTAAACTGGGATCCCGCTCAGTGTGAGAGCGCAGCTTTTCCCGGTGTTCCAGGGGTCCGAGAACAGAGACAGACCCACGATGAAGAAGCAAACCACCGTGAAGGTGACCGCGATGACCAGGGGCACCTTGTCATCGAGAAGAGCAGATAAAACGCAGCGTGGTCCGTTTATTTTCCAGCGTAACCGAGAATGCCATACAGTTTGACACACTGACCTTGAACGGTCGTATGTGGTTGGGGAAGCGATACCGGTGGAGGATCATCCCCAAGGTGGCCAAGGCGATGAAGAACCAGCGGGAAAAGGAGACAAAGTTGATGAGCTGGTAGATCTCTCCAGTGAGTAACATCACCACCATCAACGGGTACTGGAGGCAGACAACACAGATATAATGACATATCCATACTCAGTATGTTGCAAATAGGGAGTGGAGAGTAAAGCATATTTATACAATTCATAATTTATCATGTTGTATGTGGGTACCACTAGGAATGATAATTAAGAGTGGGTTCCCATATAGAAAACTGTCCTAAAGGAATGGTAATTTAATACAAATGCAATCAATATAAGTTACCACCGAAAGGGGTCTCTTTTATAACAAAAAAAGAAAAAGTTGTAAACTGTACTGTTTAAATCGGACAGTTTTTGACAATGTTTGTTTGACCAAAAAAAATCTGGAAAAGCAAACTCTATCTGCTGGTGAAGACAAGGAGATGCAGTTGAAAGGCCTGAAAATGTTTAGTCAGTGGACATTGAGTTAAAGGAGACATGCTCATTTTCAGATTCATAAATGTATTTTGGGGTTTCTAGTAGAACATGTTTACATGCTTTACACATTACTTCCCAAAAGAAAAAAACTTCCAGAATGTATTTCCTCTTTTTAATTATGCATATAATTACTTTGTTTTCTACTATAAAATAGCACTATGTGGTAACAGTATCTCTTCAAAGTTTGACTTTGATTAAGTGAAGTTAAATATTTTTAGTAATTAATTTAGTGCAGATTTCGTGAACCGTAGGTTTAGGTCCGCTGAAAGCAAAAATGCCCTAACTTTCTTCCTGGACCTTGGACGCCTCTGGTTCCACAACAGAGGGGCTCTGCTCAAGCAGATGCACCAAAACATACCAAGCAAGTATTGTTTCTTCCATAAGTAAGTCATATTTCAGTTTAAGGCTTTGTCTGACAGAGGTTTGGGCGCAATTGGCGGATTCCGTGGGTCGAAAGCTTTCCAGAAAGGTGCACCAATCATGTGTGGCATCAATCTAGGGATATAAACAATTATATTTTCATAACTTGGGGAGCTCTATGGAGTCACTTTCGAATCCTTCGGGTCATATTTATGGTTTATGTTAATATTTATGGTTGAATTGTGTTATAAATGTAAAATTGACTTATATGCTCTTGTAAAACAAGGCTCTACAGTTTTTTTATGAGTACGAGGACTTTGAGAGTGAAGAAGAATTACGCCCCCATTTTGGGGGTCGCTGGGGTTCATTCAAATCAAATATTGCTCGCTAGCTTTGCCGGTTTCATCGTTTGGAAAGTATTTTACCAGGAATAGCACAGCAGGCAAAGGCGTGAGTCTGCGGATGTGAATCATGGAAAAGATTGGGGGCCAGTGGCCCTCCCTGGCTCCCACAAACAGCATTCTGCAACACAAACAGTAAGACTTCCTCTCTTGGCCGATTTAAAGCACACATTGTCAGTGTCAGACCATAATAACAGATCACCTGGGTGATCCAAAGATGCCACCGTTAAGCGCTCCGAGGCAGGACAGTGCCACAAGCACGGGAATCGCGGAGGCCAATCCGTGGAGAGCGCGGTTCGCAAACGTCTGCGGGGTCAGAGGAAGAGAACGGCATTCAAACACACGGCGCATGCTCCTTGCGATCTTCTTTTTTTAAACGCATGCGTGCTGTACAGTGCAGCACTGACCACGGCTACGGCCTCAGACAGCAGCAGCTCGGCGGGAGTCATCATGGTGAAGTAGGCCACATTGACGAGCACGTAGCAGACGGTCACTATCACCATGGAACAGATGATCGCCAGCGGGATGTTTCTGTCGAGACAGGACACACACGGTGAGATGTGATAGTATTTCTCAAGGCAACAAGGCTTTTAAAAATAGATCTGAGTGGAGATGTACAATACCTATTTGGGTTTTTGACCTCTTCTGTGATATAGTTTAGATAAAACCTAAAAGGAAAAAGAAGCACACAAGCATTTTTGTAATATTACTGGTTGATGTGCTGTCACAGACAGTGAAAAGGTTCCATGTGTAGTAAAATAAGACAATGAATGGTCGCTTTACCATCCACCGTAGGCATATAGGCCATTATAAAAGGCCAGTGGCAACTTATCCAACGTCATTGAGTCGACCTCAAAACCATTCTGGAAACTCTCTGTTTTTCCTGGAAAGGCAAGGCAAATGTATTTGTATAGCACAATTCAACAACAAGGTGATTCTAAGTCCTTCACATAAAACCATTAAAAGCATCAAAACATAATGCAAAAGAAACAATTAAAAACAATTAAGAACATTCATTAAAAAGTCAAAAAGCTCAAATAAATTGAATAAAAGTTGCTGTGCAGTTTAAGAATAAAATGCAGTAGTGAGATGCAGCAATTGATTAATAATTATTGATGGTTATAGTCCCCTGGTGATATAGTTGTAGATTTCTGTGTCGCCTGCATAATTACGATAACACACTTGTTTTTCATAATCTGAGCCAGTGGAAGCATGTAGATGTTGAACAGAAGAGGCCCCAGTATTGAGCCTTGGGGAACACCACATGTCATCCTAGTCAGCTCTGATGTGTAATTAGCTACCGACACAAAGTATTGTCGGCCCTTCAAGTAGGATTCAAACCAGTTAAGTGCTGCGCCAGAGAGTCCTACCCAGACTTTCAGTCTGTATAGTAGTATCAGTATGTCACGATCGACCGTGTCGAATGCAGCACTGAGATCCAATAATACTAAGACTGAAGTTCTGCCACTGTCTGTGTTTAAGTCAATGTCGTTGAAAACCTTAACAAGAGCAGTTTCAGTACTGTGGTGCTGACGAAAGCCGGACTGGAAGACATCAAAACAGTTATTTTTGGCCAAGAATTTGTTCAGCTGTTGAAAAAGCACTTTTTCCATTATTTAACTTAAAAATGGGAGGTTTGATATTGGCCTATAATTTTTCATTATTTTAGGGACTAAACTAGCCTTCTTTAGGAGTGGTTTAATAACTGCTGTTTTTAGGGCTTGTGGGAAGACACCTGAGAGAAGGGATGTGTTTACAATTTGTACAAGATCAGTAGTCATCCAGTGTGGAATATTTTTGAAAAAGTGTGTTGGTAGAAACAGCAGGAGGATTTCAGATGTTGTATAATGTCTTCTAGGCTTCTTTGGTTAATTGAATGAAATTGTGTCATGATATTTGAATGGATGTTTAATTACAGCTTACTTTTGTCAGCAAAAAAGGAGGCCAATTGATTGCATGCTCAGGAAAGAAGAAGAAGATGCAGAGGGAGAGTAACCAAGCAGCTTCATCAAGTGATGATCATTTGACAAGACCAGACAGATGGAAAAACATCTGCATCCTCGGGATAAACAGTGACATCCTCCCACCTTTGGCCAGCGCGATGACTCCGGGGACGATGATGAGGACCAGAGCGAACATCTTCACGAAGGTCAAAGTGACCTGAGTGCGGGAGGCCAAGGTCACACTCCAGCAGTTGATCGCCACGACGCACGCTGCAGAGACGCAAAGACAAACAACTGTTTCTCAATCTGTATCTGGCACTACGTGGCCTCCTAGGGTAGCATGATGGCATTGTGGATAGGAGGTATAAAACCACTCACTCAATCCCAGGAGGCTGACCAGTGTAATTAGCTCTGTGGGAGCAGCACACGGCGCAAAGAACGGCTCCACCACATAGCGGCCAAACGCCAGGGCCGTGGTGGACGCCACAGCTGGCCTGGACATGGAGAACATGCTCGTTACGTGGTGTCAATTTCACTTCCGGTCAAGACAAACGGGGCTGAACTAATCCAAACCAACCTGATGAATAGGAACTCACTCCAGAGACGTAAAAAGGCTGGCAGTGGCCCCAGTGTCTCCAGCAGATAAGTGTAGTGGCCCCCTGACTTTGTGAAACTGGTGCCCAGTTCAGCATAGCACAGGGCCCCTAATGGGGCAGAGGCAGACCAGGGGAAAACACATTTGATGTCATTTAAGTTTTGCAAGTCGTCTCTCAGTGTCTGTGTTGGAATTTCCAACATTGTATAATGACATGCAATGCAGTTTGTTTTGATTACATATTTTGCTTATGCAAAAGCACCAACAATCAGGTCCAATACATACACAATACCCCTGCAATGCTACTGATATTTCTATCAGCATCACCTGAGGTTTGTGTTTGCTGCTGATTAGCAAATGTTAGGATGCCAACACGCTACACTGACATGGTAAAAATGGTAAAGATTTTATAGCATGCTTATCATTTAGCACAAAGTACAGCCTCGCAGTGTGGATGTAGACTCTTGTCTTTTTGTGTGAATAACTTAAACGGATGGATAAATAAAACACATTCACTGATTAATTATGCTTTGACACGAAAACAATAATGAAAAGAAATATACACTTTCACGATGCTACCTGTCGAAATGAGTGAGGAGTCCTTACTTTAAATCCAAGCCAGTTGTTTATTTCGTAAACTTGTAGAAACCATATGAACTTGAATACAACCGAGTATAAAAGGCTAACATTTTAACTTGACGGGAGGTGCGCGCGCTGAACCCGAACCCCACTGCGCATGTGCGCTTCCCCGAGTACGATGTCCCGTAGCGTGCATACAGAGCGCGAACATAATCATTCACCAGAATGATCTACACTACCCACATTAAAAAAAAGAAGTGAAATAACCACAAAACCCCTCAATTAATAATCGTAGTTCATTATTTATATCAAATTTAAATGACTAAAAAACAAAGTGAAAAAAGTAAATATTTAAATAGTTTTCACTATAATTTCGTCTCAGGTTTTCCTAAAATAAATAAAAAGTGAATAAAGATCAAATTAACTTCTGGTAACCCGTAGAAATGGGGTTTTGTTTCTCACAGACGGCATCAGGCCTCTGTCTTACCGAACAGCGAGAGGACCCCGCACAGCGCCCACACCAGCAGGGAGAGCCCCACGCTGCCGCTGTTCACCAGGACTCCCTTGGGTGCGATGAAGATCCCACTGCCCACCACTGTGCCGATGATGAAGCACATGGCAGGCAGCAGGCCGATCTCCCTCCGAAGTTGCACCACCTCATCTTCCGTCTTCTCCTTCTTGTCGTCCCCTTTCCTCATCTGTGTCCCGTCCATTGTGTCTGAATCTGTTACACTTCTCCCTTTGTGTCTTTTTCTCAAAGCAGCAATCAGCAGTCCTCTCCTGGGCCTCCTGTTAACCCTTCTGGACACACATTTGCAGCAGTTAAAGGACGTGCATGAGATTGCACAACACTGGCCTCAACAACATGGCCCCCCTCTCTCCCGAACTTATCCTACATGTTTTTCTCCTCCCCTCGGCCCTCTTACCCCACCATACGGTCTGAGCAGGGAACAAAGCAAGCTCTCTTCCAAACATGTTCCTGCGTTGCACTCTGGGTTTGTGCTTGTGTGTGTGTGTGTGTGTGTGTGGGTGTGTGTCAGTGGTGGGCCGTCAGGGCCAGCGAAGCCTTCTCTGCTGGCCTAAACAGAATCACAAAGTTATAGCTATTTTATAATTTAATTGTTTTTCACAAATACACTACATGTATTATAATATTTTTTTCCCTATTAGCTTATTTTCTCATTGCACAGCTCCTGTCTTCCTCTGTTGCTCTGCTTCCAGCCTGCAGCGCTGCTTTCAGTGCAGTTGGTTCGAAGGATAGTTTCATCCAATCAGATTTTTTCTTCTTAAAGTACACGAGGAGTGGACGTTGTTGTTGATTGTCATAGACTTCAACAAATCAGATCTTTAGTTTGACAAGCTGGGTGTATTCTTTGACGTGCAAGCGCTCGCGAAATAGCGTGGACGTATAATTGATCAGTGGCCCAGCGTGACCATTAACATGCGCTGTGATTGGTCAGTGGGCCAGCGTGACTTCTGTCAACGAAAGAAGCTACTAGAAACTTCTAGCTTCTACATAGAAGCTAGAAGCTACCTAGAAGCTCAGGCTGAAGCCTGAGAAACGGACTTGCTGGTGGATTTACTGATGACGCCTTTCGCACGGAGGGTTACGGAGGGTGAACTGCTGTTTGTGTATGTTTTTATATCTGCAGTCGTATTTAATCATAAACAAGCCACAGGAGCTGGCTGCTGCGCCTAACACTGACAACACTTTTTATATTTGTGTTGAATTTTCCATGTTGTTTACTAGAATTCAAATAGTGTGCAGGGCAGCAGCTGCTCCTAGTGCCGTGGCGCCTCTCACCTCGCCAAGGTGCCAGCAGCTGCGCCGGAGATGTCTTGTGTGTGCAGTGATTTAGTGCCGCAGTTTTGTTGGATTGTTTTGTTGTAACTAAATGTGACTGGTTGTTGATTTGGACAACATGCATTGTCCGTTAATGACGCAGCATACCGTCATGCACGTACGGTGCTTTTTATTATGATTGTGGCTCGTGAGTGTGCAGTGTTTTAGTGCCGCAGTTTTGGATTGTTTTGTTTTGTCATGATATAACTAAATGTGACTGGTTCTTGTTGATGTGTGGACTACATGGCACTGAAGGCCTAGATAGAAAATGCACGGCCTGCCACTGGTGTGTGTGCAGCTTGACAGAGGCCTTTCGGGCCTTTGGGGGGGAAAGTGACAGAGTGATGTAGGGGCAGCTGCACAGACTGCAGGGGGCCCGCTTTCAATAACAACACCCATTTTCATCTTGTCCCATCTGAAGCTCTGTTCCACAACATGTATGGGTTTGAATTCCTTTATTTTAGTGACGCTTTCTCCCAACTTTCACTTACACGTGGCTTTGGATAAACCTGAAATATTTGTGCAAGATCAAACAGCTCAGCAGAGAGAATCCCCAAGGCTCGTTTGCAGCAGTGGGATTGTCTCTGTGCATCACACATGATTCCAGAATCATTTTATTGGTCTTACAGAACTTTATAATAAATAAGAGTTATCTTGAGCAGAGATTTAGATGTGCCTCTTATGTCCAACATAAGCAATGTATAGTCCAATGCACGAATAAGAAGTAAAAGTGAAGTAGTAGTACAATTCTACAAGAGAAGTCAGATGCACAACCTGTTTCCAGCATTGTTAATCGTAAAAGTAGTACAGTATCTAAATAAGTGGTTAAACCACAGATTTAAAATCTAAACAAAAACAGATTCTTGGACTTGTTAAGGTGGCATCCAGTAGAAAGAGATCCTCAGAATGTCTGGACTTCCTGTTGAGCCACTTCTAGAAGGATCTGCAGCTGCTTGCTGACGTAGTCTGAGAATATGGAAGAGAATCAGAGTTATAAAGGGGTTGAGAAGGCTTTTCGCTCTGGGCAAAGTTCTAAGAAGTTTGCACATTTTGGGCACGACTTACCAAAGATGCGTCTCAATCTACGTGGAAAGCGATAGCGGTAGATGGTCACATAGTAAACTGGGATCCCGCTCAGTGTGAGAGCGCAGCTTTTCCCGGTGTTCCAGGGGTCCGAGAACAGAGACAGACCCACGATGAAGAAGCAAACCACCGTGAAGGTGACCGCGATGACCAGGGGCACCTTGTCATCGAGAAGAGCAGATAAAACGCAGCGTGGTCCGTTTATTTTCCAGCGTAACCGAGAATGCCATACAGTTTGACACACTGACCTTGAAAGGTCGTATGTGGTTGGGGAAGCGATACCGGTGGAGGAGCATCCCCAAGGTGGCCAAGGCGATGAAGAACCAGCGGGAAAAGGAGACAAAGTTGATGAGCTGGTAGATCTCTCCAGTGAGTAACATCACCACCATCAACGGGTACTGGAGGCAGACAACACAGATATAATGACATACTCCATAGTCTGTTGCATATAGTGATGTAGTGGAGTAGCATAGTTATGGTATGGTATAAACATAGTATGTTACTAGGAATAGCACAGCAGGCAAAGGCGTGCGTCTGCGGATGTGAATCATGGAAAAGATTGGGGGCCAGTGGCCCTCCCTGGCTCCCACGAACAGCATCCTGCAACACAAACAGTAAGACTTCCACTCTTGGCCGATTTAAAGCACACGCTAGAGTATAAGACCATAATAACAGATCACCTGGGTGATCCAAAGATGCCACCGTTAAGCGCTCCGAGACAGGACAGCGCCACGAGCACGGGAATCGCGGAGGCCAATCCGTGGAGAGCGCGGTTCGCAAACGTCTGCGGGGTCAGAGGAAGAGAATGGCATTCAAACACACGGCGCATGCTCCTTGCGATCTTCTTTTTTTAAACGCATGCGTGCTGTACAGTGCAGCACTGACCACGGCTACGGCCTCAGACAGCAGCAGCTCGGCGGGAGTCATCATGGTGAAGTAGGCCACATTGACGAGCACGTAGCAGACGGTCACTATCACCATGGAACAGATGATCGCCAGCGGGATGTTTCTGTTAAGATAGGACAGATGTGAGAGATGTGATTGTACAACAGCAAGGCTTTTAAAAATAGATTTGAGTGGAGGTGTACAATACCTATTTGGGTTTTTGACCTCTTCTGTGATATAGTTCAGATAAAACCTAAAAGAAGAAAAAAAGCAAACAAGCATTTTTGGTAGCACTTTATAATAACTACTACTAGTTACTCGTTAGTTAAGTATTAGTGAAGTATGTTCTGTGACCCCATGTAAAGTGAGGACTATCCATGCTTTACAATGCATTCATAAGCAGTGCCTCAATGCTATAACACAAGTCTGAGTTATCTTCTTAACACAAAAGGGAAATGGACACAACAAAAAGTGATAAAGAACATTCATATTGTGGCGACCCTGGGTCAGGAAAGCTACGAGACGTAGATGGCTTATAGGGTGTTTATTCAGGGAACATAGAACAGGCTACTGTTGGCCGTAGCCTACGCCAAAACAACAGCAAAACCCCGTGAAAGCCTCTCAACCAGCTACACGTCTGCTCCGGGTCATAGACTCTGCTCCGAACGGCTCGTAACACAACACCACACAACAACACCCTCGCTCTCCAATCACAGACACGCTTCATAGCTACCAGCTCATGAGACGTTCACTTACATCCTGAACATAACATTTACAACACAACATTTCCCTCAGTCCGTTACAATATGATGGTGATGGGGCCGATGCTCGTTAGCACGGCTCTCAAGTGTCACGCATCTCGGTCTTAAGTCACGGCCTCCCGCCACACATCGTATTTCTCACGCTGAAAAAAAACTCTAGGCTATTTAATGTGCCGCAGCGCACAAACATGACCTGGTCGCGCTGCCCTCACCATGGAGGAATCAAGCACGTCTCCCCCGAATCCCCTGGAGTTCTGCCGGCCGCGAGGTGCCACTCATCAGCCAATCAATAAAAAGAATTGGGCTACACGAATAGCCAATCAGAAAAACGTATCTGTTGTATCTGGGTGAAATGTAATCCAGCTAATAATAATATGGGGGCGAGGGGGGCTGGTCTGTGGGCATACGGCATGGGCGGAGGCCCTGCTTATAAATGTGTTGTAAAGCATAGATAGTCCTCACTTTAGATGAGGTCACAGAACATACTTAACTAATACTTAACTAACGAGTAGTAACTACCTGAATTAATCATGAATTGCAGTATTAAACACGTTTATAACGTACATATCTAAGTCATTATATGTATAAATAAATGCATTAATAAAGTACATTTAAATATTTTTTTTAGAATTTACTACCACATCTATAAGTCCTTAATACTTCATTTACAAATGGGGAATCCATCATTTATAAAGTATGAAAACCCAATCATAAAACGCATAATAGTCAAGCTTTTTAATCAAGAATGAAACATCCATAACTGTGTTTGTGAATTGCATATTAATTAGTTTTTAAAGAGTGTTCATGTTGGAACAATGCTTTATAAATGATGAATTAAGTGTTTATTCATGCTTTACTAATGCTAAATACTGTGTAGTTATTATAAAGTGCTACCTGATTTCTTTTTATATTACTGGTTGTTGTGATGTCATAGGCAGTGAAAAGGTTCCATGCGTAGTAAAATAAGACAATGTTTTGAATGCAAGCCAATGAATGGTCGCTTTACCATCCACCGTAGGCATATAGGCCATTATAGAAGGCCAGTGGCAACTTATCCAACGTTACTGAGTCGACCTCAAAACCATTCTGGAAGCTCTCTGTTTTTCCTGTAAAGAAGAAGAAGATGCAGAGGGAGAGTAACCGAGCAGCTTCATCAAGTGATGATCATTTGACAAGACCAGACAGCTGGAAGCACATCTGCATCCTCGGGATAAACAGTGACATCCTCCCACCTTTGGCCAGCGCGATGACTCCGGGGACGATGATGAGGACCAGAGCGAACATCTTCACGAAGGTCAAGGTGACCTGAGTGCGGGAGGCCAAGGTCACACTCCAGCAGTTGATCGCCACGACGCACGCTGCAGAGACGCAAAGACAAACAACTGTTTCTCAATCTGTATCTGGCACTACGTGGCCTCCTAGGGTAGCATGATGGCATTGTGGATAGGAGGTATAAAACCACTCACTCAATCCCAGGATGCTGACCAGTTTGATGAGCTCTGTGGGAGCAGCACACGGCGCAAAGAACGGCTCCACCACATAGCGGCCAAACGCCAGGGACACGTAGGACGCCACAGCTGGCCTGGACATGGAGAACATGCTCGTTAGAGAGGGATTTCACTTCCGTTCAAGACAAACGAGGCTGAACTAATCCAAACCAACCTGATGAATAGGAACTCACTCCAGAGTCGTAAAAAGGCTGGCAGTGGCCCCAGCGTCTCCAGCAGATAAGTGTAGTGGCCCCCTGACTTTGTGAAACTGGTGCCCAGTTCAGCATAGCACAGGGCCCCTAATGGGGCACAGGCAGACCAGGGGAAAACACATTTGATGTCATTTAAGTTTTGCAAGTCGTCTCTCAGTGTCTGTGTTGGAATTTCCAACATTGTATAATGACATGCAATGCAGTTTGGTTTGATTACATATTCTGCCCATGATGATGCTCTTTGGATTTTGTCAGGCTGTCATTTGCTCAGTGCCATAAAATTAGGTAAAAACATGGATTGCCTTTCCTTTTTTTTCAACCCCAGGTTTATCATCCAGTACCAACAATCAGGTCCAATGTGTTACACAATACGCCTGAAAAACTACTGACATTTCTATCAGCATCACCTGAGATTTGTGTTTATTGCTAATTAGCAAATTTTAGGATGCCAACACGCTACACTGACATGTACAAATGGTAAAGATTGTATAGCATGCTGATGTTATCATTCATCACAAAGTACAGCCTCACAGAGCCGAATAACTTGCTGCAAAACGGACGGATAATTCATGATTAATTCAGGTAGTTACTACTCATTAGTTAAGTATGTTCTGTGACCTAATCTAAAGTGAAGACTATCTCTCTTTTATAACGCATTTATAAGCAGTGCCTCAAAGCTACCACAAATCTCAGTTATCTTCTCAACAGAAAAGGGAAATAGACACAACACAAAGTGATAAAGAACTTTCATATGATGATGATGGGGCGAGTGTTCCATAGTTTGTTGGAACATATATATTCATGCCTGAATTAATCATGACATGCTTTGTAAAGAAGATATAGTCCTCACTTTAGATGAGGTCACAGAACATACTTAACTAATACTTAACTAGTAGTAGTAACTACCTGAATTAATCATGAATCACTAAGTGAATAAAGGTAAAATTCACTTCAATGGGGTTTTGTTTCTCACAGACGGCATCAGGCCTCTGTCTTACCGAACAGCGAGAGGACCCCGCACAGCGCCCACACCAGCAGGGAGAGCCCCACGCTGCCGCTGTTCACCAGGACTCCCTTGGGTGCGATGAAGATCCCACTGCCCACCACTGTGCCGATGATGAAGCACATGGCAGGCAGCAGGCCGATCTCCCTCCGAAGTTGCACCACCTCATCTTCCGTCTTCTCCTTCTTCTCGTCCCCTTTCCTCATCTGTGTCGCGTCCATAGTGTCTGAGTCCGTTGAGGCTCTTTTTCTCTCTCAAAGCAGCAATCAGTAGTCCTCTCCTGGGCCTCCTGTTAACCCTTCTGGTCGCACATTTGCAGCAGTGAAAGGGGGTGCATGAGGCTGCACAACACTGGCTTCAACAACGTGGCCCCCTCTCCCCCGAACTTATCCTGCATGCTTTTCTCCTCCCCTCGCCCCTCTTACCCCATCATCCAGTCTGAGCAGGGAACAAAGCAAGCTCTCTTCCAAACTTCAGCAAGTAATTAATGCAGTTTCAAGACTCGACACGTTCCTGCGTTGCACTCTGGGTTTGTGCTCTTGTGTGTGTGTGCAGCTTGACAGAGGCCTTTCTGGCCTTTGGGGAGAAAAGGGACAGAGTGATGTAGGGGCAGCTGCACAGGCTGCAGGGGGCCCGCTTTCAATAACAACCATTTTCACCTTGTCCCGTCCGAAGCTCTGTTCCACAACATGTAAGGGGTTTGAATTACTTTATTTCAGTGACGCTTTCTTCCCAACTTTCACACACTCGTGGCGTCGGATAAACTTGAAATATTTGTTGCAATATTTGTGCAAGATCAAACAGCTCAGCAAAGAGAATCCCTGGGGCTTTTTTTTTGTTGCTCATTTCCACTCGACTGGTATGTCAGTTTCACTTCATCAGCGCCACAGCTCTGCTTGTTAAAATTCCCCCACACTCACTACCAATGGGTTCCTTTGGAGAGTCATGATGTGTGACCGATTTCATCTGCAGTCAGATTGATGCATTCAGAGCCAAAAGCAGATATCGAAGATAATGCAGGATTATGGGATTTTATGGTACACATATGTCCAGGATTCAGCACAACAGGATCATATGTCTTTGTTTCGTTGAGAGGTTTGGAAGCCAAAATGGGGAATGTTTGATTCAAAATGTATTGCAAAATGACAAAGTTACAAACCAACGTAACAGCTGTGTGCAAAGACACAAAACATATGTTAGCATACACTCATAGAGCCAACACTAACACTAATTTACTGAAACATACAGACAGTTAGTGCAAATTCTGCCGAATCTCGAAAAGTCGCCTTCAAAATAAAAGCCTCATATCGCAAAAAAGAAATAAGACATATTAAGTTTAAGGCAGGTGAAATATATGCAACAAATTCAAACAAATTGATTGTCCAACAGGAAGAGCTATTTAATTTTTAGGGCCCAAACACAAATTTGGTTATTTAAAATAAACATTCAAGTTAAACTGGACCTTAAACGTTTCCTATATCAGTCATACGATGATATACCATAGACATTGGACACACATTACATGTTCATGTGTATAAATGTCATTCAGTCATGCAATCCAGGACATGCACACCAACACACAGCCATGACTGACAGTTGCCTCTTTTTAAGATCCTGCATATTCTACAAGTGAAGATGCATGAGATGAATAGTGATATAGCATTCGTATGTTAGCGCTGTAGCAACACAAATTTGACACTTGACAAAGGTTTTGGGAATAAAAAAGGACTCAAACAAACAGAAAACCGACTCAATACAATTTGAATTTCATAATCCTCAGTTTCTGCAAGGCCCATTGTATGGTATGCACTGACTACATTACACTGTGCAGATGTTGACTACTGATGTTTCTCTCCTTTTGACCAGCAGAGGGAACTAAACTAGTTGACTTCCCAATTTAGGCAAAGCTGGGTGCACTCTGTTTTCCCTCCAGAAGATGGCGACCTCATCTCACACTAGATATCAATTATCTGTCACAGTGTTACTTATATATCTATATATCCCAGGCCCTGGGACATCCTGGGCATCACACTGTGAAATCCCATGGCAGGTCTGACTTCGGCCCCTCTCTCAGCGGGTAACCCCGCCCCGAGCTCTCACACCGGCCCCAGGAGATGTGGGCCCGACTCCCCGGCTGTTTTCCTCCTGACCTCCCAGGATCCCTGCTCCACTCAAGTGGAGGCCAAACCAGCCTCAACCGCTCAGTGTAGACCGCTTCTCCCACAGGCCCATCACAGAGATCAGAGGGAATATGCTCTGACATTTCCCATGAGCCCTTCACGGGACAGCCTGCGAGGTTTTTTCATTTTCTTTTAATAAATCACCAGCTGGAACATTTTTAATGTTCATTTAATGGGGTTTGCCTCAGTAGATAGCCAGAAGGGGAAAATGTATGAGAACGATCATGTTATTCTTAGAAATAATTCCAATTAGATGTAAACAATGGCTGAAATTAGAACGTACGGCCTTCTGATCAAATTTATATCTTTCGTGATCTTGATTCGAAAATATGTTTGAACCCTTGCTGATGTTGGGAATCTAGTACAAAATAAAACGTTATCATTCACTCTCTCTCCTTATGGATCCTCCCTGTCAAGGTAAACACGAAGAGAAAGCTGTTCTCTATACTGTCCTCATGGAGGCGTTGCCCTTGGCCACCAGCTGAGGTCTTTGCATGCATGAACCAAGTCTTCAATCCTCCAATGACAAGCCCTATTATCACATACGTATAATGTGTGTGTATATGCAGCTGTCCTGGGAATTAATTAATCCTCACATAGATTTACACACACACACACACACACACACACCACTACCAGGTTTGGAAGTATTTAGCCTACTCTCGTTGTGCTATTGTAACAAAGTCGCAAAGCCTCATTCATGTTGGAAGTGTTTGAAAACTTTGAGGATCGCAGTTAGAGTATATTTCTTTGCTCAAGTAAATGCATTACGCTTCTGTATTTGGCGGCTGCTTTGGAGTTTATAGTTTATATTATGTATACATGTCTGTGTTGGCTGCTTTGGTGACGTTTTATTCTGCTATAATAAAAAGTGTCAAGTTCTTTCATTTATGTGGCGATTTAATGGGAGTTTCATGATTCTTCAACTTGACTTTGTGGGTTTTAGTTGTGGTTGTGTTTCTAAAAGGACGCAGGTATCCTCCTCAAAATGAGGTATTAAAGCAGGACTCGCCTTTTAGGCCTGTGTCATGTCACAAACTTACCCTTTATCAAAGCGGTGCTTCCCCACCCCGCCCATGTCATATAGCTGGCATTCATAAATCAAAATCCAATGATAGAAATACTTCAACACATCGATGCAATATTTGAAATGGCACTTAAGAGGTTGCTTTTAGCATCCAGGTCATGCCCGACAGCCTATCTGTTATTGCTCTGACTCCGGCACACGGCACATGTCACTCGTCAAATACACACACACACACATGTACACCTCACCTGACAGAGTGTTTCAATTATGAATATTGTGGGATGAGGAGAAGAGGATCATTACATTATTATGAGATGACATACATGACATGACGCATGTAGTGCCCTGCAGGGAACTGGAGTGTGCTGTTCAACTAGGCAGCTTGCAGGGCATTCTGAGTGCACATCTCCGCCTGGTGATCACTGCTGTAATGTGTGATTGGATGAATACAACCCACAATTACCAGTCCGCACGCCTATCTTATTGGTCAATCGCATGTGTCATGCAACAGGTGTGCTCTTATTATAATCCATGCAGCTGTCTGCAAATTTTTTTTGACAAAAGCTTCATGTCGACTGCTTAGCTAAGCGATGTTGCAGCAAACTGCATCGGTGCATCACTAAATGATCCACCATGAAAAATGTGATTCACGTGCATTCAAGTCAGTGTTCATAAAAAATAAAGAATACGATTAATAATTCATCACCTCGTCTGGCTGGCATTGAACTGCCCTCATTTGTCGTGAATTTACTTTGCTGTCATGAACGAATGAATCTGTCATGAATAGAACCTCACGCTCTGATACGTCCTTCTTTGTTCTCTGAATATTCCTGCAAACCTAAACGCATCATATTCAATACTGTGTTGTCATCTAGGAGATCAACTATGTGTTTTGTCTTATCATGTATATGTATCCTGACAGCCTTGTTGTAGCTTTAAGTCATCCTTCCATTTGTATGATTATCTTAATGGTTATTTTAGAAATGTTGAGGTTTTAGAGCCCGACATGTGTTTGAATTCATAGATAAAAATGTAGTCTATACACATCATTGAAAGATTAAGACTTTTTTTTACACATAGACTGTATATACGTAGTGGACGTAGTCATTGTGACATCATCCATTGGTTTCTGGACTGCAGTTTTTAGCCTCTAAACAGAAGTTAACAGAAGTGGCAATGTTGAATAAGACATGTTTTACACCTCCAAAACAGCTACAGTTAGTGTTCTTGAACTGAAACACACTGTGAACGGGTTAAAAATTGAAGACGGACAACTCCCAGATCGGAAAACGACATGGTAGCTATACCTGTCAATCGCAAGGTAGCCACACCCTAAAGTATACCCTGCTCTATGGTCTATTTTACTCTAAATGGGGCCAAAATAAAAATATAGAACATCATGCTGTATTGAAGAAGACTTGAAACTAGCAATTGAGTCCATAAACTCTTTATATTGTTTACTGAGGTAATAACTCAAGTGTGAAGTAAACTCATTTTCTCATAGACTTCTATACAATGAATATAGGGTATTATAAAATACTGTAATGTCGTTGTAAGCAGATATGAGTATTGTATAATTTCTTAGCGTATTTGCAACTATAACTCCCCGTATGAAGCATCCAACACACATTTAAAAACAGCTCAAACATATTTTTCCAGAGTTTTTAACCATGTCAAATTGTCTTCATCGTCTGCTTTCGCCAACACAGATGAGCCATCCTAAAAGGCAAACACATCAGTTACTGAACTCGCACAACCCACCAGATCCTTCTCCATGAACATCCATTCATGAAGATCATGTGATTCGGTTGAAAACTCTGGAGAAAGCAAGCACTGTAAGTGAACCTTGAGTTGGAAAAGTTGTGTCAAAAAGACATTGCTTTAGTTTGTCTTTGTGACAATGTGACACTGCCTGGGAAATGAGTTTAAAATAAATCGGATCCAATCTTATTTGAGCACTCCTGTGAATGAAGGAATTGTTCCCATCATGCATTGTGTTTCTCACAAGACTTGTTTTCATTGCTGTTCCTGGAGCATCCTGTGTGTGGAGCCAGGAGGAAATGCCCCTCTGCCACAAGCATCCTTGAAGGTTGCAGTCAGCTGTCCAGAAAGAAGAGCGTGTGCACATTCCCCTCATTATCGTTTCAGACAAGGTCAAGAAACCATACTCATCAACCGAAGAGCACACATGCAAAGAAATCTACGGAGTCCACTGTTGTGGCTGACACAGGAAATGGACCACGGGGATCATGCCGACTCAATAGGATGGTTTCAAGTGCACAGTCCTCTGACACACCAAAGAAACAGACAACCTCAATCAGAAAAGGGAATGTGGAGAGATTTCCGAGATCTTTTTTAAAATATATTTAAAATGAGCATCGATATGAGCAGTGGCTGCTGGGTCTTTCAGAAAGTTACTGGAAGGTTACCGGGCAATAAAACAAGAGAACTCAGGGGTTGGCAAGGAGTCAAATCGATTTTATTTTGAAAACGTATCCAGCCACTGGGAAGGGGTGACGTTTAAATTTAAACGTAAACAGCTTAACCGCTGCACTCATTGGTGTCAATGAATGCTCATGTCACTCTGAGGAAATTCATTGGAAATCCATGAGTGTTTAGACCTGTCACTTTCATACGTGGGTGGGACATCGCTACTCTTTGTCAGTGATCTTGTTGCCTGCAGGTCTTACTTGGTCTCTTACTTACCGTGAGGTGGGACCGCACAGTAACTCTGATTGAAGAGCGGTTGTGATAAGGGAGAGCCCTGGATTAGCATTCCTGCAGCCGCATCCATGGACGCTTTAAAGAATGGGGCAGCTCAGCCCGTCTACAGCCGCTGGTCATACAGGTAGACACACACACACACACACACACACACACACACACACACACACACACACACACACACACACACAATTGCACAGTGGCCTGTGCCAGGACTGACGAGAGGTCAGCACCACTCTAATGTTTCTTCCAGTGGCCGCTCCGTCCACTCTGGCCGGCTGAATGGCTGACCTGCAGTCAAAGATGTGCCTCTCGCTCATGTTTCTGCCACCATGTCTGAGGTCATGGCAGTGTGTCCTTTATTAGGGATCGTAAATCAACCGAATGCCTTTTTTGGAGACAGCCATGTTAGCTATTAGTTAGTTGAGATGGGGAAGAACTCTGGAAGAGGACAACGTGATGCTGAGGACAGAGAATAGCAGACAGTTGTCATCAGTTGCTTTCTTCATGTGTCCAAAAGTTTTAAAGGAATAGTTTAATATTGAGACTGGAAGAGGTGGATTTTGCAATAGCAATGCATGACTGAATGCTGACTTGGTATATTTGCAATATTACAAACATTGGCGACATTCCCGGAAAATAAATGCTGTTTTGGATGTTATACACCCCAAAAAATTAAACTACGCCCACAATTCTGAAAACTTGAAGCTCACATATCAACAAAAAGACTCCAGACTGCTAAACTCTAAGCACAGTAAAAAATAAATAAAATCGAAAATCTAAATCAACCAGGATCTTAAGGATTGCCACTCAAAGTACAGAGTTGAAGTCAAATCACGGTGAACATAATGAGGCAGGGGAATAACAGGCTCTGTCCAAACTATAAAACATGAATAAAAATCCAAACATCTCTGAAGCTCAGTGAACAAGAACACAAAGAGTGAGGCAGCACTGAGCGGAAGGATGAGCAATTCAGGGTACAATTCACAAAGATCAGCACTTGTAGCCGTTACAGTGAATCTACTCACATCTTCTGGTTCCAGATCAGTTTTACATAAGTGAGCCATGTAAAACTCTCCACAGGCAATCAAGCATTTAATCTCATCCGTCCACCTTTTATTCTGTGTCCTCTCTGAGACGGGAGCTGAATTGCCCGTGGCGGACATTAAGTTATGTTCATTCGACTTTCCAATTCTCTTTTTTTGAAGCGGCGACGGCTTTTAATTAAAACGAACAACAGCTGAAAAATAATACTCTGAATGATGTTGTCCTTCATGTTATGTCGCACCTGCTCTTCAGCTGTCCTCTGTCTTAATGATCAGTTTGTTTGACCTCCTCAGATCCTTACTGTCCTCTGAAAGCTTAACTTCTGTTAGTTTTTGATCTTGTTTCCTTCTCCTTTTTTTTGTATTTTTTGTATCTCTCTCCACATGTCCCGTCCGGCTGCTGCCTTGGTGCTGAATCCCCGAAGACCCCCGAGCTCTGCCAGCTTCTCTAACTCGACGGAAAGGTAGTTGTAGAACACACACACACACACACACACACACACACACACACGCACACACACACACACACACACACACACACACACACACACACACACACACACACACACTTTCTACTCCCAACCTGTGTCCCGATCCACCAAGTTACCAGACGTCTTCATTCCTTTTTCAAAGGGCATTTTAAACGTTGTTTCGACCTCTTTGGACACGTGGCAATCCAACTGCTTCATGTCAAAGATGCTGCTGAGACTCTTTCAACATTTATGATTGCTCTCTTGTGGCTAGAGCGCTACCAAGTCTCACACCTTTGTGTGGGGAGACATGTATATAAATAGAGGACGGGAGAGATGAGTGAGTCAGATATCAAAAGAGCTTACCTGATGGAGCGATAGGCAGAGCTAATTTCACCCCAGCAGAACATGGGGTATTTTTATATGTATCAGACAGGAAGAGATGAAAGTAATGACAGACCTGCCTATACATTACATCATCCCACGTGAATGACTTGTGTGTTGGACAGAGCGATTGGGATCCTGCAGGTCTCTTGACTCCGTCAGTACAGACTCCCGCTGTTGCCCTTCTCTCTCCTCACGGTAGCTAAGCAACACGGCCCGGTCCCTTCAGAAAGGTGCCCAGGGTGAATTCCCAGAGGACCCAGACTTCAAGGCATCCTCTCAGCTGGAGCAGTTTTTTTTTCTTCTTCTGTTTTTTCCTTGCTTTCTTCTTCAGAGAATGAGTCATGCCATGTTTCACCAACAAGATCAGAAGCCTTTTGACCTAGAGATTTATCATTATTTGGTTTTATCACAATTTTATAAACTCCTATACGCCTAAATTGGTTTATTTCATTCAAGACCATGCCAGAAACAAGGCCTTTATGTGTGCAACAACACTGGTGACCTCTACTGGTTTGATATGGAAAATCAAATTCAAGTGTAGATCTTTTCAGAGATTAATTAGTCTGTGTGAAATCTTGAACTCTCTTCTTTTTCTTCTTCCCTGCAGTAGCATCAAAGAGGACAGCGCCAGTCTTATGAAACAGAAGCTGGAGAAACAGGTAGGAAGCCAATCTCTATTCACAAACACGTGGTGTGTGTGTGTGTGTGTGTGTGTTTGTGTGTCTCTCAGTTATGCCGCACACTTTCAGTTGAGTCCATACAGCCTTCAGTCTTCTGTTCTTATGTAACTCATCATGAGGACAAACACACATGCTCTTATGCCCAAAGGGGGGGACACAGGCAGGTTATGGGAAAATGTGTAAATATTAAATAAAAGTCAAATCGTAGAATGAAAACCATTCAGACAATGACACCAGGAGCACCGTATCTCCCTTTGAGCGCCTCACAGCCCCCCTCCCCCTCCCCCTCCCCCTCCTGCCGGAGCACTAATGACGGCTGATTCAGTTAACAACAGCAGTGAGGCAGACCTTTTTTATTTATTTTTTAGTCTGTCAGAGGGCCGCATAGTTCAGAGGAGGCTGTTGGTTCATCGACTGTCAAACTCCAGTTCCAGAGGAGGAATGAGGGACAGGGAGACCGTGGCCAGCTGGAGCGCTGCTCTTTGGGGGAGAACGTGCTTTCATCTGACCTCAGGACAGGCGGGACTCGTTATGTTTGTTCTATAAAGAAAACTGTTAACTGATGATTGATGTTTTATTCATTTGTCGCCTTTATTTACAGCCATATAGCGAGCATGCAAATCCTGGTCCTCTTAAAGCAGAGTCTTTTGAAAACATAACAAATCTCTTATCAGACACTAGTGCATCTAATAACTAATGTATTCAGTGATACAATTCATATTGCTGTTATTACTTGTATCTGTGTACCTCTTATATATTCCCATCTGTTGTTGGTCAGCCTCTTTGCACTCATAATTAAGATTGTTTTTTTATGGTGCTGATGATGTCAACGCTTCACATTTATCCGTTAATAAGTCATAACAGTGTAGCAGATGTTGTTGTGGTTGTACAGAAATAGTGAGACTTTATTAGAGACATATTCTCTCTGATTGGTGAGTTATGGAAGCTTTTTGGTCTGGCAAATATGAGACAAGGCCTCATATTTGTTGTGCACTTGACGCGCTAATTAATGTGCTTACCGGCTGCTTTGACCACGAAGCAGCCGGTGAGACTGGGGCTTGTGGACACAGCATGAAGAAACTTAGTAACAAATCACTATATGATGTATAGCTGCCACCTCCAGCATGTACTAATGCTGTGTAGTCAAAGGGTCAAAACACCAGTTGAGTTTGAGTTTTCTATACCAAGAAAGGCTGCTTTTTCTATTATGTAACATATTCAGGTGTCCTCATGTTTGATATTATCCTCCTGGCCATTTTAAATACCAACCGATGGGCACAGGTTGGAACTCATCATGCACACTAATGTAATTACCCTCAGATCATTGACTCCATGCGCTCCAGCTTGGCTAAACCCTCTCAACCCTTTTGTAACATTAAATATAAACCTTGTGTGTGTGTGTGTGTGTGTGTGTGTGTGTGTGTGTGTGTGTGTGTGTGTGTGGTTTTCAGAGAGCCCTGCTGAAGCAGAAGCAGCGGAGGAAGCGCCAGGAGCCCCTGATGGTGCAGCCCAACACAGAGGCTCAGCCCCGGCGCTCCAGATTGCGGCGCGGTGAGGAGCAGGCCCCTCTGGTAGAGTCTCCAGTCAGTTTGACCAACGATGTCGCCATGGACGGTGAGGAAATATCCTTTTATTTTTATCTTTTATGTTGCATCATTTCTGCACAGCACATGAGGGATATTCGTCCTCTCTGCATAAAAGGTTGGCCTTGATGTTCGTGTTAAGCACCACATGAGACCTTTAACAGCTGAGGTAACAGCTGACTGGTCTCTTCTGCAGGTATCGATGGCCCAGCAGCTTTCTTGGGCTCAGAAGCCTCTAATCAGGGAATAAATATCCTGTCAGTGAGCCAGTCTCAGTCTCAGTCCCAGTCCCAGTCCCAGTCTCAGTCCCAGTCTCAGTCTCAGTCTCAGTCTCAGTCTCAGTTGCCTGTTGCAGAAGAGTCTGAGAGAAATGGAGACACTGAGAAGCTGATAACACTCAAGACAGATATCCAAGAATTACTGGAGAAACAAAGTGAGTCCTGGCAGAGCTTAATACTTATTTGGCTTTTCAAGAGAAAATACACCTCCTTCATTTTCCTGGAAACAAACCTGGTGTACTTTTCTGATCCACCTGCTACCGTGGAGCAAAAACATTTCTCCATCCTAAAACACGTTAATTGAAATCCACAAAGTTGAGGTTTATAGCAGCTCCACGTGTGGGCAGTGTTTGCATAACTGCAGAGCCACAACAGAATCCCAGGTGACCAAAAGCTGCTCTTATTATTATAATTTCTTTCCTGGTCTTCAGGGAGACGTGGTGCCACGGTGGCAAATGTCACTGTTCTTCTCAATAATGCAAGACCTCACTGCTAATGCCAGCCCAGTTTATCATAGGAACACTTCCTCAGGACTTGCAGAAGGTATTTCTGGCTTATGGTCCTTGCAAAATATTATATTCTTGCCCAGCTGCATGTTGAAAATCATGAAAATAAGTGTCTTTCTTTTTTTGAGTGGGGAGTTATTTACTAAATAATGGCTGGTTAGTTGTTGGTTAGCCAATTATGAGTCCTCTGACATTTCCAGATGGTTGATGGCATGAGCCACTGGCCAACTCTGCGCGCCGTTTTCATTGGAGCCCTGGCGTCACCAGTTAGCGGGAAGCTAACGTTTGCGATCATGTGTCTCATGATGGCCTTTGCTGTCTCTCGGGGATAGCTGCGTATCCTGGATCCATCCCTTGTAAACACCCCAGTATAAATATTGTGCTTGGCCGTGGTGTCTGTCACGTTTTTATTAATGTTCAATACGGCCGAGGCCAGCGCTCACCCGGCCCGTGGCATGTTGGTCCAGGTGGAGGGAAGAAGTGGCAGAAAGTGTGCCAAGTAGAAAATGCTCTTGTGTGTCAAGGAGCAGGCTTTTACCATCCAATCAATTCAAAGCTGTAGATTATATGTTGGGGAACCACATTATTGTCATGAATGTAGTTTCTGGTCAAGCGATTCTTAAACATTGCAAAGCTCCGGTGACACAAGTCCCATCCTGCTAACTGAGATCTTTCCGTACCAGTGGGCCGCTGCCTTCCTCAGACGGCACATAAAAACGGGCTGTAGCTGCAGCCAAGAGTAGCGTCCCGGCTGATAAATCCAATTATCAATGACGAGACAGATGTCTCAAGCAGTCTCGACTGGCCGCAGTGAGCCAAGGCTCATTTTACATCTGCGTGACTGCGTGACTGCACGGAGCTCCTCGTTCTCCTCACAAGTACGCAGACGCAAGCTGAGCGTCCCTTCACATTAATCTCGCCGTTGCAGAGACTGACTTCGAAAAGGATGCATGGTTTGTGACAGGTATTGAGGCCATGCGGCGAATGTGACCTTTCGGTCGGGGTGAGTGCTGAGCAGAGCCCTCTGAACCCCAAGCAGTTTCAGGGCGTTTTTTTATTTTCTTAGTTTTTTTTTGGTGCTCCTGTCACATTGTATTCACCGTGTCTGTGTTTTGTCTCTGCATCTCTATGGAAACAGCACAACAACAGCTAGAAGTAGGGAGAACATAAAAATGTCTCTTGTGCAGTATTACACAGCTATAATGCCATACATGAAAAAGAAGTGCCCACAAGTGTAGCCAATATTGTGAAAAAACATGAACTATTTACAATTTAGTTTGATTACGATGCTTTACTCATTTTCCTCTTTTGCTGTTAAATACATTAAATAAGTCTCTCCTGAGTAAAAGAAATACCCTGGTTAATATTTCTGAAAAATATATTTCACCTGAATAATGCAGTACTGTTGCTTCAACCGTTGCATAAGTATTGCATCATTTCTAAATGAGTTCAAATGTGTTCAGAGATTAAAGACCATAGATGAACCAAAGAAATAACGTTGAAATCAATCTTGGGGACAATTTTGTACCAAAACTAAAGAACACCCCTGGGAAGTCTTTGAGAATCTTTAACTTGAAAATGTACACAGAGCTTCAAGGATGTATTTTCTACTTCTGTCTTGTGTGTATTTTTGTGAAATTATAAAGGCCTCTATGGAGCATTACAGCTCCCTCACACCATTGCCACGTCTCACCAGGTCTGTCTGGCAGTATGAACTTCGATGAAGACAGCGAGCGTGAGGACGACGTGGAGGAAGAACCTTCACGTTCTCTGTCCCCCAACAGCCGACCCGCCTCTGCCGCCAGTAGCAAAGACATTCCAGTGAGTAGCGCGATGAAGGCACTCACCAACACGGAGACTAATCCCGACCCCAAATACTAAATATGAAGTTATTTCAACTAATAAGTTCATGCACCGTGTTGTACTCAGGAGCTGGTGACCCCCGGCTCACCCACAGCAGAGGGCTCACTGATGGAAGTGGCAAATCCAGAGCAGTTTATCTCTCATCCGGCTCCACGCGGTGTCACCGTTAAATGCCGAATCACCCGGGACAAGAAGGGCATGGACCGCGGCCTCTACCCGACCTACTTCATGCACATGGAGAGGGAGGACGGCAAGAGGGTGAGTGTGCAGCCATATGGGGAATACATTACTTTAATGTACGAATCCTGATGTTTAAAGAGTTACACAATCAACGAGAAGATGAGCAAATAATGAACCACTCAGGAGCAGAGCATCCTGTCAATACATTTGTCTTTTTTTGATGTCTCTTTTTTTTTAGGTCTTTTTGCTGGCAGGAAGGAAGAGAAAGAAGAGCAAGACTTCCAACTACCTTATTTCAGTGGATGACACGGATCTGTCACGAGAGGGAGAGAGCTTCATCGGAAAACTGAGGTAGAAAATACCACTTTCTACTCTGATTTTACCTGCATGTACATCGAAGGCTGCTTTCACACCTAACCGGTTTACTTTGGTGAAAACAAACTTGCCCATTTAGTACTAGTAATTTGGGCTGTAATTAATCCATCTGCTGGTTATGAAGTCTGTTCAGGAAGCCGCCTCATAGTTGATCTGTATGAAGGCCATGGTCACAACCAATTTATGCAAATTAACATGTATGCACTGCAGGGCAGGTATTATCCCTGATTAATTAGGTCAAAAGCTGTTAAAACTGCTGTGCTGGCATCCGACTCTGTGCTGCTGATGAAGGATAACACGTTCCCAAAACTGTCCAATCAACAAGTTAATAATTCATGTGTATTCCTCTTGGTTCGTTTGTACAAAAGTCAGTGTGAACAGTACAATGCAACAACGGTCCGGACCAAATGAAACCTGCCTTAAATCCTCCTGAAAATGAAAAAGCACTACGAGCAGCGACTCTGAGTAGTCGCTGTTATTAAACCTTTAGACCTCGCAGTGGTTGTGTTCGCCGGGTTTTAAGACAACTTGCCTTCGCCACTCCATGTTAAAAAGGCCGTGGGCAAAAGTGACACAGAGTAAACATTTCATCTCGGGGTTGTGTATTCCATCAGGTCCAGTGGCATCAACCCCTGCAAAAACCCCGGGACGCTGCTGGAGGAGAGCAACACGCGACAGGAACTGGCGGCCGTCTGCTACGTGAGTGAACGACAGACTAAAGGAAGAGCACGAGCTTCAGCTGCTCCACTGCGTTCATTACGTCAAATTGTGACGCTCTCTGTTCCATTTGGCAGGAGTGCTGGGGTTTAAACGTACTGGGGTTCAAAGGACCACGCAAGATGACTGTGATCATCCCCGGCATGGACATGAACTTCGAAAGAGTCCCCGTGAGGCCTCAGAGCGTGAGGCCTCAGAGCGTGAGGCCTCAGAGCGTGAGGCCTCAGAGCGTGAGTCTGGCGCTCCAGAGAATCGTTCCCTCTGAACAAAAGGGCGCCATCGCGCTAAACGTTGCATGTGATTTGTGTTTCAGGAGCAGGAGAGCCTCCTGAGCAGGTGTCAGAATCCCTCCCTGGAAAACCTGATCGAGCTGCACAACAAGGCCCCCGTGTGGAACGATGACACCCAGTCGTACGTGCTGAACTTCCACGGCCGCGTCACTCAAGCATCGGTCAAAAACTTCCAAATAGTCCACGACAACGACCGTGAGTGTCCCCTAATGTTCACTCTTTGTCCCCCGCACATTCTCAGGCGTACAGTGATGATTAACACTCTTTCTCTCTCTCTCTCTCTCCATCCCGAAAACTCTAGCTGACTACATCGTCATGCAGTTTGGCAGAGTGGCTGAAGACATCTTCACTCTGGACTACAACTATCCCATGTGCGCTCTTCAGGCCTTCGCCATCGGGGTGTCGAGCTTGGACAGCAAGTTGGCCTGTGAATAAACCGCCGTTTTTTTTAGATCGGCCTTTCCTGTCCTTACAGAAGTCAAGAGACAAATATGAGACTGATAAAAAAAGAGCAGGAAGATACTGAAAAGAGATGTTGGCGATCTGTTGGCCGAGCCACAAAGCGCCTCTTTGTTTCTGTGTGGAAGCTTCTTTTTTCAAGCGGGGTTCTTTCAGTATCAATTTAACCATTTTGTGCAGTTTACGTGTACACATGTATACAAACTACAAAGGGAAACGACAAAGCAGAACACACAACTCTTGTCAGACATCTGGTGCAAAGAAAAAAGATCCGATAATGACTCGGTCAATGTTTGCAGGGGTTGATGTGTATTATCGATGTGTGTTCTGTCGCCTTTACATTTAAAGTCATTGCCACACGAAGTGAGATTTTACTCCACACAGCTTAAACCATTTTGACTTCCATAACAACATGGCCTTTCCTCTGGCGCCACCATCTGGCCAAACTGAACAGAGTGATTTGGTAATGAGGGAAAAGCAAAGTTGTTTTTGGCTTTTCTGGCAGGTTAGTTGCATTCTGGTCATTTCCACCTCGTTTCCATCTTTCCACGAGACGACGTTGGTTTGATCTGCCGTCTACTTCGGACTCATTTTTAAATCATTCTTTCATTTTTTCATCAACCCTTTTGATAATTTTATTGTGTGGAAAGTGCATTATTCAGAACAGGTCTGTGTTATGTTTTTTTTTGTGTGTGAATAAGTTGGATCAACATGAGAGAAAAAATGCTGAATTGCACATTTAAAGAGAAAGGATATACATACTGTATATAAAACACAAGGTCATGCCTTATTCGATCTCTTCTAGCAGTCTTTAAAAAATACATATAAAGAAAATCCAGACCTCTGTCTCCTGTCTTCAGTAGTATTCAAGACGGAGGAGACATTTCACTGAGACGGAGGCCGTGTTGTACATGTCGTCTGTCTCGAAGCAACAACAATTTAACTGCCGGTGTCGCCGCCCTTTTGAATCATACGGGAAACTTAAGGGAAATCATTAAAGGATCACGTCCTTTACGGGTCGATACGTCATCATTACATGTCTCCAATATTTTGTTATTTCAGTGTGTTGTATGTCTATGTGGGACATGTGGAAACAACTGTATAGTATATAAATAATTCAGCTATTTTAATCTGCACCCTCTAAAGAAATGATGCTCCGTGTGTTTCAGGGGTAAATATAAAGGCTATTGGATGTGGGCGTTTCCTGCTCAGCAATCACCGATACCGATCAGCGATCAAGAGTTTTGAGGAGAGAGAGAAAAAAGCGTTTTCTGAAGGCGATAACATTTGATAAACATTTCAGGTTGTCTTTCAGCTGGACATGTTTCACGCTTCATGTCTGAACAATCAACAAACGCCGAACTGCTATCGAGGCCCGTCCTCTTTCTTCATCAGATATCAATCACACTGGGAAGGTCCTTGTACTTGATGAGGTAGTATGGGTAGCACTGACAGCTGTCGAAAACTACAAACATGGTGGGGTTGTCGATGTCGTCCACGCAGGTGTCGTAGAGGAGGAACCGACTTCTCCTGGGGTCGAGTGGCGGCGGCCGGCGGTACCTGCTGCTCCCGAGGCTCACCTTCCCCACCAGGACTTTGGCCAGGAACATGTGGCGGGTCTTGGCGGGCCCCGACATGTCCGAGTAGGTGTTGGAGAGGGAGGCGGAGGGGGCGAAGTAGGAGCCGAAGCCGTTGGACGTCCCGTTGACCCCGGCCATGCGCGGGTCGAAGTTGTTGTGGCAGATGTCCTCCGAGGCCTCCCTGGTTGTGCCGTGGAAGAGATGTCTCTCCAGAGGCCCCTGATACCAGATTTTTGCTTCAAGCTTATTTCTGTCAGCAGAGAATTGATTTATCTTGGTGCCATCTGGGCATCTTCAAAACATAATCAATCACAAAGGTTTTTAGGCACAAACAGCAGCTGGACCTTTGGTACTTGTCCCATTGGAGGAGGTTCTGGACCTGCTGGATGCCGATGATGTCCACCGTGGTCTCAGGCAGGCTCTCGTAGAAGAGGCTCTGGACACTCCGGTAGGCCCGTGTGCCGGCCGGAAGGTCCACCAAGCTGTAGTCCTGCTCCGAGTCCAGACACCACACGGGAGGGTACCAGGAGGTGAACTCCTCCAGAGGGTCCTCGCTGAAGTTGGCCCCAGGAGGATCACCGACGGGCTCAGTCAGGGTTCCTGTCCTGGGCGTAAAGTAGAGGGAATGGAGGATAGTCTGACAGTCGGATTTAGTGAGTCGGCGATATCCGTTATACTTGCGTGAGTCGTTAATCTCCATCGAGTGAAAGACCAGACGGCTGTGGAGATATCTAAAGGGAGTGTTGGACAGAAACAGCGTTGGAAGGTCCCAATTAGTTTGACTCCAAACTTGCTGTCGTCAATTCAATTGGTCACAATCAACACAGTGTAAGTTGACCTAGTATCTCTTTGTGACAATGTGACACTGCCTGGGAAAGGAGCTTAAAATAAACTGGATCTAATCTTATTTTAGCACTCCTGTGTATGAAGGAATTGTTCCCATCATGCATTGTGTTCCTCACAGGACTCCTTTCGGAATTTACGAGAGCATTAAAGCAGGAATAACCTGCTGTGTCCGTTCCTTTGCACCATAATAAATTGCTCGTTAAAGCTCATTCTCATTCGTTATTGATTCGGTCTGAGTAAAACGGCAATTACACTGTATTACTTCCACTGTGATGGACTGTGGGGTGACTGCTCTCCGCCAACCTGTCCTCATGCTGCCAATGCAAAGCTTTGGTGATAAGCTACTTGTAGTGTTAGTTGTCTGGCTCTCAAACACTGCAATACAAATGGACTTAAAGTGTTGGATACAGTGTTTGTTAGCAAAGTAGACAAATAAAATATAAAACATGTCCCAGACTTGTCGATTAAGCAACGTGACATGGGACCCACCGGCTGACGGGGGTCTCTGTAGTCTGGATGAGTGATCCTGAGAGAGGGGGCGGGGCAAAGAGCTGCAGGTCCTTCATTGTAAAACCCAGAGCCTTATGAAGCCAAATCCACAATTGCATCCAGAAAAACACGCTTGATCAAGATTAGATCCACATTCATGTTCACATTGGTTGGCGGGAAACATTCCTGCTACATACCAAGAAAATAATGTCTCTGATTCAGGAGAAGATCTTACAGAACATTTATTTTGTGGTTTCCATTTTGAGGATCTGTTTTGTCCGTTTCCTTGCTGGTCCAGAGATTCGTGATCCTTCAACCATGAACCAGTAGTTTCCTGATCTGAACCAAGTAGACATTGTTGTACCCTCTGCCTAATGCCTGAACCACATTGGTTATGCAGACAGAAAGCTGTCATATCAATAGTTTTTGCGACCATCATGTGTAGTGGTTTTGCATGGAAAAGGGAAAACGTTCTGCCCTCAGAGGTATTGGATCAGAAGACACTTATATGTGTCATTCAGGGGAGCAATGTGTTTTGTCATTAAGGTCGGAGGACTTAAGGTCGGAGGAATGAAATGGTTAATTTCTTAAACCCTATATGTGTGTGTGTGTGTGTGTGTGTGTGTGTGTGTGTCCTCTCCCCCAACAGTTGCTTCAACCCTTCCTGAAGCCAGTACTAAGACTTTCACAATCCCTTAACTGAGATACATGAAGAGATACTGTGCTAATTCAGTCTAAAAGCAACAGAATCACATTACAAAATGTTATTATAGAAGAGACCTTTCCAGCTGTAAACATCAAATAATCACAGTGATGCACTAAAATGGGTCATTTATCACCGTTCTACAGCAACTACAGATCCAGTATGTGATCTGGTGATAAATGACTGCTTTCAGGAGCACTGGAGAGCCCAGACAATATATATATATATCTATATATATATATATATATATATATATATATATATATATATATATATATATAGATATATATATAACTAGACAGCTACTATATGTAGATGATATTCTGCGTGATTTACTACATGCATTCTTGCAGCGAGCTGTAAACATATTGAACCCTCTAACTTTGTAAATACTCCGGACACCACACGTGTGAGTTTTACGTCAAAACCCAAGAAGGTGAATCAGAAGATAGTTGCTTCCATAAAGTGGAAACATGTTTATTATCCTGCACCGTAGATACATTAGATTGAATTATGAGTAACAGCCCTCCAGCCCTTTGAGTAAATGTCATGAAGTTGACATAGATCTTGAGGGTGACGTTAAACACACAAAGCTAAATATAATAAATATATTTGTCTGAGATGATTCATTAATGTCTCATTTATTTTTAACTCTTTTGGAGGAAGATCAAACCCGACAACCAAAAACAAAAGCAGACGTTGGAAAGAAACAATCTGTTTTCACATGCAGACAAAATCTGAAACTTTTCCCATATTGTGATGGTCGAGTCATGTTAGATATGATGCAGCTGTTGGCTTTGTTCCATCCAGCTATCAAGAACTGTCAAAAATCATCCACTTAAAACCTTTTGCTTACCTAATTAGTGGAGGGATTTGAACTCCTCACAGTACCCATACCTGCTTGCTGCTCTTCCACTTCCTTCTGTAACTCAGTTACTGTTTCTGTTATTGGATTGTTGTAGTGGACCGTTTCTTGGCTCGCTGCAGAGCTTCTCACATTGCTGGTCTGTGGATTTGTGTTACTGTCGGACCAGTCCAGTCCATCTGTTTCTCCAATTTTTACATTCCTTTTTTTTTCTAAGCTAAGCTAACCATCTGTAAATATGACACGAGCGTTGAATCCATCCTGTCATCAAGCTCGGCAAGAAGGTATCCGAGCATAGTTCCCAAAATGTTGAAATATTCCTTGAAAGAGAGTTATTAGATGAACAATATGACAGGAGGGCTGCAGCAAAGCGTTATTTTGCATGCTGTCCTGTGAAAAGCTCCATAATATAACACACCCTACCATTAGGGATCAACTATTGCCCACCAGAAACATAGGGCATCACCAACATCCTCAGATCTCTTGCATGGTATTCTCTGCATCTCTGCCTTCCTCTCAGGTCACACTGCAGGCTCCACATATTGCTGCACAGCTTGTGGGGAAAGCGGCCCGATGGGCGCTACAGCTGTAATGAGCGTCTGATGGGTGATCGACTGTGGCACTTTATTACCTCGAGGGGCGTGTTCAACTCATCTGAGTGTGCTCAATCAATGTAAATCTGTCCGGCCGGGGAATTTATGTCCTACATGATGAAGTGCTTGGCTTTACCGCGCTGCATTAATGTGACGCGGCAGCGATGTCGTCAACGACAACGGTTTCACTCCTTGCCAAGAATAAGAAGTGAGACACGAGTCACACAAATGCACACACAAATACTCTGAGCTACGTGTGTCTTCTAAAACCTATATATAGGTCATTTCATATCTCAAAAATGGCATATATATATATATATATATATATCAATATTGCATTTTTTCTGGTAATTTAATAGGTTTTTCCAAAATGAAAAAAATCAAGTTGTAACAAAACCAAAAATACTAAAGAAACTACTTACTTCAATTACTTTGTATAAAATTTAATTTTTATCTTGGGTAAAATAAATAATAAATAAAATGTTAGGTTTAAATCAAGTAAAAAATGCAATATGAGAAAAAGTTATATATTTATCTGTAAAAAATTACAGCATTTTTTTAAAGTTGGTCCAACATATAATTTTTTCACCTGTGTGGATCAAGTACTATTTTCTCATTATAATAATAACTGTTTGCAAATTGAGCATAAACAGTTTCAGGTCGTTATAAATAAATCTAAGTGACATCATTGCGTATCACAATATCACAATATATGTTTTCATCGCGGTATTATTCCCTTAAAAGACGATAAATGATCATATTGCATAATCACCCAGCCTTGATTTATTTCATGTTTCCGCCTCACATTTGATGAATGAACCTCCACCCCGGAGTCAGTTCATCAGACCCACCACAGCGCGGTGCCAGTGTCCTCCTCTTCACGAAAAGCCAGCTGACCAAACTTCAGCTAAGAACCAGTTGCTATGGCGACACCTCCTCCCTGCCCAGCGGATGTCTGAGTGGCCCATTGTAAAAAAAAATGTGTGTGTGTGTGTTGGTGAGAGAGGGAAAGAGTGAAAGGGAAAGTTTGAGTCCTAATTAGAGTAAGAATAAAACGGCCTTGGCTGATTTACAAGTACTTTGCACTGTAATATCACTTATTGTATAAATATCAATGTTATACTGCGAAATTGCAATTTTTAGTGACAACTAAAAGCACGGGTGAGATAGTATATCTGTCTCACAGGAGTAATTTTTTTTCAAAGGTTTGAAACATTTAGCTTCAAACACAACCCTCTCTCCTTCCTTTGTGAAAAAGACGTGTCTCAAAAGGTTTGGCCTTACGAAATATGTTCCTTTGTTTCTTTGCACTGGTGGCGAAGGAACCAAAAACCGCAAACTGATGCTGTATTCTCAAACAGTCATTGGCTTGTCAGATATCTCACAGGAAATGCTTTTTAAGTGATTTTGTCCTTGGTTGCTTAGTTGCATAAAGGCAAGGGAGTCTTTGTTTACTCCCATGGAAGATGGAGGCCAATTGTTTTCTTGTTTTTATCATGAACTGTGTGAATCTTCCAAACTCAGACTGCATGAAAACACAGTACACAGTGGTGAAGGGTAGACGCAGTGACATTTTGAGGCAGTTGTACTTTACTCGAGCACGACCCAACACTATCCAGCCGACAGCGTTTTGTTTTCGGGAAAACAGAATACGAGATCGGCATTTTTAGTCAACTTGCATTTTGAGTAATTAGCTCAATAGTCGGCGCAGTCAGCCTCATAATGACAATGTCACGTTAAAGAATCGGAGCCTTATGACAGTAGACAAACTATTTTGTAGTTTTTGTTTCATCTGATACTGTAGAGAAGTGTTATCACGTGTCCACCCTTAAGGTCCTGGCGTTTAAATTCCTGGTGTTTCTTCACAAATCCCTAAAAAATGATGAAGCCAGCTAGTCAGCAGGTCTCTCCTTTTCAAAATGTGGGTTTTCTGGACCTTTGTGCTGATTCCCAACAAATACATCGGCCCTTCAGCATTGAAATCTGTATCCTGATACCAATACTTTTGTACTTTGACACATTTTGAATGCAGGACTTTTACTTGTAACATAATATTTCCACATTGTACCATTTTTGCATTTTAATTTAAGTAGCTGATGTAAGTATTTCAAATTCAAACTACTTGATTAAGACTATGGAAAGATCGTAGTCAAAGAGCGTAGCTCATATGCATATGACTCACTGCATACTGTTAAATGTATTACAAGTACAAGGTATACTATAATACCACCTATATATAAATACCAATGTCTTACTGCGTCTCTCCTCCGTTGGAGTCGATCTTTTCCCTTGTGCATCTCGTATTTGAGTTCAGTTTCATCTTTCCCAACGAAGGCATCTGTGTCGTGGGCAGAGATGCAGAAGCGCGTGTGGGCTGCTGTTGTCGTCACATACGTGACCTCCTGATGTAAATCTCACCCTGCAAAGAAACAAATGTTTCCCGTCAGCGCACTTCCTCTCTGGCTCTCAGGTGATTAAGGTGATAACATATGTGGGACCGGAAAGATGTTTTTACTGTTTCTTTTCCTCAACCACAATTATATTTCTGCGTGCGGATCAAATGACCTCCAACCACAATATTAGAGTGAAACAAGAAAAGCAATTGATCTCCGAGCACGGTCTGCGGTAGAGGTCACATTTACGTCCACTATATTCCCACCGCAGCCTCTTATCTTGATTACACTGACGGGAGATGGAGTATCTGTCATTTGGACGAGACACGGCAGACATTGTTGATGAAACATGTTTGTGATGTCGAGGTCTCGGCTCGTGAAAAGCAGCATTATCAAACACGCCTCGTAACGGAGATTAAATTGTCTCTATGGTGACGCTCGCGGCAACAAAACACTGATTACGCTCAGTCGGAGTCGTCCGGCTCACAACTCAACACTCGTCATCAATTAATCAGCAGAACAACATCCAGCCTCTGGTTTGTGTTTCAACACAACCGTTGTGTTCCTGTTGAAAACGGACGAGCCCATAAACTATAACGAGGCCGATTAAGATCTGCACATTTATTGTCTGAAGCGGCGATAATCAATATCACAAGTTTAACAGTGAATCAAAAGACTGCGCAGGTGAAGAGAGTCGGTCATCGGGATTCCTCACCCAAAGCTGACTGAAGCCTGCAATCTGAGCGCTGCTGCTAGGGGGCGCTATAGCATGGGATAGAGGACCTCTTACATTTTAGTTCTATATTGGGGACCCCCAGATGTACAGTATGTCCCTTTGACTGATTTGATGTACTTCAGCTCCTGAAGTCACTTCTTTATCCAGACATAAACCCATTTTCATACAGGCATGCTAAAAAAAATGGCAGGAGATTAAACATCTTGCCCATCGAGAAAAGCCGTCAGTGCTTTGCTCTACTTCAATTAACTAATATACTCTCTAGTTGATGCTATTACAGCATCTCCGCAAACCTCTTTCGGAGGCCACCATTGTTGTTTTCACATGCCCCCAAACCACGCCCCAAACCACGCCCCTAAACCACGTCCCCAAACCACCACCTCTAAACCACGCCCCCAAACCAAGGCCCTAGCTGCTAGTAGCTCCACACGGGATGCCGATTGGTCCGTGCTCTGGCTTACCGGACGCATTACTACTTACTTGAAGCCGGAAGCCGGATTTTTGTGTGATATGTGATCTCGCGATTTTGCCGTGATTTCGTGCAAGCTGTACGCTGCCTTCCCAGCAGCAGCCCAGCTGGTGAACATACCAGAGCATTTAATAGATTATTTAACCAGTGGGATAATAGATCATACAATATTTCTTGAAATATTTCTCATCGTTCCTCCTTTGCAGCAGCATAGATTACCGTTGCGTTGCCCTCCAGCATTTGTGTAAAACTATGGTGTGATCCAACCAGGAGCTCAGTGCTCATTCTAGTTTTATCATGTCATGTCACAATTCTCCCTGCCTGCCCCTCAGCCTCGCAGATTAAAGCCTCCTTCCTTACCCTGACTCTGAGTGTGCTGACTCACTCTTTCACAGAGCCTCTTTGTTACCAAATCATATAGAAAATGTGACTTTAAACAGAAAAATCGCCAGATTAGTTCACGAAACAGTGCAGTGCGGGTTGTTAAGTCAAGGTAGAGGACAGGACTCTGAAGTATTACTAGGATTCATCTTTATTAGCTCACGACATTTAGTTTTTTCGCTGGAAAATAGTTTTTACAAAACTGGAAGACCGATATCCTTCAGACGGGGAGCCAGTGAAATGAAAAACGGCACGGTACCAAGACAGGAAGTCACACATGGAGTCAGATGAATAGATTCTGAAATACAGTGTCCTTGCCGCACATTTGGTCTCACGAGTTGTCAGGCTGTCACCGACCCCGTCGTCTGCGATTAATAACACAGCTGTTTGAACTCCATCCGTGTCGGCCCGCCTGGTTGATGGAGGCTCCGTCTGTCTACCTGTCCGTCTTCACTGTGCTGGGAAAGACAGATGGTGAGACGCCTCCACAATCAATACTTAGTGTGAGGTAGAGGTAGTTTGAATGACATGATTTTGCTGTGTAGTTTTTCATATTGTTGTTTCGTTTCATAACAATGTTAAATTTAGGATGTATCAACCGGTACATTGAGTTATTCACAAGACCTCCTTTGTCTTGGGGCTAATCCGCTCTGTAGTCAGCATTTTCTTTCTCATAGCAGAGAATGTTTAAGCATCAAATAACTAAATGCACATTGGCAGCAGCCGTTCCAGCAGCATTGCATTCTTAAATCGCCTTTTGGGACGACATGAAAGATGCTTTATATCAGAAAATATATCAGTAGCTACACTGCTGCTTTATATGAATCACTCTCATAACCTAATCTTTTCATGTTACCACTAAAAGATCTCGGAAACTGGGGAAAAAAGAGAAAAATCACTCGTGCCAGATGGTATTTAGGAGGAAAAACAACATTTACAAAAACCTTCCACCCCATCTAACATTTTCAGTGAAAAGAGAAACTAAATTAGCATATTGCTTTTTAGTTCCACACATTTTTTTGTACTCACATTCTATTTCAAGTAAAATTGGAGCTGTGATTGACTAGACAGGACCAGGACTTCATGTGTCACTACTACTGTTCAGCTGTAAAAAACACAGCGTTTGGAGGTGTGGATGCAAAAAACAACAAGAAAGTTTCAGTCTTAAAAGCAGACAAATCTATGAAAAGTCTCATATTACCAAAATAATCAAATGTCATTGATTTCTGATGGATTTCTGATTGCCAATCTCACTATGATGCATATTCCATCACAGCTTCAATGGTTGCTTTGAACTTTGCTTTGACTGTAAACTTGAAACATCAGAGTAATCACACAACTGGCCACACAGCTCTCACCCCGGTAGAGGATAAAGCATTCTGAATCTGATAGTTGACATCATAGAATAAGTCATCCACAGAAAAGAGAGGAGAATACATTTTTAAGAAATAAAAGGGGAGAGCGTTTTTCTCCCTGGCAGCCTATTGATTGAGGAAGGCCTGTCCTGAACGAAGTCATGAATAAATCATGAAGCAGCAAAGCATGGTCGAAAAATTGAAATGAGGACTCAAATGTCTTAAGGTGAGCGGATCGGCTAAGTTCTCTTTTTCCACTGTACACACTCGTAAACAATTCCCAGAAGGCTGTGCGGTTCTGTTCCTTCTGATCTGATGGGGTCGCCCGGCCAGATGGGTCGATGAAGCATTGATTGATAGAGTCGGGCGATTGTTTCTATTCTCATATCAGCCAGTCCTGGTGAATCCTCCCGGAGAGCTTTTGAAATAATGGAACGCATGCATCAAATAGCAATGTCTCCTCTCAGCAGAATGCACAGCAGGGTGCAGATTCTCAGAGATAATTTTTAATAGCATCTTAGTTCTGATAATGGCCTCAATATTGACTTAGAAAAACAAAACAATCACTTTGGATCACACCCTAAATCTGCTCGACAATCGGCACAAGCTGGCTGATTGAGCGGAGAGGCCATTTCCAGGTTTGTTGTGAGGCCGTCCCACCAGGCCCGTCGACCGGCTTCCCCAGTGGGATCAGAGTACGCCGGTGGCTTATTGACATTCAGCTTGACCGCTGCCGCTGACCTTTGCTTCTCCGTATGTTATCCTGCCAATTAACGAGGAGGAAGTCGATTTCTTCCCATTCCCAGAGCCGGAGTGTGTTTTTAAATTGGTCGGCTGGAAAGCACGGACCGACGCCGGTGGTGTGGATCAGCGTACTGTCGGGAATCTCTCTCAGGGGACCGAGAGGCTGAGGGTTTAACGTCAAATGACGAGTAAAAAAAGCAGTCAGTATCCAATCATGTATGTAGTCTGGTCACTGTGGGAGCTCAGAGTGTAAATCCACTGGAATGACCCTGGTCTAATGGGTCGATGGAGACCGACCTGCCATGATTACGTGGTAAATGTTCAGGGCTTTTTAAATGCATTCAGCCTCCTTCCTGCTGTGTTCCTAGGTGCTCTCGAGGGAACGACCTTCCACCTCTGGAGGAGATGACTTTGAAGCCCATGTTGGCCTGAGGATTCAACGCTATAGGATTCAATTTGAAACTGCAAATCACACCATTGAAAGCAGACGGCAATTATTCAAATGGCAGCATTCTGGTATGTGAGCTTTTCAAATTTATTTGCATTTACTTCAGGGTGAATCAGTGTAGCGGTACAGTCTTTATGCCAAGCTAAGTTAATTGCCTTCTGGCTCTACCTTGTTGTTGTTTACCTAATGCACATATATGGAGTTGTATTTACATTTGTATGTAGTTAATAGTAAATACAGATGAGTTGGAAGACACAGAGGCAGTCAAAATTGTGATATATGCATGTGTGTCATAAGGACCGAGCGATATTGAATTTCTCGAATGCATCTGTGCTCCCAAAATGAACATTTCACATGCAGACTGTTGTCGCCGTCATCCCCTCCTTAATTGCATCTTTCCTCTGAGTTATTGTACCCATCTTGATGCATGGCATGTGGATGATTTTCTGTAACGCTCTCCAACACGTTCAGTGTCCATTAACATTCTTTGAGCTAAGATTTAGACCACCAACAGTCACATTTTCTTTTCAGCATTTGTTTTAAACGGTTTAAAATGGCCCCGTTGGTTCTAAGTGACTGTGATGAGGAGCTGTGGCTCAAAGTCCATCTCCCTTATTGAATCAAACTCTTCCGTGGAGCCGGGCCAGGCTGATGGCAGAGGGACACTGGGGTTTACTGGGAAGTGACTGATAGCGTTGGAGTCCCAGTAATCTGAGCCCAGAAAATCTGTCCGATTCTTGGCACAGACAGCAAGGAGCGCTCTGCAGGTATCTGAGGAGAGAGAATCACAGTTGTTGGCGGAAATAATGGAGAAAATAAACAAGTACTACCTGCATGCACAGATCTGCTTTTTTTTCACGTATTCATTTGAATTTACAAGATTTATTAAAGGGAAAATATTTATTTTGATCTTTGAAATCACTTATTTTTGTCTGTCGCTTTTTTGTTTTGTTTACTAGAAGTGAGGCAGCCGTACAGTAGACCTACTTGATAGCTGTTCTGGAGGTTTTGATAAAAAAAAAAAGGTTTAAACACCTTTAATATCTGATGATTTTATCAAAGAGTTTGATTGCTGAGTGTTGCTGTGAGCAGCACAAACAATATCGTAGATACCATTTGGGAGAACTGACTCAAAATACAAAATAAAGTCCAACATTAGATCTGATTTCCACCCGAAAGTCTTACCGGGCCGAACAAGCCGAACATCGATAAGCGCTGACTTGCGTGTTTGCGTACTGCAGTGATATCTCTTGGTTTCATACGCATGCATGTGCTGAGTCACGGACTGCACAGGGCTCCGCTCTCATTTCATGCCTGAAGGCTTTGGCTAATTAGCCTCTTTGTATTAATTTGAAACTTTCCCAATCTCCCGAAGACTTAATCAGCCCGCCTGGGCGTGTTATTTATACCTCCGCCGAGAGCACTAAATATAAAGTGTCCGGCGCCACTGATGCCGGAGGAGGAATGTACTTTCTAGGTCCATTGGAGGGGAATGGAAGTTCCTTGGCAGCGGACTCGAGGAACGCTTCCCCGCCGTTGTGGATGAGTCACAATCATCAGCTCCTTCATTAATTCCGTGATTCAGTCAGCGCTCCATCCTGGTGTTTCTTCATGTGTCTCTGCCTCTGATGCCTCGGCCCAGCTCATATGAATGTGTTGATGGGTTGACCCTCCTTCATTTAAATCTGTTCTCACCAGTCCCTCAGCACAATGAGTTTATTTCAGAGGCTCAGCCAAGAGGAAGCTTCTCATCAAAAACATTGCCCTCTTTTTTTCTTCCCCTCAAGCGCTACTCTCGCTCTCGTAGGTAATCGCCTCGCTGCAGGCCGCTTTTTCTGTTTGTAGTATCCAACCGGTGCTCCATTCAGATCTTTGACCCCAGCCAATTACAGTCTCCGCTGTAGCCACATCTTATTCCATTAATACCCTCCAGAGATCCTCCGCTGCCGGAGAACCATCCTGCGTCAAAACCTCCCGAAAGCCTCAGAGGAGAGACTTCGAAGTGTCTTCCTTCGCAGCCGCCTAAATAACCAGTCTAGCGCTGGTGAGATGTGCTGGTTCCCAGTCTCTCAGGACCCTATGTGTATCCTGCTCCTCCTATACCGGTTTAATTATTCATGTCTGCGGCCTATCGGGCCTCTCAGAAGGCCCAAGACACTTTGCCATTGAAACAGAGAGCACACAACATTCAGGAGGAAATAATGCATTGTTCAGAAGACAGACGGATGGAGCCACTCGGGCATTTTATTCATGCCATCTGTTGAGAAAGTCATTTTCTGTCAGTTAGATAATCAGGCGGTTTAAGCAGTCGGAGAAGACTTAATAGGGGTCATGTTATTGGTAAAAGACAACAGGGGGTGGATTTGTATTTAGATTGTATTTTAATTGCTTTGAGAATAAAAAATAAACACTTCCAGTTACTCAAAATACATGCTACCATGTGGATAAGTGTTCATTCCCTCACCGCGTATTCCTGTGATAAACCAGACAGGTGGTCCATCATTCCCCCACACAGAGGAATCACTGCAGGTGAGAGTACAAGACCCTTTGACATTGGACTCATAAATTCTTTATGGGGACGCCATCAATCAGCTGTCAGCCTGGAGAGAGTGCAGGAGGACCTTGAAGGGAGGCCCTGATCCAATGAGAGACCACGTCATCTGGTTTATCCCACGTAACAAGATCCCTCGCTATGGAAGATGTCGGACAGGATGCGACGGATGCTGGGTGTCCGTGGCACGGGTTTCTAAATGGGGAAGATGGATGAACAGACATAATGACGTGCAAAAAAAACACGAAGAGAGACGTTTTAACACAATTATGTGAAGGAAGAGAATACAAAATCAACCAGGAGATGAAAATGACGAATGCATCCAGGATTGTTGTTATGCTTTTTATTTAATTCTCTTTTTTTAAAAGGGACCATGTACAGTTCAAACATGAATGTCACCATTTGATGCACTGTACCGGATTATAGCTTCAGCTAATTTGCATCTGTAGTCCGTTGACAGGTCATAACAAACACAGTATACGTGGTGAGAAGAACACACAAGACACACAATACAAAGCTACAGAGCGGCACATTAAGGGTAAGTAGTACATTGTTGTATTATGAGTAACTTAAGACAAGTACATACATATAATTAATATATTCTTATTGCTTTAAAATGTGTATTAGTAACACATTACTCTTTTTTGCCAAATCATGTCAAAACTAATCCTTCTGATTTGCCCTGTAAGCATTGAATGTGTAGATTATATATTGCTACAGACACTGCTGCATCTTTTCTGCGCTTCCATTATCTGCTAACCAGATGAAGTATTTTTCGTCAAAGTGGAAATGGTCCAGAAAAAGGGAGCTCTGCTCCGTTTGCCCCGTGACCAGACGAGGCGGCGAGGGCCCGGCAGGCCAGCGGCGCTGTTCCAGAGGCTGCAAAGAGCTCTGCAGAGGGACGTCGGGAGGCGGCGTTAAGAGCCCGTGAACGCTGTATTTGATCAGGCATCAGGAAATGTGTTAACAGCAACATCTAGAGCGCTGAGACGGACAATAAAGAAAACAGTATCCCGCACCATTAAATCAACATTACATGCGTGAAATGTCAGAAAGCTTAAAGCTTAATGAAACACTGGGGAACAGTTTTGTCTCACACACAACACACACACACACTCACACACTCGGGCCAATATTTATAATTTGACATACTGTAACTCATGACAATGAAGTAGAAGTACATTTCTGTCGTATTTTCCAAGCAGATTGAGCGGGACGCCCCGCTGCAGGATCTGTATGTGTGACCTGAGCGTGACTCATGCAGCAGCAATCAACACTCGGCTCCGAGGTTGTCATGTTTTTGTGGATGCCATCTGTGTCTTTACACCTCGAGAGTCCTCAGTTTTCTTCTCTTTTTTTTCCTGACGAAACCTGTGAAGGAGAGACTTTGCTCGCTGAAGCCTTCCCTGCATGTGTAGTGATTACGCATGCCGTTCCTGCCCTCGATGGGTAAATATTAGTCACTGGCTGATGAGGGTTGGTGGTGGGAGAGGTGGGGAGGGGGGGGGGGGGGCGGGGGGGGGGGTCTAAGACGTGATTGCATTCAAGCAGCTGACTCTGGACCCCTGTGGGATGATGCTTCAAACACAATAAATGAGTGTACATGTGCATGAGAGTATCGGTGTGCGTGTGTGTGTGTGTGTGTGTGTGTAGATAAACAGTCATGTGCCTGTGTGTAGCAGGATCCCGGGACGTGCGAAGCATGAGAAAGGAGGTTGGATAGCTCCCTCTACCCGCCACCCCGGCCTTCATTAGCAGCTGTCTGTCTGCTATGGGCCCCGAACGCCGCTGGACGGTTGCCAGGCAACTGGGACCCTGCTCGGGCCAATCGGGGACCGGATGCAACAGGAGTTGTCTCCTTGGCACGTAAAAGAGAGAGAGCGGCCGAGTTCTACCCCCCGATTCAATTGATTTGGCGTCGGTGTCGTTCACTTCGAGGGCGGAGCAGACTGAGAGGCCCTTCTGCGGCGGCCCGATCCAGGTCATGTTAGCAGGTCATTTAAAGGGGGATATTCCAGTCACAAGCATGGCTGCAACGCTCATCAATGAAGCCTCGAGGAACAGCTCCGCAATCTCCTAAAAGGCAGGGTCCCAACCGCTGGTAATGAGTAAGCGCCTGGGGCCATTTGCTCCAGATAATAATGCACCTGTAGATAAGACGACCATTAGAGAAACCGTCCCTGCGCTCTGTGATTTTTTTTTTAGGATTCATTAATCCAACACATTCTCTTCCCTGTCGTATTGTTCCTCTCTCTCTGTCATGATGCACTTCAGCACAATGACAGGGTTTTTTTTTCCTGGGATGCTACATGATATGTTACAATCACATAGAGAGCAGACTCATGGATCTTCATTTTTATCTGTACTGATGTTGCTAAGAGACTGTCAGGTGTTCACTGGGTCTACCTGCATGTCTGTGGTTTATCATTGAATCCGTTTTTATTTTCTCCCTTTCATATTGTGGATTTGTTAGGAAGTAAATACAACCCTAGTTTCTAAGTTGAGGGGATTTTTGTATTATCGTATATATATTTTTCAACAGACTCGATGTGAGCAAACATTGATCCAGCAACATGTCAGTTTGCGGTATTTACTGTATCTCAAGTGTAGTCATGATGTGAAGTGTTGAGGAATAAATGAGGAGTGTGAATTGAAGAGTATACACATGTGTGCATACTCTTGTGTGTGTGTGAGTAAATGAATAATCCCCAATTTCTTCATATGTTTTCATTAACCTTTTTTTCTGCTAGTTTGTAATTCATATATTAATAATTAAAACGTTTATACTGGTGCACCTGAGGTACTTTGTCTGGCAAAGCTCGGGACAGGACCACATATTCTGCAGAAGCATATGAATCGTATACCCCTGTTTGCTCTTTTTTTGAAATCCCATTTTAAAGATCATTTCAACACATTGAAGCACATTTAAAACACAACCGCTCCCAACGTGGCTCCCAGCCTCTTCTTTGGGGGCGTTTTGCAGACATGAACAGAAACTTCATCGCATCAAAACGCCGTATCAACGTCACAAAGCCCAGCAGCATCAAAAATAGATAAGCAGTTTGAGCAGAAATGCAGTGGCATATGAAACTGTAATTGCTCCCGGCGAACACTACATCACGCCAGGGGTTGCTGTCGTCTCAAAGCTCCACTGATCTGTGCCGCAGTTCAAGGCAGAGCTATCGCTCCGAACAGCCAGAGCTCCCCCACCATCTCCCTCTCCCTGCCACCCAGCTACAAAAAGTCAATTGGATTTCAAATTGCTGAGGAGCACACTCGATTAATACTTAATGGCCGCAGCCGCCGTGCTTGTCTTTCCGGCCGTGCGAGGCGGGAGCGACCGTACAGCACGTGACCTCCGAGCTCTGGAGTCGACCCCTGACACGTGAGGTCTGAAATGCCTGATTCGATCATTTCCACGCCGTCAGAATGGTTGGTTTCTCCCTCGTGAAGACAGAGACTCACATGGAACAAAAGACTCACATGCCGGCATGCTAAAGCGGCTGCAGAGTGCACAGTAAAGTTGGTAAAGTCTTCCACAACCTTTTTGCGTTCTAAGTCACTTACTTTTTCTTTCTACTTTTAGTGCATGCCGTACGAACATACCATTACATGCCCTGTGCATTCACTTTGAACGTACTAATTCAGTGTCACATTGCACCTTGAACTTTGACCTTCTTGCTCACATATCTGCTACACGGAAGATTGTGGGTCGGAATATCCAGAAAAACATGTTGGCTTGCATTCATTTAAATGAGGTCGGATGCAGTGGGACATCCTGGAATTAACTGCAATTGACATATACTATGTACTGGGACATACTGAATCTTTTTCTGGCATTCTAAATAGTGGGGCCAGAAGTACATCTTGCCAAGGCTTTCAGCTAACTCCAATGAAAACCCATCGGCGTCATTATTAGACGATCAGAGCAACTGACTTTCACTCAGAAGACCGCTGTTCGTGTCCCGTGAGACAACAAGTCAATGTTGACTTATTTTTAGTGGTGCAACGGACCACGGTTGTTCGGTGATCCCGCCTCTCTTGCACACACGTGAACCGTGGATTAATTACACAGTTTAACGTTAACCAGTGCATTGTGAAATAAAGTTTTACTGACGATCGTTATCCGCCAATATTCAATGAAATATGTGATCAGGACATCAGCATTCATGCTTTACGAGTTGCCGACCTCCGATAATATCATTTGTGTTTTTATGAGGGGGAAAAAAACACAATAAGTAAAGTAACAGGATAACATTTCCATTTTTTTATTGTTAGCATATTTACAGAAATCATTTTTGGGACGGTGCTGCTATAATCAAATAAAAACATCATTAATCATCAGTCATTAGATCTCTGAAAGTCATATTTGCGCCTTTTTGTGCTGATCCGATATTTGATCCGATCCGTGAGTTTTATGATCCGTTGCACCACCACTTGTTTTACAATAGTTTCGTTGCATAACTGACATACTTTTGTTAGTTACCGATCAGCACAATGTGTGAGCTCTATCTACATCTTCTATCTCATCGTCTATACCGCTGCCACTTCCTGCCTTTCTTTCACACTCGCATTTTCTTTATCTCTGTGAAGTTCTTTCTGAACAGTTTAGCTTTAGTTTAAACTTCTGTCTTTGCTCTTATACAACACTTGTTATTTACGCCACTCACATAGTTGAACATCTTTCACTCACTATCTTACACACACACACGTACATAGGAAAAACAAGCATCCCCTCGACAGCATGAGTCAGCAAGCCATTTATCCTGACTCTCCAACAACATCCCCGTCCTGCCTGTCTTCTCTTAATTCACACAGCTTAGCATCCCTATACGAGACTTTTTCCTATATTGTCCCCGGCACAAAGTGTTTGTCGTAAAAAATAAAATAAAAGGCCACTCACGAGGGTAGTAAATGTGAACATGGCCGTAACTTTTGCTCTCTTCCATTTCGATAAGTGGTGAATGCAAATGAGATGTGTAACGAGAGTGTAACGTGTCTGGAAAAGGGAGCGCACGGCCGTAATGTAATAATAATAAAAATAGAACATAGAGCTGCATGAATCATTGGCAGCTGTCAGGTGGCTAATGTGTTTTCATGTTTTCAGACTCAAGTCTTGAGTGAAGACGCTCTGTCGTGAGAGGTTGCATTATGATGCGTTCAAGCGCCATACAGTAAAAATGACTGTCATGATGTGTTCAAATGTAATCTTGAAATATTTTTTTTGCCGAGAAACTTGTTTGAGGCAGATGTTTTATACAGCAATATAAAATAGATATTAGAACGGATATGACCTGTTTATTTTTCGTTTTCTCAGATTCAGGTATCTAAATTAATATGCTAGTTAAAGCTGATAACATCCTAAATCGATACATATCCGATAATTTATTAACCTGACAAACAATTCATATTGTCCAGTCTGTAATCCTGTCTGAAGATAATGGGTTAATTGATTAAAACATCAATCGACTATATTTATCGGTAACATTTTGAATTAATGGTTGATCGTGTGAGTCATTTATCAGACAAAACTAACATTCTCTGGTCCTGAAATATGAGGATTGGCTGCTTGCCCTTGTTCTGAATCATTGTTTTGAATATCTGACTGTGAGTCTTGTAATTTTAGCGCCCTACTGATGACTTGTTTGTTTACTTTGAGGATAAAATAAGAAGCACTTCCAACCGTTTTGCAGCATTACCCATTCATACTGTACCAGAGCGTTAGAGAAGAAGAGTACTAACAGTGTGTACCGTGGGGATATGACTGCATGCTGTGAGACAGAGGAGATAGTGCGTTAAGGTGCAATAACATTGCCTTCTCAGGGGGTGGGCCGACTGATAAAAAGACTTACACGAGCCAAGACACCTGTAATTCCCCTCAGTTCTGCCTCACTCCCCAGCCTGAGCTCATCTCCGCTATCGGTGTATCAAACAGCAAGAGGTTGCCAGCCTGCTTCATTTATGATCCCAGCCGAGCTTTAGAAACTCAGAGGTTCATGAAATAAGTCATAAAGATAGCAGACCTCTGGTTTTCTCTGTTTTTTGTGCGGGCTGTGGCTGATATATGTCGATGTCTGCTGCTTTTTTGAGTTTTTTCTTTTTTTTTAATCCTCTACATGGCAGAGGGAATGAAAGGGACGCCTTCCAAAAGCATGTTAACAGATGTGGAAAATGTCAACCTCCCATACCGCACATTTCCTTTGATGTTCTGTGTAACAACCTGGAGAGGCCGTGGCGTCCTGCCAGGCAACGCTCCTCCAGTTCTCCTCGGCTGCCGCGTCATAAGGACGGGCCGCTGTTTACACTCATATTTATTCATTAATATCAACCATCATCCCTGGGCAAACATTTGCATCAGCATTCCTGTAGCCTGATGGTGAGTGAAGGAGTGTGTGTTTTGTTAATTGGCCGCTCAGCCTTTTGAGATGGCTGATATTTTGATGTGAGATTTTAATGCGCTCACACCGGCGCATGAAAAGAGGACCATTTGCATGACGAAAGGGGGGAGGGTGACTTGCTTATTAATGACATTCACACATTTAGCGTGTCGAGCTATGAGGAGGTGGATTAGATTTGAGCAGGTCTCTTGTCTTTTTATAGGTCTCTTTTCATTGCTTCCTCTTAATTCCTTTATCACTTTGATCATTGCCTTTTTAACTGGCACCTGTTTTAGAATCGTTTCCACTGAAAGCTCCGTCAGAGGATCTATTGTACAAATGGAGGCTTTGCATGTGCGACTGTCTCTGAGACAAACCGGTCAATGTGAGGGACTTTTCAGCGTGGAGGCGTTGAGATGTGAGTGTGGGGGGGTTTCATCACCTGGCTGTATTACAACCATTCATATGCAGAGGCCTACGCTGGCTCCTCGAGGGAAATTAATATGGAACATCAGGAGCGTTGTGACACTGTAGCAGCGGAGCAGGCGCACAGTAGGTCAATGCGGTGGGTGGGATGGTATAGGAGCAGTCGGCTGCATTGCAAACAGGCCTTTGAAATGAGGTTAAAAAATCGAGGCATTGTTCATCGGTGAATCTTTCCACAAAAAAACACTAGTCGGTTCCAGCCCCGTCTCCTGAAAGGTTTTAAAGGACTTACTTTGGTTATACGTAACCAAGTACTTGTGTTGCACAAACCTATAACCAAATACTTTTGTCATCTAAACATAGCCAAGTAGTAATATGTCGCCTCAACCTAATCAATTACTTTTGTTGCCTAAACATAACCAAGTAGTATTTCTGTTGCCGGAACATAACCACGTAGTACTCATGCTCTCTAAACCTAACCAAGTACTTGTGTTGCCACATTTTTTACTTACAATGTTAACCATGTGTTTCAAACAGTTACAAACTGCGACAGTAATCCAGGAGAAAATACATTTGCCTTGAAACATAATTGAGGGTGCAGTTTCTCTGCACTGTAATTTTATTTTCGTCAGAGACTGGGTTGGTCCGTGCCCACCCAGTGTCTTCACACAGCATTTATGACCCACAAGTGGATGTTTTGAGTGGAGAGCCAGCACTCCGCTTCACCACTTAGCGCCGCGTTTGTTTTGGTAATTTATCACACAAGTGGAAAAGAACAACAACGCAGAAAAGAGGCATCTGAAAGCATTTTTTTTCCGAGTAAGTTTTCCTGTGTAAGAGAGGAATGGGGTTGTAAACACCAAACTAGTGCATAGAGTGTGTTAATTAAACATCCGGGGCAGTTGGGAAACAAAGTTGATGAATTTACGTTTTTTTCCAGAATCCACGGATAGTAGATCTGATGACATAATAACAAAAAAAAATCTACACATCTAAAACAAAACAGTTGGTTGCAATACTCGGTGAGACATCAACATTTTCAACACACTCTCCCCAATCAGCTGCAGTGCAGTGCGGCACATACACGAAGCATACGGGATTCAGCACCACGGACAGCGTCTTCGACCTCTGGTCAGTTCACAGGCAACAATTAGTCTGGAGCCCACTGCTGCAGCTGAGGGAGACGGAGCACAGCGGGGACGGAGGTGTTCAGTGGAGGGGAAAGAAAGCTGCTCCATTATTATTTTAAATGACGCTTCAATTCAAAGGGAACATTTGTAATGTAAATGATAAGAAAACAAAGCACGGATGCCATCAGATTCTCACTCCTCGGTCTTGTGTTTTTGTCACAAGGAATGTTGTTTGCGCCTCCTCGGACGAGTTGTTTCATTGTGTGGATGATGCTCCACGGGAGGGAGACAGTCTGAGAAGTAAAGCAACATTTGCTGAATTAAGTTGTTTTTTTTAAGTTTATAAAAGGAGTGACGGGGGAGACAGCTGCAGTGTCGAGGCAAAGTAAACCGTCACGCTGAAGGTTAATAAAGGATGCAGTCATGGCAGGTTTGCGAGGCAACTTTTCAATGATTATTTTATTTTTGGACTAAAAGAATTAAAAAAAAGTGTCTGTCAGGGAAAAAAAGGTGGCATCTTTTTTGTTGTCTGACATAAAGTCCCAAACCCAAGGAACTTCAGTTTACACTCACACTCCGAGAAAGTGAAACCAACATATGTTTGGTATTTTTGTGAAGTTCTAGTTTATTGGGAAGTTTGGCAAAAACAGACGGACGAGTTAATAAAAACCAAGAAATGAGAACAATGAATGCCAATCAACCAGTTAATGCTTACTTATTGATTATTTTACAATGAGCTAAATTGTATTTGATGAAACCGTATCCAATCACTTTAATTAGTGCAGTCTTTGTCTAATTTGGCAGTTGACTATGTTGACTTGACCGAAGTCTTTGGTGGTACATGTGTTTTGTCTTTTTAAGTAAAGGATCACTTGTTCAGACTGACATCAAATTGTCTTGGTTTGTGCAAGTTTGTACTTTTTGTCCAATTTGTAGTTGATAAAACATATCTTTTCCACATTTTAAATGTGCAAACTTACTGTTGCATAGCTGCAATAAGAACTGTTATAATCACTTATCTCCAGCTTCCCAGAGACACAGAGGACACACTCTAAAACATTTATGCCTTTCTTTGAAAAAAAGAAAAACCGTATAAATCGAAATAATACCGGGCTGCTCAGTGACATCCAGATGCAACTTAGTCAAGTTCTTTAATATTTGATGAGCAGAAAAAGGGTCTTATTCTTTCAGTGATCACACTCCTGCAGAGTCGTAAGGTAATATTTTACTGCGGGTCGATGGCTGAGTCGTATAGAACGACATTAATGTTGTGTAATTTTGCCCAAAGTGGCCATTAGAGTAACTAAATCATGTACTATTTCACTTAATTTAATATAAAAGAAAACAATAAGACAGAGAAAGCAGCAGTGTTTGTTCATTAGTTTATTATAACTTTTATACATGCTGAGCGTTCAGACTGTTTTCCTCTTTTCACAAGAGAAACCGAGCAAACGTCCTGGGAGGAAATGGATTTGCTAGACGGTCTGTTTAGACAGAAGAAAATGATGGAATGATTCAGAGCCGCTGTCTAAATATTAGCAATATTTATTTACACGAGATTGAATATATTACCTATTCATTCAGTCTTTGCACTTGTCTGATGGACAACAGTGACTCACAGGTTTCCCTCTCGGCTGCAACAGATGCAGCCAAAAGTACATGGACGCCCAAACACCACACGCTCATGTGATCAAACTCATGCGCATTAATCTACGGCAGCCTCTGATTGGCTCACACTTATTGCCTTCTTTGCAGGATTTGTTCATTTTATTGCTCACGAACAAGATCGGTGGAAGGTTGGTAGGGTCATTGAGTTCAGAAGTTCTGACATAAAACTGCTCACAACAAGGTCTGTGGATTGTCTTGAGTAACCAGGTCAAGATATCTGGATAAAGACAATGCTATTTTCTTTTTCAAATGTAATTTGGTGCTTTTAGCACCACCAGCCAAGCGCCATATAGTTCCATTATATCGGCGAGGAGGCAGACATCTCTGTGGCCGATAGCTCTGAAAATATGTATTTTGGATTTTAGGGCTGAACTGTCCCTTTAACCATAATGTTCATATGGCACACTGATTACAAAGCCGTCTTCTAAATGGCCACTAAGGTGTCCCTCAGGGGACCTAGCTGAAAACAGCATAAGAGTACACAAAAGTATGTGGATATGGTTATCCATATTTTGTCCTCAATGTTCCATATGTTACATCAAGAAACATCTGCAATCACTAAGCTACTGTCGCAATGTCTTGAACTAAATTGCCGGAGAGCAAATCTGACTCTATTTGAGGAAGTTTATGTCTGTATGTCTGGACTATAATTACCAAATCAGAAGTGAGCGGAGGGATTTATTTCATTCCCAAATTGTCTGGAGGAACATGAGACTATAAATGCGACTGTCAGCGACTAAGAACGATCCTAAATACAACATTTGTAACTCGGCAGAGACCATCTGTGTGACAGGAGAAGGTGAGAGTAGCTTCAAGTGGCTGCTGCTTTATACTGACACTGGAGGAGGAAGAAGAAGAAGAAGAAGAAGAAGAAGAAGAAGAAGAAGAAGAAGAAGAAGAAGAAGAAGAAGAAGAAGAAGAAGAAGAAGAAGAAGAAACATTTGTTTAACACAATGTAAAATTGTGACCTTATTGGACCATTAGCAGGAAGTCATTTTACATTCTCTTCCAACGCTGTCAGGATTAAGATATTTGTCTTTGTTCTTTTTAAAGCTAAGATCAAGGTGCTTTTATGATATTAATTTCTAATTTTAGAATTCTCAAATTTGCAGAAATATTATGGTCAAATTGTAATAGTATTACTGCTATATTACTAGTTACTATTACCATGATTCTTATTAGCATCATTAGCTCTACACACACAGAGAGGAGGGGGGCAGAATTGCACAGCTGCAACTTTAAGACTCCACACGCCTCCCCTCCGCCTGCTCCGACAATGGTCTTTTCCAGCTCCGCTTATCACAGCAGTATTTGTACCATGCCATAATTTCTTAACCGGTGTGTGTGCATGTGTGTGTGTGTGTGTGTGTGTGTGGCGGCGGCGGCGGCGGCAGCAGCAGCAGCAGCAGCGGCAGCAGCAGCGGTGCTGGTGGCGGTGGTGGTGATGGTGGTGTAGAGCCCCGGATATCAAATGTCATTACCGGACGCGGCTAATTTGGCGACCCTCCCCGCTCCTCTCGCGCTTGGACGCGGCCAGCGGCGGCGACCGAGCCGCACCTTGACGGTCTGGATCCTCGGCGAAGCCTCCTCGGGATTGCCCGCTTCATGGTAGTAGCGGCTCCGGCAGCCTGCGGAGACTGCAGCTTGTCATTGATCCGCCGCTAGTGCAGGGACACATCGTGAGTACGCGCACTGTTGCGGTGACCTACATTGCCCTCTCGCTGCACGCTCAAGGTGATTTTTTTCTTCTTCTTTTTTCTTCTTCTTCTTCTTCTTTGCTTCCCTCGCGGTCGGTGCCCTCCTCTCATCCTCAGCCCCGATGATGATGATGATGATGATGATGATGATGATGATGTTGGAGGGAGCAGGAGGCTCCATGTGTTGTGGATGGATACATGGTGCATTTCACCTGGATATTTCGAGTGTGTGTGTGTTGTTGTTGTTGTTGTGGTGGTGTGTGTGTGTGTGTGTGTGTGTGTGTGTGTGTGTGTGTGTGGTTGACATTGTGGGGCTTTGCAGGGGGGAAAAAGAAACATGGTTGGCTGTCACAGTGGAGAGACAGAGGAGAGAGTTTAAGGGGGGGGGGGGGGGCAGACTGAGAGGCTGGCATGATGTAATGCACTTGAGACAATAGTCAAGGATTCTCCCCAATTATCATTTCAGAGAGTGAGGGGGAGATGTTACAGACACGATCAGCGCTGCAGTCAGGCCGCCTTGTGTGTGTGTGTGTGTGTGTGTGTGTGTGTGTGTGCAAAAAGAGGAGCTGTCAGGGGGAACAGCTGCCCCTCCTATAAACAAAATTATTACCGGCTATTATATTGATGCAAGCAGGGAGAGGGCATGAAGAGCCTCTCTGTCATCCATTCCCTGTCTCTCAACCCTTTCACTCACTCACACACACACACACACACACACACACACACACACACACACACACACTTTTTTGCACATGCAATAGTGTAGACACATGAATGAATACGCAAATGAATGAATGAATGAAAAGGTGCACGCGCGCCGGCTTCATTTGACGCTATAGAAGGTGAACCGCCTGCAGGCAGAGCTGTGGTCCTCCCTCACGATCTCTCAAATGAACATGAACATTTGCCAACCGTGACAGCGGAGGGAACATGGCGACGTGTGCATTCGCAATCCCGCTAAAGTTGTGGCACGAGCGTGATGCCTCATTTAACGGTTTTGCATCAAGAGTGTGACTTTCCAGCGATGCACTCCGCTGCCTAATGTGTCTGGTGTGCAGACAAAGCTCGTACTGCCCCGAGGTGTCACGCAGAGGGGGGGGGCTACCTGTGGCAGGAGCTTTTGTGTCTATGAAACGATGGTTTACGGGCACCGTTTACGGGGCAGGTCTGACTCTAGCCGGACCCTCCATAAAAAGGAAGGTGAATTTCAGTTGAAATGTTGGCGGCAGCACGGTTCAAATCCATCCCAACCTGCCGCTTTATTGCTTTTTGTTTTGTTTTTTTTGTCGCTGTTGTGTTCTCACCTCCATCCGTGCTCTTATTCAATCTCTATCGATTGATGGTTTGCATGACCTTGCTGCAGGGGATTGTGGGCGATGTTAGAGGCTACGTGCCGTCCTTTCATGTGCATGCAGACTTATGTTCAGTTGAACACACAGCCAGTGAAACGCACATCACAAGACACACACACACACACACACACACACACACACACACACACACACACACACACACACACACACACACAGCCTGCTCTCCCTCCTCCCTAATGGCAGCAGGCTGGGTGTAACTCTACACCAGTGCCATCCTCTTCATCCCATCTCTGTCTCATTCAGGTTTTACCGCTCGCTGTGTCAGTGTTCACACGATGATGATCCGTCACAGCAGAATATGTGAAGCTAGTCTTCATGTATTCTTATGTTCTGCTGCATGGATCTCATAATGCCGTCTGCGATTGGGGCTAATGATAAGTGATGTTCAGCGGATCAAAGCAACAGTTGTTGGTAGATATTGGGTCCATGAGGGTGAATGTAAATCTCTGGAGAGGCAGATGGGATTATATTGATGCAACTACATAACATAGATACATTGGAGGATTAAGCGTACAATGTGGGGTTTTCAGATTGTTGTGGTATATAAAAATATAATACGATAAAAGCGTAGGCTCATGCACACTGACAAGAAATAAGGTAGATCGAAATGAACCCTTTTTTTATTCAAGAGAAGAATACAGTTTTTTTTTTTGCTTCTTATATTTTCTTCTTCTTTTGATTAATGGACGTCGCCCTTGAATTATTTCATGGCCTTCTATCTTTTTCTCCCTCTGCTTCCTCACCAGGTCTCTTTTATTTTGTGCTGTTATTTGATGTGTGCTTATTGGCACTTCCTAAATTTAACACCTGATGAAGGTCATTGCACCAAAAACCAGCGTTCACAGATTGCTGGAGATTATTTCACCCAACTGACAATTTAGTTGTCATAATATTATTTAACAATGAGTCTGATTATTCATTTACCAAAATCTATCTCAAGGCCTCCCTCCATGTGAGAAGGGAGACTCAATATTGTTTTCTAAGAGCCTTTCGCACATTGCAGGAATACAATTCTTGCAGGAGATACTACTTTGTTTTTTTATGTATTTCAATCTTAGAAATAGTCAAATATAAAAACACTGACATTAATCCTTGAAAATCCCACCACGTGTTTGTTGTTTAGTTAACACCTTGGTGATGATGGTGTTCATATTTTCAACATTAACATTAAATCTAAGGCTCAATCTGACAAATGTCGGTCCAATATTCACTCCCTATTTAGCTCTGTTTTTGGTCTCCTCCAACTTGTGAGGGACATATAGCTGTCTCTTAAGCTGCTAAATAAAATATTTTGTAGATACGAATATTTACATCAAGACTAACTTTGAACTGTAGAGTTTAAAATGCACCTCAAGGCGCAAACAAATGCACCAGATTCCTTGACAGCATATACAGGACATGATACTAATGTGTAAGATACAGCCCTGCCTCAAACTAGTCACATGACATGGTGGCTATCATTTCTCGTCAGAAGAACTTGGCCAGTTAATACTACTCCTCCCGAGAGCCTTGCACTACATTGCATTGACCGAGATTTTCGATATTGCTCTTCATCATGCATGACTGTTGCCTCATCCTAGAATGTCACAGCACTGCAGGTCACAGATCAGCTCGGTGTAGCCTTGCAGTGTTGGAAGATGAGTTAATAGGTTGTAGACTGACTGCCATTGTGCGTTCCTGTGGCTGTGATTAAATTGAATCGACTTGAATCATAGTTTTCTTGGCAGGCTGTCTCTCCGTTGTCAGAAGTCTCTCTGGTGCAGGGAGCCATATGAATGGGGTTTCTCAGCACTATGAGTGTGCCACGCAATCTGGTCCGTTCCATTCACAAAAACGCTGTGTCACACTTTTTCCCACCTGTCGGCCCGATACGGGATGCCAAAGTATGGGAAGAGCCGCATGCAACAGCTTCGACATTACCCCTGCTCATCAATGCAGTCTGGAGATGCACTTTGCGCTCCGTCGCATGCCAAGAAATCAAACGCAGGCGTTATTTAAAAGCGGAATTTCCCAGTAGTCAGCTCCCCTGACGCCCGCAAACCGACGTGTGTAATCAGCCCAGAGCTTCTGGTACTGATGTAAGCGAAGTGCATTATCATCAAAACAATTCGGTCAAACATTCTTATTCATGTTGTGAGGAAGTGAACTGATTGGGGCGTTACGAGCGTTTGAAAAGTTGGCCTTGTGTTTCATAAAAGATATTTTTTTTTAAATGGGCTTTTTTTTGGAGCCTAATTATTTTTTTCTTTTTAACTAATTCCTTAATGATCATCTCGCTTAATGAGTTACACGGTTATGCACCCCATGCTTTTTGAACACGCTATTAAATAATGGCGGTTTTAATTTTAGCGTCTCCCAACTCGGCTCGACGAGCTCACAGTTGTGCGGCTTATCTCCAAAGCCACAGCGTGTCGCGCTCAGTCCTCTGCTTGTTCTGCACTCGCTCGCTCCTCCGCATGCCTTTTGATGTTTCCCAGGTGGTGAATAGTGCTGAATTGGCCTCACATGGCTGTATATTGCTCAGGAACGTACTGCTGTTTGGTGCGCTGCTCCTTATCTACTCGCACAATTGTTCCCCATTAATGAGATTAACTGAAGACATTCAGGAAATTAGCCGCAGTTTGCTGATTTGTTCTTTCCAAAATGGAGTGGTTTTACGTAAGTGGCAACATTTACATCTGTCCCATATAGCAGCCCACTGCCTGCTTCGGTTTAACTCTGGGGATCTCTCAAGCCAGGGGTTTGTTGTTTTGTTGGCGCGTTTGTCTATGTTTCTGTTTTAAAGTAAAGCTAATCATCTGAAAGATATCTTTGCAGATGTTGCCCTTAATATAAAGGTAAACGTGAATTGCAGGTCTGTGATGAGACATGAACTCTGGTCTCCTGCTTGAAAGTCAGATCTGCTCTTAGACTGTAAATAAGAAATGGACGTAGTTGCCTTGAAGTTACCCATTTGTTGTATTCTGTAGATATTCTTCATTTCATTATTCTTCTCTCTATGAGTTATGTTCAGGTTGTGCAAGGTCAGTTTAACAAATACTGTCTGTGAGAAACGCTCCTCAAGGTTCCACGCTTTGCACTACAACACTCACACATGTTGTCAGTATATTGACATTAGGGAAGCAGGCTTGTCGTTGCACGTTCCAGCCTTGTGAGAAAAGACGAGGACACGATTCTCCTCCTCTCAGACAAGTTAGAGCCAAGTAAATGTTAGATGTTCGTGACGGAAAACCGTGTACCGGTATTAAAGAGCCGAACCTCTGGCTGTTCGGGAGTGTTTTTGGACGGTCTCCCTGCGTGTTGACTGGACGACTCCCTGCTATCGCGATTGCAGCGCTTGTTACTTTGCTTATGATCAATGAAAAGAAATCGAGAGAACGAGAGAAGTTGTCGAGCTGAATTCTTCCGGAGGCTACACCAGGCGTCCACAAATATTACGCGCGGCGCTAACAGTACCGCTTTGAAGCTTTGAGTTTGGCATTTTTGTTGTCGCCGTCTTGTTTTTTTAGAACCAGAAGTGACACGAGAGGTATAACTGAACGCTGAACACCTTTTCAGTTGACCAAAATGCTACTATGCAGTTTTATGAATTGAAAGCGCACCCTGAAAGGGTTATAGTTCCAAGAAGAAACACAAACAACTCTCAGACCGGAAAACGCCGTGGTGTATTGTCTATATTACTGTAAATTGGGCCATCATTTACGAAATGAGCGTCGTGCTATATTGAAGAAGACTTGAAACTAGAGATTGAGACCATAAAGTCATGTTTACAGTGTTTACTGATGAATCAAGTGAGAAATCAGATCATTTCCTCATAGACTTTTTCACAATCGGACAACCGGAGGAGACGCTGATGGCCGTTAGTTAAAGGCACTTCCGCTTTGGTTCCACTTTTCAAACCCGGACATTTCCCCTTGAATATGCTACACATCCAACCTTCCCTCCAAATGGTTGCTTTCCGCCTTGCTACATGTAGGTCACACTACTTCCTGCGTTTGCACTAAAACCCTGGCATTGGATGTCAACAGTGACACGGTTGTCAAATATAGATGTACTTTGTGATACTGGACTGCAGCAGTACTCACTGTGGCTTTCAGAGTGGGTCTCACAAGGTTCTTGAAAATACCCTAAGCAAACCTTTTATTGTTTAAGGTTTTGCTGTAATCTTCTCATCAATTATAGATGTCAGGTCTTGCTTCCGCCTTCCTCCAGGTCTTTAGGTTCAGCAACTTCCTGCTGCCGGCTAGACTTCAGCCTGGTGCCAGGTGTCTGAGCGCGGAAGAGGCTGCTCAGTGAAGAAAAAAAGGGGCTCTGGATGTGTTGCACTGATTGGGAAGAAAAGCTCACTCTTACCTCGCTGAATAATTCATTGATTGGCATATGGCATGGAGAGAAAAGCCCAATGATCCCTGCCTGTCTGTCTGTGTGCATTACTTATTGCATCTGTGGCCCGCGATGTGTTCAATTGAGCGCGCCGCTGTTCCACCCTCCTGTGATTCCCGCATAATTTCAGACTCACATTTAACATCTTTAACCAGCCGCACTAAATTCACTCACTTAAGCTCCATCTTGTTTGTACAACATGTCCTCGTCAATAGCTACAAATACCAATTTCTCTCCGCAAGAGTCATCCTGACAGATAAAATCCTACATGTTCAATGTTAGACATGCATTTATGCTAAGCCGAAGTCTGACACGCTAGTAGCGGCGGATTTCCTGGTGTGCATTATCATAATGTGCCATGATGTTGCATCACGAAGGGAATGTGCGTATAAGTCAGTAGTCTTCCTGTTGCAGCCTCTATGAATATCTGTAGTCTGTTGTCATAATGAGGGTCAAATTGGCTGTTAAGCTGCGAGGAAGTGTTGTTGCACTGCTAGCAAGAGCAATCGAGACAACAGCTGGAAAATAGAGCTCTCAGACCACATATACTTCACACTGCTCACTGTGGCTGATTAGTGTTTATCTATGCAAGAGGATCACACTAGCTCTTACCTGTCATCACTACTGCCTGCCCGCTTCACTCTGGAGAGAAGCTAATGACTGCTAAAGAGCTGCTCAAACATGCTCGACACATAGACGGATATATGTTTACTTGACCAATAGGGTTTGCTTTCGGTTTTCAGGAAGGCCCCTTAATACGTCTGAGGGCGCAGACGAAAGCAGATCAGTCGGTGCACTCTCCCTCCGTGTCTATTGATTTTTCATAGACAGTAAAAAACGATTTGAGGGGCAGTCACGGTGAGATCAAAGTGTTGGTTGCAGGAACAGGACAAAAGGGGGTTTGTATGTGCCATGAAGCAGAAAAACATCCATAATACACTTTGCCATCCGCACAGCTTAAAGGTGAAATAAAACACCAATAATCAACACATATGCCAGGCATTTCAGGGCCTAGTTGGTGGTTCTTTGTGGAGACCACAGCGAAATGTGGGAGAAGTTCTGAGCGATGTTAAAGATCACAAGTAAAGGGTCGATTTAAGAGTTTAACCCCTCAGAATGTGGAAAATACGAGCTGCCATTTTGCATTTTGTAGCTGCCATTTTGCAGAACGGGCAGAGAAATGAATTTCTGCTCAAATAGTCTCAATAAAGTTTTCCATGTAAATTGTAGGAAAGCGATAACTTCAGTAGGCACATCAAGTCCGCTTGATGGAAAGTTGGAAAAACAACATTGTGTATGAAACATGTTGAGAGCAGAAGATGACCTGAGGGTGGATATTTATGTTAACTGATTTTCACAAGCAACACAACATGTACAATCAACATCAATACTTTTAGCCTAAAGTCTGTTTTGATACCCGCTGCCAGATACCATATTCATATGGATTTTTATATGCAGCCAGCACCTTCCCATCTGCCCTCAACTTACACGCATTGAGCCAGAGTCCGAAATAAATCACTACCTTCTACTTAAAATGCACCACCGGTGTCCCGGTCTGTCCGCCGGCTGGCACGCCCTCCAAGTGAAAGGCTGGCATGTGCCGAGTGTCCAGCCAAGCAGCACACAGGCTCGGTCTCTCAGGTCTAAACGGCAGCGGATGGCGGCTGAATGGTGAACTGGTGAGAGTCTGGCTGGGCGCCTGGGGAAGATTTGTGAGACCCCGTCGTACTGCCAGAACATGCTGGGACACAGACCTGCCATTATAACCCACCCAGAGGGGACCAGGTCTGTGCAGTGGGGTATTGGAAGCTCACTGAGTAAACCTGGCCTGGGTCAACATACTGAGGTATCTACTGTTAACATGAAATGGAAGTGATTAACCTGTAGGGTATCGTTAGGATTTAGGGATATTGTTTGTAGGTTGAGCGCCTGACATCTTTTTAATATTATTTTTGTGGAAGACTGTAAAATCGGTCAAAATTGCAATTGACATTAGTTTATCAATCATGAGTCATTGTTGGGCCTGAACAAAAATGGCTCAATGCTTTTTCTTTTGTGATATTGAGTGGTTGGATCAAGAAGCAGTTAGCCTAGTTTAGCTCGTGCTGGAGGCGAGGGGAAATAGTTAGCCCAACTTTGTGCCATTTTATGATCTTTAAAACTGTCACATTCACACATTATATGTTATATTTTGCACGTGGAATAAGAAAGAGAGACCCTGTGGTTTTATGAACAGTAAGCTCGTCAGTAATATGCCAAACAGCTGCGTCCAGCGAATGTAAAAGCAGGAAGGGAGAAGAGCCTCTGCTAGGATGCTAGCTTCCTAGCAGAGGCTCTTCTCATCCTAGCAGTGGGTTTTTTGCAACTCTGAACAAAATCCTGATGATTCTTATGCGTCTTGGTTAATTTCCTCGTATGTATTTTTTTAAAATTTTTTATGGAGGCTTACCTTAACTGTTTCCCACAGTGTTGAGCCTCTGCTGTAAGCTAGGCTAAACATGTCTGGGTTTCACTCAAAGCACAGGGATTATACTGATATTAAATCACAGGAATAATGCAAAACATTATATTTCCCCAAAGGACTTCTTTTAGTGGAGTATCCTAAGTGTATCTGTCATGCTTTATGTTTACCTAACCCATGGTTGTTTGCATCTTATCTTGCTTCATCACATGACGGACGTGCTTTTAGCTCATGAACCATCCTGCCGGTTAGGATGACTCGGAGGCTTTCTGCAGTCCCTCGGCGAAACTGGAATATGGTCTCACATATCCACTATATTGCATAGATATGGTGTATTATGCAACTCGATCTGAGCCGGATCATTAAACAGCACAAGCGTGAAATCTAGGGCAGAACGCCCGGCCTTCCAAGGCGTCTCTGCAGCTTTGAAGCGGCGGGGTGACGCTGAGCCGAGCTCCGACTGTGTCAGGCCCGGTCACGTCCTCACAGCCACGCTGACAGAAGTGGTGGACGGTGGACACGGATGTGGACGCACATTACTTTTGATATGCATTTTAAGATCTTCATCTTCAGCATTAATGTAATCCTAATTCCAATTTTAAACCTGAATCGAATCAAGCTGTTGAGGTTGCTTTGGTGTGAATACGAAAATAAAAAAGCCCAGAAACAAAACGTTTTTTTGTAGTTTGATTGAGATTATATATACTTTGGAAGTTTAACATATATGGTTCCAAACCTGCCATGCCATTCCCAGAGAGGTTTGTTAACTTGACTTTGCAATGCACTGTTGAGCTGTCGGTCAATTCACACAATGCATGGTGGGATATGTGCAGCCGCTGTACCCCAGAAGGGGAATATGTTGAAATCTAATTCCCCCGCGGTTCTGCCAATTGTTTGCAATGCATAGTGACATTTATTCTGAAAGGGTTGCTGTTATATTGTTTCTGACACCTTTTGACAGCAAAGCTAAAGAGTGTCCGCCTTCATTTGATTGAACTGCTTCAGATATGACCTACGCAAATTGATATTTATTGATATTGCCATCCATTACGTGATGCTGTCTCTTGCTGTTGAATGCAAATATGATTTTACTTTGTTATTGAGGGATTGAGTTGGTGCATTGCTTCAGATTGAGGCTGACAAATGAGGGTTAATTTCCTCTAAGGGGTCAATTGAATAGGAAAGAATGGAGTGGGAAGTTACCTTGAAGATACAGTTCTAATGCTTGATATACTGTATACTTAGCATAGGCATTTTATTCCAGATATACCTCAATATGTAAATGGCTACCCTCTCCATCAAGGTCAAAGGTCTAGCAATTGATTTGTATGCAAATCAACAACTGTTGAATTCAACATTACCATTTCCCTTGTTGAATCTCTGTCTAACCTCCGATGTCGCTCTCCTCCCAGCGCCAAGATGATGTGCGAGGTGATGCCCACTATCAGCGAGGACACGGCTCTGAGCCAGCGCGGCTCTCAGAGCAGCTCCTCGGACCCGGACTCCCACTTTGAGCAGCTGATGGTCAACATGCTGGACGAGAGGGACCGGCTGCTGGACACGCTGAGGGAGACCCAGGAGAGCCTCGGCCTGGCCCAGCAGCACCTCCAGGACGTCGTCTACGACCGCGACGCTCTGCAGCGCCAGCTCACCTCCGCCCTGCCGCAGGTAAGCCACAGCAATGATTCCCACGTTTTTTTTCTTCCATGGCTGGAATTGAACCCTGATGTCACATTTATACGGTGTGTGCCGTAACTTCTAGGCCACCATAGAGAATTTGTGGTCCCGTTTGCATCCATTTAAAGTCATCTAATTACACTCCAATTGCATAATGATGGTTTATTAAAGCACTGGATAAAGCATGTACCAAACGGTATATGAGTGGTCAGCCATGTTGGCCGTACGACACTGCAGGTTTGCCTTTTGTCTGCAGTTAAATCAGGGAAACATATGTGAAAGACGAAAAGTCGCTAGTTAAAAAGTCCTCCAGTAAGCGGAGATTAGCACTTTCTGAAAGTGTGTCAGTAATTCTAGTCACACGCTCTCCCCTCAGACTGTTTCCAGAGGGCTCTGGAGGTTTGCTGGTGCTGGTAGGGAGAGGAGGACTTTGTTCGGCAGCACAGTAATCCGCGTGGTTTCAGAGACACAGGCGAGGCACTTTGCTTTGGTGTGATCTCACATTACAGCTTTAAAAGAGGTTTGCAGTGTTAAAAGACACCTCCTATTTTGAATGAATCCAGACAGAATTTCAATATCGGCTCTTTTTTTCTTCTTCTTGGCTTTAAGAACGACTCCCTTGAATGAACCCCCTCGCACCGCTTCGTTCTTCGCAGATCTTCGGGTGTCTGAGTGTCGAAATATGCCTTTTTGTTAGGTTTTCCACTCGGATTCGTCTCAGACTGCAGGTCTGAGCTCGAGGGTTTTTGCAGCTCATGCTTTAGCCTCGGGGCTTTCGATCCTCCTCAGAAGTTACACAGTGGACATAATATACAGTTGAGAGTACGAGACAAAAAAAACGGGAAAACTTAAACACTTATAAAATGCTATTTATAGATTTTAAACACTGAATAAAACAGGGGTGTCGTAGCGAGGGGAAAAGTGGGACTGACTACCCAGAGGCCCCGATCGTGGTGGTGGAGGGTAAGGGGGCCCATGTATAGGGCCCAGAATTGTACGGCAATCATACCGTCTTTCCCCGTTCTTCTTGCAATAGCACATTTGAGTCTCTCCTGTACAAACATTCCCGCCGCTTCATGTTCCAGCGAAAGTGTCCGGGGGCTGCCAAATTGAAATAACATTTCCATTATCAGACGTATTCGGCAGTGAGGGCTCTGTGGTGATGTATTGGTTGTCATCGCTTAATGACGGAGCTGACATAGTGTTCTGGGGCCTTTCCTGACACCCGGCTTAAATTAGATGTCACTCCGGGGCGGCGATCGGGATCCTCCCAGCGACGCCCTGGCACGAACTATTCCATTAATTAATCTGATGGCGTCTTATTGGCCCGCATGATATCAACATCACTCTAATGGTTTATGAAGAGGTTGGTTAGACCTCGATAATTACGCTAAGGGAGAAGTGGGCCCTGTTGTGCTTCTGTTTAGTATGCAGCCGAGAAGAGGTTGCGCTCGCAGCTCTTCTGCATTTGTTGGACAATAAGAATGAGCAGCCGTCACCTTTGTGCCGGTGTGTTGTGGATTTATTTGGCTGTGATGATTTTACTGCATCTGACGCCTCTTAAAAAAGAAGAAGAAAAGGGACCTCTTTAATACGGATGTAATTTGCAGCACTTTGCAGCGCCAGCGTGGAGCAATGCTCAGAGAATCATGTAGTGGGATTCTTAAGGAGGGCAAGAGATAGCTCCCAGGTCTCTCTCCTCTTGGTGTGTGTGTGTGTGTGTGTGTGATTGCAGAGGAGGTGGCGAATGGGGGAGCTTCAGAAGACAGAAGTGGCCTCATTTGGGCGATAGGCAGGCTGTGAATGTGTCTTTACTGATATCACTCCTCTGTTCCTGAAGCCTGCAGCGCTGGCAGGATTAGGCGTTGGCCCACCACAAACTTCCCTCCCTCTTGTTCCCCTCTCTCTCTATCTCTCTCTCTCTCTCTCTCTCTCTCTGTTTCTGCTGTCACTGCCTTTTCTGTTATGTCGCCGCTTCGCCTTGTGTCTCCCTCTCCTCCCCCTTTCCCCCCCCCCATCTCCCCATCAGAGGTCGCGGCTCGGCTACTCGTCACGACACTTCCGACTGATCGGAGTGACACTTGCCGTCCCCGCTCGACGCTTCCAGGCAACAGCGCTTCCCCTCTTTTTAACATGCATCACAATCCAACGGTGCCCCACAGCCCCTTCCCCTACATGCCTCCTCTCCTCACCCACTGCCCCTCTGTCTCCCTCTTTCCACATTTCATCGGGCCATTTTGTTACAGAGGCAACCGTTCGCCGTATGCGTGTCATACGCCCATCGCTGCATTACATGCCTGCTGAATAATGGAGTTTAGCTTTTGGAACAGTTGCAATCGATTCCAGAGTCATGTGATGAAGATCACAAGGAACTTCTTAAACCACTCCTGCATTGTGACCCGTGTCTCTGATGCTGATTCGTATGTTGAGTCATTTCCAAACACATGCAGTTGTTCTACTAAACGTCCTCCTCCTATTACTGAGGCACCACATGATACACAGTGTGTTTAGGGATTTATCAACAGTATTTTATATTCAAAATGTATCTGCAGCTATAGTGGTTGATCGTTTAAGTCTATTTTTTCAAGCAAAACTGAAAAATATTAGCACATTTCTGTGTTTCTGTGCCCATCTTTGTGGGTTTTTGGGACGTTTGAAGGAGTCAACTTGCGCTCTAGGAAACTGTGATGACTATTTTTCACTATTTTCTATAGACAAAACGATTAATCGGGAAAAATACATATATACATATACTGTATATGAAATAGCTACATTGCAGTCCAAATACATAGTTAGACTTTACCCAAAGAGGACATTTGTTTCCACCGTGTGTATTAATTGATTATCTTCAGCCAAACATCCACGGAAAAAGTGGAATAAATAAAACAGTATTCTCTTTAACTCCTTTCTCAGTTTGATGCAATTTAGTGTGAATTACATGATGAGTATTTCCGCTTCCCCATAACAAGTGGGGAACTCTATTCAGCAAATAAAGCGATGGATTTATCCTCGGCTACATCTATGCAGCTGATGCAACGCGCGTTTCGTTGCACAGGGTGAGCAATTTGTTCTTGCCTCTAACTATAAGCCTCTCTGGGAAACGAGGGGCCACCGCTGTCATCTGAAAGCCTGGTGTTTTTTTTTTTTTATGTGTGTTTGTCTCCCCGTGTCTTGCATTATTCCGGCTTGTTTCCTCTGCCGCTGTGTAGCTGGAGTCACTCTGCTCCCACAGAAACAAACTCCCCGCTATAGTGCTGGATAAACTGATTTCAGAGAAAGGGAAAGACATGGCGAGCGTGGAGACAACCCAGAGCCTGCCTCTGCACATGTGACCCTCCTCCCATCCCCCCCGTATCGTGACCCAGTGCAGGCGAGCTGGCAGACAGGCAGCGTTTTCCACGTAGCAGTCAGCTGTGCGTTACTGTACTCGAAAAGGCCCCGAGGGAGTGTGGGAGCCTTTGATGATGATGATGTTCTCGATCCTCGTCACTGGCGACGCGCTGGAGTCCTCCAGATGTTTGTTAAAGGAGGCGATGCTCCAGAGACAGACATTATTTCATTTGTATAGTCTTGTCTTCTGCCGTCTGTGATTCTGGATGATGTAGTAAATGGAATCAAATCACATGAAATGACAACTGGACAAAGGGAGGAGGGGCACCATTTTTGTTTTCCAAAAACACAAAGAAATGTCTGCTACAGCTCTGCCATTCACACATGTGCTTTCTGTGGAATCTCCCTTTCAGAAAGGATTTATTTAGTTTTTTTTATTGATCATTGAATGGTTAAGACACCCACTAATAAAGAAAACTACTACTAATAACATTAAATCATGAATGGTCACTGTGGAGGTTCGAGTCTGGCCTCGTGGATCTGGACGTTGACGCGAGCGCCAGACAGTAACGAGACACCGGCCAATTGATCACTCAATGTTGTAATGAAAGCGAAGGCTGCACTGGATTACTGTACGGGAGCCGGCGATTGATCTGCGGCTCGCTCATTCATGACCGTCACGCTGGCTTCAGTAGAAATTACAGCAGCGTCGTCTTTGATGCAAAAGAGTGATGGAGCCTGGAAACACGCTTTCATCTCGCGCCGCAATTACAGTTTCATTTAGTAATTAGGACCCCTAATCATTCATTAGCACCCCCGCTTTAAGTCAATGATCCACCCCACCTCCTGCAGTTTATTAATCATACATGACACGGCCGTTCGTCGAAGAGTCTGGCCACGGGGGCACGGCCACGTCCTCCCAATCCGTCTTCGAGCCTCGGCCGATATCCCCAAACCAGTGTTTTGTAGTCATGGACTGTACCACTCCGCGGAGCTCCATGGGGGTGGACTGTGAATGAGGAGAGGCTGGCACGGCGGCGGGAGGAGGAGGAGGGAGGCGAAAGATGGTGAGGCTCCCTGACAAGGGCAGAGCGTGGAAGCGAAGATGACTAAGCTTGTCGAGAAGAGGGGATGAGAGGTGAATCCTTCTCCTCTTTGCTTCCTTCTGATGTTTTTTTCCCTCCCCCTCCTCGTCTCTCTGTTGCTTGTGCAGGAGGCCCTCTGGGCTCCAGCAGTCAGCCAGTCAGCTGGTCTCCTCCGCCAGAGTAGCACATGATTTTTCCATGATTACTGTTATTGTTTGTGCCCCAGTTCACGCCGCCTGCGGGCCAGATGTGCAGTTGACGCTTGGCAGGAGGAGAGGAGGGAAACCGAATGAAGACGAGCGAGAGTGGGTCGTGCGGTTTAGTTTTACCAGTAATGACGGCTTCTTTTCCTTCAAGTTCAAATGCTTATCTACTTCAAAACACATAGTACATCAAACGTAGCGTATTTGCAACATGTGGGTTTCATAAAATAACACAGGGGAAATGTGGTAATTCATTTCTTCACGTCTTTGGCACGGCCGTCTTTGGCCTACAGTATTTTCCTGCCTCGCAAGCGTCGATTCTTGATTTATCTGCTCAATTCACCCCCCCCCCCCCCCCCCCAAAGCCTTGTTTTTCCTCTCCTCCCCTAATTCTTTTCTCCCTTTAATCTTCTTCACATTGACAAGCAGGAATGGGCCCCTTGGCACCACGGCGCATGCATCAAGTGTCTGAAATGGCTCTGACAGAGACGCTTGATCGATACCCTTGAAAGTTTAGTTCTGTCTGATTAGGGAGACGGATCTCGCCCTCCTCCGGATGAATCATCGCCGCCCGTGTCGACGGCGAGCTGACCGGAGTCCGACAGAGAAACGGAAGGTAGGGGTTCTGATCAGACGCGGCGAGGTGACGAGACAGCGCAGAAAGGATCTCCTGCAGATGTAATCATCTCTCTAATGAACGGCACAGCGGGGCACCGGTGTGCTGTAAAGTCGGAGAGTTGCAGGAGCAGTAGATCAGCCTAACAAGGAGGCAGCAGCTGTGTGCATACAAAGCATTCTTAAAGGGTTCTCTTTAGTGTGTGTACTCAAAGAGCGCATGAGAATTTTAGATGAAGAAATTAAAGACAAAACACCTCTGAAACTCTCAGTCGCTGGGCGGGATTGAAATTGATGTTTAGCAGATGTCACAAGTCACTCCGGAAAACACAACTTTGTTCCGCTTGATTGAAGACATTTGTCCCTAAAAGCGTTGTAAAACATGGTACGAAATAGAGTGTCTCACTAAGGTGCATTAATGAGTTCTGTTCAGACCCAGCTCATATTAGAAGAAACAAAAATCCATGGAAGCTGCACTCTACATCCAGCCTCCCTTGTTAAAAACTACTGTGATTGTTAGCGTCAAAACATTTTGGTTAAAGGAACTGAAAGGGGATGCTGAATTCAGTTTAGTTGACTATAAACAGTTAGTGCTTGTTGTCAGATCCCTGAATCAGTTAGTAAGAAATTACGCTGATGCCCGGTGGGAACGCTAGACGGTGATGAATCATCACATGGTCCCTGTTTTACTATAAGCTGTAAAACCTCTACTTTAAACAGGCCGGTTTAAAATATTAACGCTATGCTGAAGAGTGTTTAGTTGGTTTCACCAACAGTCATTTCCAAAACGCTGATATACCGCTTTGCGAATTCGGCTTTGGAATTAAGTTCACGGTTCAGGTTCTAGGTCGCTAAATAGTTATTAGACATGTCTTTAAAACAAGAGATAAATGAACACAAACGTGTCAAACCTGAAATCCAAAACCAAAAATCCAGAAACATTTCATTGCTTTTAGTCAGGAATTGTAAAGCATTCATTTTTAATCCAGGTTTCCTCACACAGCACATCACTTTTCAAAAGATGTGATCTCTATGCTTGACACCTCTTGTCAAAATAACCAGCGGGAGCATCTCCAGGGGGTTTATAGTGAAATATTTTACATAAATGATCCAGCTAGTCCAAGATTGATCTTGTGTGAAGCGTCTTTTAAAAGAACTGTCAGACCCAGACGAGATTTGTATACGTGACTCCGCTGTTGGTCCACGGTTCCCACTGTGAAGCCGAAAACTGGAACGGGAAGTTTGGAGTGAGTGTGAAGACGTTCGCCCACGTGGGATATTGGTTACTAAAATTGTCGCCATTGACTTTGTAGCTGAAAACCCAACATTTAAATCACAGAATCAAATCTATTGAAAGCGTGTAAAGAGAGAAATAAGACAAATCGTGTCATAACTGTAATCTCTACACTTTTAGGATCTTGTAAAAAGTTCCTGATTGATATATATATATATATATATATATATGTTAGTACAATTAAATACATGGTTTTAGATAATAGTTGACTGTAAAAGAATACAGAGTATATAATAATTATTTGTTTGTCTTTTTCAAAATCTCAATTATATTTACATTTTATGTTAATAATGAACATACACTTGAATTTTCCTTAATAAAACAGTTTTTTTTGCGAGCTGTTAATTATTATATTCTTAGGAAAAAAAGCCAAGAAAAATGCAATTGGTGCATCTCTACTTTTTATATCTATATATACATATGAATAAATACAGGAACTAGTTTAGACAGGGCAGGATTTTCTCTTTTTACACTCCGTAATGGGATTGGGAATTTCTTTGTGGGGGAGGAATACAAAAAGTCCACTCCAGTGTCACCCTCTGCTGCAGATGCCTCTGGCTCATAGAGGAAAGGCTGAACTGTGTGTTGCAGTGGCTCAGAGATGAATCTACAGTTCAGAGTTGGACTCAGACTGTTGTGAGGCTGCAATGCTACGTGAAATTAAAAGTGCACATGAACACGTTTTTGATCTATGATCAAAAAGCAGAGAGCACGGTTTTAACCAGTGCTCATGCTGTTGGTTAATGTTTCACCAATGTTTCCGTATGTGCTGCTGTGCAGGTTTAGCTTGTGTGAATATGATCACAAGCGCTCTCAGGCAAGCAGTGAGATACACGCTGAAGCTCCTCCAGGTGTCTTTTTTTTTTTCTTCTTTTTTTTGTTCATTTCCAAATGTCCCCCAAAAAAACATTTGATGATGAATCGTTTGCGTTGAGGAAATGACAGAGCGTGGGCAGACACACTCCGAACACTTTGATGTCATCTCCTTCAGTGAGCAGAAAGTGCACGTGTGTGAGCGTGTACTTGTGTGGGATGGACGGAAGTGTGTGTGTGTATCTGTCTGTCCGTGTGTGTGTGTGTGTGTGTTAGTTTGCATCACTGTGGGTAGATCTTGGGTATGACTCAGAACCATACCAGAGGCAAGAAATACAGACATTCTCAAATCTTACTTCACACACACACACACGTACAGTCCCATCCTCGCGAACACACACACACTCACACTCACACACACACGTCCTCATGCTGCTCGCTGCTTCGCGCGAATGAATTAGAGAACTGGTCCCTTGAGAGCCACTTAAGTGAGCAGAGTGAAATGAGGTTATGACCAATATTTAGTTCTCCTCGCAGTGCCGACCTGGAAATGTAATCCTCCCCTTCCAAAAGCCACATCTGTTTGTTTTGAATATTAATTCCCCAGTTTAACCGGTTTAGCGGCCACTAAAATACTTGAACCGGCACGTTTTCTTTTGGATTGTTTTCAACCGTAGCTCAAACATGTCACGTGCCGCGATGGCTGCCCGATTAATCTAAATCTCGATTTAAGTTTTAAATAAACACGATGGAGTGTGATATTGACGTTTAGTTAAATGCTAATAGTATAAGACAATATATGAAATAAGGCAGAGAAAGGGGGCTAGGGGCCCTGCAGCAGCACCTTGTATAAAGCTTTCCTGAATGTTGTGCCTGCAGCGCAGAGTAGAAAAGTAATGTACTGTAGTTAAATAAATATATGCATAAACAATTATAATATAAATGCATTGAAATTCAGGTGAAGAAGAACCTTATTGTGAGACTTATTTTGATGATCCATAAGCAGAAATGTAGCACAACAAGTGAAAGCAGTGCTCTGTTCATTTAGATTTGAAAGGGGAACGCAACTATTTTGTCCCCCAAAATAAATAAATAAAAGCGATAACTTATCGCCATATTGATGAAGTAATCGTGATGATCATTTTGGCCATAATCGTGCAGCCGTAGCGGCTCGAAATGTAGGCCGACTGATGAGGAATTAGACCGACATTCATTTCTAACACAATGTCTCAAGGACATGTTGGGGGGTGTGTGTGTGTGTGTGTGTGTGTGTGTGGGGGGAGGAGCCGAGCAGTTGTTTGGCATCTGCACTCGACTGCTCCGAACCGGTCTCTGGTACTGACTGGTGTGTGCTTCCACCATGCAGCTGGTCCCTCATTAATGGGCACCTTTTAGCTTCTGAATGCTCCACTTGAAGGACAGAAATAGAGCATGATGTCATCGGCTCTTGGCGCCAGGCTGAGAATCTCGTTCAAGGACTCCGGAGAGAGTCGATCCGGCGATGTCCTGATCGCAGCTCCCGCCTTTAATGCGGCGCGATGAAGCTTCATACGCTTCACATTTGTCTGCCATCACATTTTTTATTGAGAAGAATATGCATTTTTGTTAATGAGATAGATTCTATCAAATGTTTTATAGTAAATACAGATACATTAGGAGTTTGGCCTATGAGAGCTCAGGAACTATTTTGAATAGAATATTTTCTTAAGAGCTCTTGAAAATATTGAAGGACATTTATCACTCACTTCTGATATTTTTGAAAGTTAAAGCTTGGGTAGGTAAAGTAATTTAGAAAGCTGTTTTCTTATATTTATTGAGATTATCTTTACACCTCGTTGACAATCAATACATCAAATGCTCTGACAAAAATTAAAAGGGAAATATTTGGTATCTGTGGCTGTCCAATAAACGGATTGCACTTGTCTCACATCAACAAAGTCTTCCAGCAGCTGTGCGTACTAACAATAGCCACGTTCATTGTCTACGTACACTGGGATCATTATGGGGTTTTGGAGGGAGGCCTGAGGAGACAGCTGTCACTGCTGCCAAATTTCTCGCTAGATTTTAGCGACTTTGGAGCTAACGTTGCTTTCATTGGAAAAGATTTGTTCACACCGGGCTGTTTCGTTGTTGATGGATACTTTCCCCCAGCTTTAAAAGGCAGGACAGCCTTAAAACTTTGAGGCGATAAAGAATGGTGTGCTGGAGAATTTGGCTCGATGAGTTTTAATTTGTAACGCTGCCAACGTCATCGAGGAAGTGTCGTCGTTGTGTCAGTGGCACGAGCCGAAGAGTTTCTAAGAACAGAGCATTCTGCCTTTGGAACATGCTCCATCCAAATAGTGTGTTCGTGGTGATATTGGATACCTCCAAGAACACATTCACTCAAAGGAGCTTTTTGCACAGTCAGCAAGTGACCTATATATCCTTTTTCTTCCGACACCAAAAGCGTTGCGTGTGACAAGGACAGGAATGAAATATCATCGCTTTTTGAAGGTGAAATATAATGAGTTGCTCCCTCTCTCCAAGGAGTCGCTTCCCATCGCTGCCCCTGCAGACATCCCACATGGAGCCCACTGATGTGACTCAGGTGCATCACAGCACTGCACTTCACGGAGCCACTGCTCATCTCGTGTGCAGTGTGATGGCAAGTCATTTTTCTAGGCAGTGCTGCTGGGGGGAGTGGGGGGGAGGGCGGGGCTACATCTGACATTGTTTTGCGTTCAATGAGTCAGAGATGCTTGATATAATTAAGTCATGGCTTGTGTATGTGGCAGCGTTTAATCATTTTCACATGATATGATGTATTCCAGCCGTGCAATGTAGTTGTCTGGGAGGTGAACTCCTGAACTCCTTTATGAAATACTATGCACTGTGTGTGCAGTGACAATGTGTTAAGCTGTACAGGTGAAAAGGGGAAAACAATTTGCGAACAGACAAGACAATTTTTCTGAAATGAGTTTTCTGAAATGTTCAAATGAGGAATCTGTCTTATTAAATTCACTATGTGCTGATTTGCAAACATTTCCAGAACAGAAACCTGAACATTGGATGAAGCCAGTTTAAAAAATGTTGTCAAGGATGTTTGCAGAAGGAATTTTAGATATCTCTTTCTACCACTGCAAACATCAGCAAATGCTGTCAATAGACACATTTAAAAAAAAACAATTTAGCCATGTTTTTAGGAACAAAATGTTCTATAAATCAGGCTATAAATGATATATGAATGATACTGTCTGTGAAAACCTTCAGAATATAGATAGGAATTAAACTGGAAAGTTTGGTGTATGTAAAAGCTGGTGAAGTAGAGATTTCTGGGTCAAAGTTTGAGAAAAAAGATATTTTGAGAAAACGTCCTTCAAAGATGAGTTTGAAGGATTACATATTGAAGACACTAGAGGTGAAGAGTTAGACAGATCATCATGAAACTTTCCCCGTTGGTTAATTCCATGAAGTCAAAGGGTTTTTCCAAATGTTATGTTCATAGATATGCAAATGAGGCATTATATAATGCTAACTTTTAGTGAATTCAGGAGAAATATACAGACGCAAATAGACAAATTGTACTAAGATAAACGCCTACATGTGTATTTCATATGTTTTCCTTCCAGTAGTCTCAAACTCTCATAATTGACCGGTGCATGAAACAGCAACGTTTTTTTTGCCATTAGTATCGACATTTAAACTGGCTATTTTTTCATGGGTTGCTTTTATCCCTCAATAAGTGCACACGTGTTGACATTGTGGCATCACCTCAGACACACACTCTTTTAGATAGCTGTTAATGACATTCTGGTGTCAGCCTCTCTGATCCACTCATCCTCAGCGTGTTGGAAATAATCAAGGAAGCAGCCGCCTCAACGCAGGAGAACACAGCGGAGCTGCGTGAGATATTTTATTGTGAAAGAGGTTTTTACGACTTTCTTTCTATTTCTGTTGCTGTCTCTGCATTTAATTTACAGCAGAATGCAGCGAGTCAAAGTAGAACATTTTCCCAAAACACAAAGGATGGTTGGAGACAGAGATCTAGTGCTTCTTCAGCATCTGGAGTCCATTCACTAAGCGTTCCTTCTGCATTGTTGGGTGACGGAGCTCAGCTAACACATTGACACTGAGAGCGGAAGCACGAACCGCTTCTGTCCGACCTCCTGGGTGTTTATGTGAGAGTGCAGAGGAGTTATTATTACTTAGCTTATAATTACATATCAGCAAACTTTGCAATGCAAGATTTCTTGAATTGTAATTGGAATAAATACATAATTTAGTAAAAATCTGAAGCATATGTTACCGTAGAAGTGAAATGTGAACCAGACACGTACAAGGAGATATTGACCAGCATATTTATGAATTTACTAAATGTATTTTATACTTATTACTAGGGTTGGGTACCGAGAACCGGTGCCAGTATGGCACGCCTTAAGAATATGATGATTCATTTTGATGTGTTTTATTTTACATCTTATTTTACATTAACGATGGCATTTTATCCCTGATTTCATGTTTATGTTTTATGTCTTTTTCTTTCTTTTTGTAAGGCACTTCATGCTGTATTTGTTGTATGAAAGGTGCGATACAAAGAGTTTATTATTATAATTATTATTAAAATTATCGTCTCAAGAGGTCCCCGACTTCTGACATGAATATGTCTAATAGCTGTGTAAAACACACTGTGTGTGTCTATATAAAGCATTGTGAGGATAGAGGGCTGGCTCCTTCAGCGCTGTAAGCTGTAAGCTGCAGGTGACACTGGCTAATTAGCTTCAATGTTAGCTAGCTGGCCGGGTTATGTGAACAACATTTTGTGGCCCCCGCTCTGCACTGTGATAATCATAGCCCTGTCCTTTAAAGACGAGGCCAACCCACCCGCCTCTCCCACAGCTGCTTGTTTTTTCGTGGCTGAGAACAGTCATCTAGTGCCGGCCTCCTGTTGCCAGCTGCTTCTCCCTGGCCAGCTTCCATCACAGGTATCCAAAAGAGCCCATCACATAGAGCGGCGCCGCCGTGTCCGCTCCACAGCGGAGGTGCTGCTCCGGAGCGGTCGAATGCCCGTAAGCACCACTCAACAGTCAGCCAGATGAAACCCAGAGGGGCCGTTAACTGCGCTGTGCATTTATTTATTGGTTAGAAAACGCGCCGGGCCTGTCGGCAGTTTCAAAGCCCCAAATCAGGTGGCGGGCCCAGCAGCGACAACCCCAACACACACACGCCTACAGCTGCTGAAGTGCCCTCGGGCCAGGCATTTACGGCGCCTTGCCTCGAGTTCAGACGCGTTGTCTTCCCGACTTTGTAGTTCTCTGTAAGAAATATGTTATTGTAATGTTTCTTTTAACACCCGCTTAGTGATAATTAGCTTTCGCTTTAAAACAAGCTTGTTTACAGTTTTACTGTTAATTAATGAGGATGGTGGCTGACAAATAAACAAATTAAGATAAACAGTAAAAGACTGTTCTAACCCGGGGTAGCTGGGAAGGTGCGAACGTTATTTTGCTGAGAAAAAATGAAAAGAAAGAACGAAGCCGGCACTTATTAAAGCTCTAAAACATCATAGTAATGAAACGGGTGTGAAGAATGCTTCATTTGTTGTGTGAATCATTGCTTTTTTCTCTCTAACTGAAAGCGTCCGTGTGCACAGAGCGTCTTGTGACAGTGTGAGCAGGAAGGAGCGCGGCACAAATTGAGGCACAGGAGGCGGGATAATGTTTTTTAAAGGACATGTTACTTAGCAAAGGCAGGAAAACCCTTCTCTTGTAACCCACTAGGTTTGTGTGATTTACATATTTTTTTTAGAGGCCTATGATGTTAAATTACACTGTATTTCACAACAACAAAGATGATTAAAGTCTGGGAAAAAAAATATATATATTTTAGTCCACTCTCTGAGATCATATTTGTTGATGCAGCTCAAGGTGGCAAAATGTAGTTGACAGTAGATTACGAAATCAATATTATTGTATGATATCCATTGTTGAGTAGCAGCTAGCCCACCACATTACATTTGACCTTAAACGCTGGTGCATGTCCTCGTTTAGGATTGAATTAAATACCTTCTATTAACATTTTACTACCACATATTTGGTATGATTTGAAAGGGTAAGTTATTGGCTTTCAATCAAGACCAGTTATTAAAGATATGGGTCTCTTGAGCTCAAAAACCTAAACCATTTTTCTTTTCTTTTTTATCGTTTTTTTTAAGAACTTAGGAAACTCGGAACATCCCAGGCGAAAAAACAACAGAATAATCACCAAACATACAGATTCAGTAATATACTTATTTAATGCACATTGTGTGGGCGAGATCGAGACCCCCATGGTTCGGCAAGGTGGCCAACGCGCACAGACACACTCCAGGGACTAAATTGCTTGTACTTCCATGTACCAGCAAGTAAATTCCAACAATTACTGCACCGTGTTCTCCGTGGCTTCACGGATAGAGGAAAAGAGCAGATGTGCAGCCAATCAAAGCCAATTTTAAGCCTGTTAGTTCTCGGTGGGTGAATTTCACATCCGGGCCTCTTTTTTGGAAAATTCTGGAAAATTGCCGTCCTCTAAACTGCCTGATCATTACACCGCTCTCTGCAGATTCACCCACATTACAGAAGGCTGTGCAGTGCGTTATGATAGTGCTGCAATGCTGCAGAATTTGATGCTATTCACGCAGCACGCCGCAAACTAAATTATTGCGTCGCTGTAGCAAAAAAAAATTTCCAATGTTTCCAACAAAGAAGCATTTGACTGAAGCCATGGGACCCTACTTTTGACTGGGGGGCCTCGGCTGCACAGCTGCAGCTCGTGAGGATCACAGGTCTCATGCTTTATGGATGCCTTTAAATGACTGATGGCTTCAGGGGAAAGTAAACCAGCTTTTTATTGAACCTGTTTTATTACTCTGTGCATATTATTATTCCCTCCTCTCACAATACACACAGAATATAGATTAGCAGCAGCTCTTCCCGAAGCTCTCTGGCTCGCCGCTGAAGCGCCTGATGCAGCTAATTACCATCTTGATTGGCCAATCTGAAGCAATCTCCCTCCGTCTCTGACGGCATTAGTCATGTAATATGCAGACGAATGCACGGCTGATCACAGATCCCCTGGAGTTTGGATTAGCAACGTATGTTTCATGTCAGACCTTTTGTCCAAATTATGAGTCGTATTATAGGCATGTTTTATGGCCGCCTCGTGTTTAGACTGTAATCAGCGCCGTGCTGCCTGCTCAGTGTTTATCTTTTCCAGTCATGTGAAGAATATAGGGAAATGATTCATGATTTGTCTTTTTTTTTTTTTTTTTGTAATGTGATGCATATTATTCTCTGTTTATTGACATTAAATAAAAAAAAGCCGGAGCAGCGCTTCTCTGGCGGGGATCGATGTCAGGGGCCGCTGATTCTCCCGCACCTTCAAAACTCAAAGGCTGACTCGATTTACTTCTGCTCTTCATGGACATAAAATGTCGAATGACCTCCGACCTGCGTGTAAACACAATAACAGCGGCTCTTAAATTTTCCGCGATTTTCATCGCGATGCCTTCGAGAAGCTGGGGGTATTTATTTCACATGAGAGAAAATGATGAAATGAGATCGGCGCGCCTCAGTATCGCAATCTATATTCAAAGGTTATAAAGGAGCCGGAGGGTTTTGATCCAGTGTGGCAAATATGCGCGAGCTTGTGTGGTTGGCAGGATAAATAAATGGTGGGTGGATGCGTACTGTATGCACATAAAGCTGCGATTGTTTGAGGTAACGATGCACTTCATAGCTATATATAGTGCATCACTGGATAATATATTTCATTTGGAGAAGGGGGGGCAGCAGGAAAACGTTTTTCCGACACCTAAAAGAACGGCCCGCCTACAAAAGGCAATATCTGTTTCAGTGCATGCTATATTTTGAATATATTCACCGCTTTACCTTGCTGTCAAACTGTACATTTGATGTGTCCGATGGGAGAACGGAAACAGTTTTCTATGCTCTCACCAAAAGCCACCAAACTCCATTGGAAAAAAAGATATTTAAAATGTCGCTGCCTTATTAGTTGGTTTGTGTTATTGTGCGACTTCGATTGAGAGAGCATAGATGGATACAACAGCTTCAGTTCCCGGTGAATATATTGTAGATAGAGCTTACTCTTAAACAGATGTTGTTTCTTTTAGGTGTGCTGTCTTTGTTAGGTTGGTAAAGTGTGTTTTGCTGCTGCCCTCTTCCTCAGCGGTACTTTGCTCCTGTGTGGTAACTAAATGCTGACTAGGAACAATCACCACGTACAACTACACTTTAAAAGATCTGAACTATCCCTTTAATGTGGATTTTAGTAGTTTTGTCCCATCTAAGATTGCAATATTAAACTGCTGCAGTATTAAAACGCATCTCTACTTTGATTAAATAATCATGTGGTGAAGCCCTGAGTAAAATACACACAAGTCTCTCTTGGGTTTATAGTAAAATCCACCATGGCCGGGTGACTGCATCAGCGTTTTTTTAAATTTTTAAATTTTTTTATTATCCACTCTCCTGCGAGAAAATCTCCTCTTTTCCTCTGTGCAGTTCGAATAGCATTGCACTGTCTCAGCCACAACACAGCCACCGTAGCCATTGTCTAGGAACACAATTAGCCCCTGAGATGACTAATTGTGTTCTCGTTTTGTCGTTGAGCATGATGTGCAGTTGTTATGACACATATCTCCGCGGCTGCGATGCCTGTCTATATTTGGCCGTCATACGTGACAGTGCTAATTGATGATTTCCTCTCGTCTGTCGAGCGGGATTCACTTTCACGAGAAGCGAGGGCGATGAAGCAGATGTGCGGAGGAATCAATACACGGGGAGTAAAAAAGAGGGAGGCGGTACAGAGTGAGAGAAATGATGGCGATGAACGTGAAGCCGAATGAGAGAGTGATGTGCGGCGAACGACACCGGGGTCACGCTTTTATCACGCGGTGCTCAGACATGTGCTAATCCAGGCTGTAACTCACCCGGTAACCTCCCACGTTTCCCATTCACACTGGACGCCCATTCAAAGACGGCGGCCAGCGTATATACGCACATACTGTACTCCCACATTCACACTCCCACAATTCTCACCCAAGGTTGTTGTAAAGTGAAAGAATGTGTGTTCTTAGCCAGTGTTTTTACCGCTCGAGGTTGGACTTCTTCTTGAAGGCTGGATGCAAGAGGCATAAAGAGATGTCGACTTTTTGAACACGTAAGAGCCTGCGTCAGTGTGTATTTTTTTTCGTATTCAATCCATTACAGTTCTCCATAAAGGTTCTACCAAGTACAGGAGGAAATTAAAGATATTTGTGAGGATGGATGAACCACAAACTGAGCCAATAACCATGAAGGGGCGGAGGGGTGGGTTATAACGATGATAAAGATCAGCAAGCGTGGTTTGAAATAAATTCTTTTTCATGCTTCAGTATTCCGTGCTATTACAGCTGCCATCACTGCATCTCACTTGTAGATGCTACAGTATCGCGGCTGGTTTACTTTGTGGTTTAGTCTGCAGCAGTGGTTCCCAGCCTGGGGGTCAGGAATCAGTGGGATCTTGAGAGAATCACATATTTGTCATTTTATTGTAGAATGATGAAAATAATGATAGAATGGAGGCAGGCGGAACATTCGGGGAAAGAAAGGAAGGTATGACGTGCATTTGAACCTGGAACGCGATATGTTTTGATCAAAGTTTAACAGCTAGCCTAGCACTTCAAAGCAAATCACCTCTACTGCTGGGTCTTCAAACTAAGTCATCATAAGTCATCAGTTACATTTAAATCTACTGACAGCAGAGCGAGAATACGCAAAATCTGACCAAACAGCTGAAACTCTTTTGAGAGCCGGTCAAACTAACGCTTGCTTGAGTCGACATCATAACATACGACATAGCAAGCCAATGAGGTTGGGGAGCACCGGTCTGTAGCTACCTTCTTGTGCTCGCTGCTGATTTGTATCTTCTATTATTAATAATCCTGTTGAATGTGTTGCTTTAGCTTTGGAATCGTCGAACAGTCAAACAATTCTACCTCTCAAGTTCCCGTCCATCCCTCGTCTTCATCGCGGCTTGAGCTCGATTGAGACATGAATGACTCCATTGACAACCTCCTGCCAGCCGGATCCTGTTGAGTTAATGGATTGGCAGTCGTTCACCGAGTTGATGTTCTCAATAATTCAGCCGCCATTTATTCCGGGCTAATGGATGTGAACGCCACCTTCCTGCGCTAATGGAGCCACTGGACACGGAGGAGGCCTGAATCATCTTTTACCTATGAGGAGTCACTTGACAGTGGCGTTAGAGGTGGGAAGGTGAAAATATCGCCTGGTGTGGAAGCTTTGAGTGCAGCGGCGAGGAATGCGGGACCGGAGTGAGGCAGCGAGCGTCCCGTCGGCGGCGGGGAAGGCCGTGTGACGCACATCTGCGTGACTGACAGCTCCAGTTCTGCTTCGCAAAGTAGGTCGCAGCCAACCACCCCCTGTGGCGAGGCGGCGGCAGATAGACAGATAGAGGTGGGGGGGGGGGCGTGTCAATGAAGGCAGACAGATTAGATCAGTACATATCTCTTGACTTGAGTGAGATCACTTTTATTCTGTGAAATCCAACGAAGCGATTTAGTATGTTTCAAATGTCCTCATCGTGACACACGAGGCCCAGTCCCTGAAGAGAGTCCTATTCTTGACCTGAATGATAGGCATTAGATGTGAAAGCGGCTGTGACTCCGCTTGCATGTGTTCTCTTGCTTCGTCCAGTCTCGACCTCGACGCGCCGCTGCACACACCGTGTGATCGGCATCCTCCTTGAGGCCCGAGAGACCAAAGAGAGGGACGAAGACAGAGGGCTCACATCCAGAGTCAACTCAAGTCCTGAATTTCAGGCTTAAAGATGCCCTCCAGACTCGTTAGTTTTTGCTTCTGTGCTGCTACTTCTGTCCCTTTGCCAATCACCATCTACTGTAGGTAATACACTGACTATTGATTAACACAACGATCCCTTCAAGGTGAGCGCAAAGGCACTTTTCCTTGTTCAGCAGATGACTGTGAAAACAGCCTCCAAGGCTTTGACCTCTGCACGTGCATCATTTTGTACAGTGAAGGTCAAAATACAGTATCAGTAAGCAAAACCTATTTTAAAGGGGCTTTGTTCAAAACAGCAGGCAAATATGAGAAGTTTCAAACCCTAGTTGTGTTTTCATGCATTCAACAGCCGGTATCGCTGAATTCATCGGAGGTATTTCACCACCAAAAGCTTGTTATTTAAATTCAATTATTTTTTATGAGTTCCTTACATGATATGTTGCCCCTGCAGATGGGGCTCTGGGATGAAGAGCGTCTGGACTCGGAGGAATTGATAATTGATCATTTTTGGCACACAGCTGCAGGCTGGTGACGTAGAAGCCCGGGGCATAAACAACACGTTTCATCACTTCAGCTTCAAGGAATACAAGTTCCAATACAATATCCTCATTTATAAATAGCTTAATATCGTGAAATGAAGATGAGACAGAGAGTAGTATTTAGTGGCATTATTTCAAATGTAAAGGTACAGGGAAACAATGACTTATTACTTATCACCTTTGCTCACAGAGAAGAAACATTTTAGTACGATTTTACGTTCTTCATGATTGGCCAAAATGTTTTTTTAGACACATGTTGGAATGCGGGAGACAAAATACCAGTTTCCTCTTCATTTTAACCGACTGTGTAACACGACAGCTTTCACCACGTCCACAAACACTGAGAGACGTATACAAATAACGTTTGCATCTATAAAAAGGAAGGTTTATTCCAATCGCAGTCCGGGTTCTCCTGAGTGCTTCAAACCAGGACCCAAAGACACTGAAGTGAAGGCAGAGGGCGCCGGGAATATTTTTAGAAGAAATAAACGTTTCTTCAGATGTTTATATACACAACCCTGCCTAGTGTGGAATGAAATTACCATACCGATAATAGCTCTTCTTCTTTCATAACTCCGCTCGTCGTGTCGTGTGGATCGGCTAAAAATAGCCGTTTCCCACACACACACACACACACACACACACACACACACACACACACTGCTTTGAACTGTCTTCGTCTCTCACAGTTTGAAATATTGAAATATTGTATTTGTAAGACATGTGGAGCCCTCTCAGGTCACTGCTTGACATGCTTCTTTTTTTTTTTCAAAGATATTCTGTGGTCATCGTTGTGGTTTTTTGGTTTAACAGACCTTGTTTTTGCATGGCTGGTCACTTCTGGTTCTGTGGGCGCCTTGGAAGAGAAGAAGCGTGTCGCTTTCACACTTTCTCACCAGTTTAAAAGTGAGATCACGTAAACAGGAGACCGAGGTGCTGGGATTTGAGGCTCACACTTCGCTCTGTTTTCTCGGCCTGTATGATTTCAGAGTGATTTTGCAGACATGATGGATCATAGCTGAAGTATTAATGGTCTAAATGCCGGGTCCTGAGGGGGCTTCAGGCTTCTGGCGCCTCCGTTTCTCTGATCTGTTGGTGCTTGCTTCAATGCTCTGCTGGCTCTGAGTCACCTTCAGAGACCCACCTGGGGTCCCCGAGAGCACCTTAAGGTTACCACAGAGACAAGACGTGGAGGAAGCTAAGGTGGGGCGGAGAGAGACGGGGTTTCCATGGTGATGGTGAACGTGAGGGGGATGTACAAGAGGATAATCGAGGAGATTTGGTGGGAGCAGGGCTTAAGGGGAAACTTAAGAGTGGAAGAAAGGAAACATTATTATCTTATGACGGAGGTTTGGAGAGGATTTTTTTATTTTATTAGCTGCAACTTTACTGCATTTTGATCTTTTCTACATTTGAAACCTCAATGTCAAAGGGTGCTCTTTGTTAGATAGAGTGAGGTTCCCTCCAAGAGCATCTGCGGTTATTTATGAATCCTATAAGTACTCTGAGTATTCGTTAGGATTGAGTTAAGTGCACTCACTGTTTATTTGGATTTCGACAGAAAAATAAATGTCGATGCCAGTGGGGAAAACTTCATTTGGCTACTTTTCACAAGCACCAGGAACTTTTGCCAAGTTTAACCAACTAATGTTTGGTCTGATTGATTGATTTATTAGTTTATTTGTAGGAGACGAGTACAGAGAAACATCGAACATTTCAGGAGCAGCGCATGATGTACTGCACATGTATATATGGAGCAGAAGCTCATTTCCAACACCAGTCCGTTGATGGACACTGATTGTTTAAGATATTAAAATATCATGTTACAGTTTTTAAATATTAAAACCAAATGCATGTTATAGAAATAAACATCCATACATGAGAACACACTACTAACAGCATTCAACCAGACAAATGAAAAAAAGAGAAAAAAAACATGTCTATCCTGAACTAGTACAATAATAAGTATATAAATATGTACATAGAGTTGCTGTCCTGGTTAAATTGTTCAGTTTTTGACCTGATATTATTTATACTGATGTATTGATAGGCTCATCGATTTAAAAAAATAAATATTATATTGAAAAGGTAATTTTAAGGTTTAGGTGTTATCCCTTGTTCTTGTTCATTTGAGGTGCCACGCTGCACTTAGACATCACAAGTTACTTTTTTTATGTCCTACAAACCACACACATTGATTTTACCCAGAGCTTAAATGTTAGGTGTTCTGTACTACTAATCATCATAATGAGAAATCACTGGGACATTGTGTCGACTTGTCGAGCCACCGCTAGGAGGGGGGATCCCTCTGGGGGGGTTTAGACTTAGTTACAGATCTCTCTCACCAAAAAAAATAAAAAATTCACAGACGGCTGGATATGTGATGGATGCACTGACAAAACAGGTAGAAAAGAAAATAATAAAAATGTTCAACTGCCTACTTTGATGGAGGGAGCGTGTCAAGCTTTGTGGAGCTGTTGAGGAGCTCAGTGGAGTGTCCAGTAGTCTTTAAAGCTGCGCTGATCAATATTTTTTTTTGTATGAACAGTGGAATAGAATGACTTTGTCTGCTAAAGGAGTCATTGATGGTGAGCCCACAGTGAGTTATCACTCAACTATGAGGTTCCCCTCAGCTCTATGGACATTTTCTAGCTCTTTGTTTTGGTTTGGCCTGGATATTGTGTTTTCATCGAGCGTCTTTCCAGCAGCAGCTTGCAAGCCGTTGTGTTTAGCATCTATGCTCGGTTGAACTCACTGTTTGCCACCTGCTCAGTCCTATACGGCCGACGGACAAAGTTAGCCGCTAGTTAGCAGCTAGCTGGTGAACACAGAGGAGCATTTAGCAGTTAAAGAGTGGAGTATTGCAGGTGGAGAGAAACACAACTCTAATGATTGCTAATGTGGCGCCCTGCATGTGCAAAGTAACAATTGTATGCTAACATGTTAGCTGTATCAAAATGATAAGGCGATAATATGTTGAGGCTAAAACATCTGAACAAATGTGTCTGAGCCGGCGGCTTGCAGCTAACGGCGCTAAAAGTGTGACCAAACGGCAACAGACAGAGCTACCGATGTGGTGGTTATCAGCTGTAGCCATAAGCTAGCCTTTGGGGCACGCTAACGTGCGCTAGCATGCGCCAAAAGCTCACGCTGCCGGCCCGGCTATGTCAACAAAGCACAGAGGGAGAGCGACTTCATTCCCTGCTCGGGTAAACATCACTCCGCTGTATCTCTACGAAGCAAATAGTTGTTTGCCGCAACATTAATGCTCTGAATGTCGAATAATAGAATATGAAAATGCAACACTGAGTGGTCCTCAGTGACACTGATCATTATCAAAAACCTACATCGACACCACATAATAGCCATCACACTTGATTTGAATGACCTTGTCCAGCATCAGATCAGTTTTAAAGCAGGAGGATATTTCTTTGTGGAATTAACAGTAATACGTCCTACAGGTGTCTCGAGAGGACAGGTTTCCCCACTTTTGTGCCGTCTGGTTGTCCTTCTCTGCACGGTGTGGCGTCTCGGTGTCCTTCCACCGGCTCGGTGCTGCTGCTCTCCGGCTGTGACAACCAGCTCTGGAGTGGTAACACTTTTGAGATGTGATTTTGTCTTCTTTATTTATTTATTTTGAACAGTGTGAGATTTACATGGTCAGTGGAGAAGAGCAGAGAGACACTGGGGCACAGATGGCCAGTGGGTAACTGATGAGAGAGAGAGAGAGAGAGAGAGAGAGAGAGAGAGAGAGAGAGTGGGAGGGAGAGAGACAGAATTTGTCCTTGACCTTCACACACTGACTCGATGTGGAGCCCACCATAAGGAAGCCTCCCATCACACATACATTTACACACATGCTGCCCATTCACACCGTCTAATCGGATCTTCACTTCACATTCGCCTCTATTTTATTTCTCCTCTGTTTCTTTATTTCATTCACAGTTTCCGGCTCACGTCCCCCCTGAGGCTGTGGTCACACCTGATCCATCTTTTGGTTGCATTTGCGTTGCCACGGCCCAATTTTATGCAACATCCAATCTCCGCCTCTGTTCGATGAAATCACTGAAGGAGAATAGCATTTTTGATGTTTCAGGCTTTAATGGCGTATCTAAAATACGACATCTCAAATAAAACAAGCTTTATTCTTGCAAATATGTATACAATTTAAGTAACGTTTGCAGTTTCTACGCACAAGTTGGTATTATTTAATTCAAAATAGACTTCCATCGTGCAGACAGGAGACGTCATATTGAGTGTGATCGGACTCAGAGTTACTGTAAACATTCTGTGCTTAAACTCTGGTCTGTGCTGTGAGGAGATGAGTCATATTGAAAAGGCTAATGAGTTCATTTAATCCACTGTGTCTTTCATATCTCTGATGTCATGCTGAGCTCTAGGGCCTAATGTATGGGGACTGTGACTTAGTGGAGAGTTGGAGGAGGGATGAGTTTGTGTGTGTGTGTGTGTGTGTGTGTGTGTGTGTGTGGTATTACAGCGTCAGAGGTACAGTAAGTGCAATAACTGATGATGCAACTGCTAATTTGTGGCCCAGACAGTGAAAGGTGACAAATCATTCAGATGTATATTGTAGTTATCGTTGCTAATAATGTGATCCTACATTCATATGTTCAATTTGAGCTTGTATGAGGGTTTTCCCTTCAGTTTATTTTGCAAAGAAAGCGTATCTCATGCGTTCAATATTTACTGTAGGTTATTGTGATTCTGTCTTGTTTGAACTTTAGCAAAAGTTTCCTCTTTACTGGCCAGAGTTTCAAATTACTCCATTTGTCTGATTTAGAACAGATTACACATTACTTTTTGAGGCGTGGGTACGATCTGCACAAAACCTAATTTACTGCAGAAGTGAGCTCAATCCAAACATACTGTTATCAGTGTTCCTTTCAAAAACTCCTAAAAGAGATTAGCTTCTCAAACGCAGCACACAACACTGACCTGTAAGTTACATAACGCAACATGACCCAGCTTCCCCTGCTTTTATTCTTCCCTTACTCTGCTTTGTCTTTATCCTTTTTCACCTTACCGCCAGCACTATCTCTCCCTCGCACACACACACAACACACACACACACACACACACACACACACACACACACACACACACATATTCACTCTCAGACCGTCACTGTCTCTCTCGCTTGCACTTCTCATGCACTTCTTAAAATCTCTCCAAACTGGATTTTTTTCCCCCGCCTCACTAGTCCATTTTTGTCTCACACACACACACACACACACGCACACACACACACACACACACACACACACACACACACACACACACACACACACACACACACACACACACACACACATTGTTTCCTCTTGTACAGCAGCAGTATAAAGCTTTTTTTCCCACTGACATACAAAAACACACACACACACACACACACACGCCTACACACCTGTTTTGCTCTTCTCACTTATTGGGTGGGTACGGTGGTGAGAAAACACATGTCAGCACACACAGGGACACACACTGTAGTCCCATTACTTCTTATGGGACGGCCTCCCTCTGTTTGATTAAGGACTAGCTTTGGGAGGCATTTGCTGACTGACCTGGCCACACACACACACACACACACACACACACACACACACACACACACACACACACACACAGACCAATACAGTGGTGATTGGATGAGCGCATATCCCTGGCCCAGGCACCACGGTCTCCCTGGAGCCGCCTGCCAAGAAGTGATGTCACCATTTGTGTTCAGACACATCTCGTCTCTCCCTTCGACAAGGGCAAAGCACAAAGTGTCTCTCTCTCTCTCTCTCTCTCTCTCTCGGTCACACACACGTTCATCCGCTGTCGTAGCTTCCTGGCATCAGCGTCTATACGTACATGCTGGCGCGTGAGAACACTGGTCCAAAGTGTGTCCTTTCTTTACCGCTCATGTGGTCGCCGTTGTGGTGTTTGTTTCGCCTCACTTCCTGTTCTGCTACACGTCTACGAGCACTTCAAAAGACCACGCCGCCCCGGCCGAGCTCAATTTTTAACCTCTAGTTCTGCCCTCGGGTTAAAAACAAACCGCTCAAGCTGTCTGCTGTGGGAGCAGTGGGAGCGTAGGGGGTCAGAAAAGTGACCTTGTGGCTGAATGGTCTTTAGTTTGACCGACTGGCGCGATGAGGGTGGGCAGAAGCTTTAGCGCTCAACGGCGCCGGCTGCAGCCTTTAGTCAGCACGAGAGTTTTGAGGCTTTTTGCAGTCACACCTGCATCGGCTTTCCTTAAAGTTCGTTGTGCTATTTGAGAGTTATTTGTGCAGCAGCGAGCCTCAAAAGCAGCTCTAATTTAAAATCTTCATCTAAATGCACAAAACTTGCATTCAGAAAATGGGCCTTTTTAAATGAGCCGTCAGGATTTCCAGAAGGTTGTGATGTCACTGGTAGAAGTGATGCGAAACACATGCAGTAGGTTCCTGTGTACATTCCTACAGACAGTATGAGAAAAATAGTTGTTTTTTTTTACCTTAAATCATAGAAACAATCACGTTCTTGTAGGAACCCAACACACAAGTACATGGTTTTGCATTGAGTAACAGACGTTCCTTTTTCCTACATAAATGGATGAGTCACGGTTGTAGAAGAAGAATAGTTCACTCGTGTCAATGGAATAGACAACTGACAGTTCATTGAGTGATGTGAACAATTCAATCAGCTTCCATCGTCTCACTTTTATGCTGAAAGGGCATCTTACAGCACTTTATCCATGATAAATAAAGGGTAAAAGTCCCGTGAGTCCACTTCTCTTCCTCATATACTTAATGCACAGTCACCAGATGCTACCACTGTACCACAGCCTTAAATCTTTCATACCAACTCTGCATCTTAAACACCTGTGAGCCAAGTCTCGGGTACAGTATGTGCTTCCACGTTGATATTTAAATGCCAAGCGGTGCAGCATATGTGAGGAGATGTATCTGTGAGGAGGCTGACATTTCTGAGGAGGAGAGCGGGCGTAATGAGAGGAAGTGGAAGGAGGGGGTGGGAGGGATATAAGTGTGGAAGCATGGACGCACATAAGTTATGTGAGTGTGAGAGCATCTGCGGGTGTGTGTCTTTACACGTGAATGCCGATGTGCGAGTGACTGGAGCGGTAGAAACAGAGGGCATCGGTAATAGAAGTCACGCATGTCTGAAGAACACACGCTCGCTACTGAATGTGTAAGCTGACAGTTTGCCTTTTGTTGATGCGATTATATATTATTGAAAACATGTGAACGCAGTTGAATCTTTGAGCCCAAGCCAGCTCAGCTGTCACCATGTTGAGAGCCGTGTAGAGGCAATCCCTATATGCCTTTGTACCTTTAGTAATAATGAAAAAATCAAAGACATGCAAATTACTTCTCCAGAGACAAATGTGTTACTCATTTGCAAACACTGAATAATGGATTTTTAATTTCTTTTCATAAAAAAAGATCATACTTAAAGATATTAAAACTATGAAATATTGATGCATACTATGAGCAGTAAGAATAGCCTCAAACCAAAAATGCCATTATCATATAACCATAGTGGATCATCTATCCATAATGTGTACTCAACTGACGGAAGAGATGAGAGCAGGAAGTGGATGTCTGGATGCAGGACAGGAGGCGGAGCTAAAATAATGCAACATAATAACACTCATAAGGCGTATTGTGTGACATTAGCAGCTTCAGCCTGAAGATTTTGGCATTTGTCTTTCAAAAGTCTTGGCTGCATTTTTGTGTGGCCCTTGGGACCGTTTTTAATGTAATAAACAGATCCAGACATTGAATATATTGTGCAGTTGCATACTCATATATTCTATGAGTAGCTATATTCTTAGTATTGTAGCTATATTATATAGAGTAGCAATAGCTATAGCTATATTATATTCTAGCTATATTATATTCTATATTAGCAATATTATTGTGTAGCTACTCATACATTATATATATGTGTAGCTTATAAATGTTGTGCAGTTACATATATTGTTGCGTGACAACCGCATGTCTGTGCCTTTGCCCTCAGAGGTGAATTGCGTTTGTGCTTTTCTTCCGCCGGGTGATTTTGTCCTCTCCATCCTCTCTCCATCCTCTCTCCATCTCTCCACTCTCGTCCCCTGTGGACGGGGCCGCTCCCGTCCACCACCACACACCAAGCACTTACAAGACGCACATATGCTGAGGAAGAAGAGGAGGAAGAAGAGTAGGAAGAGGAAGGCGAGGGGCTGTCTTTAGAAAACAGAGTGCAAAGTTTATCCAGATAAAATAAAGTTGAGCAATTTGGCCAATTTGGTTGTTAAAAACCTGTCGCAGCTGGTTTAGCGCCCGACCTGAGAACCACATTGTCATTCAAACGAGATCAGTGGAGCGTCCTCAATTCAGCCGCCTCGCTACAATGCTTTTGTTTGTTCACTCTACACTGCAATTATTCACTCGATCCTCTGGCATTGTGTTCCGTCCGCTTGGTGCCCGTGTAAGCAGAGTTTTTAAATGTCCAACTGATCTAACATGCTCTTTTCCTTTCCTTTTTTTTCCCCTCCTCCACTGCGCTTGCTGCCTCTTCATTGGATCGCGGCCCTCCCACAGGTAAATACCTTTCCCTTTTTATTCATATAGAGTGCAGAGGAACCACACACAGGTTAAGGTCTCCTGCTTTTTATACCTGATCCCGAGGCAAAGACACATTCTGTATGGCGGTTGGCAAAGCACTTGCACCTCAAGGTCCACTTGTGAGCTTTTCATTATATCACACGGTCTTCATCAGCAGATGGAGTTGGCTCAGCTGTCGTGGCACTTAATGGACCTTCCCTCCGAGGTTTCTGAAAGAAAGAGCTTGAAGTACATTCCTGACCTCGAAAACAGTCGTTTTTCTTTACAGAAACCATTGTCTATTAATCGCTGCCCGAGCTTTCGATCACATCGCATGATCTTCACCAGCGGACATAAAACTAGCTCCAGAATGAATGCGCTTTAAACCCCGAGAGTGAACTTTGAAGCTCAATTTCTTTATCCCCCGTTTTACGCTGGTGTGTTCATCCATCAAATCGCCACGTGGCAGATCTGGGGTCAGGTAGCACTCAAGCATGGAATATTACAGCGGCCCAACGTCTCATTTTTTACTCAGTGGCTCATTAACAAGTTAATCCAAGCTTAGTGCTCGCCATCCCGTCTTGTTTAATCCATCTGAATAGGAAGTGACTGTGTTGGCGGCCAAATGTAACGGGACATGCTGAAATAGGGATAAAATCTCTATACTGATACACAACAAACACATTTACACACACTTTTCTGCACACATCACTCACTGCCCATTCAATACCCGTTGAAGCTAAAGCCTCACCTAGTCCAGGTTGCTCCTTCGCTCCTCCCGCCAGCCCACAGGAGCCCCATGGAGACACTTTGATTTGAGAAATTGAGTGCAGTGAGTTCGGCATCTCATTGCTGCCTTAACTTGAAGTGGGATGGGAACCGGGGCTTCGTCTCCACATCCAATATCAAGTCTTTTTTTTGGGCCTTTTAAGGCCACAGCGCTGTGTGCATAAACTGCCTCTTACTTTTGCGACGGAGGCTCAGCGGTGAATATAAAACTGCACTTTACCGGCAGCAGATACCCCCAAAACGATGAGCACGCGTGAGTGCAGTGAGGGAGAGCTGGCTGGTTTCCCAGAGCTGTTTTTAAGTCTTCAAGATAAAGTCTCATGTCAAGTCTTGGAGGACAAATGATGAGTCAAGCCCCGGGCGTGCATTAGCACACTGCAAGTCAAGATGCAATCTCCTTCAGGTCTCTGAGTTCATTGATCGGGATTATTAATGGCTGGAAACAGGTCCGTTCTTCAGTGACTTTTATTGGAGATGGAGTAAATGTGAATGTGTGTAAAAGCAGGATTTAAATCAGACTTTCCGGGAGTAAGGAACACATCGGGATTAACAGCCGTGTTCGGTCTGGATGGAAGACATTTAATACATGACCCCACAGCTCCCTTAAGAACATTGTGCCCGTGCTGTACAATAGCAAGGAGCTGTGAAATGTCACACAGCTAAAGGTTACTTCCTACTTCATTAGTACCCAGGGGAAGAAAAAAAGACCATTCCTGCGTTCTGAGAGAGCAAGTTGCAGTGGTCAGTGGGCCAAGGACAGTGCACGTCTGAGATAAGGTGAGAGGGATGCGGGAGTGATTAATTATAGCAGTAAATAATGTGGTGAGACTGTGGGGGAGGGGGGATTGCAGACAGGATGCACGCTCAGACCCATGCATGCAAAGTGTTCACATCCTTTACTTATTGATATCTACTGAATATTCAAAATCTTGAAAAATACATATATTTCCAAAATGCACAACCGCAACAGCATCACAGCCCCGCCTCCGCCAGAGGAGGACCGGTCAGGGCTGCGGAGCTCATTTCTTTTTGGGGACCCGGGTTGCACATTCATGATTGGAAGTGCCAGCTGCAGCCGGCTCCGCGCCGCCCCCGTTGAGAGGGATTATAGTAGCTGCTGTAATTTGCTGCTCCGATAGGGTGCCGCCACCTTCCCCTTTTTTTCGAGAGCCGCTCATGTGAACTGTGGGTTTGGAGTGCGAGAAGATGCTTTGTGTTCCGACGCGATGCCGAGTGTCTCATTGATCGTAGAGAGGCTTTGCACACACACACACACACACGTGTGCAGGCGGCGAGGCTTCCTGTCCGGATGAAGAGAGTGAGGCTCAGGACCGACTCATCAGAAAGGATGGATAGCAGCGATGAAAGTGCAAAGGGACACGCTGAGGTGCATCCACCTGTTGGTATTAAATCCATAACAGCAGGAGGATCGATCATAAATGGGGTTCACACTCTGGGTTTTCCTCTTTCAAAAATCTGAAAATATTTTTGTGTATATATATATGTATTGTATATTGCGTTACAGCCTAAATATATCTGCTTTTTTTTTAAATACACATCCCCAGCCATATGTGCTTTCAATTATTAGTTATTTTTATTTCGGCCAAAAAGCAACACAGTACATATAATGTAACAATATACATGACAAAAATCAGAAATCTGTCCCCTGCATCTGTTTGGCCACCTGCTGCAGTACAGTTATTATTTCTCTTGTTGTGAGATTCTGCCACCTCGTGGCCAAACCAGGTAGCACAGCCAACAGGGATACTATTAAAGGAAAAGCCCCCCACACTCCAGTACCGTTAGTTATTTAATAACAATTGTGGATTTTATCTACTCAGGACCAACAGCAGACACACAGAAGATAAATAATGGATACACTTATAGTCAGCTGGTTTTAGTGGCCATACATTTCCATGTAGAAGAAACAATATAGGTTTAATTCTCTATCACACTGTTATATAAGGCGATATAAAACATGTTCTATAAATTACGTCGGGGAGCTGTTTAAAGATTAAATAACCACAACAGAATGTCTGCGAAATCTCTGATAGTTGACAAAGTCCTATAGCTTCTATCAGCAAATCTCATTTGAATATATTGTGTTTATCACAATACAAATTAGAATATATTGTGTTTATATATTGTGTTTATCAACACAATCATAATGATGTTTCACCATAAAAACTAATAATTCAAGGTAATAGATACCGAAGGTTACAACAATGTTCCATATTCAATCAGTAGCTCTTTGAGTTTGAGTTTTTTGTTTTTAAAGGCCTCAGACGCAGTAAGAGTTGCGGTTGCATGTAACACTTGTCTTGGTCCAGGAGATGGTGCTATGGTACAAGAAGTCTATTCAGTTTAGTTAACCCTCAAGCTCCTTATTTACCGCCTCCTTGTCTCCACATCCACCACGCTGCACGCAGACCTCTGCCCGTTTATCCCCTCCAAAACCCAATAAGATGTCTCCAGCAGTCTTTAAACTGATCCATTGCTCCTGCCTGCAGAAGTCAGATCTCCTGAATGGCCGTGTTGACCTCGGGCGGAGCACATTCAAATCCGTTTTGATGCCAAATTACAGACGCTGTCTCAGATGCTCGACGTGCCGCCTTGTTTTCTGAAGCTTTAATTTGTTTGCGCTGTCAGGGGCCCAATTAAGGCGCGTGATCAAGTGCGGGTCTCCGCGGGTCGCCGGCGACAGGCCAGAAGACAAAGTGCTGTGTGTGCACACCCTCGGCGGATGGATGGTCTGTTTGGGGACAGTGTGTGTTCTCCCCGCTAAAGCAGTTGGGACAGCTTTCACTCCCATCCATCACCTCCGCCGTGAGGATTTGGCCTTTAGAGAAGCCGTCTGTCCGCCCTGTTAATGAGGTTGTGAGGGATTCTCCTGCACACTAACTTTTCTTAAAGTTGCATGGAAGAGTTTCCTTTTGCTTCCTTGCAGCATAATTCTTCCATAAAGTATTAAACACATTTCCAGGTCTTAATTGAACAAGATCACTCGTCACATTTTGGTGCGTGATGTGGATTTATGAACCGTTTGGCCATTTTTCTAATCCAGTACCATGAGTTTGCTCCGTTTTAGCCTCTTTTTTTCATTACCATGAGAACTTTAACCTTATTTCCTTTGCTCCTTTATTGGATTACTTATTAATGAGTTTCCGGGAGCAAAAGTGCTGCAGAAATGATATTCCGGGTCCCAAAAGCATGGTTTGTTGTTATCTGTGAGCCGCAGCAGTATTCTTCATGAGGCCGGGGCGGTAATGAGAAAGTTATGAGATTGCCCCCCCCCACCCCTTCACTCGCCCTGCTGGAAACAACTGATGAGCCTGAACTTGCAAATAAAGTAAAAACAATCAGGGGAGAAGGTGGGAAGGAGAGCGATGCACACACAGACACATACACACACATATATTTATATATATATATACACCAAATAAAAAGAGATGAGCTCGTACACAAGATTGATTGTGTCAATATCCACTTCATTGCTACGGCGCAATATTTCTCCACTTAGCTTTCCTCCTTCACACTCAGCCTTCAGCTACAGGAAGAAAACTCCACTGATGATTGAAACTTGTCCACTTTCTATTTCTAATTCAAATGCTAATGGGACCAGTTAGGATTTACTGCGTTCAAATGGTTTTAAAAATCGATTATAAGGCGTCAATTGGATTTTTTTCCCCACTGTAGAGGCGACACTTTATGTTGATCTCAGGCTTGTCAGTCGACATTCGACACATTTGTGCCATTTTGTATGTTTCTCCGCAAATCCGCCACTCTGTGTTCGGCACACAGACCGAAGCTAAAAGTCATATCTTACTTACTTTTCGTTATCATGCGATGCGGGTTGATTCTTCAAAGATATTCTTGTTATGTCACACATGTGCTGTCTGCCCGGAACAAACGATACAACATTTTTCTCTTTAAATCCAGGAGTTCTTAGAGTCTTTTCTTGCTGATCTCACTATTGAAATGTTTGGAAATACTGGATTTTAGGGAAACAATTTGATATTTGATACAATGCGATGCAATCAGCAGCTGGATAAGAGTTGAACATAACATGTTGCAAATATACAAATGTACAGAGAGCCGAGGCCACAACTGGGACCAAGCTGTAATTTGCTTGCATGAAAAGCAGCTCAGAGAAGAAAGTATGCAAAGGGCGGTTGTTATTTATCCACGGCAGTTACGTTACTCGGTTACCTTGTTACCTTGTTTCCTTGTTACCTTGTTACCTTGTTTCCTTGTTACCTTGTTACCTTGCATCGTGCATTTCTGCAAGCGTCTTACCAGGCTGTTATGAAAAGTATTCATGAAATGTATTTCTGGTGTTTTGCAGCAACATAAAATGTCCCAAATGTTCCTGCCGACTGGGTTCTGAAAAACATGTTTCTTCTTCTCTCTCTCTTCCGGTGTGAAATATCATAAAACGATCATTCCTTGTTGCGAGGGCGTTTCTGGACGACGCCACCGATTACAGTCTTAGTTTTGACAAAGGCCGGTTTATACTCACAGATTCCTGGCTCCTTTTCAGAGATCAAGAAACACACCGGGGACTTGATCCCGGCAAGATTTTGAGATTAACAGTTATAATGAAAGGGTCACGTCTCACTGTTTCACTGTTGTGTTCACATTGTGTTATAATATGGACACACATGTGTGCACAGACAGTCGCTCTGCATCATTTTGTTATGGACTCCATTTGAGAGGCATCAGCCACCCACTCAGAGCACTGCGGACTGACAGTCTGTGTGTGTGTGTGTGTGTGTGTGTGTGTGTGTGTGTGTGTGTGTGTGTGTGTGTGTGCATGTATAAGTGCTCATTAAACCTTAAAAATGACTCCTGTTAACCTGTCAGCCAACCCACATCACTATCGATGCTCCCAGAGCTGACACAGGAAGGGCCTGTTGGATATTGATGACTTTGTTGTCGAGGAGGGTAGCTTTTTGTGTGTTATATCTTTGTGTTTGTCATGTTTGTGTAGAGTGACGGGTGGGGTCTGTTATCATAGTTCTCTTTTAGGGAATCCCTGTCTGTCTGACTGAAGCAGACTCCTCCAGATCTTTGTAAGCCGCCATCAGCTTATTCTTCTACGAGAATAGAACAGTTCCTCGTAATGTGCCTCCATTCCCTGACGCACACAAAGATGGCAGATGGAAATGAAAGTTGCTTACTCTTCCAGTTCCCAGCTCTATTTGGGTCAAGATGAAAAAAAGAGGCATCCTGAGAGATCTGGTCACGGTTGTACGGTTGTACGGTTGTACGGTTGTGCCTGTACTTGTATGTCTACAAGTACAGGCATGCTAGCTGCTCTGTAAGGCGGCACATGCTCACATAGGCATGCTAACATGCTTACTGAGACAATGCAAGCATGTTAATGTTTGGCAGGTGTAATGTCTACCATGGTCAGCTTTTGAGGCTAGCACGTTAGCATGCTAACATGCTCACTGAGACAACACTAGCATGTTGATGTTTGGCAGGTGTAATGTCTACCATGGTCAGCTTCTGAGCTCGGCACGTTAGCATGCTAACGTTTGCTAACGGGTACTAGAGCTGTAAGCGGTAAGTAGAGCTGAGGCTGATGAGAATGGAATTTGTTCGTAAACAGAAGTACACAAATACAAAATAAATGTTTACCTGTCAGCTGTTCACCGAAGTCGCCAGGACACATCTTCTGAGGACCATGAATGTCAAAAGTCGGTCAATTCATTCCTTCAAGTAGCTCTTGAGTTTTTTCACTGAATAGGTGAAAACTTAAGCCTGGTGGTGGCGCTAGAGAAAAAGTCACAAGATCAAAGTCAGTGGAATGTATCCTCTATGGACCATGAATATCTCTCATGGCAATCCATCTCACAGTTATTGAGATATTTCAGTTGTTGAGCCAAATGCCGTCCCCAGAGCCGAGCCGCTCGGCTTCCTTCTGTGATGTAGAAGTAGGGAATCGTCTCAAAAGAGATGCAAACTGGGTCCTGTGCACAAAAGAAATCCTTCTGTTTAAGTCCCATGAGGTTCCAAGGCATATTCATAAAAGGAGAATATAATCAAAATGTAATTTGGTGCTAAGTGCTAAGGGTAATGCTTCAAGTAAATGTTCCACCGATTACATTTTGGGATGAACCTCTTGTTTGAAATGTGTTGATCGCATTTTGCTCATGAAATGAATTTAACTGCATCTTGGTGTTTTTCATCAGAGGATACCGGTGAACGTGGTATTTAAAGAAAAACAAACAGAGTCAAGCTGCAGTCAAGCTGCGTTAGGAACCCTGCAATAATGTTCTTCATCATACACAGAGCCAAAAATTCCTCCTGACAACACTGACCCAGCAGCAGGTTTGGAGCCGATACTCAAAATGACTGGACGCAACATGAATGATGCAATGTTTGACATCATCTGTTTTTATATTTCTCGAGCCGCTAATGCGGTTTGCAGACCGAAATTCTCCTCACATTAGCAAAAAAACATTTTGGAGATCACATTAATTCCCGAGTATGTGACTTGAAGATTGTATCTAGGCCACATGCATGACACACCTGTCAGTCAGTTTAGTTTTACAGTTCTCTTTGTGTGGTTACTAAGCTGTTTGTGCATCCCGAAAAAAAGCTCCAGGACATTCTAATAAAAACTGCACAGCCAACTAGCGAGAATGAGATGTGGGCGGTTTCACATCGGAGCTCTTCATTTTGTGACTCAGCCCTTATGTATGACTTGTTTCATGTTTTGTTTTAATCATGCACAAACATTGAAATAGCTGCTTAAAGTAGGAGTGTTGTGGTGCTTCATTGACATTAAATCCGTATGCAGCAGCTTTGAGCAGTGCAGAGAATGTTTCCTGTGATAAAGATGCTCACAGTTTGCCGCGGCGCCGTCCGACGGTTGTTTAAACATACCCACTTCCCTTCGCTGTCTTTTATTTACTCCTGTAGATACAATAGGACTTTCTAATTAACTCGTACAGTTAGTTATTGATCCATGAGCAGATTCATGTCCGCGTGCAGAGCGCAGAGGAGAAAGAAGCTCGTCGGTCCAGAGATTTGACTTCCTCGGCTCCTATTTCCTCAAAGGAAATGGCAGTCAGTGTATGCACATGATTAACTACACTGGAAACTATGATTGACAGCTCACATACCCGAGTCAGCATGTTTCTTTAGAACTGCTGAGCACGAGAGCGCACGCCATCGCGATGCAACCAAACGCCACACGTTTGTAATGCAACGCCAGTTCGCTCGGGGATGATTGAAAACCTGCTTCGCCCCGCTCTCCGCTCGCTTCGGGTTGATTACTTTCCCCGATGGACTCTCCAAGAGCATCCTGGAATCGGCTTTGTCTGTGTTATCTCCTGTATGAGTAAACAAATAACTGTCACCAGAGGTAGTGTGGGAGGGGGGGAGCTAAATATACAGTATGAGGTGTGATTGGGCCAACCGGAAAACAGGCATCTTTTGATATTAGATTTTGTTTCTGCAGAATGGGATTTTAAAATCTTTAATATTACGCTTGTTTTGCACACTGGATTTAAATATTTATCGTCTGGTTGGGGATCACCAAAAGAAATATGCAGCATTTCTATCAGTAAAACATTTCCACATCATTTTTTTAATTTTTCTATACATTTGTGGGAAATAAGCATTATGTAATTTACATGCACTCTAAGCATCACAGTTGATCCCACTTGCTAAACTCTCCACAAACACAAAACATCCATTGTAGCCATACTTTCAAAGATTTGAAATGCAAATTCTGTTGTTTGGGACTCTACATACAATTCAGGCTCTTTGCATGAAAAGGCATTAGAGCATTAGAGGTGGTTTAGAGACCCGAGGAGTGGATGAAAATGAATGGTCAAGGCGTTTCGCTCTTCTTCGTCATCCTCTGTCAGTCATCGTTGAAGTGGGCTCAAGAGTTCAGTCAACCTCAACGGCCAAACCTCAGTCCCTCCTGCACTCGAGCCCCATTTCCTGTATTTATACCAACAATACTGAAGCATAAGAGCATTTTCAAAATGGCAACCAACTGACACAATCTCCGCTTCGAGACTAACTTCCAAGGGACGAGATGTCAAAGGCGGTTTCAGCTTCCTGTACAGCTTTGTTGAAAACATATCGACTGTTAAGAGGACTTGGAATTTCCCACAGGGTGGCAAGCAATACAATGAGTTAGACTGCCTCGGTAACTAAAATGAATCAATCTCCTCTTTTCTTACTCGTGGCGCTGATATCTTACACGGCCTGCCTTGAATTCTTGCGGATCAAAAACGGAAAATAATGATCCCATGGATTTCATCATCTGCCTATTGCATGGAAGAAATCGCGAGGTCGAAAAAGATTGCACAAGTCAGAGCTTTAAAGTGACCACATAGACAAAAGGCAGCGGACTCAGAGGACCAGAACCTTAAGGATGCCGTCAGAGGAGCTGTGGAAAATTCGAGACCTGCATTATTTGCATACCTGCTTGTGAGCTTGTGGTTTTCTGGCAGCACTGAGGTCTGTGTGGTCCACAAAGCGTGAGCTTGCTCGTGTAAATGTAGCTCATTTGCGCTACTAGTGGTCAAAAAATGCATAGGGTGCCTTTAAAGTCATGTTCAGCCACAGGAAGTGACAAAAAAACTAATCGGTATGTAACCATAACGCTGCGTTAACTGCTGTCGCTCTGCCAAAAACAACAGACCAAAATATTCAACATCTCTTTGTCGACCGTTTTAACAGATTGGCATTGCTAAGCAACAGCTTGGCTCAATGTTTACTTCCTTAACCTTATGTCGTTCACATCCACAGGAAATAAGCGGCAACGGGTTTTGGAATATTTAGTTCCCCACTCCGAGCACGACCTCGGAGCAGAAATCAGATTTTCTTTTCGGTGTCCTTTTGAAATCCAGCAGCACCACCGGCTCTCTGCGTCTGTTAACGGGTCAGCAGACTGCCCCTTACTGACTGACCTCGCTGCTAATCGAAGCCGCTGATGTACGAGGTCTCTGGGGTTCGTGCGTATAGATATTATGTTCAGTTGCTGAACTTTGCTTTCACAAACCTGCGCATGCAGCAAACAATACTTCTCTCCACAAGCAGCATGCCAGCACCCACCTCCTCCTGCTCTGGCAGCTTATTCTCTCACTGTATGTGCTGCACTGTGGACTCTATGACCTCAGGGCAGAGCATTTTTTTTTTCCTCATGCACATGCATAAGCAGATATTTTTTTTGAGTTATTTGGGCATTCAAAATGATTTGCAACACCATATTCTGTAATAGCACAACAGGCTAAAGTCATAGAAAGTGTAATTTGTTACTCTTTTTGAAAGTCTTCTTGCATACTTGCATGTTACAAGAACATATTCATAGAAACAACTCTAAAATAACATATATATATTTGCCAAACATCGATTATTATATTGAATACAACAACAACAATGTGACTATTAGGCAAGGCTTTTTGAAGGCCTGCTAAAAAGCTTCCCCGCTCCACCAACATTTTGTCCCTGGAGTCACGTCTTATCGACTGCTTGAGGTTGCACACACACACACACACACACACACACACACACACACACACACACACGCACACACACACACACACACACACACACACACACACACACAGCTGGCAGATGTTACAGAAAAACATGTTGAGACACTTGCTGTTTGGGCAGAATTAGGTGCTGCTCTCTAATTATCACAGCAAAAGCAATTTTAAAAAACCAATAGCAATCAAAAGCTCAATTATGTCTGAGAGCACTTGAAGAAATTAATATTCTGGTAATAACGATGGGGCAGTTACCGTATTTATGGGACAAAGACCCAATTAGGCAGCGACAAGTCTGATAATGGAAGGCGGCAGTGTTGTGGAGCCCTGGAGAGGCCCTTCAGCTGGAGACTGAAGTGTACAACACAAAAGTTACATCGAGGATACGAAGAAAAAACCACAAGCGTTCCGACACAAAAACTTTCAAGACTCTCCGAGCAGCGAGAAAACACTTTTCTTCAATGGTTTGTCCTCAAAAATGTCCTATTTCTTCACAAGTATGCGGGGATACAGTGACGCCTGCTCTTGATGCTCACATATCCTTGTCTCTCTCTCTGTAGTCGGACTCAGATTTGCCACTTGCTTCGGCTGACAATCGCGCTCTTCGGGGAGCTCTGGAATACAGTAGCACATGACAACACGTGTGTGTGTGTGAACAGAGCATGCTAATTCCAACATGCCACCATCTCCACCCCCCAATCCTGCGGCCCCAAGGTGATTCATCATGCGCCGCATATCACATTATCACATGTGCAGCCAGAGCTGGGGGGGACAGCTGCAGCAACCTGCGATAGCTGGAGACGAGATATTAAATCGGCGCTGTGCGTTATTGATCTATTCTTAGCGCATTTTCATGATCCGCGACATGGAAAACATGTGCAATGAATTTTGCGGCGCCGTTATTTTAATGCGATTAGAGGTTCTTTTTTTGAGTGCGAAATTTCATTTAACGTTCGGTTGATCGACTGGGAATTAATTAACATCCGTTGTGTTTTTAATTATCCTCATCTTTGTGAATTAAATGTATTTGAGTTGTGTGGTGTTTGCCGAACAATTAGGGAAGACTTGCACTCGGACATTTTGTCAATCAAAAGAAGTATTATTTGTAGAATAATGACAGGTTAATTAGTGATAGAAATAATCCGCAGTTTGCCGCCTTGTTGGATGAGATCCACTATTTATATTCAAGAAGAGGGACATTGAAGCTATTTTTCAGGCAACGTGTCATAAATGATTTGCATTAAAACTTACTACAAGGAACATCAACTTCTTGTCGAGCACCAGAGTCCCTTTTAGAAAAACTCTCAAATACTGCAGTGGGGTCTGACAGTCCTGGTTCTGGACCAATAGAAACAGCCAATCTTCCCGCTGATGGTGTCGTTCACTTATGAAGGTCATACAGAGGCATCGGTATTACATTGCGACTGTTTCATAACCAGTTATAAGTTCCTCGTCGTAACTTTAAACCAAACTGCCATATTTACCACCCCGAGCTTTTGTTCCATTTGACAGTTTGAGTTCCACGTTTGTATGTTTTGTCTCCGTGTCAGGAGGACAGCCTGTCATGACTCACAAAATAATTGCTTCCTGTCATCTCATTTGTCCCCAAGATTTCATGTATCTAAACATTTTCTGTTGTCTTCACTGAGAAAAAAAAAGACCATGTTGCGACAATGTTATGTTGGTGCAATATAATTTGCATTTTTCAAACATAAAAAGAGTGTATTCAAAGCTGCAGCAATCTGCCACTTTGGTTAATGCCGGCCCATCTCCTAGCTGCTCTGCACCGGTTAAGCTTCCTCACAGAGTCTTGCAAACAGCGACGGACAAATCCTCTTTACGAATGCACAGAATGTTCCTCTTCTGCTCCTTGTTTGCAGCTCATTTGCAGTTTAAGTGGTTGTTTGACCAAACAGCCTGTCACAAGCCTACAAAGTGTGTTTGTTGCATACAGTGCACACAAAAACACACAAATACACACATGCAGGGTAAATGAAAACGTGTGATTTACATAAACATCCTTGGGTTAGCACAAACGTGGTAGCCGTCATGTGTGGCCTCATACTCCCATTTCATTATTGCTGTGGGGTCAATGCAAAGTGTTGAAAAGTGTTCTCACTCAACAGCATGAGGGGAATTCTTATCATCTCCTGAACAAGAGCTCTCTGAGCAGTGTCACGCGTTCCCACCTAAATGCACATCAGCATTGCTCCGCAGAAAAAAAGAAAAAAACAATACACGGACGCTTCTCAAATCCCTGATCTACGTATCGCCGCTGCTACCGTCCGATCTATCTGTCGAAGGCCGTCGCAGATTAGGAGCGCGGACTGATCAAACACAGGCCTTCAAACCAAAAATCAATTTGTTTGAGCTCTTTGATTGATGAAAAAGGACAGTGTGTGTGTTTCTTCTTAAGGGATTTGGCCTGCATGAAACATGGCCGCTCTCAGGTGTTGGTTTAATGAACATAGTCTCTGCGCAGGCGCAAACCACCTCTCTGGGACCGATGCGAATAAGCACTTTGATGAAATATTAATTAGAAATGTATTTTTTTCATTCTTTTATACCCTACTTTGATCAAAAATTCAAGATTGCTGTTTAATTTGTGCAATAATAACCCTGTTTTGATGAATATAAAACCATTCTTTAACTGCATTGGTCTCACGACTCACATGTGATGCTCACATGCGATGCTCTGGCAGCTTTGGAAATGCTGAAAGACAAAGAGTGGTGTCGATCAGCGGATTGAGAGGCTCCAGGCCAATGAGCACTCGGGAGCACTAAGCCATGCCCACTGCACATCTGTACCGTGACGTCAGAGCCCAGTGCGCTGCAGCACACGGGCTCGTCCCTTTATGTGACCGATGTGCAGGAGGGCTTAGTCGCCCCTGATGGCAGAGATCCTGCACGTCCACAGTCCCGCTCGGCCGTGATGCTGCAGCAGGTCGGGGAGCAGATTGCTGCCAAGGGAAAAGGACACAGAGCAGCAGAGAAGCTGGAGACAGCAGAGGATGTCTCGCTGTGCAAGAAAGGCTGAAGCCGCGGCGCTTTATTCTTTTGAAACTCGTAATAATACCTCCAATTTGTCCCAGTGTACCGATAGCAATTGAACACTACAATGAACACTACAATTGAACACTATTGATTTATTTAAAGGAACACAGCAGTGTTTTAGTGCTTTAATAACATAGTCTCTACATGTCTGGTATTTATGCCCTTTTGGGAAGATGTTGAGAAAACCCAAAAGTATGTTTGTGACTTAAAAGAACCCCTGAAACTAAAACAGCGTTTGGTGTTTTATTTCGGAAGGTAAAATCGGCCGACGTGCATCTCTTTTACATCTTGAGTGTGATGGCCTTGAAGCAGGTGGCAAGAACATGGAAACAGTCAAATACACAACAAAACTAAATCCATGGCTTTCAACAATACAACACAATTGTGGACATGAATAAGGTTAACCTTTCCAGACAGAGATCTTATCATATTGAATAAGATTCACACCAAAGATAGAAGTACGATGGTATTTTCAGCCCAAGATTGAAATAAACAAGCACCCAATGCCCCTCTCCAAAAAATACCATAATTATCAATTTAAAGGTATAAAAAGTGCAATGAGCATTGTAATAACGTACTGAAAGAATATTTTTGTTTATGTATTTGTGGTATCAATTCAGTTCCCAGCATGCATTTCTCTGGAAGAGATACAGAAAAACAAACAAACAGGATGATTATTACACTGGTGTGGTCCTTTCCTTTAATGAATACATAGCATTGTTCCTGGACTCCTTATGTGAGGGTGAGCCCACAGCAAATACTTGGTTTGATAAACAGTCGGTGTGAGCGGCCTCAGCTCAGTCGGGCTAATGGGATCTGCTGCTCCACAGCTGGAAATGCTGTTAACCTGCGATGTAAAGAGCAAATACTTTGAAGTCTCCCACAAGCCCAAATCCCTGCCGAAGAGGGTGAGGCGAGCTGTGAGTTCAACCCACTCAGCTTAATCGAGCTCACTGAGCTGTGTCTAACAAAGCGGAATCAGACCAGTCAGCTTGTGGTCGTTCCTATAGCGACTAAACTAGATGAAGAAACGCTAAACACTTTGCTTTCTGATCCAATTATCACATTCCACCTAATCGGGATGTTAACTTGAGTGCCGGCACCCAGTCTGATGTAACACAGACATTTTCACGGAAAATTCACAGAACTTTTCTATTTAAAAAAAATATTCCTCTTTCGGTAGCTTGGACGGAGAATTGGATTAAACTATTCAGCCAATGTGGATTACTCATGAAAAGGCCAGTTGATGAGAGGAAATTGGATGAAAAGTGGAGACGCTGGACAGACTGGATGGAAGTCCGTTAAAGTGGAAGTGCTTTTATTTCATGTACAACTGCCTATAAAAGCTGATTCTATTCAATCGGTGGAAGTAGTTGTATTTCATAGAAACCTTTTAAGTGCGTCAGCAAACTAAAAAGTCAATATAGGAGAACATGGTGGTCTGACACATCTAACTTTATATATAATCTTTCATTTTGTGACCTACATTCCCTCCACTACAAAGGAGTTGGCCTCCTCCCTAAGAGTGAATACACCAGAGCATCTTTCACACAAGGTGTGTTTTTTTTTGGATAACTTCTCATCTTGTTCCACAGAGAAAGTTGCCACAGTTCTAGCGTCCCTCTTTTCCTCCAATCAAAACGTAGCTACACTGCAAAAAAATGATAAAAACCTCTCTGACAACATACAAATCATTTAGTAATCCACTAAAGCAGAATGTATTTACAGCATTCGTGATAGTAACGGTCCCTTCCCAATGCAAATAGTGTCTTTACTAAGTCTAATGTCATTGCCCGGCTTTGTCTCCAATGTGTGTGCTTTGTCAGAATAATCACACTCCACTGGAACACGTGTGTTCACCTGTGTCAATAAACACCGTGGAGCATTTTTCTACAGTGTAAAAAAATAATAATAATAATAATATCGTCGCGTCTCCGGGGCTCCCGGCGTGTTGTTGGCTGAGCCGCGTCGTGATGCTCCAGCCGGTTATTGGTGAAGCTGGAGGAGGAGGAGGAGGAGGAGGAGGAGGAGGAGGAGGAGGGAGGAGGCGATAATCCGCGCGCAGACGGACCCATCCGAGCCGCTGCCAGAGCCGCTTGCAGCGGGCGCCGGGACACCATGGAGCCGCTGTCTCTCCGCGGGGTTTGCTCTCCGGCCGGATCGGAGGAAGGACGCGCAGACTAGTCACCTGCACGCGAGAGAGGGAGCGGGTTGGGGGGGGGGGGGGGAGCTGCAAAGAAGAATACCGGAGACTTGCCCCTTTGGTTTCCCCTACGGATCTCTTTTCACCCGGAGCGTTGCTCTTTTTTTTAATTTTTTTTTACCGGAGGTTTCCACCATCTGATGCCGGGAGCGCAGCGTCGGGTCACGGGCTGATCCGAGCGCTCGCCTTGGTCTTTTTTTCTTCTTCTTTTTCTTGAAGCACACACTGCGTGTGGCTGCTACTATTAATATATATCTATCTAAAACAATAACGTGTCTGCTGTGGATTGTTTGCCCATCAAAGGGATTATGATTTTCTCAGACATGAGTACGGGGACTAACTCCCCAAAGGTGCACCCACCGAATGGGACGAGGTTTTACACATTCCAGGCAAGTACACTGTTGTTTGTGTTTATTCCGTCTGTGCATCATAACTCAGCTGCTATACTTCTGTTAGTGCTGGATCTGTGTGTTTCCAATGTTCCTGTCAGATCCATTGCTGTTTGCTTTGTGGCTTTCATGGTGGCACGTGTGAAAGCAGAGCAGAGTGTTGGGTGTTTCCTGCATGTGCAGAACGACCCATGTTTGCTCAACCTTCGACTTTTGCATTGGATTTGCAATGCAAGCCACTGATGTTTTCCCTTTTTTTTTAGAAAGGTGTAAAAGCAAATAGTCTCATAAGCGAAAGCAAAGTGCATGTATACTGTATGTGCACTCATTAATCAAGAACTAATGGGAGGGACTCTGCTTTTATAGTTCCTCACTTTAAGATCTTAGAGGACTGAATATAAGACGTGTTTTATTGGTTTCACACTTCCTCTCGTTAAATAAAACATGCAAGAGTAAAATCGTGAGAGTTCATCTTCACACTAATGACGTTCAATTATTCAAGCTTAGCCCACTGGATCCCCCTCCTGTATATCTATATTTAAATTGTGATCCAGTTGTACTATATTCCCTGTGTTTCTGAAGACACATGTGCCCTACATTGATCACTGTAGGCCACGCTTGCATATCTCAGCTCTTCCCATAGTGCCCATGCATGGCAATGAAGCGGCGTCAGTGGATATTCTTGATCAATGTGTTCCACGTGATGCTCGTAACCAAGCTAGCACATTTCTGTTTGTTGTTTTTATTCTTTTTTGCTGTGGGTGGAAGGAAGAGAGGAAGCAAAAGTGAGATTGTTCAAGAATCTGCTGGTTGCCTTTTTGCCATAAAAAAAAGAAGAAAAAAAGGTGATGATGATTTTTTTTTTTGCATCCAGGTGCAGCCAGCGTGAGTTCAGAAGCTGCTGCTCTTAGTGGAGATGAGTGGAAAGGGGGTTTGTGGGTCGCTTTTCAAGTGAGCACAAGTGCTGATGGGAGCTCAGATGAGATGTTTATGCAGCCTTACACCTGCCTCATCACATTAGAGGCCAGGAACAGGAGCAGAGTGTCTCATCCCATCTTGCAAGTTTGAGATCTTTCTTCTTTTGCCCCTCCCACAAATTTGTTTTGCCATCGCGTTGATATTTTAGACGACAAGACAAAAAGCGCCAGGGGCTGCAAAGCCCAATAAGAGCCCAATGTCGTTACCTCTGCCTCCTGAATCACTTCATCTAATATCATGTTTGTCCTCCCTCGAACTGCACAGCCGCCGTTGTGACTTTCACACTCGAAGATTTACCCCCCTCTTCAGTGTTTGTCTGGTGGCGTCATAAACCCGTCTTTGCCTTTTCATGTCAAAATCATTAGTGAAGGAAAGTGCTCCCCGAGGGCTCGTACCTGTTGGAAGAAGCTCCTCTGATTATATCACAAAATCAAAGGCGTCCTGGCTCACAGATTACGGTCCCAGGAAAACCCCACAAAAGAAGAAACAAAACCTCGGCATCGGAGCTGCTTCAATACACATGAATCACAATTCATTTTCTTCCACCCTTGAGGTGACCTGAGATCCATCACGCTCGCTGAGGTAATAAGCACGCATCACTGGCACGCCAAATCAGCACGTTCTCATCTCAGTTCAGCCATGTTTTAACACAGTCCCCCGTCAGATTGTTTACCAACGCCGAGTGATGTTTGTTTTTTATCAGATTGCCCTTCCTGGTATGCAATTTTTAAATCATCCGTGGCAAATTGAATTAAATTGCAAAGTGGGTGAAGCCGGAGTTACTGAGTTCTTTTAGTATTCTCTGCCTGGCTCGACAAACATGCACCCAGCAGTGTCGGGGTTTGCTTAGTTCGGGAGATCACTGCCACGCAGCTGTGTCTACAGACTCCGACTCTCGCTCCGACTCTCGCTCCGACTCTCCTCGATGACGTTCGCTAACCCGAAGGCGACTGAACGTCTCCAGCAGCTCTCAGTGGTCCTCAACCTTGGAGGTCGTGAGGTAATTCCCAGCGGTCGGCGAATGTGTGTTTTTTTACAGTGCATCTTACCTGTATCTGTGGGGTTAACAATGTGTTCACTTTCACACTAGTGTTATAACATGTAAGCTAATTTTGTGCGCTAATATTCAGCAGGTGTAGTGTTTTTGATTACATTAGAATGAGCCGTTCTAGATCTAAATATATACAGAGCTGGTCTTCTTCACAGAGCCGGCTGCCATGTGGCTACAGTGGCCCAGAAGGGACAAACCAAAAGCTGGCTCTAGAGAGGGACGAGCATGTTTTCGCGGCAGCCGTTTTAGTTCTGCAGTTGTGCTTGGCACATTTTGGTGGCACCTTAAAGAGGCCACCAAAATGATTACAATCAATGCATGTCTGTACTAAGTTTCAAGTCATCCAGTCGTTTAGTAATTTTATTCCTAGTCTCTCAGAAGTGGTGGACAGACAGACCGACATTGTTATAAAATGGGTTGAAACTCCTTTAAAGTGCTGTTTCCGCATTTTAAAAAGGAGACAAGTAGACAATCGACTAGTTGTTGGTTGCCTCCGTGAGTTGCTTTTGTTTGTGTGTCTGATGGAGCGACATCCAGTGACATTTCCCCCGTGGGAGAGGTTTTTGCCGGCTGTGCTCGGCGCCCACTGGATCGTATTAGCGGGTCCACAGCAGAATTTTAACCTTGAGTCCTTTTGATACGAACCAAGAGATGTGCTGGGTGCCCCAGCAAGCCGTTATGAAAACAGGAAAAATCCATGTGATGTCTTTATCAAGCAACACTTCAAGAGGCAATTTGAGAAACAGTGTTTCTGCTCCCTGGGCAATTTTCTGCTGAGATGAATGCAGCTCTGGGTTTTGAGCTTTTGAGAAAATCCGCTCGTCGAGTGTAAATGTTCAAACGTGTAGAATCTGGTGTTGTGAGTCGGACTCCAGAGACCGACAGTTGCAAAGCAGCATCTTTCAATGTTAAAGTCCTTTTATTTGATTTTTTTAACTTTAGTTCAACCCACGTTGCTTTTGTCCACGTCCTTGTCGTTAATCTCCCATTGTCCCCATCCGATATTAACCCTCCAAATTGTTTGTCAGGCTTGAGCTACCTGAGAAATGAGATATAATTGTTGCCCAGTATTTGTCCTTGCTTGTCAAATTAGCGCTGCATGTGATTAGTCTCTTCGGCTGCTATGTCTTCGCCATGAAGGCCTCTCCGTCTGAAATGCATCGCTTCCCACACGGCGCACGCCGCCTCCAGAAGGGGAAGGTGTTGTTACAGCGGAAGGGGCTCACTGGACAGTACATTGACAGAAATTGGAAAACAAGGATGGAGTAACACCGGCTACCTAATCTGATTGGCACCGGGGCAAAGTCACGACGAAAGTTGGCGAGCCCACACTTTCAGACGGATTGTCGGATACATTTCAGTCGTCCCTCCGGTCTTTTTTTTTTTGTATCTCTCTAAGTGGAGAGGGAGGAAATGAGCTGGTGCTCACTGCCCTCCTTCAAAGTAATCCTCTCTTTTGCAGTAAACTGGCTAGGTGGAAGTTTATAGCGGGCGCTGCCGGCCGCAGGGGGACTCGGGCTGAAGAGCGTCTGTTCTTCTGTCCGAGGCCAACCCCGCTTAATCGAACGCGCCTCGTTTGCATTCGGGGCTCGACTGTAAGAGACGGACCACGAGGCTGCGTGCTAACCTCCACACGGGGGGTTCAGCTCCTGTTGGACGCTACTTGAGCCGAGTGCAGGGAAAAAAGAGGCTCAGCGCTGCATCTTCAGACGCATAAATCACACACCCTCTCGCACCTTCACACCCTCAGCTGAACACTTTCCGGGGCCCAATCAGGCTCCTGGAGCAGGGAAGGTCTGCCAGACAGGATAACTCATCAGGTGACACCCACACGGCAGTTTGAACGACGAGCGAGCACCCATTTCTCCCGCACCCAGAGGCGTGTCGTCATGCCGATGCCTCGACTGTCGACAGCTTGGTGTTTTTTTTTTTTCTCGCGGAATGGAGGGAGTCAGTGAGGGAGTTTATTTTTGTTGTGACCTCGGGGTGTTGTAGAACTCTGGCGTGAAAAGTTTCTCACGAAATTGAGAATCGATTCATAATTTAAGTTGTTTATCAAGAAAAAAAAAAGTGAGGATTTTATTCTCCTCTCTGGTTTCTATCGCTGTAAATCCAGTACATCTTGGTTTTGGTCTGAGGACCGGGATGGACATTTTTTTCACTGTTTTTCAATTACTAGATTAACCATTCAATTAAAAATTTTATTTGACAATCAGTAATTGTTATTGTGAAGCAACAATGCAAAAAAACATCACTGTTTTTTTCTTCTCAAATTGAAGTGTTGTCTAAATATTTTACCAGATATGTTTAAGTATTGGACTGACCAAACCATATGTCATCTTTGTCTTCAGGAAATTGGGATTTTTATGGACCCAATATTTCATTAAGAAACAAATCAGCATATTGATCGGTAGAAAAGATAATAGTTCGTTAAATGATTGACCTGCATCCCTGGAGACATTTGAATGCCGTTCCTCTCATCTCTGCTCAACCTACTGTATTAGTGACCTCTCGCTGCCTGCTGCATGTCAGCGCTTAATCTTGGAAATCCCCATTTGTGCAGCATGATGATGGGCTGGATGCAGGGCCCCGCCCCCTGTGATGATCTCTGCACACGCATCAAAGCAGACTGCTGTTACTCAACGCATCACATGACAGCGGGACGGTGATCCGGACGGGAAAACACGTGGACGCTTTTTGTGAGAGCTTTTCCACTGTCGCAAGCTGTGCGTCTAACTGATTAGCGGGACTAGTTCCTCTCTTGATATGAACAGCGGTGCGAGCGAGGCGTGCAGATGTATCCACGGCAACGTGCAATTCTGAATGAAGACGCACACGACTGCCAAGAAACAAACATACAAAATAACACCGAGGCGTGAACCGCACAGAAACGCTCTCCTGTCACTCAAACAGACACATGCACACACTTTGATACACCCAGCTGCAAGCTTATACACCCACAGCTGTCTTACCCCTGTCACACACACACACACACATTCCTGCCCCCTCCTCGCATGGCCCGCCCTCTCCGTGTCGGTTGATGGGACAACTAAAGGTGGCCGTATGCAAATGAGCGCAAACACAGCAAATTGATACACGGCTGCCAGATTGAAGTCGGAGTGCTTGACCTTTTATTTGTTACACTGGTACGTTGTAATTACTTACAAATGCCCCCCCCCCAACATCCTCACCGACACACACACAGTCCTCCCCTCGGTGTGTGTTCCTGCTGCCGGTCTCCTGAGTGCTGCGTATACGTGTGTGTCGGAGGCGTGTGCCCTATTTTCTTGGTCTTTTTTTTAATCAGCCCTCGTGCATTTAAAATCTGGCCGGGGCAGATGGGGAAGGGAGTTTGACCCACTTTGATGGATTCCACACCGATTAAAAGGATGAGTGAGCTTTCGAAAGCAAGAGGCCCCTGTGTGTGTGTGTGTGTGTGTGTGTGTGTGTGTGTGTGTGTGTGTGTGTGTGTGTGTGTGTGTGTGTCAACAAGGGAGAGAAGGAATAGAAGACTATTTGTGTACCAGTGATGCGTACGCGTTACTGTAAAGCCTGCACCTTGTGGGCCGCAGCTCGGATCAATCCCTCCAGGAATTAATACAAAATCAAATAATCTACAGAGAGTGGTTCATTCATAAAAACATTTTTACAAAACATCAAGCCACAAACCTCTCAAACGGACTTTCTTGTAATGGTAGAAAGGACTTTCCTTGCTTGTCGTCTCAGGAAGCATTTGCACAAAGGTTACATTTTTAAAGTGAACACAACTGAACCTTGTTCTACTCTTAATACCTCAAACTAACCAGTTGCTTCATGGAGCGTGCTTCCAGCAATGCATGACAAGGTAGAAAGTATCAAGGTAGTACTAAGGTTACCTTCCAGACTTATTTCTCAGGAGGAAAAATGAGATGAGCTTGTTGATCTTCTTCCAGTTCTCCCCCAGGCTAACACTGTTAGCTCTGTCATCACTGTTGCCAGTGTTTGTGCTCTTTGCGCCGTCAGTTGCTAGCTGCCTGTTCAGCGGTCGCCATGTTGAGAGCCGTGTGGATACAATCTCTCATCACCCCCAGACAATTTCCTACCGGTCACTCCGCTGCACATCCCTTCATACCTCATATTTAAATACACTTGCCACTTTACCATTACACTTACATTTCACCTTAAAGTACTGTTATCTGTTTGTTTGTCTGTGCACTTTATTTGAATTTTATATTATATTGTAGATTTAAACATACTCCCATTTCTTGCATTTCATTTTATGCATTACCCGCCATGACAAATTCCTTGTATGTGAAAACATACAAGGCAATAAATGGTTCTGATTCTCATCATAGATATGCTCTAAATTTCTAATTTAGCACCTGTAAAGGAGAAGTATCTCCTTTACCTGAGTAAAGAGTATCTGATGATATTCTTTTTTATTGTCAACAAACCAAAACCCAACACAATAATGGTTGACCCTACGTTCACCTGCTACCAAGAATACTCGCAAGCAAACCAAATTTGAGACGGAAAATCCTCCCCGATAATGGCACTGTTCACAAGTACAATTTGCTAAAAACATTTTGTCGGGGATGGTATTTAGCCTAGTTGAGTTTTTGTGTCTCAGAAGGGAACAAAACAGCTTCAGGCTAAATGCCACAGATAGAGTCCGAAGTCCTGAAGGACTCATTCTTGGTTTTAGTTTTTTTCATGGGATTTCTTGACAAACAGCAATGTAGAATATTTCCAGCTTTATCCTTTAATGTGAGATGCACATGTCTTACTCTCTTTATCACACATCTTAATTCATCTCCTGGTGTAACTGCAGCCAATGTTGGCTCATACCGACCAATGACTCATAACTGATAGGATACAGAGTAAACACGTGCACACACACATACACACACACACACACACACAGCACAGATCCCACAGATATTTTAAAGTGGAGTAGGGTGCACAGACCTGCCAAGCCACTCACTTCAATAGACTCTAGTGGGCCGACAACCTCTCTTCATTGATGCAATTATGGTGTAACCCTTTGCCTGGTTTACTGCAGCAGTCTGATCTCATTCATCCAACATTGTGGACTTGAAAGGCTTGACAGAATACAAAGAGGGGAATTTATCATTTTTCTCTGCCGGTGTGAAATCAAAGCGGGATGGATCTGTATACACCGTGTGTGTTTGGTCAATGGCTGACTTATTAGCCATTCAGTGAGAGTGACATCAATCTCTAAGGTTCCGGGGTCTTCGAAGATGTTAGGGTGGATAAAAGAAAATACGGTTACACTAACAGATCGAGCCTGAAGAAAACTTTAATATATTGGCTTGTTTGGGTGGCGAAAAACGATCGAGAGAGAGAGAGATATAGTTGAGCTGTGAATCATGGATGGTAGTAAAACCAGCCCTACCTCAGTGCTGATCACCTCACTAGAGACACATTCAGCCATTGACATTGTGTCCTTTTCGCTGCAGATTCAATGCTCAGACACCAATTGACCCGATAACCAATCAACATTGTAGAAAATGTACACACTGACACAGACATATGGTGTTCCCATCCTCTGATTGTCCTGCAATTCCCTTCAGAGCAGAGTCACAGCCTCGCCATCGGCAGCATATTCGTCACTGCTGTCAATCAGCTTCTTTTTTTTTTGACTTGTTAGAGGGGGAGGTTATCAACATATCAGTCGCCTAAGAATGTCTTTATTAAACTTTCCGTTGCATCTAGCTCCACCCTCTTGTGTCACTTCTAGTTCCAAGAAAACAAGACCAAAATGCCAAACTCAAGGCTTCACAACCGTAGTTCACAAACTAAGGGTGACGATGCATGGTGTTCTACGTCTACTTCTCATATACAGTCTATGGTCCACAATCAAGGTAGGGGGCGTATCACCTGCCCCAGGTTGTGATACTTAAAAGCAACAAACACATTTAAATTAATGTAAATGTCCTGTCTAAACAAACAGTTTAGGTAAACCAATAGTTTCACTAAAGGTTAAAGATGACTGTAAGCTTTTATCGTAAGCAGAGAAAAATCAGTAGCTGGGTCATTTTGAGCCTCACACTTACTTTGCAGCTTTCCCTTGAGTGACTATGAAACTGTCTTATTCCATTCATTTGTCCACCCATACATGCTCTATCTTCGACTTGGCTGATTTCCAGCTTTCTCTCCATCTGGCCCGAATGACATTTCGCTGTCCGTGGTGCTGAAACTGTAGTAGCCGCTCCATAAGGCACTCTTCCATGGCTGGTGAATTGTATATCTCACACGCGCTCTGTAATGGGAGTACTGGTGGATGTATCGATCCACCACTAACTGTACATCTCTGTCTCTTTGTCTCGTGACCCTTACTCCTTGTCTCTGAACATCTCCTTTTGTTTCAGAGACCCATCACTTTGCCGGGTTTGATTAAAGGGCGATGCACAGTCCATTTGGAGGCTGTGTTTTCAAACTGCTGTCAGGGTGAATTCATTCATCCCGAGCCTCTCTGCAGCCTGCTGTGTTCGACTTTAAAAACCGCCTCACCCACACTGTCTCTTTGCAACATTATGTTTCCCCCGCAGTCAGTCACAAGAGGCGATACAGTACGCAGTGGCCTTTGTAAATAATGCAGTGGCAATAAAATCTTTTGCTATGTTCAATTACACCAGCTTTGGCTGCCTCCCCTTTTTTACTGCTGCTCTATGGCAAGACCAGGCTATAAAGACCCAACAGCAATAGTTGTATCCTACTTTATGTCTCTATTAAACTGGAATGGTTTCCAAAATTGGGTTGGCTTGTTAAAAATGGACTTCTTAGAAGCAGAAACAATATTTTCACACCGTCGCTGCAGCTTAAAGCTACCTTAATGGTCATCACATTGTAGCTCTCCGTTCCCTCTGCTGTGACCTTTAGCATAGATTCCAACCTGCTGGCTTGCAGTCAATAGACAAATGAGAGACAGTGCACTTAATTAACAAGACATGGCGCAGAAAGTGAAACCTCCCTCAAAGAAAGGAAGTCAATGCCTGGCTATTACACCTTCTCTGACCTTTGACCCCCAGCAGCCATAACCAAGTCAACACAGGATGACGGTTGAATGCTGATATTGTAAACTGATTGATGGCCATTGATTTGTGTATAAGTCATGCAAAGCAGAAGGCAGATTGTAAAGGCAAATCCATTCGGCCTATAAAACCACCAGGTCGTAAAGTTAACAAGGCCGTGGAGGGCCTGTGGTCACGGTTTGTGTACGTCTGTCTCTTTTATATCTTAGGTTTTTCAGTCCTTCTCACATGTGTGCATTCTGTTTACACAAACAGCCGGTTGTGTAGACGAGCAGCTGCTGTAGCCCATAGGTCTGTATTCCCGCTGCTGCCACCGTCCTCCCACCATGCACTGTAATGAAACCCTCACAAATCAATACATCCGCTTGCAGGTTCGCATGGGATACACTGCATGGGTCCCCTCCCTCCCTCCGCTGAGACAACCCCACCTCAGCAACTGTTCACAGAGGACCACCGGGGAGCATGTGTGTGTCGGAAGCCAACAGAGAAGTTAATTATCTGAGATCACCACAGCTGTCCTATCTGGTGTCTGGCTGTAGGAACATCCTCACCCGCTGTGGTTTCTCTCTCTCTCTCCGGCACTGAAGCTCCAGCGCAAACTTTGGAGCCGAGAACTTTTTTCTTTTCCTTTTTTCTTTTTCGACCAAGCAGATGATTTGCGCCTGAAGCCCTGCAGGTGAGCTGGGGGCCTCTCGCCATTCAGGACTTTTAATGAAAGTGTATAATAGCTCAGCTGGTAATAAGATAGAAGAGGACTCGCAGACTGGGCACTAGGGAGGTCCTGAGTCAGTTTACCAGGGGCAAGCAATTAACATGGGGAGATATTGAGAGGCGGATTGGATTGGCTACCATTTCTTTCTCTTTTTTTTGCAGACGATCATCTCTTTTACCATTTTGATGTTTGCTCATGATTTCTTTTAATCTAATTGCATTGGCGGCCTTGAAAGCCCACCGCTGATTCTCACCCAAATGACAGTTCGAGCATCCCTACTATGCTAATAAAAACATGTTTTGTTCAGTTGCTCGGTCATTATAGCATGCCTCGCAGCTTTCGCACATATATTTGCGCTGAGTCTGTAACAGGAACAAAAAACCCACATGTAGTTTCCCCCGATGTAGCCGCTGCTAACAATCACGCTCCAGCTCCCTGCTGTAAATAATATGGTTGTTTTAGCATCATATCAGTCCATATTTATGAAGATGGCTTTCGTATATATGAATGTGTTTGCTACATTTTTTTAGTTGGGTCATGTATGACAGTGCCGATACTATTCAATACGATTTACACTCCTTAAACGCTCCGGGCATCACCAAACACTGTGCAGACAGTCTGCTCTTTTTCAGTTATTTCTATAATGAACCGAAAAGCGGCTGACCCTTTTACGGCCCGCCACAGAGGCTGTCGGTGTGAAGTGCCTCTCTTTCCAGCCATTAAAGAGCCTCTTTGTATTCAGAGGTTGATCACCCGCTGCAGGCTGCAGCTCTTGAGTTCCTCTATCAGTAGTTTTGGCAGTTCATCCCGAGAGTCTCTTTTTGAATGTCTGAAAAGGTGAAAAGTGTGTGGTCAAGTGCTTATTGTTGTGCGGCCTTCTTTCTGTTGAATGCATGCAAGGTGTTCAGGATGAGAAGAGCTCAACAGTAAAGACAATTAGAAGAAGATTGTTAAACTGTGAGTTAACAATATGCATGCAGATCAATTATGATGAAACATTCAAGCCAATGTGTTCTTTTTTGGGAAGAAAATTACAGTTAAATTAAATACATTTTCTGGAGGGTTCTTAAATAAATGCTGGGAATCTCAAGACGGCCACGCCCCCTGCCTCTGCCGCTGCAATAAGCCGAATGCCGACACAAAGCAGGCCCCCCCGACCGGCGCGAGCTGTGATCTGTGCTAATGCGAGCTGACAGCTAGCCCGGCGTGGCACGGCTCTGACCGGGGCCCCGTGGCCCCTGCAGGCCTTTCCGGTCCTCTGTGAAGGAGGGAGCGCCACCTGCTACCCGGCTATCACTTTAACGCGCAACAGAGGCAGCGTCCGCCCTACAAAAGGACCTCCGCGTCCCACCCTCGGTTGCCGAGGAGACGGAGACTGCGGCGCTCGTCTCGAGTCGTGCTGCTGGAATCGGCTTTGCCACACCCATGGGTGTCTGGAATGAAAGACGGGGGAGGTTCAGAGGGAAAGCGGGAGATTAGTGTGAGAGAAGAGCAGCTCTCCATAACCGTTTAGGGTAGGAAAACACTACATTTTGTATATAATTTAGATTACAATGTAATAATCACCTCGACCCATGCTTCAACACAATGTCTCATTATCCTCTATTGGACAAATATCTGATAAGGCAGCTCTACAAAATAGGGATATTGATTACAAAGATTTGACACTGCATGTATTGGCTGAAATGAATCCATCTGAACACTAACTGAAGATGCTGAAATTAACATATTATTGACAAATGAAGCGAGACAAAGCAGTTTCTCATTCCAGAGTTTTTTTAATTTTATTCTCAATGTTTTAGAAGGACAATCTGCTGGCTTTTACTGAGGGAAAATCCAGACATGTTCAGCATTGCTCGGAGGAGTAGAGAGGTCAGGATGTTCCTCCACATGTGGGTGTTTTCTGCCACGATGCTGCGAGCAACATGGCAGAAAACAAACCGACAGGCCTGTGGAAGGGACCGCGGGGATGGAGAGATATCGAAGGAGGTGGTTGAAATTACTATTTTTTTAATAGTTTTTTCACCTTTTTCTGGACGTTTAGCATTGAAGATTTTGTTTCTTCCCTCCAAAGTTTTTTCCCCAGCATGCTTCATTAGATTCCTCTACATATCATGAGACATTGATACATCTGTTGGGTTTGATTTGATTCTAAGCCTTGAAGTTATCTTTGCAATTGTTGTTTGAAAATGGCCCTGCAGGCGTCGGTTATGTTGCGACGTAGCTCGCAATGCACGTTAACAGATTTCTCCCCGCGCCCGTGTAAACACAACAGATCTGGCGGCCACAAACGATTCCAACTGGGATTTGAATGCAACACAGTTATTATTCACAAAACAAGCCATAGCTTAGCATGTTTGTATGATCTACTTTGAGCTGTTCTGGAAATGGTGACGGAGAGGGCTGATGAGGATTAGATGTAAATTCTAAACAATAAATATTCTGCAGTTCCCTGAAATGATGGCGTTAGAGAGCGGTATGTAGAGGGCTGTGCTGAAACGACATTATTACTGCTGAGATAGAGGATTAATATATATATAGTGTGTGTATGTGTATATATATAGATATATATATATATATATATATATATATATATATATATATATATATATATATATATATATATATATATATATATTTATATACATATATACGATTGAGAGAGATGCCCTGACACACAATAGTGATTCAAGCCCACACATTTCCCTATATTTCTTCTAAAACCTTGAATAATTCAGCACAAACTGCACGGTCAGTGTGTTATTTTAAAGAATGCTGTGAATTGTTAAAGCACCTGGTCCAGGTATGTTAGCATTCACATCAGATCACGCATTCAACCTGATTGTTTGTGAGGGAAACCTTGTGTTATTGCACCGGCGGTTATGGTAAAAGAAATCCTCTTTCTCGAGGATATATATATATATATATATATATATATATATATATATATATATATATATATATATATATATATATATAAGATGAAATAAAACCAATGCATGACCATCAGTTGGTCAGCAAAGATAACTGGTATGCCAAGAGTATAGGAGTAGAGCATATATGTAATGTTTCCAACAAGTAAAAATGTTTATTTTATTCAAGGGTTCAAGGATAATTTATTATCATTATGCATGAAGAATGCCCAGAAATTCAAGACGATACAGATCACAATAAAAACGACAAAACATTGTGACTCTGGCTTTTCCACGACGTGCAACCACTCTGAACCTCAAGATATTTCTCCAGTCACGTGACCTGCTCGGCTCATTAGGGCACAACAAATGAGGGTCCTGATGCAGACATGTTGTTGTCTGTCTGAGTCTAATGGATTATTCATGGTCATGTTTGCACAAGTGCTTCCACTTAAAAGCGCCCAAACGTCTGTTGCATCACCCTCCAGTATATTCCTCTCCAGACGTAAATCTTCTGTTAGCTGCTGCTTGAAGTGTACGTAGCGTGTACAGGCATTAATGGCCAGCCTTCTAGTGTGCCATGGGAACGGTGAGTTGAGTGTTCGGTAATTGATGTGTTGTGTATGCATGTTCAAGTGAAGGGCCCTGATGTGTTTGGAAGTGAGCGAGCACAAATTAAAAAGTTAAAAAAAAACAGATTTTTAGGGCGAGATGACGTCCCTCACTTCTATCAGTTTCCTTCAGTCAAGTGATTGTTGCAAAGGTTTCTTAAAGACATTGGAAACGAGTGGAATAGCCTCGCGACACGGGAAGATTCTCCTGCATTTTTTGATGGGAAGCAAGATTTATTTGGGGGGGAAAAAAGAAAAGTGAGATTTAAGGTGGATTTTCTGCACCGTCTGACAACTTAAGCTACTTCCACATGCTCATCATCAAAGCCCTTAACACCATGAAAAAGCATTCCTTTAAAAAAGATCTATGCAAGAACGCTGATGCCTGATTTAGCAGCAATGCTACGGCTGCTGATCCGCTCATGCGAAGAAGAAAAAAACGCTCAAGAGCTTGAATTACTTTATTACTTTCACACTTTGACCGAGTGTGACACTGACCTTTTCCAGGGCTTGTTAGCCGTGTTCAGTTCTCCTGAACGCAGCTCTCTCATGTGAGAGCGAGTACAGCGAGAAGAAAGAGCTCTCTGTGGTAAGTGTTTTTGTCGGAGTCGGGGGGGGAGTGTGTGTGAGGGGAGAGAGGAGCTTGGGTGTGTCGCAGCTGACGTGGTCTGATTTTGAAGTGGTGATTGACAAGCTACTCATGGGATGTGTTTCGAATGCAGACTGTTGCCAGAGCTTCATCCTCAGCCATCCGTCACCTCTGTCTATGTACCCTCACCCACAGCATGTCTCTCTCTCTCTCTCTCTCTCTCTCTCTCTCTCTCTCTCTCTCTCTCTCTCTCTCTCAAGCCCCCAGCATGCCGGTGTTACATCCACATCCTCGCACATCCTGGTAACACTGCAATTAACTGTGTAGCTCTTGCACTTTGTACACATGAATTAAAGACTATTTCCACAGTTTTTTTGTTCCCAACAAATGAAGGACCTGTCAACATTAATGAGAAAACAGAAAAGGAACAATTATAATAATCATCATGGGTTTGATCATTTGTGTGTGTGTGCGTGCGTGTGTGTGTCTGTCTTTCTGTCCGCAGCTAATCTCGAATACACTACTTTGTCGTGCCTCAAAAACTGACATCCGTAGACGTCCAAATTAGTTTCGTTTATTTTCTGGAAGAACAAAAGAGAATACTTCTCATCGACTGTGTGCTTTGCCGGTGAATGAAAAAACCTCGGCTGAGATATTAGATGATTTCAGTGGAAATAAGTGGAATTGACTCGCCTCACAGGAGGATTTTTGCACTTGTTTTTAAGAAGGACACGAGAGTAACTGGCTCCCAAAAGAAAGACTGTTCCACGAGTGCGTCTCATATAAGTTCTCTGTTGGGTGGACAGCTCTTCTCCTGCTAACAGGTGTCCGTCACTCTTTGACTGCTCTTCAGAGCCCTGTTGTCTGTCGCCGGTACTTCACTGATGCTTCAGTCTGCAGTCTTTTTCACCTGTGTGTGTGTGTGTGTGTGTGTGTGTGTGTGAGAGAGAGAGAGTTTTACTGCCTGTATTCCGTCCCTGATGAGATTTCACACTTTAGTGGCGGCAACGATTACTTCATCCTTGTGTAATGCTGATTTCATACATGGCATACGCCTTGTCACAGATGCTGCACCTCTAGTTTTTCCAGCAGCATTCTTTTTTATTCTTTTTTTAAGCCCTTCAATTTGCTGCTGTTGTCTTTTTTGCTCTCTGTTAGTCTTCATTAAAACTCTCCGTGGGAGCGAATAAAAGGCACATTTATCAGATGTGTTTAGTTGCGTAACTGAAGAGTGCTGTATTCAAGTGGAAAAGAAAGAATATTGCCTTGACACAGTCTGGTGAAATGAAGCTTCTTTTTTTTTTAAACCACTTTGGAGTTTTGGATCTTTGGACTGAAGCACAAATTCTGCAGAAAAGTTTTTGTTTTCATTTCCGTACTCTTGGCATTTCAGCACATATCACCTTCTTTAAAAACCACAGGTGTTTTTTTGAGTTGGGTTTGATTGATTTGTGTCATTGCAAAACCAGTGAAGGTTACTTTTGAATGGCAGTTATGATCCCAGAATTAAAAATATATATAAATTGTAAATTTAAAGGTATTTTAGGCAGATTGTGAATACAATGCAAGTAATACATTACTAAACCATTTTCATTTCCAAAGACAATGAGCCTCATGCCATCATATTACTGCTTCCTCCATGAGGCCCAATATGTCATAAATGGTATTAAATGTTTCTAAAAGTTGAGCCCCTTTGTGTACAAAATCATACTTTTAAATCGAATGCCTTCCACATTAGTTATTGTTATCTCTCTCTCTGCATGCTGTTTGTTGAGGAACGCGAACACAGATATGGAAAACTACACCCTTCTCCCGTTTGCCCTCTAACAGAGCGTGTCTCTGCTGGCATGTAACTGTTCAGTATGCATGAATGTGCAGCAAATGAAAAGATAAATTTGAATTTAAAATATAGAGATTGCAAAAAAAAAAAAAAAAAGGAGACACAGCTCACACAAATTGACCTAATCTCTGTTCCAAAGTCAGTTTTGTGTCGTTTCGGCTGCGACTACCAGACAAGTACATCCTCTGTGGGAGATTTCAGTTTCTCATTAATTTCTGCTTCTTCGTCGTGTGTCTGACTGACATGCGGGTCAACCCGTTTCCGACCGTTCACCTGCCGTATAGATTTCTGATCCGTTGTGAAAAAGTTTCAGTCGAGAAGAACGAAGTGAAATCGTTTATATGGGTCACTGCCTAAAAAGGTCAGAGGAAAGATGTTGGGTCATACTTAATTAGGGTTTTCGCAGAATAATAAATCACTTTACTTTGCGTTTATAATGGGACTCGGAAGAGCAGAACAGACTGTCCACCAATCAAACGGAACACGTTAAATTACCTTTTGCTGTACTTCCCCAAGAACAAATTCACATTTCCCAGAAGAGAGACGTTGTCATTACTTCATAAAAGCTCTATTGTTAATTCCTCATGAAAATAACCTCTTAAAAAAAGTACAGATGATCTGATTCTTTCTCTGGCGTCTTGCACAGATTGGTTAACTGTGTCAGGTGAGTCTCTGTGCACAGATGCTCTATTCACCCTGAACAACCGTCTCATTGTTTTACATGCAGACCAGCCTCCGTTGGCCGTGATCTCATGTGAGGAGCCGCGGGTCCTTTTATTAACTCAGTTTTAATAACTTCATCAAGTGGTTGTGTAACCCGTTACTTGCTGCTGCCCCTGGCACTCCAGAAGTTATTGAGAGACTTATCGGATCATTTGTTTTCTTTCCGTAGTGATTGAATAAGTATTTATGGGAAAAAGTCATTGATTCTCAGCAGTTGGGAGCCCATGGGTTCACTGACTGCGGTGCCAAGTTACATTTTTTATTAGACAAACAAACCTTTATGTCCCAGTCTGTTGATCTGCAGTCCAACAAATCCATTCTTCCAATATCTCTGGCTCACAGAACTGCCAGTCTTATAGCGCTGTCTGTCATCCCTTAGTGACAAACCATCCATTTTCCTATCAACTGTATCTCTCTAGCTATCTACTGTGGGTTTCTAGCTGTAACTATATGCATCTGTCTCTCAGAATGGAATTAACTTGGCTCATTAAAGTGGTTCGTGGTTGGATTGTTTTATGTGGACACTGTAAAAACTGTTTTGTTTGTGAAAAAACTTTAAATCAGAAACTCCTTAGCAAGAAAAATGTGAGAGTAGTAAACCATATAACAGTGATAGAATATTGCAGGTATTGTTTAATGTATGTATTAATATTTCCTTATAGGTGCTAAATGACAAATTCTTAGCTTGTGATTGAGGGATTGCTTCCACTCGGTTCTCAACATGGCTGCAGCTGAGTCTGGGGCTAGAAGCTAACGGTGCTAACAGCGGCGGCAACAGTGCTGACAGCGAATCTGTAATTGTATGACATTGAATCTGCTTCTTTTTTTCTGTTTTCTTCTTTCTATCTGCCTCTTTTCCATCTTTCTGTTGTATGTTTCTCTGACACACAGAATCAAGAGTAGGCTAACCAATCAGTTTTCAGGAGACTGGGGTCAGTTGGGGGCGGGGTTGGGGTTAGTTTGGTCCGGGGGTCCAGTACTAGAAAGTCTATTTGATTAAATCCTGGATGGAAATTGCAGAGACCTGCCTATAGTCACATACACTCCCATCTAATTACACTCGACTAGTTCCTCCCAGGGAGCCCCTGTTTACGTATGCACCGTTATCTCCTCTATATGCAGGTACAGTACATATAGGACAAGATGCATGATGGGATGTGACGGGAGTAGAGGTGAAGGAGCTGAATGTATGGCATGGGTGTGCGGCGGCAAGAGCGCCTCTTTTCATTCATTTCCTCACAGAGTCCCCAAACAGATCGACTTCCTGTCTGTTTTCCACGATGCTATCCCGCAGGCAGGAAATAACATGTCACTATTCCTCCCCATTAGTCATTCTCGCCTCTGCTTCTGTGTTTTGATATTTGTCGGTCCTTCTCCGTCCTGTGGTTTTTCCTGCTCGTGATGGGAAACGACTGATTTTAATGACCTGTCCGTCAGCCGTCAGCCGTCTTTGTTTTTCTCTTCTTGTCGAGGTTTGCCTGCCTTCTAACGGTCCACTCCATTTCAGCCCGTCACTGCTCATTTGAACAAAATGAAAATGTGACGCTTCAAAGCGAAGAGCGCCGGCGTCGCAGGATCCCACTGCTGCACTTGTGATGTGCAAAGACTTTTATTTTTCCCGTGTGTTTGAAGTGACTTCATGGCGACACCAGTGAAGCTGATCTCTCGGGGAAATCTTCAGCTCCATAAACATCTCCTCTCCAATCCTCTGGTTCAGTCTCTTTCAATTAACTATTTAAGGCTTCGATCAATCAATACTTTCTCATGCATTTTACATTCACCCCGAGAGTGATGGCTTTCTTCTATACGCGCTGTAATTATTGGAGTCAAGGAGAGATATCATATGAAAGCCAAAGTTCAAGCCAAGCCCATCTTTAGGAGCATCACTTTGCAGTATTAGCGCTCAAAATGCCAAACTCCAGGCTTCACGGTGACTAGGTCCACCTCTTATGCTCAATCGATGGTTCTGAATCGCAGTCATCGCTTCATCTTCCCAAAGGAGATCTTAGCTACTGAACCTGGATTTGCATGTTGGCATTGTCAGAGTGAAACAGGAAAGGAAAGGAGCTTCTCTTGACTGTTACCACAAGGTTGGAATCAGTCAATTTGTGCTTAGTTCTCTTCACTGGAACTGAGCACAGATCCCAAACCATGAAAAACTGCCTCATACCAAGTGTAGACAAATTATTTAGATGATGGTGTCCGTGTACTTTGAGTGATAAAGTGTCAAAATCATATTTGTTTCAGCAACATAACAGTGACACTACCTTACAGGGTTTTTAAAAGCTGGAATTTTCTAAAAACTGTTGACATTTTTAGTCTAAATATTGCATTTGTTATGACATTTGCTAGAAGCGAAAACGGATTTGAAAAGAGACTTCAAAAGCGATTTGGATTTGATATCTTCTTTAGATTTGATCAAAACCTCATCAATACGAAGGCTGATCTCACAGTGTGACCGTGTCACTATGTGAATGAGAGCTTCAGCGTATTTATTCATTCATGTCAGTCGAGCACAGTGGAGGATGATTTAAGAGCAGAAAAGTGATGCCAGTGCGAGTAAAATCTATACTTCATCTCACGTTGATTAATTGGAGGAGTTCAACGGGGTAGGATGGAGTTTCATATTCCAGTCGATATGTAATAGGATTTGGCTTGCCGTGTGCATTAATTAACACACCATCCAGAGTTTAAACAAGGCCACCGGGGCTAGTTTCCACATTTAGCTTGTGCCGTGACTGGAAATGGATCACATGGTAGAGTGGGTCATTCATGGTGTTGATTATTGCTGTGTGACATGTGCGTGAACACAGAGACACGATATGTTTGCCCACCATTAGCAGAGACGTGATTAGAAAGTGCTTTGGAGCAGTCGGGTCGAATTATCCTCGTTTGAATACAGCCGGCGCTCACCAAAAACGCTGACATGACACTATGACTCTTCAGCCATGCGTTTCTATCGATTTGTCTGATTGTGCACGTCATAAATATGCATTCAATTCCGGGAATGCAATAAACACTATTGAGCTGCACAGACATTAATCTGCGGTGGGTTTTCTGGGCTACATCGAGCTGAATATGGGGGGTGATCTCCTCAGTCACGATTGGGGCTCTCGAGAGCGCGTTGCTCTGGAAAGATCCACATAATGAGACTTTGTATAATCAACAATATACAGATGCTCCCAAAAGCCTCTCTGACTCATCGCACAGTCGTTTGGATCAAAAACCGCTCAAAAAAACAAGGTAGTTAAAAAGAATTGAAACGAATTTGAATTTGAATCAGTGAATTAGATTTCCATAATGCAGCGTCTGTGAGTCACGGCCGGCTGTCGTGTCGGGCCGCGAGTAGCTGCTGCCTTTTGTGAATAAAGATGAAAAACGCTTGTTTGCTTTCCGAGGCTCCGCCAGAAGATTAATTGCCGCAGACTTTTCCGAGAGCGCGCTTTGAAGGAAAAGTTGCAAACTTCCAAACCTCCGTTTTGTTTATCAGAAGTTTGATTATGTGTTTGCCGCGCAGAATTTGTCTGTCTCTCAACCTTGACTGCAGCCGCCAGGTCCAGTGAAGCCTGAACGGATTTGTCTTTGGGAAGGAGAAGCTATTGGAATATTGGATTTGCAGGCTCAGCTTGGTTCTGCATGAATGAACTACCTCTGCTGCGGCTGCTGCCCGGGTCCTGGAGGAAGTGCTGCTGGCGATTTGCCTCGGCGAAACCGCTTTTCCATCGCTGTCAAATTAATTGCAGACTTACATCTTTTTAATCTCGAGCTCGTTCAAGGAAACAGCAGAAGGGAATCTGCCGTTACTCTGCTCATCCAGAACACTTATCGCTGAATCGTCCCCCGAGGCAGAGAGGTGTAAGACGACTCCTGTTGAATAACATCATCCGTTTGTCTTCAGTGGGGAAGGAAGAAAAAACACACTAGAAGAACTACTTAACAAAGGATTTTATACATATTGTTCAAAAATATACATATTGTCCTCTTATCTGTGGTGCTGCTTATCAGTCTAAATAGTTTTGAGTTGCCTAGTTTTTGAGATATCGTCTTTTTTATTTGAACCATAGTTACATGAAACTGCTCCCAACAAAGTATGCACAGATTATCTTCCATAACCTGGTCATGATTTCTGGAGTTTTTTGCGTTTTTTTTTATCGTATTTAGTATTAAACAAATGTAGTGGAATAAAAAGCTTTGCCTGAATTGTGGTGAAGTATAAAGTTCAGAATAAATGTACAACACGTTCTCACTACCAATTAGTCAAATACGGCAGCTTGGTCAACGGCCCTGTGACACTCTAATGGCTCCTCTAACAACTGTTTTCTATTGGTCATGTTATGCTCGCTACATGCATACACATCTTTTCAAAATAAACTTGTGTGTTCCCAGAAAACAACTAAGGTTTCAGAAATGATTATGGTCTGGGTCAAAATCCTTACAATACTCATTATAGTATCATAAAAGTGACTTAAAATAAATGAACGTAGACTTTCTGTTTCACACGGGACACAAACCCCTGTCTCCTGGGTGAAAGTCCTTACCTGTCCTTTTAGACCAAGTCTGTCTGCCTCAACCTCCTCCGTACATGGATTTTATTGCTCTTATTCTATGTGACATTACTTCCTACTTAACATCCTCCATAACTACAGTCACATAGAGTATGTAGAGTCACAATTTGACTATTGGAGCCTCTGACCAAACTGCTGTATTTGATGAGTAGGGAATGAGAAAGTGCTGCATTGGATTGATCAACTTTTTGGTGTATTATGAGGAAAAACAACACATTTCCTCTGTTTCTTTGTCCCTTCTGAGCATCTCTGGGTTCAACGTTATTGGCCACAGTTGTGCAATGCTGCTAAGAGGGAGTAAATAAAATAGTGCCGGAGCTATAGTCTGTTTGCAGAGGCTGCAAGCTGCAGCAGAAGCCGATAGGATCTTCTCAGCCCCCGTGGAACAAAACATCAAGTTGATGCACGACTTCTCCACCGCGTCTCCACAGTATTGAACTTCCTCTCCCCCCCTTTCCTCTTTTCGTACGAGCCCCGAAGCCGATCGTGCCCTTTACTTTGCCAGGGGAAGAAAGATAGAAACACAGGCAGGTCTTACCGCCGCATGCTGTACTGCTGTAGCACGTAGGGGTGGGATGGGTGGTGTGATTGCTATTCGTTACATGTCCAGGGCCTCCCATTTTATGGATTTCATCGTGTTTAACAAAACATTGATTCAGTGGCTCTATTATCTCAAGGCAGTCATAGAGTAGGTAATGCTCGGCATGCACAAGTGGTCATTAAACACACATGCCAAAGCCATGTCATTAATACTCCAATCCTGCAGCTTGATCATCGAACTGGCCGAAGGTTATGATCCTGCATCGAAATGAAGGCCTCAAGGGTGCGTTCAAGGACCCGTTTCGCTGTTTGTTTTCTCCCCCTTCACCGCAGTCATACTGGTGGCCAAATCTATAAGTCATGCGAGTTCTCGTCAGGGTGCTTGAAGCTTGAAGTTTGAAGTGCGCTGCAGAGGCCGACACACTCCACAGGAGAATGTACTCGAAGAACGAATGGATTTCTCAGAAGATCAAAGCAATAATCATCACATCAAGGAAAATAACACAGAACAAAATCTAGGTTAGAGCTCATTACAATAACAGCAGATTGTATTCATTACGTGAGTTCGAGATGCCCTCTTTTACCCTTGAAAGCAGAATTGCATCACAACACCCTTTTACAAAAGTCTATGTTCAACCCAGTCGCCGGAATAGGATGTTGGCATAGTGCGTTTCTGAGGAATCTTGAAGTTTCATATCGATGTTTCATATTTCTACCTGTCAATGTTCTAGTCTTTAACCGCTTTTGGTGCCTTTGTTGTTTTGAAACTGGATTGAGGTTTAGGCAACACAGCTACTTGGTTAGGGTTAGTAAAAGATCATGGTGTGGGTCAATATAAGTACATTACTTTTGGTTTTTCACACCGGACATGAACACCTTTCTCCTGGGTGAAAGTCCCATGTTTGGCCCATCCATCCACCTCGACCGCCTTCGCAGACTTTGATTAAACGTATTTGTGTGACGTCAAAAACAACGTACAAAGTCATCTGGGACAAGATATGTTTTTTGTTAACTAAATCATGTAAATATAGAATCATTTGAAACTAATTGGGTTGAAAGCTCAACTATTCTTACTGCACAGGCAGATTGTTTTACTCTAGGAAAAACATCAAGACTAAAAGGACTCAAATACACACAAAAATGATTCGATATTACGTTTTTTTACAATGTTATCCACCTGTGGGTGTGTATGCTTAAATACCACAATGCAATGTCTTGCGGTGCCCAATATTTCTAAATACAGAAATCCAGATCTACTCACCAGCAGCCGACGTGTGAGGAACTCTGGCGGATGAAGGGTCCGATGGGGATGCCATTTTTAGAACATGGTTATTCAGAGATAATACTGGCATGAAATATTTAAAGAGACGAGGCTCACCTCTCTCACAGCCTCTTCACAGCCAGAGGTCTTGAGCCGGATTATTACCCCTGTAGAAATTGTTACTTGGATTTCTGTGATAACATCACAGTCTCCTGTCTCCTTTTTTAAACATGCCCTTTCAATGTCACCTTCAGAATAAGAGCATTCATCTCGTGCTTTTTTTTACGAGAATATATTTGTTTGTATTTCTTGGAGCGATGCTTCTTGTATTCATTCAATTTGTAATGAATTCAAGTAAGAGGACTAAATCAATGACTTGCAGATGTAATTGATAGCTGTTTGCTGCTAATGGTTAGAATGTGACTCCACATGTGGGTGGTGTTAAACAAAAAAAATCAGTTTCCAAGGAAACACACACATGTGATGCTGTTGTTTTCCCTGATAATAGTAGGTTAGGCTGGATTTGAATCGTTGTTTATTTTCTTCAAATTGAAAATGCCTTCAGGTTTTATGTCATCCATTTTGCCTCAAAGTAATAATTTGTTAAATAAGATGCCTGTAAGTAAGTAATAGCTATTTCTGAGCATTGAGAATCAAATGGGCTTAATTACACTGTTTGCCACTCCATGACGCAGAGCCCACTTCTGTTTTTAAACCAAGACGTTTGACAGATTACTGACATGTGGTTGTTTAGATTTGTGCTCTTTTTTTTAATTCTAGACGTCTGGTGGTAAAGAGCCTTGGACAGGAATGAATCATCTGATGTTATTAGTGCTCATTGGAGGTGAAAGATTTGGAGTTTCGACGGGGGATATGCTGGAAAAGTTGAGATTTAGAGGGACAATTTGACACCTTGGAGTAGAAGTTCAATCAGTGTTGATGGTAAATGTCGTCAATTGAAGAAAATCAAACACTGAGTGTGTGCTATCCATGGTTAATGCAGCCTCGGTCTCTCTCCGCTGCATTTCTTCGGGCTGTATCCTCCAATAATCACAATGATAATAAATAATGCGAAATGTTTCCTCGTCGATAATTTCCTCTGCACTCATATTTCGGGGCCGCCATTCTAGCTGTTGGACATGTGGGTAGTTTGCAAAACAAGCGGAGAGACTAAGGAAGTTCGCTTTTTGAAGCGGGATCTAGAGCACTCGAGAGGTGGAGAATAGAAACCTAAGCTCAAACAGCGGCCTGTCCTTCTTCCTTGCATCCTTGGACATAACTGGGTGCAGGAGGAACAGCTGATTCTGCAGCTGTGAGCTCAGCTTTCTCCGTCGACACATTTTACCATCAACACTGATCGGACATCCGCCTAGAAGTGAGAGAATTTCCTCTTTTAAGATGGTTGCTTTTCAGACATACTTGCAGCACGGCTCTATGGAAAGATAACTATTTGTTGGATTGCAATGAAATCTTGCACAGGCATTCACGGTCCCACCTTTAGTGATCCCAACTTCCTCATCAGGTTTATGAAATTTCCGTGATGTAGAATAGATCGAGGCGTGTGTTATTTTTCCTGAAGATGTTCCTATCTTTTCATTAATTCTCCCATGAACCACCTGGTTGCCATCATTCATTATGTTAAAGATTGCAAGGCCAGTGATGACTGATTGTCAGTGGAGGGGATAATCAGTTTTGTCCGCCACGTCATGCAGAAGACAAATGGGAGAGGTCGCATGGTTTACTATCGGAGGAGACGAAATCCTCGTTTCCACGGCGATGTGTGTCGCTAGATCACAACTGTAGGTAGAGGGGATGAGGAGATGCTGCACCCTCCAAGTGGCCTCGATTGCAAAAGCCCACGGCCCATCAAGTCATGTCATTAGGAGCCGCTCATCTGATTGCTTTTTGTTCCCAAAAATCCTCCTCATAAAAAAAAAAATCTGTTATTCAAGTGTTTCGGATTGAAACGTGCATCTTAAATCTGTGGCATCATCTGCACCGTCGTGATGTGATTGCCGCTCTCTCGGGAAAGGACGGGAGACAAATTTATTCTCGGCAGCAATCAGTTAAATACAGAGAAATGTTGTCGGGTTGTGTGGTAGAAATGGAACATGGAGTCGATCAAATACAGGAAGAGGTGATCTCTGGAGCAGATTCAAGTTGTTTTTTTCCTTCAGTCCTCGTTTTAAGCTCAATCATAATCGTGATGATGCGTTGTACTGTGTTATAATCCAGAGAGCCTGAAGATTACGTGTGGAAATGGAAAATGGAGTTCTTATACAATAAAAAAAGGAGTCAACCGTAGTCTATATTCCGTGCTTATGCTGACCGCCTTCTGTTAATGAATCGTTGATGGTGGCCCTCCTCACATGCTATAGGGTCAAAGTCATTTCAGAAATCCTTCACTGATGACACGATGCGAGAGCTCGTAATATGTCCGGGCTGCTTAGCCGCCGAGATCCCAGTTTTAATTAAGGACTTTTGTCTGGGGAAGCCAGCGCCGGTGTTAATAAAAGGGGCAGGCGGTGGGAGGACTTGGGAGGGATATAAATAGCAGCTTTTGTAGGCTAGGATTCCCTGTCGGGTTGGAGCCAAGCTCGTAGCAGATCACGCCAGCCGATTAGCATAGACATGCTCCTGTGGCTGTGGATGCAGATGTGCCTCTGTGGTGTTGTGTCTGTGTCTTGTGTTGTGGGGAAACGAAACCTTGTTCCTCCCTAGTTCTGTCTCCAAGGCTCTTATTTGCATGATATGTTTATGTGAGTGCACAAACATACAAAAGAAAAAGGCCACAGGAGGAAGGTTATTCTGGCTTGGACGGTTCAAAAAGACATTCAGGTAAATAGAGAACAATGGATGGAAAGTGCAAATGGGTCCTCCTGCAACAACGAATGGTTAAAGGTACCCGGTGGAGTCTTTAAAGTGTTCAACCATTATGTGTATCCTATCCTTGGACCATGCAAACACTTTGGAGTATTTGATTATTTATATTCATGTTCACATCAGCTGGTCTTCTCTGTCTCCTAATAGTGCGGCTGTATCGTAAGCATCACCGACTGAATCAGCAGGAATGTGGGTCCTTGTACCGCAAATGGTTTCATTTTTGCATTGTGTAATTTTTCTGTTAGTATGTATACAAAAAAAAGACAGAAATCTGCAACTATTTTGACAATCAAATAATCTTTTTAGTCATTTTTCAAGTAAAAATGCTTCTCATATTTGAGGATTTGTCGGTTTCCTTGTACTGACGGTCAAATAAACAAGATATTCAAAGACATCACATTTGAGGGCCTAATTTTGACATACATTTTTCACCGTTTTCAGACATTTAATAACATTTACCCTCACGATTAATGGATTAGAAAAGAAGAAGAAAATAATTGCTCGCTGGGTTAGGGGAAGCAACGATACCAGACAGAGGAAATCCTCACCTGTAGCGTATCATGAGGCGCTACAGGGGAAGAAGATGATGCCTTGAACGCCAGACATTTGTGTTACATAACGGTATCATAGTATTCAGTGGTTGCATTATGAGCACAGCAGCGTGGAGTGACTGGTGAGACACACTGTGGTGTGGCTGCTTCCCCAGTTACCTTTACGACCGCAGAAGCTACGTTATCCTGTGTAAGCTGCTGTTTCTTTACCGAGGATGTACACGTTAAGATCTCTGAGGCTGACTTGATTTGTGGGTCGGCGTCGGGGATTGGCTTTGACTGAACAGGTGCGTACATCCTCCCTGTTCTCTGTTTGAGATAAAGGAAAATACGGTTTGCTCAAGGTCAACCCATCCTGCTGCAAAGTCAATCATCACAATGACTTTTTTGTTCTCCCTTGGCTGCTCAACAACAGCTTTTTGTAGCATGCGTGTGTGTCTGCCATTGTGTTGCTGTGTGTGCACCGCGAATGAAGGTGTGGACTATCAATGAAATACACCTGCACACTCGGGACTTGTAAGAACATGTCATGTATCTTCGTGGCCTTGTTTCTAGAACCATTTATCTGTGTTTCACACTCTATTTCTGCAAAGCTGCAAGTGTGGAACAGCCCAGCACGCCTCAAACGGGACAAATGAAATGCTGTAAAGGTGCACAATTATTACTTTTTACTATTCTAAGAGGATTGGTTTACAATATGAAGTGCATTTTGCATTTCAAAATATCCCTATCAGCCACTTATTGGCAGCTTTCGGAAGAAAGGCCTCTTCTTCACAGTATGAGCCTCTATTCTTAGCTGCCTGTGTGCATGACTTACGTCAGTCGGTCTGCTGGAAGCAGAGCCACAACATGTCCTGCTCGTCTGGTAGGTAATGATAAACATAATAAACATTACAGAATAAAGTCAACGCTTTATACTAGACATTTTTTTATGGAAGCATGATCTGTAAAATCATGGTGTGGCTGGCACGCTTCATTACAGTAATTAAACTGACGAGAGTAAATTGCCAGAACAAGCAGACACTGATCTTTGATTGCGTTGCTCCAGTGAATATAAACAGCGTTCAATTTTAGGATTATTCCATCACAGAATGCTTCGTTGTGCAAACTGTTTTTTTTAATAAGCCGGTGTCTTCGACAGACAATTGCTCTGCTTTCACAATTGGTCGTCGGACAACATCTTTTCTGTTGGTTTTGGAACAATATCAACCTTGAAAGCCTTCATTGTGAAAATGATAGTGAAATATATTTTTGAGCCGATGGAGCTCATAATGTGTGGCATGCTTCACGTTTCACCCACTGTGTCGTAAATCCGGCAACCCAACAGCAGATACGAGCCTTTTGTTCATATCTGTCAACCTACTAATGTCTGCAACTTGAGAGTGAGCTGGCAACCCAGTAACCGCTGAGGTCGGAGGCGGAGTTAGCGTCCCTGTAACCACGGAGACTCCGACACTTATCTGACAACCTCGGTAACCCCTGGAGATTTCAGACACATCTGGCAACGCTTCATCCCACCAGGGCTCGCTTCACATGGGGCATCTTGATCTGGCAACGCAACGGCCTCAAAAAAACAAACAATGAGGAGGAGCAGACTGGTGGAACTGGCAACCCACCAGGATTGGCCAGCATGTTGCATGTTTGGCCTTTTGGAATTTACACAAGGCAGCTATGACAACAACGTTGTTCCCTAGTGGTATTTAGCTGCTTAGAAATTGATTTCAACAAATACATATTTATATGACATACATAATTAAAGCCCGAAAACTAGAATAAATTACATACAAAAGGAATCCAGAGGAATTCATATGAAAACTAAAACATTGTCTCCTGTTGACCCAATATTCTTGCGTGACAATATGGTGTGTTTGCCTAATGAGTCACTCCAATATTTATAGACAGGCGGCAAATTGAGGGGTATACCATCCTCCGAAATGACCAAAATGCATCCCCCTTTTTAACCTGTTATCCTCCCCCTCCATCTCCATTCAGTTGACGATGTTAGCCTGTCTGCCTGACTCATTGATCTTTCGTCTGACTGAGGTTTGTGCGGGTTAAGATGCCTCTGAAATATCAGTCGACTAGAAGCCACTCTCACAGCGCTGTGTATTAATAAGCCACAACAGTTTGGTTATGCAAAAGATCATGGTTTGGGTTAAAATAAGTACTTTGTTAAGTTTAGGGAAAGCTCCGTCGTCATTTTGGGGCAAAATGTCTGGGTTCCTCTTGTTTGTGCCTGTGATTAAAAAAACAGCGGTGGTCTAGTTTTCACAATCACAAAATGTGTGCACATAGAAATGTGCATGTGCAGTTTATATCAAAGTAACAGCTTAGTAAAGCGCTGGAAGATCTGTCATTCATTCAATTATTGAGATAGATTAATAACTATAATTATAGTATTACAGACTTGTATCCTTGCAGATGTCCTTTGTTAAATGGAGGGCTAAAAAAAATGATAATTGAGAATAAATCTGTGTCATCATGTAATGAGTAGTAAAAGACTGGCGTAAAGAAGGTCAGGTGTGTTTGAGTAAGGTGCGGATGTTATACAGATGTCACCATGTCTCAGAATTCCAGAGCTTTCAGCGTCGTAATTCTTTAAAAGATGTTACATCCTTCCTCGTGTATTATTGAAAGTGCTTCTCTGTCATATTTTTCCTCGACAGCGCATCCTGCAGCATATCAGGCCTTTCTTTACCCTTGACGTGACCCTGCCACCGCATTAAGATGCGACTGGGGAGCCTTGTGTCCTGGGTGGATGCTGTAGTGCCTTCCATTCTGTATTCTGGTCTGGTGAGCACCAGATGCTGCGTGCTGAAGTATCGTAGTGTGCATCAACCTCGCAGGCATAGAGGTGTAGTTATTGCTTGACGGGTATCTCACCGGCTTGTGATGCGTGAGATTTATCTGCCGGTGAGATTCCGCCCCGTCGTGCTTGTCGTGTAGCACTCACCGAGGACCTTATTGTCATATCTACCCTTCAGTTTTACCAGATATGTGGCCATTTAAAGGCCAATAAAAGAGCTTCACGCGCCGGGCATATTTGCCGCCTCAAAATGTTCCGTGAGTAAATCTGTCGCCCTCTGAAACGTGTGACTCGGGCGGACCGCTGCCCTGAGATTGTGCTCTGTAGGCATGTGGGGCAGTGGGGATGAGAGAGAGAGATAGAGAGAGAGAGAGAGGGAGAGAGAGAGAGAGATAGAGAGAGAGAGTAATCCTTTCTTCTGCACCAACACAGCCCTGTCGGAGCCCCGGCCAGAGCTGCTGCAGCCGACTAACAAAGACTTCCTGGGCGCTCTCTTGTCGCTGCAGTGGCCCGAGCATGTTGGGAAGAGTTTTACTGCTCGTGGGGGAACAGGGAGGGGCCGAGAACAGATTTATGTGTTTCGTAGTTATCACATTTTCTTTCTTTCTTTCAATTTGCAGTTGGTTTGTATTTTAAGGTGACACGGCGCTAGTTAAAGTGAACACTAGAGGGTCCCTGGATTGTCAGAGTCTCCTTAAAAGCAACACTAAGCCCTCAATTGTCGACTCTTTCTCAGTTAATCGGCAACTATTGTAATCAATTGAACAGTTTGATTAATGTATTAAGAAAAAAAGTCAAAATAATGTGATTATTTTCTGGTTTCGTTACTCCTATGACAGTAAACTAAATATATCTATGTGATCTTTGGCTTTGGTGAAATACAGATTTGATGACGTTTTATACACCAAATGACTGATATATATATAATCAAGAGATGAGTTGACAATGAAGTTAGTTGCAGCCCTATTGTCTTACTTGATTTAGAAGTAGAATTACTGCAAATGGCTAAATTGTACTGTTACGGATGATGTAAAGGTCTGTGACAGCCCATTCTCCCTCCCTCTTTGAGATTACCTCTGAATGGACAAGATGAAATGCATGTGTGCTGCAGAAGTTGTCATCTTAAAATGTTCCAGCAAGTTATTTAAGATATAAGAATCCACATGAACCTGCCACAAGGGAGGCACTTGTGTCTTGCAGCTTGTGTCGTGGCGTGATGGATTCTGCTTGTAACGGGACACCTGGGCCAAAAACTCAGGCGAGCAGACAAAGCAAAACATCTGGCCGCCGAGCCCCCGAGGATCTCTGGGACATTAGCCTCCGAAGGACAGTTCTCTGGGTCTGTGCACCCCCTACACATCATCTGTTCAGTGTGGATGCGTGCTGCATGTGTGAGTGCAGCTTCTTGCCACGTCACAAACGACTCATTCCAAATTCGAAACCGTTTCATCGTTCATCAAAAAACGATCACACCTTTGAGTCGTTGATCACACGGCACTAACACGCGGCCTGGACTGCGTGTTCATCACCTCGTTGGTGGCTAGAAAGGAGGGCCGGTCTCGTTTAAAACTCTCGCGAGAGTTCATGTTGACGTGGTTTCGTTCGGAGGGCAGCATTGCCGTCGTTGAGTGACTCTGTATCTCCTCGCTTGTGGGAAGGTCGTCCTGGCTCCTCATTGGTGGAATGAGCTCTCCATTGACATTGGGACAGCAGAAAGTCTCTACATCTCCCGCCGCAAACTAAAAACACATGTTTTCTGACTCAACCTTGAATAAAGAAAGAAGCACTTTTGTAGCACTTTAGTAGCACTTAAAGAAATTGTACTTTCTTGATTCTTGTTGTTCTGAATTTGTACTCATGGTTGAATGCACTCATTGTAAGTCGCTTTGGATAAAAGCGACAGCTAAATGAAATGTAAAAGGTTGTATTTGCAGTTCAGTGTGATATGTTCACGTGTCATTTTTTTAGGCTGAGCTGAGGGAATCCAACCCAGTGGCACTGATGACAAGCTTTAGGAATAACTATATACAAAAAGCCGATCTTCTCGCTGATGATCTCGTTTACTGATGTAGGTCATGTGGAGGCATCAGTATTGAATCGAGACTGTTTCATAAAAAAAAGTAAGTGAAGTATCAACATACAACATTAATAGTCTTCTCTCCGCGAAGGGCACCTCGCCCATGTTGGAATCCCCAAAAGGTGACATCACATTTGTACAAGATTGATCCTTTCTTGGCGTAAACCTGCTGGTAGTTTGTGCTGCGTCTCCTGGCCCTGCAGGTCCGGTCACGTTTCTTTATCTCAGCCCCCTCTGCCTGGCTGCCAGCAGACAGCATTATCATCTCATTCTGCCTCGGTTAATGTTTGATTTCTGCCTGACTAGATGCTCCGCTGCTGCCGCTCTGCATCGGAAGAAGCGGAGGGAACTGATTATAAACTCGGCCTGTTTTGTAAACAGTTATGTGAACTTTAGATGGGCATAAAACGATTGCTCATTCACGTACAAGAGAGAGAATTGTTTTGATCAGTGTGTGGCTCTGAATGCCGCTCCCTGAATGCAGGCTGACACTCGGGTGGTCTGCTTCATGCTACAGACCTTTTATAAAATGCCAGAGATTCACAGCAACAAGCATTCGACACTAATTCATTTTGAACAGAGCCAGAGGCCATTTGACTTTCAGTGTTTACCTGCAGAGAGACAGAGAGAAACGGAGAGGACATACTGGTGTTGGAGAGAGTGTGTGTACCAGCATGTCTCCTCCTGTTATCTTCACCGCCAATCGAATATGTACATGTACTTCTGCCCCAGCAGAGGTGATTGAATATGCATCAAGGTATCTTTTTTTCTTCTTCTCAAATCCTGTCGTCAGTGTTTTTTTTAAGGAGCGGCCATGAAAACCTTCTCGTCCCGGGTGGTTTGACCTTTAAAAGCCAACACTGCTGCTGCAAGACAAGCCCGGATGATACAGGAGTATTTGGCCGGGTTTGATGATGCTATGAAGGGATATTTCTGCGTCGGATTTTTGGATCCAACCCCAGTCACCGTGGCTCATCGAGAGCCCGCGGGGCGCCTCGGATACCATCTCGCGTCCACGACTCTGAGTCTCGTTCGAGTCCATTTAATTCATGTATATCCCTGTGAACTGTGCAGCAGAGAAGGCTGGAGGAGAGCGATAACGCCGCCTGCACAAAGACGGCTCAGATGACCAGAGACGACAAGAGCAGGAAACAGAGGCGGAGATACGACTTTGTATTAGATGGCTTTGATGATGCTCTTAAAGGTACCAGCCCTCTAAGGCCTCTGACCACTGGTTCTCCAATTTCCTAGACATACCATATGTCATTCTAATCATGCATTTAGTTTAGGTTTAGTAGGATTTAGTAAGATTAGATAAGATATTGTTAGGCAACCAAAATGTTACAATTAACTTTCATGAACTGAAAAAAGTTCTAAGACGAAAACATCCAGACTGGACAATGCCGTGGCATGACCTGTCAATCACAAAGTAGCTCCGCCCTGAAGCATCCTTCGCTTTATGGTCTGTTTTACTCTAAATGGGATCATAATTTACTAAATGAACGTCATGCTGTATTGAAGAAGACTTGAAACTATCATTTGAGACCATAAACTCATGTTTACAATGTTTACTGAGGTAATAAATCACATGAGTGGCCATTTTTGCTGCAGGACTTCCTTTAGTACAAGGTTGTTTCCTGCAGTGGGTTGGGTCAAGAGGTGCTTGCAAGATTTTTCACAATGTTTACACTTTTTTAAAAACAAATATTAATAAATTAACACCCAAAAAATACGCAGTTAATTTTCCACTATTTTATTTTATTTTATGATTCAAGGCCATGAGCATCAAAACCAAATTCCATTCACCTTTGTTTTTAGTTTTGTTGTCAATAGGGTGGACTGAATCTGTAAAGCAATAACTGAAATGCCAATGATGCACAGTGCAATGCCATCCTCTGGTTAAAAATGCTGAGACAGTAAATATTAATTCATGTTGTTTTGATATTTACAAGCCATTTGGCTTCAATGCCCAGGACTAAACAGACATTAAAGCTACATCACGCACACCGCTTTACTGTCGACTATAAACCGGCTATGGAGAGTGTGTGATCACCTTGATGGTTTGAGGTGCCATTAGACAATAGTATCCTCTCATCGGTGTCGTCAAATAGTAGTAAATGTTTAACTTTTGTACATAACGGACACATGCCCCTTGAGAGCTATAGAGATACTGAAGCAGTTCTAGCTCTACGCTGGCATGCTGTCATTTCTCAGACATATTATAATCTTGTCCCATAGATTTGTGCCTTATTTCCAAGGATATTTTCCATTTAATCTTTGAGTTTCAGATTGCTTTGCTTTCAACGGTCTGTGATAAATGAAGTCAAGGTTCAGGTCAGTAGGGACCCGAACTCCCTGAGGATCTGACCATCTCTTTTCAGCCTCTATTTGAGACAAAACACCAAGGCCATAAAGCAGGAGGGGAGGAGAAGGAGAGGTCAACAGGTCAAGAAAGTACAAATCACCTTATTGTGTCTCTGCTGCAAACTAGTAGATCGAGAGGGGGTCACAAATATCTTGAAGATCTAGCTCTATCCTTGTATATATTGCGTAGTTTTTTGGCATAAACAGCTTCAGGCTGTGATGAAGCTCTCCTGATCTTCTCGATCTTTTACATAAGAGATCGTCAGACCTGCTTCGATGCACAGAGGGTGTTGTGTTTACCGAGGCTGTCACTGGATGCTAGCTGCATGGACAGGGATTGAATCATCAACGCTCCAAAGCCCACCCTCTCTCCCAACTTTAATCTTTGCAAATCTCAACACTTGTCTGATGAATTTCCCAAATGTGGCATCTCGCCGGCTCCAAACAGCTCAGTTGCTCGCTTGGTTATCTGCCTAACTAAAATTGCCATGCTTATCTGGCAACTGGCCTTTGATTTACAATACTACACCGAAGCTCGTGTTCTGTGGCTTTGCGTCTCTGCAGTGTCCAATTTTCGTCAGCCGTTGCAGTGGAACAGCAGTGTGTTTTCTTTTTCTTTTAATAGATTTGTCACATTTGAGGCGCCTGGTGCAGTGGCTCGGTGGACCTCCGCTCAGAGTGGAGTGTCTCATTATACCTCTGAACAAACAGGAAACCAGAAATAGCGCTGAAACAATTAGTCAAGTCGTTGTTTAACAGATTGACAGAAAATACATGCTGTTGCTTGTCTCAGCTTGATATCATTTATATTAAACCACACTTAGTTTTCTTGCATAGTTTTCCAATGTTAGCTTTTTCTTTCGTTATTAAAGTAGGCGGGCAGCATATTAATACGCTGCATGCATGACTGAGTATACGTGACAGTTTAGCCCCTTTTTGGTCGATTAATGCTTTTTCATGGTGAATGATTGATTTCCAAGAAACTCAAGAGGACATCTTGAGTAAACACAAGATTTAAAGTGGTGCTTTGTGTGATTTTTTTGGAGATTGATTAGTTAACAGCAGTGGCGGGCCGCGACCAGTTGTTAAACTACACAGCAGCGTAGGTACCAAATCCACGGCCCGCCACTGGTCAACAGTCTATAGTTGACTAGGAATTTCTTTAGTCGAGGACAGCCCTACACACAACGTACAAAAACCATCTTAGAATGAGGACAAAGCTATATATTTATATCACCAACATATTGGTGGGAACAGCAGTGCTAAATGGTATTTCATACTGATCCGAAATGCAAATGCGAACATTTTTACAAATGTTTCTTTCATACATTCAAAATTGCTTATGACAGTGCCAAGATGGTTCACTGACATTCTCCTCTATCCATTCATAGACAGATATTTGCTTTACTGGTAAGTTGAAAACCTTATGCAGACCTGTAAATAAAGACAGTGAAAACTGAAAAAAAGCATACAGTTCAAAGGGTTAATAGCAGTGAGTTGCAGGACTAGACAAGACAATAATCCTATTTTACCAGCTAAACGAGAAGAAAAGAGGACACAGGGTCGTCCGCCATGGGAATCATCTCTTCCTGCTGTATGAGGCGGACAACAGTCACAGCACATCAACCGCGTGCCGGCCTGCTGCTGCTGTGTCCCTGACGAAATAAAATAGGGAAAAAACCCGAACAGTTTGTCCCCTTTAGAGCGTTGTGCTCTCCATGGATAATAGATGATGGATGGCCTGACATTTCCGGCCATGCTTGTTTGGGTGTTCCACAGCGATACGATGCTGCCTGGATGCCCAGCATTACTGGGACCAAATGAAAAGGAGCGTGACAGAACATTACATGTGGAAAACAGAGAGTAGGCATTCTCGCCGGGTAATAAAACGCTCTCCTCCCTCCCTGACCTTTTTAATATGGGCACAGTTTCACCATGCATTGTTGTGGCATCAAGTCACGTCAGGGAGCCATACGTCGGAGCTGAGCGAGTCACGTCGAGGGCGCATGTGTTGGAGAAGGGGATGTCTGTGGGACATTTCCTTTGGTAGTCTCGCTCTCATTCCCCTAATGGAAGCCAAGTAATCCATCTTGAGATGAGGCCCGTGGCTCCTTTACCTTGACTTTGCCCTCCGCACTGTCCGCAGGTAGAAAGTACTCTTATATGTAAGAAGAGCTCCTCTGTGCTGACATCCCTTGTTGTTCGCTGGCCACAATACACAAAACCACAGTTATCACGTTTAAAAGTTTAATTTTAAGAACTTTAACAGACATAGAGTAATGGAAGTATCCTGGGTAGTTTGTATAGGTTTATGTTTTGGCCGTAAATCTAAATTATTCCAACTTAGAAATCCTGGTTTAATGTCAATGTGGTGTGACTACAATACCCATGAGCCTCAGCTACTTTGTTGTTTGCTTAATAGAAGAAGCTAGTGAGAGCTGGAGAAAGTTCAGAAGGCTTTGTTATTTGTTATACATTTCCCCAGGTGCTGAATTCCTCTCACATTGTACCAAACCTTTGACTTTTTACTAAAGAAGCTGATATTTTCTTATGTAAGTCACTCATCTTTTGTACGGATGATTCAACCAGGAGAAATTCATGTCCATCCAGCTTCGGCTGATGTTGTGATGAGAGGCCATGGAGGTGCTGCAGGTCCTTGTACGGGAGTTCAAAGGGATCAAAATTAGTTATTAGGCGCTCGAAGGGCGGTAAATTGTCAGGCTGTAATTTCCACTCTCAGATTTATGACTTGGCCTCAAGGGGCCTTTCCAGCATCTAGACGACCCCTCTTACCTCGCCAGCTAAAGGTTATTGTAAATCACACCCAACGCCATCAAACTCTCTCACACAAACACCCTCACTGACCTTTCATTTCCCCCTCTTTTTTTCTTCATTTCTGCTTCACTTTGCCTGAAATAATCATCTCCCATCTACAAGTGGATTCTGCTGTTGTTTTCCAGTGACCCTGATATAGCATCACAACCGGGTCATGCAAAGTGCATTCAGGACAACCACTCATTGTCCTCTCCAAGAACGGGCTCTTTTGTCTCTTTTAAGCGCATTTGTTAAGAAAGTTTGATTGTCCAATCCAAAATTAATCACAGGCAATCAAGCTGTATAAAATCAATGCATTATTCAACCGACAAAGTTCAGTGATTTCCTTTTATTCATGGTTCGTTTTCAGTTCATGGATAATTGTGAATGATTCATTTCTGCTTGCTTCATTATGCATAAATGGGAAGAATTGTATGTGGATTTCTGTGGAGGACGGACAAAGACATATACAACCAGGCAGGCATGTTGCTTTATCAAGTTGATTGTGTTGGAAAATCAATGAAAATGTTGTTTTGACAGCAGAAGCCTACAGCTCCTCTGTATCTACATCAGATCATCCTGCCACATGCTCTTTGGTTTGAGCAGCTCTCAGAAGTTGTGATGGCTTTACAACCCGCCTCTTTCTCTTTGGGGAAAAAAAGGACGAGCAAGTCCACAAACACTGAAATATTCATGTATCTCACGAAGGTAATAGCAATACTTGGATCGTGAGTGGAGTCGGCGGACGTCCTTGCTGGTACTTTGACAGAAACACAGATGAAAGGCAGCGACATGGTTCCTGAAAAGCCTCCATTGATAGAAGCACGCCGGCTGCTGTTGTAACACTTGTCTCCCACCTTCAACTCACCGGCATGTCGCCCCGAAGAAGAAGAGACGCTCGCTCGGCGCGGATAGCCTTCTTAAATATTTAAAGCTGAGGAAATGAGCTCGCCGGCTGAGCCGATGCTTGTGTGCAGCGGTCCTCAAGGTGCCTCTGGCTCCTCCATGTCCCGTCTAGAGTCTCTGTGACCGGTCCTACTCTATCAGCAAGATGTAGGCCAAGAATCCAGCTGGCACTGGTCCGGAATGGACTGCTGCTTGATGTAATGGAGGTACGTTCTCTTTGTAACCAACAGCTTCAGAAGAGTCGGTCTGTTAAGACCTTTCAAACAACTTGACCTGAGTCTATTAACAAACCTTTTACCTTTCACATCACATTCTTAATACCAGCCACTCCTGTAGTACAAGGGCTAACTAGAACCATATAGGGTTCTTTGACTTGTCCCATGTAGGAGAACGGTTTTTGCTTCCTTGTACAATCCTTTTATAAACCTTTCAGAGTGTTCTTCATAGAACCCAACATCCATCGGTTCCAACCAGATCCCCTCATGTAGCGGTTCTATTGAGAACATGTACCTTCCAACGGTGATATCAACAATCCACCCAGGACGTTCTACCAAGAATACTTTTATATTCAAAGAGTTTTATCTACCAGGATGTTCTACCAAAAACCTGTTCTACCGAAAACCCAATGATTCCAAAAGTCATTGAGGAACCTTTTCTTCCAAAAAAAGTGTTTTTGGTGGAAGAGTGATACGGCATGGGACTTGAAAGAAGACTTATTGGTTTAAAACATTGGATTAATATTGCTTAGTTAAGTCAAAGGTCTTTCTCAGCCACTATTTGTCTTCCCGAAAGCCTGATTTTAAAAACCTGCAGGTTTTCATTTATGTAATTTGAATGCTCGGACGTGATTGTCGTGATGTTATTCCACTTTAGTGCAGCATCACTCTCTTGCATGTGTAGACATTTGTTAACCGCGGGGAGTGCAGCGCTTGTATTAATAGCAGGAGGCTCATCTCATCATTTATTTATAACCACCCTCTGTCCTGTCCTCCCTTTGGTCTCACACTGTAAATATAACACAGTTTATCAAATATTAAAGAGCTACAGCACAGTGGCACCTTCTGAAACTCAGAAGTAGTAATTGAAGCACAACTTTCACAATAAGGCTTCTGTTTGGGGAAAGTCCCAGATAATGAGATTTATTTGTTGTGCTCCAAATTAGAGTCACGGTGCGTTCACAAAGAGCTCCTTTATTGTTGCCATGAAAGTTGCCAGACTTTGTCTATTTTGTTCTTCAGAAGAGTCACTGAAGGTTAAACTCTGCACTCTTACCGGCTCCTTTTCAATCTCATTTCCCTTATGGCTTCAGAGAATCTGCAGTTTGAGTCAGATGATGCTCTTCCTCCATTTCTTCACAAAGATTCCTGAGGCTTGGCTGAATAGCGTTATCAAACAGAATTTAGCTTTCTTCCAAGCTGCTCTCTCTCTCTCTCTCTCTCTCTCTCTCTCTCTCTCTCTCTCTCTCTCTCTCTCTCTCTCTCTCTGTGTGTGTTTCACTGCCGTCAATCACACCACCACACATCTCTCCTGAGAGTGATGCACGATTGCCGGGGTTTGTTTTTAGTCTGGAAGTATGACTCTCCTGCAGTTGCTCAACCACAAATTGGTTTTTCGTTGTTGTTGTTGTTTTTTTTAAAGCTGTAATTCTTGCAGACAGCGGGCCCACTCGGGGAGAAAGCCTTGTCCACCATCTCATTTAGAGTTTACCTTCTAGGTAGACTCCACGCTCACACACACACACACACACACACACACACACACACACACACATACTACCTGACAAATTGCAGTGCGAGGCAGTTTGCCCAGGTAATGAGATATGGGGAGGCGGGGAGGGTAATGGTCCAGCAGGTCATGGGTAAAATAGTGCTAGAGAGGCTCGGAGTCTTATACTTCCCAGCTGTTTGAGTGGACTATAAAATAAAGCTTTAACACTTCATCAAAACTGACCACTGATGAAACGACCTTGGACAACATTTGAAGAGAAAGCGTTTAAAAGAACCAATGCAGTAATCCCCCCCCCCCCCAACATACTGTAGCCGATGCCATGTAGATGTTTATCTTTTCTCATTTAACGGCCGACTCAGCAATAAGAACCTCCTCATTACTCCTCTGCTTTCGTTAGCGGACACCTTTGCTGTTCCCAGCTGGGCAGCATTTGTTAGTGCCGAGGAATGTCAGCACAGCCCTCGCGAGTTCCCCTGAGGGCCTTTGTGTGTGTGTGTGAGCATACTGTACATGACCCACTACCTCAGCTCGAACCAAAGCAGAGTTGAAAGTCCTCTTATCTGATGCGCTGGCACGCGATCCCCAGCATGTGCATCTTCACCTTTTTATTTATAAATGTGGACGCTTCTCCGCTCTTCGCAGCGCATTCAGCCACTTGCCTCTCTGGCTTTATGGGAATAACAATTCACCAGGTTGTGTTTCCCTTGAGAGATAGAGGAACAAATGTATATCATTGAACAGTAACAAACTTCCATTTGCAGCATTTTCAATGTTGTGAATAATTCAGTGTGGCCAGGATACACTGTAAGCAACTCTGGTTCAGCATTAGTTACACCTCATTGTTTTTATTTTTGATATTTATGTTTGTGTAACCATGCGTCTGAAACTGCCACGGGAATGAGTGAGAAAATGAGTTTCCCTGTAAACATAATGAGAATGCAGTTTAGTTGTATGGTAGCATCATTTTTAGGAGACATGCTTTTTATGTGTTTGTACCACATTTGGCTTCATACACTGACTGTCTGACAGAACATGGACAAGTTAATTAAAGTGTGTGTTAGCAGGCTAGGTTTAGTGTGAGGATGACAGTTGCAAAATGAGCTAACACTCCTAGTTTCACAGTTTATTTCTGCTCTTGCATCTGTAACAACGTGTGTGTTCAGGGGAAAGATAATTCTATGAGCTGAGAGCATTTAGTGTGGCCTTTAGGAAGATGCAGTTTTAAAAACACGTCCTCACTCCTGGGGTCATAGCCTTTTTCTTTAAGTCCGCTTCGAGAGAAAGGGATCGCTCTGAGATGGCTGGTTCGAAGAAGAGGAGAGGGAGTAAACTGTAGACTGTTGCTGAGGAAGTTGAAGCTTAGCATCACTGTGGGAGCGCAGTGGCAGGGGATTGCTCGGCCTCGCAAGCAGTAAAGCAAATGATGCAATTTGCAGAAGGGCTTTTTCTTAAGAGGAGGTGACTAAGATTAGCTGCACTCCTCTGGGAGGAAGATTTATGAGCCCCTAAGCTGCTTTTTGTGTGCCTGACCTACTGCACAAACCAAGTGTGGAAAAAACGCACTGAGGCAAAGAAGTATTGTGTTCTGTAATGAGACAAGAGACAAAACCCTCTCAGATTATTTTAGAGATAATTTGACATAGATGTGTTATGATTTCTGTGGGGATCATTTTGGGAGACAAAGAACTCAAATATGCTGGATACTTAGCAAAGAAAACATATTCATATGGTGATATACAATATAGATGAAGCAATATGCACATATGTCCTTTCTGGCTGCTTGCACCCATCAAGTGTGAAGTTGTTTGGATGAACGTTTCTCTAAATATGCATAAACCAGTCATCATAAATCAGGAAACGCTTAATAATAATGAATATCCATTTTATTTGTAACATATTTTTCGTGTGCCACAGAGCCAATATATAGTAAAAAACAAAAAAAAACATAGTTAAAACAAACTATAATACAAAATAAATAGCTGACATGAAGTCAAAATCGCCTTCCTGAATAAAACAGTTTTTTATTGATCAAGGAATAAAAGGAATTTTATTTTCGGCTCATAATCTTGCAATCTGATTTTACAACATATGTAGCATCTTTTCTTTTGTGTTCTGGTCCATTTTAGGTCAACCCTCTATAGAGATGACTTGGTTACCACGCCAACACTCTTTCTCCTTATCTCCTGTTGCTATGGTAACAGCTGGGTTGTAACAGTTGACCTGATCCTCCTCTGCAGATGATTTGGTCGTTAACTCAGCGGGCCTTTGCGTACAATAGACACTATTGTCCTGACAGTTTAACCTTCGGACCAGTGGCACAATCAGGCTTTTGCTGGGCTCAGTGGTGTCAAACCAGTCGGCATGGTATCCTAATTTGACGCGGAAACAGCAGGATAATCGTAGGTTGTAAGTTTTCCAACATGAAAGCGATTCTCCATCCCTTTTCCCTTCCACAGATGTCACAGACAGCGGGGCCCGTTGAGTTGGATCCAATGAGCGTGTGCACGTGTCTCTAATAAAGTGTCATGAACGCCGCGCGATGATAATTTATGATGAGATAATTAAAGCGCGATCACGAGGGCGCAGATGGGTACATTTAGATATGATCTCGAAAATATGCGGCCAGAAACATTCACGGCCGCCGCGACCGACTCTGGTTCTCCACATTTGTGTAAATGCTTTCACACCTTCCAGCCGCCTCTGCAGCAATCCACTCGGAAGAGATTTAGAGACGCCGAGAGATCCCAAAGCTTCTGATCCCGATCATCGCAGATTAATTGGCGGTCCCGGCTGAGTTCAGGTCCAGTAAAGATCAAAGTCTGCACACCGGTTCCTCCCGTGAGGAAAGAGGAGCCGAGTTCCTCCGCCTACGCTGCATGTTAGCACCACCTTTGATGACAGAAGTAAATCCACTTGACTTTTTCAAAGCCTTCGCTCATAATGCGGAGTCAGTAGTAATTCTGGGGTTTTCATGGTGTCTGTGTGGCAAGAGGTCTATAAGGATTTGTAGAATGACTGTAGGTTGTAGAAACAATAGTGTCACTGTAAGTTATTGTCCTCGTCTCCTGGAGGCAGCTGGTGGGCAGATTCTGAATTACAATGCATGCTCGCATAGACAGATCACTGGTTGTATCCCTCTGACAGCTTTTGAGAATTGCATTTTTATTTTATGCAAGCACGTTTTCATTTTGTTACAAGTGCTATATAAGTATGCAATAATAATAGGGCTGCGACTAACAACCCTTTATTTGTTTCTCATTATGGACTTGTTTGTTATGTATTTCTTCAGTTAATTGATTCAGTGTTTGCTCTATTAAATATCAGAAAATACTGAGAAAAAAAATCCCAGAACCACTAGCCAGGTCTTCAAATTGCTTCTTTTGTCCGAAACCCCAAAATATTACATTAAAACGGAGCAAAAGCAACTTTCAAAAGCAACATTTTCACACAAATTACTCAACAATTATTAAAATGGATGATAATTCAACCTTTTTGTCAATCGATGTTAATCCTCAAGTATATTTTTCCGGATAGGATGGAGCAAAAAATGAAATACGCAGCATCCTGCACGCTGAAATGAATTCACCCGTTTTCCCGTTTTGATTGTGACATAAACCCCAGTGTCAAATATCAACTGCTTCTAAATTTAAAAAGTAACACGAGCTGTTCCATCACTCAGGAGTCACATTGAGACAGGCGTCTCTGTACCTGCCTGACGTGACCCGCTCAGCACACGCGTCTTAATTTAGACTCGGAGGACGGGGGACGGCGGCTTGAAGTCTTCCAGAGCGACGGGCTGTCTCTCCTCCTCCGGCGGTTGTTTACTGGAGTTCCGTTGTCGCGGGAGAAACAGAATTCCTGTGTGAGTTTGTGAATCAAAAACCGTGTTTAGGAAAACAACATCTCCGGGAGGCTGTTGTTGTGCAGCAGCAGGGTGGCCGGCCAGTAATTGGTGTGCAACAAATGTAGTCCACACGTATTTAGGCCTTTTGTCTGTGTCCATCTGCGGAAAACTGGAGTGAGAGCAAAGCCGGTGGTCTGGCAGAGGACTCAGTTTTAGTGCGCACTATAACTCAAAGTTTGCGTTTGTTTGTGTGTTTGTGTGTTTGTGTTTGTTACAAGCCATCAAAAGACTGAGTCCCTTTAGTGTGTTCTCTCTGTGACCTTCAGCATTGCGAGTGTTGACTAAATGGAGATAAAGCAGCTCTGCTCCTCTTGTAGAGCCAGTGGTTTTTTCTTCATCACCTCCTCCTCTTCTACCTCTCATTTTCCTCCTCTCTGCCTCCTTGTTTTGTTTTGTTTTCTTCTTCCTACGCCCTTCTCTTCGTCTTTCTTCCCCTCCTTCTTCTCCTCCTCCTCGTCCTTGCTCTTCATGTTCTCCACCTCTTCTTCTTTCTTCCAATCATTTTCTTCATCTTCTCCTCTTCCTTTTCTTCTTTCTTCCCTTCCTTTTTTCTCAGACTCCTTCGTCTTTTTCGTGCCGTCTTTCCCATCCTACTTCTTCTTCTTTTTTTCTTCCTTGCTTCTTCTTCGCTTCTTCCTTCTTTCCCATCTCTTCTTCTCCCACCACCTTTTTATCTTCTCCCTATTCCTTCTTTTTCTCCTTTCCCTTCTCCCCCTGTAACTCCCCCATCTTCCTTCTTATCCTGCTTCTCCTCCACCTTCTTCTCTCTCTTTTGATTATTGACCCCAATTTCTTCTCTTTTATATTTTATTTGGTTTAT